>NC_057864.1:224719729-225341562 GCF_019393635.1 Dromiciops gliroides
AAAGTAAGAGCTGGTTTTATGGAAAAACCAATAAAATAGATAAATCATTGGTTAAATTGATTTAAAGAAAAGAAAGAAGAAAAACCAAATTACCAGTATCAAAAATGAAAGGGTGATTCTACCAACAAAAAAGTGGAAATTAAAGCAATAATTAGGAACTATTTTGCCCAACTATATGCCAATAAATTTGACAATCTAAATGAAATGGATAAATATTTACAAAAATACAAACTGCCCAGGTTAACTGAAGAGGAAATAAAATCTTTAAATAAGCCCATATTAGAAAAAGAAATTGAACAAGCCATTAATGAACTCCCTAAGGAAAAATCCCTAGGGCCAAATGGGTTTACAGGTGGTCAGCAGGATAATTTATTATGACCAGGTGGGATTTATACCAGAAATGCAGAGCTGATTCAACATTAGGAAAACTATTAACATAATCAACCACATCAATAAGAAAACTAACCAAAATCATATTATTATTTCAATAGATGCAGAGAAAGCTCTTGGCAAAATACAGCACCCATTCTTAATAAAAAACACTAGTGAGCTTAGGAATAGGTAGAGCTTTCCTTAAAATAATAAGCAGTATCTATGTAAAACCATCAGCAAGCATTATATGTAATGGAGATAAGTTAGAGACCTTGCCAATAAGATTAGGGGTGAAACAGGGATGTCCATTAACACCTCTATTATTTACTACTAGAAATGTTAGCTTCAGAAATCAGAGAAGAAAAAGGAATTAAAGGAATTAGAATAGGCAAGGAGGAAACAAAACTATCATTTTTTGCAGATGATATGATGGTACACTTAGAGAATCCTAGAGAATCAATTGCAAAATTACTTGAAACAACTCTCAACTTTAGCAAAGTAGCAGGATATAAAATACACCCACATAAATCATCAGCATTTCTGTACATGACCAAGAAAGTCCAGCAACATGAGACAGAAAGAGAAATTCCATTTAAAGTAATGGTAGACAATATAAAATACTTGGGAGTCTACTTACCAAGACAAATCCAGAACTCTATGAACACAATTACAAAGCACTTTTCACACAAATCAAATCAGACCTAAATAATTGGAAAGATATCAATTGCTCATGGATAGGCCTGAGTTAATATAATAAAAATGACAATTCTACCTAAATTAATTTTTTTTAAATGAGGCAATTGGTGTTAAGTAACTTGCCCAGGGTCACACAGCTAGTAAGTGTTAAGTGTCTGAGGCCGGATTTGAAGTCAGGTACTCCTAAATCCAGGGCTGGTGCTCTATCCACTGCACCACCTAGCTGCCCCTACCTAAATTAATTTACCTATTCAGTGCCATACCAATCAGACTACCGAAAAATTATTTTATAGATCTAGAAAAAATAACAACAAAATTCATCTGGAAAAACAAAAAAGTCAAGAATATCAAGGAAAATAATGAAAAAAAAATGCACAGGAAGGTGGGTTAGCTGTACCAAATCTCAAGCTCTACTATAAAGCAGCAGTTATCAAAACTATCTGGTACTGGCTAAGAAATAGTGTGGAGGATCAATGGAATAGGCTAGGCACAGGAGACAGTAGTAAATGACATTAGTAATGCAGTGTTTGATAAATCCAAAGATTCCAGCTTCTGGGATAGGAATTCAGTATTTGACAAAAAACTGCTGGGAAAACTGGAAGATAGTATGGCAGAAATTAGTCATTGACCAACATTTTATACCTTATACTAAAATAAGGTCAAAATGGGTACATGATTTAGACATAAGAGGTGATACCTTAGGTAAATTAGGAGAGGAAGGAATAGTCTACCTTTCAGATCTTTGGAAAGGAGAACAGTTTATGAACAAACAAGTGATAGAGAATATTATGAAATGCAAAATGGATGATTTTGATTACATTAAATTAAAAAGGTTTTGTACAAACATGAAGCAATGCATCCAAAATTAGCAGGAATGTAGAAAGCTGAGAAACAATTTTTATGGCCAGTACTTCTGATAAAGGTCTCATTTCTAAAATATTTTGGAAACTAAATCAAATTTATAAGAATCCAAGTCATTCCCCAATTGAGAAATGGTCAAAGGATATGAACAGGCAGTTTTCTGTTGAAGAAATCAAAGCTATCTATTCCCATAAGAAAAAAAGGCTCTAAATCACTATTGATTAGAGAGATGTGTGATGTTTAAAATTTAAATTGAGGTCGCCTTAAATTAGAAGCTTTAGCACCATTCTTTGGGCATTAAACATTATTACAGCATACTGGTATTCACAAGGATTTCAGAAATGGTCTAGATTAATCTCCAGGTGGTCTTTGAATAGCTGCTAAATCCCATTATTTCATCACATTCCTCCCTTTGTTTCTTCTAGGAACAGGTGTTCCTTGATGAAACAGTAAAAAAATAATTAAGTCTTTGGAAGTCTTTTCTAAGTTCTCTTGTCTTCTTGGAGTGGTAAGATGTCATCAGAGGAAGGTGGATTCTGGTCTAGAAAACTGGATTCTCTTCTTTAACTGTTTGAATTGCTGGATTTTTTTACTAAACTTTAGCATAGCATTGTCAATGATCAAATTTAATACAATGAAAGTTCTTAAAAACATGAATTGAGAAGACAAGAATTATGGGGATTACCATAAAATAATAGAGAATTGAAGGGATATGAGCATTCCCACACTTGAGCAATATATACAGCCTGTGCAGTATGCCAGGCTTAAATAGGTGGATGGGATATACATCCATGCCACCAAACATATTGGAGGAACTGAGTCAGGCTTAATCAGATGCATGGATTGAGACATCCATGGCATCAGGCATATTGTAGGGGAATAGAAGCCAAGTGTAGAATGAGATGGGTGGCATGAAACTTCCAGCCATCTGTGCAGTACCTGGACTTCATAAATATCTCCCCTTCTGTGAGAGTTCAATGCCTGCTCTTGTATGTATTCCTCTCATAGGTAAAGGCAATTAATGTCTTAAATTGGTAAATTCCCATAATCCAAGTCTCATATGGATTTAAAATTTGAGGATAATAATGATCACAAAAAATGTGAAATGATCACAAAATCTGTGAATTTGCTTTGACTCAGAATATGTTACAATGTACAATGATTCCAAATAATTTTTTTAAAAAAATAGTATTTCTAGAATTAATTTACACTTGTCATAGTAATCAATTTACCAAGGAAATTCTTTTTGTAATTTGATCAAATAATCAGTTGGAAAAACAAAACACAACCTTAAAAGACTGAAAATCTCTATGAAAACAAACTTATACTATTAATTTCAAAATGTAGATATAATGCCATAAAAAGGAAACCTTTATGCAACATTTGAACTGACATTATTTCTCCAAGTGAATTTAGAACATTTTTTATTTCGGTATCTAAAATCTCCACATCTCATATTAATATCTTGCTGTCTACTTCTGCATTTTGGCAAAATAAGTCACAGTTTATGGCAATAAAAGTAGATTCTTGAAATAAGATGATAATAAAGTTTCTCTTATTTTTCTTCAACCCCTTTATTTCTCTGTTGGTCCCTTTCATAAGACCAGTGCTTTATAAAGTTATTAGTTAAGGCGAAAGCAGGTAAAGATAAATCAAAATAGAAAATTCACAAAATGAAGCATTAACATACTTACAAACTTAAAATTTCTTACCCAATGTGAAGATCAGAAGGTTTGAGGTGTTCAGCAATCCCTTCGTGGTTGCCAAACTTTGATGTTTAAAATCTAAATTGAGGTCACCTTAAATTAGAAGATTTAGCACCAGTCTTTGGGCATTAAACATTTATTAAAGCATACAGGTATTCACAAGGAGTTCAGAACAGTCTAGATCAATCTCTAGGTGGGTCTTTGAGTATCTGCTAAATCCCATTATTTCATCACAGATGCAAATTAAAACAACTCTGACACCTGACACCTATCAGATTGGCTAATATTACAAAAAAGGAAAATAATAAATGTTGGAGAAGCTGTGGAAAAATTGGAACACTAATGGAGCTGTGAACTGATCCAACCATTCTGGAGAGCAATTTGGAATTATGCCCAAAGGGCTGTAAAGCTGTGCATATCCTTTGACCCAGCAATACCACTTTTGTATCTTTTTCCTAAAGAGATCATAAAAAATGGAAAAGGACCCACATGTACAAAAATATTTATAGTTGCTCTTTTTGTGGTGGCAAGGAATTGGAAATTGAGGGGCTGCCCATCAGTTGGGGAATGGCTGAACAAGTTGGGGTATATGAATGTAATGGAATTCTATTGTGCGATAAGAAATGATGAGCAGGAGTTCAGAGAAACCTGGAAGGACTTACATGAACTGATGATGAGTGAGATGAGCAGAACCAGAAGAACATTATACACAGTTTCATTGACATTATTGGTTGATCAAGTGTGATAGACTAGATTCTTCTTACCTATAATGGTACAAGACATTCCAAAGGACTCATGATGGAAAACGCTCTCCAAATCCAGGAAAAAAAAGAACTGTGAATATGGATGCTGATTGAACCATACTATTTCTTTTGTTTTTGGTGCTGTTGTTTTTCTTTTTTGCTCTAATTCTTCTCTTATAACATGACTAATGCAGAAATGTGTTTAATGTTATTATATATATTATATATAAATTAAATTTATATATAATATATAAATTATAATATAATATATGAGTGAGGTGAGCAGAACCAGGAGAACATTGGACACAGTAACAACAAACTTTTGTGATGAACAATGATGATAGACTTGGCTCTTTTTAGCAATGTCCACAACAATTTCAAAGAACTTCTCAGCATCTACAAAAAAAAGAATTGTGGTTTATGAATGCAGATTGAACCATACAGTTTCTACTTTGGGACTGGTTTTTTCCCCTTCTTTTTTTTGAGGTTTTTCCCTTGTGCTCTGACTCTTCTTTCAGAATATAACTAATGTAGAAATATGTTTAATGTGATTGCACATATTTAACCTATATTAGATTGCTTTCTGTCTTGGGGAGGAGAGAGGGAATGGAGGGTGGGAAAAAATTTGGAACTAAAATCCCATGAAAACAAATGTTGAAAACTATCCTTATATGTAACTGGAAAATAATAAAATACTGAACTATAAAAAAGAGTAACTAACAGCAAGGTTTCAAAATTGTTTCCTACCATGATTTTAGTATTTTTAGTTGTTATTTGAATTGACATATTTTTTCTTTCTTTCAAGAGCTTTTATTTGTTCTCTTGAATTTTATTAACATCAGTAGTTCTTGCTGATTTCTTTTACTATATCTCTACTATTTAGGATAACTTAGAGAAATTTCGTGATTTATTTTTCCAATCTCTGCCTTTATTAGTAAACTTAACTGATTTCTTTCTTCTTTAGTATTACTGGTCTTGATCTTCTGAATTGTTCATTTTGTTTTAGTAATTGTATTTTTGTCTCCATGTTTTGTGTTTTTGGATACTTTTCTTCTCTATAAAGCTGTTTTACCTCCCCCTCCCTCTCCTTCATCCTCCTCTGTTTCTTCCTCCTCTTCTTCTTATTACTTCTCTTCCTTCTTTTTCTTCCTCTTTCCTCTTGGATCAATCTCCTCTTGATATCTTTTCATTTTTTTCACTTAATGCTATTTATTTTTTCCCCAATTACATGTAAAGATAATTTTCAACATTTAGTTTTGTAAGATTTCGAGTTCCAAAATTTTTTCTCCCTTCCTACTGACAGGAAGAGATATGATATAGGTTATACAGTACAATCATGTTAAATACATTTACACATTAGTCATGTTGTGAAAGAAAATTGATATCTTTTTAAACAGATATATTTGAAGCTACTTAACAGCTTTACTCTCCTCCTGCCAGCCCCCACCTTCTTACCACAGTATGTACACTATATATTCCTTGTCTTCATGATTCCCCTGCTATGTGATCAAGCCCCAAGAACCAGTCTTTCCTTCCTAGATTATATTGGCAGGTCACTATGAGAAATCTGATAATGATAATAGGATATATTATTTAGAATTCAATATATTATCCTCTTACAAAACTTTCATACAACCTTTGTAACATTGTGTTCTTGTTGGGTCCACCCCAACCCCTCATCCCTAAACCACCTCTTTGCAGGCAAACAAAAGGACCAAAGCTGCTGGTGGCCCCTCATCCCTAGTGGAGGGTGATGGGAAGGGAGAGTTGTCTCAGAGACCCAGGGGACTTGGTCAGGGGGAATGACAGAGCCAGTGGAACTAAGCTGAGGATGTGAGCAGTTTCTCACAAAATGGGTGTATAGGAGGGAGGTGGAGTGGACTGGGGACTCCCACTGGGTGGTACCAGCTCCTCCTTCTCTTTCCTGGTAGTGCTATTATGCCATAAAGGATCAGATCAAAGGATGGGGGATGGAGGCTGGGAGGAGGGGATATGAGGGGAGGGGAAGAGATGGCTCCTAAGTAAGGAATGAAGGAATGCACTCTAACCAGTCCCAGTGAGTTGGGACCTTTGGACTAGGTGGGATTCTTGTGCCCATCTCCCATCATTCCCAAATTCCTTTTGGGAAGGAATACCAGTTCCCTTCCCATCAATCACATCACAGGCTACATAAACCAGGGGCCTGGGCAGTCAGTGGCAAAACAGAGAAGGAGGGTCTCCTGGCCTTGCAGCCTGGGACTAGGAGGGACTGCAGTGCTAGAATCTTTCCATGGCATAGAACAACCCCCACCAGGCCCTGGAAATCAGGAAGGCCCATCTATCAAAGAAACCAAAGCAAAATGGTGTAGTGGAAAGATTAAGAGACTTGAAGCCAGAGAACCTGAATTCAAAGCCTGGCTCAAACACTTGTTTTGAGACCTTGAGCACTTGCTCAATTTCACATCTGACAAGTAGAAGTTTTCCCGTTTGTAAAATTAGAGGATTCTAACATCCCTTCCAGCCTTAAATTCTATTCCTTCTATAATTTCCTATTTGTCCTGTATATACCTTATTTGTATTTATTTGTTTGGAATCTTGTCTTCCTCCAATAGACTGTGACCTCCTTGAGGGCAGCACCTTACACATGGTAAGTGCTTAATGTTTATTGATTGATTAACATAGATAATTATGATATTCATCTTTATATGAAAAAAGAATTACCACATCACAAAACAAAGTGCTATGTGAAGTCTGAAATAGCAACATTTCATCAATTGGAGGGGCAGGGCTTCATAGAGGGACTCACAGTTAAGTTAAACTTTAAATGATAAGGTAGAGTTTTCAAGATAGACAGGAAGTTTATTTTACATATAGGAACTGGGAGTACAAACAGAGAGACAGAAAATCACAATGTATATTTTAGATATAGACTGATTGGAGTATAAAGTGCATGGAGGAAAACTAATAAAGTTTTGCCAAGTATAGGCCATTAGGAAATTTATTTTAAAGAACATATATGAGCAATACAATTGTAGATAAATGTTTTGCTGAAAAAATTTTGAAACTATTTATTCTTCTAAGGTAATGGTTTCCAGATTTTTTGGTGAAGACTGAATACTTTTCATTTGTAGAGAAGACAGTAAGGTTTGTGCTGCATGAAATATAGCACAAACAGCACTGGCATATATGCATAGTAACATCTCAAATGTAGAAAAGGGGTGGAAGCAGATGGCCCTGCTTATTTCACTTAGCCTCATGTTCTTGCTGATAAGCTAATTTGCATGCCCACACAAGAAATAAAATGAGTTTTCATGGAGCTCCATTAACCTAGCCCCTGTATAGCTCATATGGAGTTTTGTTCAAGTCATCAAAAAGGGTCTTAGAGACATAAAATGAAAAGAATAAACATAACAGTAATGAAAAGGAATTTTCTAAGCCAAATTTAAGTGGCTATCTGAGACAAATGATCTCAAGTCTACACCAGGAGTAAGTTCATCAAAAGAATGAACTTAATCTTAGCCTAGAAAATTGTGCTAGCTCTATCTAGGTGACTCATAGAGCTCAGCCCTCAGCTATTTTTTTTTTAAAAAGCTATAACTCTAGTTGTTAGACACTACTATATGATGATCCTAAAAAGACTTAAGATCAGTAGATTACAACCTAGAGCAGAATAGACCATGACACTAGGGGAACTACTCAGCAGAGAACAAAGACACTATGACCAGCAATGTTGACTCAATTCCTGTACTTAAACCAATAAAAGAAAGCAAAGAACAGAACAATGACATCACCAAAGAGCTTTGATCATTCTGTACTATTGGAATCATGAGTTGCTCCGGCTATATACTTACCCTGTTCCTGTAAGTCCTCCATGTCCTGGCCACATGGGCTCCTAGCATGGGTTTCCCTTCACATGTGTTCCTTGACCACAAATATTCCTGATCTATGAATCTTCCATGCACATTCACTTGTCACATATGTTGTCTATGTGTTTACCACTCACCCACTGGTGGGGTGGTAATTAATTGGTCAAAGAGTATACAATGGGGAATCTTTTATTGTCACTTCCTAGGTAAACTGTTTGATTAAAATGTCTTTTGCACCAACAAAGTCCAGCAGCAAGAGATAGAAAGAGAAATTCCATTTAAAGTAACAGTAGATAATATAAAATACTTGGAGTCTACTTGCCAAGACAAACCCAGGAACTCTATGAATACAACTAACCAAACACTCATCACACAAATCAAATCCGATCTAAATAATTGGAAAGATATCAATTGCTCATGGGATAGGCAGAGCTAATATAGTAAAAATGACAATACTGCCTAAATTAATTTACTTATCAGTGCCTACCAATCAGACTACCTAAAAATTATTTTATAGAGCTAGAAAAAATAATAACAACATAATATCATCTGGAAAAACAAAAAAATCAAGAATATCCAGGGAAATAATGAAAAAAAAATTCACAGGAAGGTGGGTTAGCGGTACCAAACCTGGAGCTTTACTATAAAGCAGCAGTCATCAAAACTATCTGGTACTGGCTAAAAAATAGAGTGGTAGATCAATGAATAGGCTAGGCTCAGGAAATGCAGTAATAAATGACAGTAGTAATGTAGTGTTTGATAAACCCAAAGACTCCAGCTTCTGGATAGGAACTCAGTATTTGACAAAACTGCTAGGAAAACTGGAAGATAGTATGGCAGAAATTAGGCATAGACCAAATCTTACACCTTATACTAAATAAGGTCAAAATGGATACATGATTTAGACATAGAGGTGATACCATAGGTAAATTAGGAGAGAAAGGAATAGTGTACCTATCAGGTCTTTGGAAAGGAAAACAGTTTTTGACCAAACAAGAGATAGAGTACATTATAAAATGCAAAATGGATGATTTTGATTATATTAAATAAAAAAAATTTTGTATAAACAGAAGCAATGCATCCAAAATTAGAAGGGAGGCAGAAAGCTGGGAAACAATTTTTGAGGCCAGTACTTCTGATAAAGGTCTCATCTCTAAAATATATAGGGAATTAAATCAAATTTATAAGAATCCAAGTCATTCCCCAATTGAGAAATGGTCAAAGGATATGAACAGGCAGTTTTCTGGTGAAGAAACCAAAGCTATCTATTCCCATATGAAAAAATGCTCTAAATCTCTAATGATTAGAGAGATGCAAATTAAAACAACTCTGAGGTACCACCTGACACCTATCAGATTGGCTAAAATGACAAAAAGGAAGATAATAAATGTTGGAGAAGCTGTGGGAAAATTGGAACACTAATGCATTGTTGGTGGAGCTGTGACTGAGCCAACCATTCTGGAGAGCAATTTGGAATTATGCCCAAAGGGCGATAAAGCTGTGCATACCTTTGACCCAGCAATTCACCTTTTAGGTCTTTTGCCAAAGAAATCATGGAAGGGGAAAGGGACCCACATGTACAAAAATATTTATAGCTGCTCTTTACTTGGTAGCAAGGAATTGGAAGTTGAGGGGGTGTCCTCAATTGGGGAATAGCCTGGACAAGTTGTGGTATATGATGCAATGGAATACTATTGTGCGGTAAGAAATGATGAGCAGGAAGAGTTCAGAGAAATCGGAGGGTCTTACGTGAGCTGATGATGAGTGAGATGAGCAGAACACAGAAGAACATTATACACAGTATCATCAACATTGAGTGTTGACCTACTGTAATGGACTATATTCTTCTCACCAATGCATGGTACAGAAGAGTTCCAGGAACTCATGATAGAAGAGGATCTTCAAATCCAAGAAAAAAAAAAAAAGAACTGTGGAGTATAGATGCTGATTGAACCATGCTATTTCTTTAGTTTTGGGTGCTGTTGTTGTTTTTTTTTTTTTTTTTCTGCATCACTGCTCTGATTTTTCGCTTGTAACAGGATTAATGCAGAAATAGGATTAAGGTTATTATATATATATATATATGTGTGTGTGTGTGTGTGTATATCTATCTATCTATCTATATGTATATGTATATAGATATATAGATATATAGATATAACCTATATCAGATTACCTGCTGTCTAGGGGAGGGGGAGGGAGGGGAGGGAGGGAGAAAAATCTGAAATTGTAAAGCTTGTAAAACCAAAAGTTTGAGAACTATCTTTTCATGTAACAGAAAAATAAAATACCTTATATGTAAAAAAAAATGTCTTTTGCTTTGAAGAAATGTGGGTGTGCTGTTTGAAATTAATTATTATAGATACCAGTTTTTGATAAGCATATTATTATCAATATACACCAGTAAAGGATTGAATATTGTATCCCTAACATCTCATGGTCTCAGGTAATGTAGTAGAGAAAACAGGGAGAGAGCTTCATCATGCCACTTAGCATGGGCAGGAGAAAAGCCCCCAAAAAGCCCATGTGGTCTCTCAGAGAGACAGTATGTGGTCCCAGAGAACCAGAGAATAGCAAGAGAGACAGAGACTATATGGTTCCTGAGAACCAAGAGCAACTAACATGGTTAACTATGCAGGATTTTTATCCCTTTTGATAGAAGTGGATCATTATGCATCAAATAAATCTAATTGGTTAGCATCATTTAAAATCTAATGTGGGTCCTAACCTGCCCCACCCCCAATTTTGGGGGGAAAACTGGCTAAGATTTACTGATAAATACAGCAAGAGTTTAGCTTTTAAGTATTTATTAAAGTGTATTAGAAGTTAGTGAAGAGAGATAGGGTGGAAAACCTTAGGCTTAAGATCTATGCAGGATAGCCCTAGCAGCCCATGTGAAGTTCGCAGCCACCACGCCGAAATCCCAAGCAAAAGAAGACCCCTCTTTTTTCTCCTCTGTCTCTCTGCCATCTTGCAACAGTACAAATGAAAAAGAGACCGATCGTCAGTGGCTTCTCCCAGAAGTCCTCTGTGAAATAGGAAGGCTGGGCCATCCACACACACCTCTCCAAGCTAGTGGCTGGTAGCATTGATTGACATGACTACAGGCAGTTCTGTAGACATAACTTCCAGACACCAAGGCACATGATTTCTCCTCAAGGGTGGAGCTCTGATTCTCACAGTTGACATGACTTGAAGGTGTCTACATTAAAATGAATTCTAGAGATGATATCAGGAAAAGAATAAAAAAAACCCTCACTGAAGTTGCTCAAGGCCAATTAGTCCTTTGCCCAAATTAGACAAAATAATCTCAATACATTTTGTTCCCTTCAGGTTTGTCCAGATGAGAATTGATGAAAGTTTTCAAGGACATCTGGACTTTCTGGAGAGGAGTGGAGAAAAAGAACTGAGAAAGTGATCTCTGATTCCCTTAAGAAATCAGTTATTAAAAATTATTTTGTCGCATTTACCTACTTAGGAGGAAAAAAGCAAATATAAGGGATTATAAGATATAATTTTGCATAGATGTTAACCCATAACCCATAGCCACTGAAGTGCCTTAAACCTCAGGTAGAGGACTTTACATTTCCTCCAAGTATTGAAACTATGGAATCGGAGGTAAGAAAAAGAAAGTTAACAAGGAAATAGTATTGAGGTCGCAATTGGGAGATTTTTGGTAGTTTACAAAGAGAACAGGATAAAAGACACAATTTACTGATTACATTCCATCCCTTTCTGCAATCCCAGAAGACTCCTGGAAAGAATGATGACAGCAGCAACAGCTTTAAAATTCTACATTTGAAATTGATTTTTTTGAATCCTATATTCAAACCAAAGTTCAGAGAAGGAGGAAGGTTTGGTAATAATAATAATTAATGGTGGAGCCTTTAGTTTTTTTCAATTATAAAATATTTGGATTAGATGACCTCTAAGTTTTCTTCCAACTCTAACATTCTATGTCTATGACTATGTCAATTAAAATTGGAGGGAAGTATGGAGGACCAAGAAAAAATAGGGTGATTGCTTGTTGCCAGAGCCAGTAGGGGAGAGAAGAAGGGGCCTCAAGATCCTGTTATGTGTTTTGTCACCACAATGAGTTTATAAAATCCACCCAGGTGATAAAATGTAGGCCCCTTGTCTGTCTTTGGATATAAACACACATTTACTGTCAAAACTTTCTTTGCTAGGAGAATTAGAATGAATAAAACCAGTTAAAGTGTAGCTAGCCATTGTCATGGAGTTAATAGTATATTCTGTTATGATTTTGCATACTAGTGTGGAGCATGAGATTTCTATGAAACCAGAGGAATAGACAGGAGGCAACACCTTGAATAAACAAGTTTAAGTATCCACAAGATCAGACAAATTAAGAAAGAAGATGAATGAGAAGGGACTAGGCTCTAGACAAAAGAGCAATTTGAGCTCAGTGCAAAAGAGCAAGGAGGCAGTAGGGTGCAGAGAAAAAATATATGATCAGGGGAGCTTGGTTTGAATTTTAGCCATGTTACTACCATCTATGAGATTTGGGGCAAGTAACTTAGCCATCTGCACAATCAATTTCTTCACCTGTAAAATAATGGATCCAGATTAAATGATTGCAAATGTTCCTTCCAATTCTACAGGACCCTTATTCTGCAGGGGAGGAAACTGAGGCCCAGAGAGGGAAAGCGACTTACTCAAAATAATATCACTAAACAGGCAAAACTTTTTTTATTTTTAAAATTTTATTTATTTATTTTAGTTTTCAACATTTGTTTAAAAAAGATTTCCAGTTTCAAATTTTTCTCCCTCCCTCCCCCCCCTCCACTAGACGCAGGTAAGCTGATATAGGTTATATGTATAAATATAAATACATTAAACATATTTCTGCAATTAGTCATGTTATAAGAGAAGAATCAGAGCAATGAGGAAAAACCTCAAAAAAGAAAAACAACAGCACCACAAACAAAAGAAATAGTATGGTTCAATCAGCATTCCATATTCCACAATTTCTTTTTTTTTCCTGGATTTGGAGAGCCTTTTCCATCATGAGTCCTTTGGGACTTTCTTGTACCATTGTAGGTGAGAAGAATCTAGACTGTCACACTTGATCAACACATAATGTCGATGATACTGTGTATAATATTCTTCTGGTTCTGCTCACCTCACTCATCATCAGTTTCATGCAAGTCTTCCAGGTTTCTCTGAACTCCTGCTCATCATTTCTTACAGCACAATATAATTCCATTACATTCATATACACAACTTGTTTAGCCATTCCACAATTGAAGGATAGCCTCTCAATTTCCAATTCCTTGCCACCACAAAAAGAGAGCTATATTTTTGTACAAGTGGGTCCTTTTCCCTTTTATATGATCCTCTTTGGGGAAAAGACCCCAAAAATTGGTATTGCTAGGTCAAAGGGTATGCACAGGGGCAGCTAGGTGGTACAGTGGATAGAGACCAGCCCTGAGTCAGGAGGACCTGAGTTCAAATCCGGCCTCAGACACTTAACACTTACTAGCTGTGTGACCCTGGGCAAGTCACTTAACCCCAATTGCCTCACAAAAACAAAAAACAAATGGTATGCACAGCTTTACAGCCCTTTGGGCATAATTCCAAATTGCTCTCCAGAATGGTTGGATCAGTTCACAGCTCCACCAACAATGCATTAGTGTATTAGTGTTCCAGTTTTTCCACAGCTTCTCCAAAATGTATTATTTTCCTTTTTTTGTCATATTAGCCAATCTGATAGGTGTCAGGTGGTACATCAGAGTTGTTTTAATTTGCATCTCTCTAATAAATACTGATTTAGAGCATTTTTTCATATGGCAATATATAGCTTTGATTTCTTCATCAGAAAACTGCCTAAACAGGCAAATCTTGATCTAAAACACTGATTCCCAGTCCTGTAGATTTTCCACTAGTACCTCCTTACTCATCTACAGTGACACCAAGATACTGTCCTTCACTTGACTGACTAGAACCCACTAGGTGCCTGTTCCCTTTTCCTCCAAGTTTGTCTGATCACTTGGAGACTGATCCCTCTCTGTCAACTTAAATGGCACTTCCTGAGTTCTATTTCCTGACTCATGGTATTTCATAGGGGGCAGCTAGGTGGTGCAGTGGATAAAGCACTGGCCCTGAAGTTGGGAGGACTTGAGTTCAAGTCTTACCTCAGACATTTATGAGCTGTGTGACCCTGGGCAAGTCACTTAACCTTAGTTGCCTTAAATATCCCAGGCCATCTCCCGTCATCCTGATCTACATCTTGCCACTGGACCCAGATGGATCTGGAGGAAAGAGTGAGGTTGGTGACCTTGCATAGCCCTCCCCCACTTGAATCCAATTCACTGCAAGTCATGACATCACCCCAATCTGTATTAAGATATCATCAGTTCTTTCTCTGTTGATAGTTTGCATTTTTCATAAGACCTTCTGATAGCATCCTGCTCATCATTTCTTTCACAGTAACTATTGCTTACTGTATTACCCTCCATCCTATTCCTTCTCCTTGATATTTACTTTATTTTCTATCTTCTTTCACCTTATCCCTCCTCAAAAGTGTTTTGCTTTTTACTGCCCACTCCCCTAATCTGCCCTCCCTTCTTTCACCTCTCCCTCCTTTATCCCCTTCCCCACTCACTTTCCCTCAGGGAAAAATATATCACTATACCCACTTGAGTGTGTATGGTACTCCCTCTTTGAGCCAATTCTGATGAGAGTACAGCTCACTCATTCCCCCTCTCCTTCCCCATCTTCTCCACTCCATAAGCTTTTTCTTGTTTCTTTTATGTGAGCTTCTTTTCCCCAGTCCACCTCTCCCTTTTCCTTTCTTAAAGTGCATTTCCCTTACCCCTTAACTTTATTTTAAAGATGCCATCATGGCTCAGCTAGGTTACACAGTGGACAAAGCACCCACCCTGGACCCAGGATACCCAAGGCCAAAATCTGGCCCTAGACCCTACCCTGCCTGCCCCACAAAAAACAAGGATAAAGAAAAAATAAATGCTTTACAGATATCATCCTTTCATATTCAATTCACACCTGTGCCCTCTAAGTATTTTCCTTTCAGCTGCCCTAATACTGAAAAAGATCTTATGAGTTAGAAGTGTTATCTTCCCCTGTAGGAATGTAAACAGTTTAACCTTTTAATGTCCCTCATGATTTCTTTTTCCTGTTTACCATTTTATGCTTCTCTAGGATCTTATATATGAAAATCAAATTTTCTATTTAGTTCAGGCCTTTTCATTATGAATGCCTGATACTCCTCTTTTTTATTGAAGTCCCATTTTCCCCCTGAAAGATAATACTCAGTTTTGCTGGGTAGGTGATTTTTGGTTGTAATCCCAGTTCCTTTGCCCTCTGGAATATCATATTCCATGCCCCCTGGTCCTTTAATATAGAAGCTTCTAGATCTTGTGTTATCCTGACTGTGGCTCCACAGTACTTGAATTGTTTCTTTCTAGCTGCTTGCAATATTTTCTTCTTGACCTGGGAGCTCTGGAATTTGGCTATAATATTACTGGGAATTTTCATTTTGGGATCTCTTTTATTTTATTTTTTTATCCTTCATCTATTTATTTATTTGTTTATTTATTCATTAATTTATCTATTTATTTTTATTTATTCATTCATTCATCCAATTATTTATTTATTCATTCACTCATAAATTCATTCATTTATTTGTTCATTCATCTATTAATGAATTAATTTGTCCATCCATCCATCCATCCATCCATCCATTCATTCATTCATTTATTTAATCTTTTGAGTTTGAAATTCTATCCTTGTCTCATTCCCTCCCTCCCTCCCCTCCCTCGCTTAGGTGGTAAACAATCAGATATAGATTATACATGTGTAATTATGTAAAACATTACCATATTAATCATTTTATATAAAAAAGACTAAAGTAAAAAAAAGAAAATGCAAAATATCATGCTTCAGTCTGTGTTCAATTAATAGCATTTCTTTCTCTGGTGGTGGATATTATGCTTCATCATTAGTCCTTTGGGACTATCTTGGATCATTGTATTGCTGAGAGTAGTTAAGTGATTCACAATTGCTCATAAAACAATAATGCTGTCACTGTTCACAATGTTCTCCTGGCTCTGCTCACTTTACTATGTAACAGTTTATATGACACTTTCCAGGTTTTTCTGAAATCATTACAATCATATACCACAACTTGTTTAGTCATTCCCCAATTGATGGGATTTCCTTCAATTTCCAGTTCTTAGGCACCGCAAAGAGTTGCTATAAATATTTTTTGTACATTTTTTTTTCTTTTCTCTTTTTCACAGTTACTATATTTTCCTCCATCTGAACACCTTCCCCATAACATTTATTCTATTCTCTATCTTCTTTCACCATATCTCTCCACAAAAGGAATTTGCTTCTGACTGCCCCCTCCCCCAATCTGCCCTCCCTTCTTTCACCTCTCCTTTCTTATTCCCTTCCCCTCCTACTTTCCTGAAGGTTTAGATAGATTGCTCCACCCAACTGAGTGTGTATGTTAATCCCTCCTTGAGCCAACTCTGATGAGATTAAGGTCTTTGAACCAATTCTTATGTAAGGCTCATTCACTGCACCACACTTTCCCCATCTTTCCCCCCACTCTATAAACCCTTTCATGTTTCTTTCATGTGGGATTTCACCCACTCCTACTTCTGCCCTTCCCCCTCCCCCAGTGTAGTCCTCTCACCCCACAATTTTAACCGAAAGAAGTCATCATGGGGCAGCTAAGTGACACAGTGGACAAAGTACCCACCCTGGACCCAGAATGACCTAAGCCCAAATCTGGCCCACTGCTCAACCACAGGCATGTCACCCAACTCCAACCACCCCATAAGAAAAGATAAACAAAAATAAATGCTTTACAGATATCATCCCTTCATAATCAATTCCCACTTGTGCCCCTTGTCTACATTTATGTCTATCATCTGCCCTAATACTGAGAAATTTCTCATGAGTTAGACATATCATCTTCCCATGTAGGAATGTAAACAGTTTAACCTTTTAACATTCCTCATGTTTTTTTTTCCTGTTTACCTTTTTATGCTTCTGTAGGGTCTTGTATTTGAAAGTCAAATTTTCTATCCAGTTCAGATCTTTTCATCATGAATACCTGAAAGTCCTTGGGACAGTGACTTCATTGAAGTCACATTTTCCCGCCTGAAAGATTCTTGATTGTAATACCAATTAATTTGCCCTCCTGAATATCATATTCCTTGCCTTCTGATCCTTTAATGTAGAAGCTGCTAGATCTTGTGTTATCCTGACTGTGGCTCCACAGTACTTGAATTGTTTCTTTTTGGCAGCTTGCAATATTTTCTTCTTGGCCTGGGAGCTCTGGAATTTGGCTGTAATATTCCTGAGAGTTTTCATTTTGGTATCTCTTTCAGGAGCTGATCAGTAGATTCTTTAAATTTCTATTTTACCTTCTGCTTATAGAATAACAGGGCAATTTTCCATGACAGTTTCCTGAAAGATGATGTCTTTCCTTGATCATGGTTTTCAGGTACTCCAATAATTTTCAAATTTTCTCTGCTGGATCTATTTTCAATGTTAGCTGTTTTTCCAAGAAGATATTTCACATTTCCCTCTCTTTATTCATTTGGATTTACTTTATTATGTCTTGATTTCTCATAAAGTCATTATCTTCTATTTGCTCTATCCTAATTATTAAGCAATGATTTTCTCTATAGAGCTTTTGTACCTCCTTTTACATTTGGCCAATTTGGCTTTTCAAACTGTTGAGTTTTTTTTCATGTGCCTCCTGTATCACTATCATTTCTCTTTCCATTTTTTCCTGTACCTCTCTTACTTATCTTCAAAGTCCTTTTGAGCATTTCTCTGGCCTAAGAGCAATTCATATTTTTCTTGGATGCTTTGGATGTAGGAGCTTTGACTTTGTTATCTTCTTCTGTGGTCTATTTTGATCTACTTTGTCACCAAAAAACTTTAATGGTCTGCTTTTTTCTGCCTGCTCATTATCCTAGCCTATTTCTTGGCTTTTAACTCTTTCTTAAGTGGGGCACTGCTTCCAGAACACACCGTCCCAAGATACGATTTAAAGAGAAGCACGTCTGCACTTGTCTGGCCTGTGCTCTGGTATGTAAGTATCAACAGGTGTGTTTACTCTTTAAACCAGAAGCAGAAATCTGATTCACTGTAGTTGCAAACTTGGCAGGCCTGTGCCCCTCTGCACTTGAGCGCTACCACTCAAGTCTGGCTTCATGGGCAACAGAACAGTGCTCTGACTCAGGCCAGCAGAGACCCCTGCTATCCCCCTCCTCCTGGCCAACCACTGGACCCCCTCACTGGTCTGTGAGCTGAGTTTCCAGAAGTAGTCACTGATGTTGATGATTTTGAGCTCTGGAGGTGTGGCCTGCCTGGGGCTGGATCTGTGCAGTATGGCTGTCCTCTCCCCTCTCAGCCTGGTACTGCAGACCTTCCCTGCTGACCTTTTAAGCTGTCTTTGGATGGAGAATGATCTCACTCTCTTCTTTATGGGTTCTGCTGCTCCAGGAATTGTCTATGGAATTATTTGGAGTATGTGGACAATTGTGAGGAGCTCCAAAAAGTTATAACCTTTCCTCTGCCATCGTGGTTCTGCCTCCCACTTCTGTTTATTTTATTTTTTAGGGAAATTTTGAAGTCTCCTATTTTATTGAAAACCCATCTTTTCCCCGGAAAGATTATGATAATTTTGCTGGGTAGTTGATTCTTGGTTGCAATGCAAGCCTCCTTTACCTTCCAGAATATTATTCTCCAAGCCCTCATATCCTTTAATGTTGAAGCTGCCAGGTCCTGTGTTACATTTTTTGTTTTGTTTTGTTTTTTAGGCAATTGGGGTTAAGTGATTTGCTCAGGGTCACACAGCTAGTTAGTGTCACATGTCTGAGGCCACATTTGAACTAAGGTCCTCCTGAATCCAGCGCCAGTGCTCTATCCACTGTGATACCTAGTTGCCATTTCCTGTGTTATCTTGACTGTGTCCTCCATGGTATTTTAACTGTTTCTTTCTGGCTGACTCCACTATTTTTTCCTTCATCTGATAATTCTGGAATTTGGCTAAAATATTCCTGGGAACTTTCATTTTGGGATCTCTTTCAGGAAGTGATTGATAGATTCTTTCAATACTATTTTACCCTCTCATTCTAGGATATCAAGGCAGTTCTCCTTCATAATTACCTGAAATTTGCTGTCCTGGCTTGTTTTTTGATCATGATTTTTAGATAGTCCAATAATTCTTAATTATCTCTCCTGGATCTCTTTTCCAGGTCATTTTTCCCCAATGAGGTATTTTACATTTTCTTCTATTTTTTCATTCTTTTGATTCTGTTTGACTGATTTCTGATGTCTCACAAAGTCCTTAGCTTCTATCTGCCCAATTCCAATTTTTAAGGAATTATTTTCTTCAGTAAGCTTTTGTGCCTCCTTTTGCATTTGGCCAGTTGTATTTTTACTGAATCACTTCTTTCAGTTAATTTTTGTGCTTCCTTTTCCAAGCTGTTGACTCTTTTTTCATAATTCTCCTGTTTAACTCTCATTTCTCTCATTATTCTTCCTATTTTTCTTCTACTGCTTTTATTTGATTTTTAAAATCCTTTTTTAAGCTCTTCTAAGAAGGCATTTTGTCTTCAGACCAATTTATATACCCCTGTGAAACTTCAGAAGTAGGCCTTTTGGTAGTGTTGTCCTTTTCTGAGTTTGTGGTTTGATCTTCCCTGTTGCCACAGTAGCTTTCAGTAGTCAGGTTTTTTTTGTTTTTTGTTTTTTCCTTCTAAACTATCCTTAGCTGGAAGGTTGTTTCAGTCCATCTTTTTGTAGGTTCTGTAGCTCCAAAATCTTTTTAGAGGCTTGATTAAATGTTGTTTAAGAGAGAAACTGAGGAGAGCTCAGACAACTTCCTCGCTTCTTTCTGCCATCTAGGCTCTGCCTCCTAGGCAAATGATTCTTATTTTTTTTTCCTGGGTGATGTGGGAATTTGTTAATCATTAAAGAGTTTAGATAGATTTTCAATATCCACAGGGATTAGGTCTCAGGGTGGTGTTCTTTCAGTGCATTAGGTACTTTAGGGGAGGGAACAGTACTTGGAACTGAAGAAAGTCTCTTACTCTCCTTCCCTCAAGCAGGAGACCAGAATGGTGAGTTGATGGAATGTTGTTTCCCCTCTTTCCTGCAAGGGAGGAATCTGCTACTTTCTGGATGTGGTTCTCCTCTTCCATTAGGAAGTGGGAAACCAAAAAGGAGAAATGTGTGAAGGAATAATGGTCTCTCATTTCACTAAAGGTGCAAATGTATGATGTTAAGGAATGATGCATCTCCTTTTCCTACAGGATGCTGACTGACTGACTAATAATTATGTGGACATAACACAGATGATTACAATTTTAAGAACAGTATTTTTCAATAAGTTGTTGCCATACCAAGTGCTTCTAAACTCTAGGCTTTTCAGAATGAAAAGTTTTCAAACTATAGAACTAGAAAAAATAACCCCAAATCATTCTGGTATATTTGTTTCTTGAATTTCATTCACTGCACAATAGTCTATAAAATTTTAAGATGAAGAAATAATAGCAGGATAGTAAAACTTGCTGTCCCAGAATTCTTTCTATCTAAACCACCTAAAAAAGATGCAAAGAAAAAGATAAATGACATCAAGAATAACAATAATAAAAGCCTAGACTTACATAAAATTTAATATATAGTTTTTGAAGTATTTTAATGACATTTTCTCATTTGAAGTAAGACTATTTTATTTGTAATAGTAATGTGATTCACATTTGTATGGTGCTTAGGATTTATGGTATGTTTTCCTTACTCAAGAATTTTAAAATTTATGCAGAGATTGCTGCCTTCCTTCTTTAATTATTTTCAGTCACTGCATAACTTGTCCTCTTGATAGTATTACAGAACCAAGTTTTTTTTATTATCCTGACTTCTTTCTTAGAGTTGAAGCCCCCTTGGTCAGACCTAACATTCTTTCTCAGGAATCATTTCTAATTCTCCCTATAAAAATCCTGACATGAAAAAGTAAAGGTCATGTGATAAGGGAGTACTTGGGGTGATATCTTGAGGAGACTAAATTTAGCAATTATGAACATAACATTTTTTAATTCTTTTTTCAGTGATCCTCCCTATTTAGATTTTTTTTGGTGAGGCATTTGGGGTTAAGTGACTTCCCTAGGGTCACACAGCTAGTGAAGTTGTTATAAGTGTCTGAGGCCAGATTTGAACTCAGGTACTCCTGAATCCAGGGCCAGTGCTTTAACCACTGTGCCATCTAGCTGCCCCCATCTATTAGATTTTAACACTCTTTTTTAAGAATTTGTGGTCATCATTATTACTGTTCTAGTAAAAAATCAGTATATTTAGGAAAATATTCATCAGATGTTAATTTTTTGATATTGTTCTCTTCGTCCTGCACTAAAGTCCTATTCCTCCTCCTTTTCTTTTTCTCTCATCCTATTTATTCCACTATCTCTTCTTCTCCTTTCCTGCCTTTTTAATAATCTTACCATCTTTCTTTTACTCCTCTTCCTCTTTTATACCCAGATTCTTTCTCTTTCCTTCTTTGTTCCTGTACCTTCCCTCTTCTTTTATTTCTCCATATTCTAAAATTAATGTTTTAAATGTTGAATAATGAAATATTTGTGGGATGAATTCCGGGAGAAATATAGGTAGCCCTCAAGAGAGTTCCCAGGAACACAGAAAGCTTCATATGTGTTATACTAAAAGCTCCCAGGCGACCTTTGTGTAGAAGTAAGTATCTGAAGGCTGTTGGAAACTAAAGGATTCAAACTTATTTCCATAAAGCAACCAAACCTTGCCCTCTCCACTCTCTTTGCAATCTCTCAAAGGCAGGAAGGGTCATTCAACTTACAAAGGAAAAATTGGTTATAGGGTGATGGCTCTCACCAGGAGCTGCTGAGTTCAGCTGTCAGAGTTGCTAACATTATTGCAAATAACAAATTTTTCTGCTGCAAATGAAACTGCAAAGGAAATGCTGGTTTCCCAGCCGAGAGCCTCCAACTGTGTGTGAATTGTTTGCAAGCATATACACTACAGTGTTGGCCCTTTCTAATAATTTCTTTCCATCTTATTTTCCTAGATTGTTTGTTGGTGCTTTACTTCTACTGGCTACTCATCCACAGCCAAATAAAGCTTCAATATCCTATATCCAACACTGAAACACTTCAAGTTGCATTTGATTTCCAATCCCATGTCTTAGATTCACAGAATTCCAAAACTGGAAGTACTAAGAGAACATGTAGGACAGTCCCTATCATTTTTAGGTTGTAAATAGCAGTTGTCATATGAGTGCAAATCATTGTTATAATTATTTTGTTAATGAGGAAACTAAGATTCAGAGAGATAAAGTGACTTGCCCAAGATCATATAGGTAATTAGTGGGAAAAATGAGGTCCAGGTTTCCCAGCCCCTACCCCCAGTTCTCTCTGCATCACATCCCTGAACAGAAGAGTGCTGAGTATCGATGACTAATTCTGAACTTTGGTTTTGTGATCATTGAAAGAGCACAAGATAAATTGTGCAGAGTGTATTAAGATTTGAGGCACCCAGCCTCCTCTTTACCCTATTTCCCTTTGCTTACTCCATTTAACTTACTCCCCCTATTGTTTCATGTTCTTAACCTTCTCCTCACGATTGAAACAAATTCTAAAGAAGGAACTTTATTCACACTTATTGGCTAAAATCTTAATATGGAGAAAGTGGAATCAAGATAGCAGAGTATCAGGAAGCATTACAGCAAGCTCCTCCCCACCAAAACTCTTTCAGAAAGTTGCATATAATCCACCAGATGAAAACCTGATAGAGAAGTACAGAAAAAAAGTCATAGCAAGTTATTTGTCCAGCCAAAGTCAGTATAGAGAGACAGAGTGGTCTGGAGACAGGAAGAAAAGAAAAATAAGGGGAAAAGAACATATTAATGGAAAAAGAAAAGAAGAAAATGAGATATCTCAAATAAATATCTCAAGGGGTGGAAATGTTTCTGGTAGCTCTTGCTTCCTACTAAAAGAAGTAGAAGAAAAGAATTTTAAAATTTCGACTAGATCTCTAATTCTTTCTATCCTAAAGTTCAGACCTACATAATCTACTGGAATTTTGCCAAGCTTCCTCTTTTTATTATAACCAAATTCCCACTAAATGGGGTTATTTTCTGCCAGGAACAAAGGTTTGTATGTAGTCCTGTCTAAAGCCCATTGAGACCATGCCCACCAGTTCAGCAGTATAGTTCCAAGGTTGTCACTCTTACCTCTACAAACCCCTATTTATCCCTTAACAGAAAGCTATGCTGCTGAAATAAAACCTTAGAAAATAGACTCACTTAGTTTTTACTAAATTGAAAATCATTATGCAAATGGCCTTTGTGGGTTTCCATCTAGCCCCAAAAGCACTTTCCACAGTGACAATTTCTTCCAAACATAGTATATACACTTCATCATCAAAAGATGTTTCATATGTGTCAAAAGCTCTAAGCTTACAAAGATCAGGGGTTATGATTGTGTTGCTCTTGGCAACTAGGTGATTAATTAATCATAAGGTAGTAGAAGAGTATTGCATTTTGAGACAGGAAATCTGGGCTGGAATTCTGACTCTGTGTCATCTCGGTTGTCACTTAATGTATCTGAAACTCATTTTCCTCATCTGTAAATGAGGAGAATCTTCTAAAAGTATCATAGGTATAGAAACAAAAAGGGGGGCTCAGCAGGCTTACTGTCTAAGTGTCTCATTTTATACATGAGGAACTAAGGCACAGGGAGGTGAAAGGTAATTCATTTACACAAGGTCACAATAAGGTGGGTCCCTTCCACTTCTAAATTCTATGAGGCCAAATGTTGTCTGACAGTGATAATAAGATATTGGGCATCCCAACAAAGTAAATCCTCAAAATAGAGGTACCTTGAAGATATCAAAGAATAATGGTGGGGGCGGAGATAAAGATGAGAAGGTGGGGAGGTCAAGATGAGACAATAGACTTTTTACAAGGTTGTGTTTTTTTTTCCTGAAAATGTTCAGAAATTTGGAATTAAACAGAAATTTTTTAGATGTAGAATAAAATGTTTAGGATAATCTGTTAATATACTTCTTTTGGAACTTTGTGTCCTTTTTGATGATTTCTAAATACTATACATAAAGACAGAGTTAGGAGATGTATGTACAAGCCCTGCTTCGATCACTGTCTGTGTGACCTTTGGTTGGGTAAGGCACTTTGTCAACCTCATCTGTAAAACAGAGGATTAACCTATAAATTCTCAAAAGTTACTTTCAAACACTAACATTCTTTGATTTTTATGTAAAACTATTTATGGAAAATATGTATATGCCTTTATAGTGCTGTGTGCCACTAACATGCAAAGCAATAACCCATTTCACTTCCAGGAAAATTTCTTCCATTTCAAAATAAGAAAAAAAAGTATTTTCTTTGTGAGTAGATATCCTTCTAACTCACTGACAGATTTGAAGCCTTTCACTTACCTTCAGCCTGTCTAGCAGGATGGTTTTACTGGGGCATGGCTACTGAGTATGCTACTCCTTCTTGGAGTCACAAGTGAAAGCTGGGTGAAAGGTAAACCCCAAAGGTGGATGAGAATCCCTGAAAAGGGCTCAGTAAGCCCTCACACAGACATGCTAGTCCTCCCTGAAATATCCCATGCATACAATTTGTTAATGGTATGAGGTGGCTAAGGTGGATGCTGTGGAGCACTTGGAGTTTGGGTCAGATGTTGAAGATGCCAGTTATCTACCACAAACAGGGCCATCACCTGTCATCTTCACTTTGTTTTGCCACTGGGCTTTGATGACTCTGTTTGATGTCATTGATCTTCTTTGAAATGGAGGATGAGCAACAGAGTTTCCTCATGTGACATCAAACAGAGTGTCTGGAAGTGGGGTAGAGGAGACTCAGACTTTTGCCTTTAAAAAAAAAAAGATGACACCTAGTTTATGAAGTGAGTTGACTTGATGGTACCTTCAAAGTAGTAGGGAAGTTAGGAAGAGAGTAAGGTTTGATGGGGAAAGATAGAGTTCAGTTTTGGTGGTGTTAAGTTTAAAATGACTATAGGACATCCAGTTCAAGATGTCCAATATTTAGCTGGAGGTGAACAGAGGTTAAGGTAGACTGAATAAGTGACTTTGAGAATCAGATCTAATAAAATTAATAAGTGAAATTGGAGATGAGAAGAGGGCTCAGAACATAGTCACATGAGACACCCACAGTTAGAATATCTCTTTTGTACCTCCCAGTACTGAGTCAGTGAATCCATGAGGCAGTTTTCTTTTTTTATTTTTAATAAACATTTTTATTCAAAGTTTTTGCTTCTGAATTCTATTCCTCTCTCCCTTCCTCCCATCCTCCCTCCCATAGATGGTAAGCAATCAGATACAGGTTATACATGTGCAATTATGTAAAAATCACCATAATAATCATCTTGTATAAGAAAACCATGAGGTGGATAAATAGATTGATCTACTCTGCATTGTCTCTTACTTTATTTAGCCTGTTATTGGTTCTTGATCATCCTGGCATTTACCGATTTTTATTAATTTGGTACTCAGTTCAATCATCTGATTAAGTTTATCACATCTTGTCTTATGTCACAACTCTATTTCTTCCCTCATTACTGGTCTGGTGATTCAGTCTGTTTGCTCCCCCCTGCCCCCCATCAGATCAGGAATCCAAAGATCTAGATTTAGGTTCCAGTTTTGTCACTACTTTGCTTTTTGATATTTGGAAAATTATAAAGATTTGACAGGTTTACTCCTCTGTAAAATGATTTCATTGAGATGATCTCTCAGTTCTTTTCCAGTTCTGAACATCTCTTAATTTATGAATTTTCATTTAAACTTCCCGATTCATGTTTCTAAATCATAGATCTAGTTCTCAAAGATAATTCAGAAGCCAACAAATTCAGCTATTTTATTTTACAGGTAAAGAAACTAATAGCCAGGGAAGATAAGTGAATTGTACTAAGGTGATACAAACATAGGTACAACTACAGAGGTAGATGTTAACCCAGACTCCAGAGTCAGTGCTTTTTTTTCCACTTCTGTACCATGATCCTTAATTAGCCACAGCCATTCTGGCAGGCTACTCTTGCTTCTTTCTATCGCTGGGAAACCCAAGGAATTGTAGTGCTGTCTGGTTAACTTATACACATCCCAGGGTACCTCTTCAGGGAATCATAGAATTTTAAAAACTGAAAGGGTCTTTAGATATAATCTAATTGAAACCTTTTCATTTACCAAAGGAAGAAATTAAGGTCTAAAGATGTCTCTTGCACATAGCTAATAGGCAACCAAGCTAGGAGATTTTCCAAAATACTATGCTGGCATGACAATTTCCTGCCTTCTTGGTCATACACCAAAGAAAAATTTCAGGAGAAATCTTCTTTAAGACCAGTCATTCTGGGGGGCAGAGAAAAGATGGCAGGGAGTAGCCAGTAAAATCGCATGAGCTCTCCTTCTGTTCCCTCAAAAAGAACATTAAATCAGCCTCTAGATAGATTCTGAAACAACAGAACCCTGCAAAGAGACAGAGAGACACAGTCTTTACAAACCAGAGATAATTTAGAAGACTTCAGGAAAGGTTGGTCTCACTTGGGCAAAAGGGAGGCTCAGCTCACCACATCACAGAGTGCAGGAGAGGGTCAGGGCAAGTAAGCAGGAAGCTGTGAGCAACAGCCAAGCAACTGAGGCCCTTGGATCTTGGCACAACAAGCTGGTGTCGCAGCAGAATAATGGTGAAACCCACCTGCAACAACCAAGAGGGCAGGTTACCAGCTGGAGGGCCACCCACAGGACAGGCATGACCAGGCCTACTGATCCCAGCATGCTCTGACAGGAAGTCCAGGGCCAGGTCTACAGATTCCAGTGTGCTCTGACAGGAAGTCCAGGGTGGTGAAAAATCTACAAGTCATAGAGGCCTCAGTGTAGAGAGCCAGTGACACAGCCTCTATATCCCAGCACAAGAACCTTGAAACAGGGACCCTGGTGCCCCCAGAGGAGACCTCAACTTTAAAAAAATAAAGAAAAAAAATAAGTTGCAGAATGAGTAAGAAACAAAGAAGAGGGGGCAGCTAGGTGGCACAGTGGATAAAGCACCGGCCCTGGATTCAGGAGTACCTGAGTTCAAATCTGGCCTCAGACACTTGACACTTACTAGCTGTGTGACTCTGGGCAAGTCACTTAACCCCAATTGCCTCACTAAAAAAAAAAAAAGAAACGAAGAAGAGCTCTTATCATTGAGAGCTTCTGTATCCATGGGGAAGAGGCAAACACAAATCAGATGAGGATAATACTCCCAAATTGCCTACATGTGAAACCTCAAGAGGAAAGATGAATTGGTCTCAAGAACAAAAAGCCTTCTTGGAGGAGCTCAAAATGGATTTTAAAAAATCAATTGAGAGAAATGAAAGCAACACAAGAAAATTATGAAAAAAGAATCAGCAGCTTGGAAAAGGAAGCACAAAGATTGACTGAACTAAACAATTCCTTAAAAAATTTATCTGGCCAAATGGAAAGAAAGGTGCATAATCTCTCTGAAGAAAACAATGCCTTAAAAAAATTCATTTGGCCAAATGGAAAAAAAGGTGCATAATCTCATTGAAGAAAACAATGCCTTATGTAATGATTGGAATGACGCCACCTTCTGGAGACTTACTGTAGAAGAGTTCTGCCCATGAAGTGAAGGTCTTTGAGGGCAAGACCAGGAGTCTTTTCTTTGGCATCAGGAAGTGACGTTGGGTAGTGGGAGGAAGAAGGAAGAGACTAGCGCTCTGTCTCTGGCTTTCCTTTGGACTCTGGTGGAGAGCGGAGTTAGAAATGTGCTCTCCCTTTAATAGATAGGAATCTAGGCCTTTCTCTCTCTCTTTACCAAATTCTTATTCTCCTTAATAAACACTTAAAAGTCTAACTCTTGCTAAAGCTTATAATTTATTGGCAACCCCTCATTGGATATTTTAGACGGACTAGCTAGTAAAATTCTAGCCCTTAACACTTAAAAATTAAAATTGGACAGTTGGAAGATAACGAATCCATGAGACAACCAGGAATCATTCAAGCAGAATCAAAACAATGAAAAAATAGAAGAAAATGTGAAATATCATCATTGGAAAGACAACTGATCTGGAAAACAGATCCAGGAGAGACAATTTGAGAATCATTGGACTGCCTGAAAGCTATGATCAGAAAAATAATCTAGACACCATATTCGAGGAAATTATTAAGGAGAACTGCCCTGATATTATAGAATCAGAGGATGAAATCATCATTGAAAGAATCCACTGATCACCTCCTGAAAGAGACCCCAAAAGGAAAACTCCAAGGAATATTGTAGCCAAATTCCAGAATTATCAGCCAGAAAGAAGCAATTTAAATATCATGGAGCCATGGTCAGGATTGCTCAGGACCTAGCAGCTTCAACATTAAAGGACTGCAAGGCTTGGAATATGATATTCCAGAAGGCAAAGGAGCTTGGACTACAGCCAAGAATTTGTTACCCAGCAAAACTGATCATTCTCTTTCAGAGGAAAAGATGGACATTCAATGACACTGGGGACTTTCAAGGTTTCTTGATGAAAAGACCAGAACTGAATAGAAAATTCAATCTTAACAAAAAAGACTGAAGAGAAGTTTAAAAAGGTAAACAGGGGGGAAAAAAGTTACTCAATTAGGTTAAACTGTTTACATCCCTACATGGGAAGATAATACTTATAACTCTTGAGAACCGTATATGTATTTAGGCAGACAGAAGGATTATGCACAGAGGATATAAATATAAACTGTATTTGATGTGATGACATAAAGGAAATTAAGGGGTTAAAATGGAGTTTATAGGTAGAGGAGGAAAAGGTAGGTGGAATGGCATGAATTATATCATGTGAAGAGGTAAGAAAAACCCTATTACAATTAGAGGGAAAGAAGGGAGGGATGAACATTCTTTCAACCCTACTCTCATTAGATTTAATTCAAAGAGGGAATAACATATATGTTCATTTGGATAAAGAAAATTAGCTTATTCTTTAGGGAAGTAAAAGGGAAAGGAGGGGACTGATAGAAGGGAGGGCAAAAGTAAGGGAGAAAAGTATAAAGAAAAGGGAGGGGATGATAAAAAGGGAGGATAGATAGGGGGAAGCAGGGATAAGAAGCAAAACGTTGCTGAGGAGGAATAGGGTAAAGAAGGTGGGGAAAGTACAAAGGGGGTAAATAGAATGGAGGGGAATAGACAGCTAGTAATAATAACTGTTAATGTGAATGGGATGAACTCTGCTATAAAACGGAAGTGAATTGCAGAGTGGATTAAAAATCAGAATCCTACCATATGCTGTTTACAAGAAACACATTTGAAGCAGAGAGATACACACAGAGTAAAGGTAAAAGGCTGGAGTAGAATATATTATGCTTCAGCTAAAGTAAAAAAAAAGCAGGGGTAGCAATCCTTATCTCAGACAAAGCACAGGCAAAAATAGATCTCATTAAAAGAGATAAGGAAGGGGCAGCTAGGTGGCACAGTGGATAGAGCACTGGCCCTGGATTCAGGAGGACCTGAGTTCAAATCCAGCCTCAGACACTTTACACTTACTAGCTGTGTGACCCTAGGCAAGTCACTTTACCCCAATTGCCTCATCAAAAAAAAAAAAGAGATAAGGAAGCAAACCACATCTTGCTAAAAGGCACTATAGATAATGATAGATAATGAAGCAATATCAATATTAAATATGTATGTGCCAAGTGGTATAGCATCCAAATTCTTAGAGGAGAAGTTAAATGTGTTACAGGAGGAATTAGACAGTAATACTATACTAGTGGGGGATCTGAATCTTTCCCTCTCAGAATTAGATAAATCTACATGAAAAATAAATAAGAAAGAAGTGAAAGAGGTGAAAAGAATACTAGAAAAGTTAGACAAGACAGATGTCTGGAGAAAATTGAATGGGGATAGAAAGGAATATACCTTTTTCTCAGCAGTACATGGCACATTTTCAAAATGTGAGCATGTATTGGGGCACAAGAACATCATAGTCAAATGTAAAAACTCAGAAATAGTAAATGCATCCTTCTCAGATCATGACACAATAAGAATTACATGTAAGAAAGAGGCAGGGAAAAGTACAATGAAAATCAGAAATGAAATAATTTCATTCTAAAGAATGAATGGGCCAAACAACAAATCATAGAAACAATCAATAACTATATCGAAGAGAATGACAATAATGAGACAACATACAAAAATCTATGGGATGCAGCCAAAGCAGTGCTTAGGGGAAAATTTATAGCTCTAACTGCTTAAATGAATAAAAAAGAGAAAGAAGAGATCAATGAATTGGGCATGCAACTTAAAAAGCTAGAAAAAGAACAAATTAGAAATCCCCAATTAGCTACTAAACTAGAAATCCAAAAAATTAAATTAGAAATTAATAAAATTGAAAGCAAAAAATCTGTAAAATTAATCAATAAAACTAAGAGCTGGTTTTGTGAAAAAACCAATAAAATAGATAAAACACTGGTTAATTTGATTAAAAAAAAGAAAGAAGAAAATCAAATTACCAGTATAAAAAATGAAAGGGGTGCTTCTACCAACAATGAAGTGGAAATTAAAGCAATAATTAGGAAATATTTTGCCCAACTGTATGCCAATAAATTTGACAATCTAAATGAAATAGATAAATATTTACAAAAATACAAACTGCCCAGGTTAACTGAAGAGGAAATAAAATCCTTAAATAAGCCCATATTAGAAAAAGAAATTGAACAAACCATTAATGAACTCCCTAAGAAAAAATCCCCAGGGCCAGATGGGTTTATGGGTGTATTCTACCACATTTAAAGAACAATTAATTCCAATATTATGCAAATCATTTGGAAAAATAGGTGAAGGAGTTCTACCAAATTAATTTTATGACACAAATATGGTGGTGATACCAAAACCAGGCAGAGCAAAAACAGAGAAAGAAAACTATAGACCAATTTCCCTAATGAATATTGATGCAAAAATCTTAAATAAGATATTAGCAAGGAGATCACAGCAAGTGATCACCAGGATAATACACTATGACCAGGTGGGATTTATACCAGGAATGCAGGGCTGGTTCAACATTAGGAAAACTATTAACATAATCAACCACATCATTAAGAAAACTAACCAAAATCATATAATTATCTCAATAGATGCAGAGAAAGCTTTTGACAAAATACAGCACCCATTCCCAATAAAAACACTAGAGAGTTTAGGAATAGGTGGAGCTTTCCTTAAAATAGTAAGCAGTATTTACCTAAAACCATCAGCAAGCCTTATATATAAGGGAGATAAGTTAGAGGCCTTCCCGATAAGATCAGGGGTGAAACAGGGATATCCAGTATTACCTCTATTATTCAATATTGCACTAGAAATGTTAGCTTTAGCCATCAGAGAAGAAAAAGGAATTAAAGGAATTAGAATAGGCAAGGAGGAAACTATCACTCTTTGCAGATGATATGATGGTATACTTAGAGAATCCTAGAGAATCAACTCAAAAATTACTTGAAACAATTAATAACTTTAGCAAAGTAGCAGGATATAAAATAAATCCACATAAATCATCAGCATTTCTATACATGACCAACAAAGCTCAGCAAGAGATAGAAAGAGAAATTCCATTCAAAGTAACTGTATGTAATATAAAATATTTGGGAGTCCACCTGCCAAGACAAACCCATGAACTATATGAACGCAACTACCAAACACTTTTCACACAAATCAAATCAGATCTAAATAATTGTAAAAATATCAATTGCTCATGGATAGGCAGAGCTAATGTAATAAATATGACAATTCTACCTAATTTAATTTACTTATTCAGTGCCATACCAATCAGACTACTTAAAAATTATTTTATAGAACTAGAAAAAATAACAAAATTCATCTGGAAAAACAAAAAGTCAAGAATATCAAGGGAAATAACGAAAAAAAAATGCACAGGAAGGTGGGTTAGCTGTACCAAATCTGGAGCTTTACTATAAAGTGCCACTCATCAGAGCTATCTGGTACTGGCTAAGAAATTCAAATACTGTGAAGCTCCAATCAGCATAAAGCAAGATCTAGCAGCTTCTACATTAAAGGAACGGAGGGCATGGAATATGATACTCCAGAGGGCAAAGGAACTGGGACTACAGCCAAAAATCACATACCCAGCAAAGCTAAGTATCCTCGTTCAGAGGAAAAAAATGGATTTTCAATGAGAAAGAGGACTTTTGGGGATTTGTTATGAAAAGACCTGAACTGAATACAAAATTTGACTTTCAAATACAAGACCCTGGAGAAGCATAAAAAGGTAAACAGGAAAAAGACTTCATGAGGAATATTAAAAATCAAACTGTTTATATTCCTACATCGGAAGATAATACTTCAAACTCTGAAGAACTATCTCAGTAAGGAATTCACAGAGGACACAAGTCTGAACTGAATACGGAGGGATGATATCTGTAAAGCATTTATGTTTTGTTCTTTGTGGGGCAGACAGGGTGGGGTGTCATGTCTGGGGCTGGATTTGGGCTTGGGGCCTCCTGGGTCCAGGGCTGGTGCATTGTCCACTGTGCCACCTAACTAACCCATGATGACATCTTTAAAATAGGGTTGAGGTGTAGGAGAAATAGACTGGGGGAGGGGGAAGGGGAGAGATGGTATGGGGAGAGGTAGTTCACATGTGAAGGAAACAAGAAAAAAGCATATGGAAGAGAGGGAAGGAATTGGGTAGTGAGTAAACCTCAATATCATCAGAATTGACTCAAAGCAGGACTAACATACATACTCAAGTAGGTATAGTATTATAATCTTGCCCTGAGGGAGGGGAAGGAGATAAGGGTGGGGGGACAGGTGAAGGAGGGTAGGACAGATTTGGGGAGAGTGCAGTAAAAAGTAAAACACTTTTGAGGAAGTTAAAGATGTTCTGCATAACTGCACAAGTATGACATATTGAATGGCTTGATTTCATCGGGAGGGTTGAGGAGAGAGGGAGGAAGAAAACTTGGAACACAGAATTATCTCAAAGACCTTAAACTCATCAGAGTAGGCTCATGGAGGAAATAATATTCACAACCAGTTTGGAGGAGTAATCTATTTAACCCTACAGGAAAGTATGAGGGGAAGAGGATAAGGAAGCAAGGGTGAAAAAATGGGAGTGCAGAGTAGGGGAGGGGACAGTCAGAAGTAAAACACTTTTGAGGAGGAATAGTTTAAAAGAAGATAGAAAATAGAGTAATTATCATGGGAAGGGAACAGGATGGAGGGAAATAGCTATAATTATTGCTTATAATGGCAAAATGTATGGTACCTACTTTGCTGGGCTAATATGAAGAAAATTCTTTGTCAAGTTTAAGGTACTTTATTCAGGTTATGATGAACAGGATACTATCAGAAAAACATGGAAAGACCTACATGAACTGAAGAAGAGTGAAATGTACTATATACAAAATAACAGCAATAGTGCATGATGATCTGTTGGGAAGCATGGCAATTTAGCAAGGCAGTGATCCAATATAACCCTGAAGGACTTATGAAAATGGCAACCCATCTACAGAGAAAGAACTGATAGTATCTGAAAACAGATGGAAACACATTTTTTAAAATTTTCTTTTCCTCTTTGACAGTTCTTCAATCTGAAGTTTTGGGTTTTTTTTTTGACTGTTTTCTCTCACAGCCTAGCTAATGTTTCCCATGACTACGCCTGTATAACTAATTTTGAAATGCTTCAGTTCTAGTGGGTGGGGGTGGGAATGGAGGAGGAAGAGAAGTTAGAATGCAAAATTTTTAAAAATTGATGTTAAAATGTGTTTTTACATATATTTTGGAAAATAAAATTCTATTCAATTAAAAAAAGAGAAATAGAGTGGAGAATCAATGGAATAGGCTAGGCACAGGAGACACAGTAGTAAATAACATTAGTAATGTAGTGTTTGATAAACCCAAAGACTCCAGCTTCTGGGATAGGAACTCAGTATTTGACAAAAATTGCTGGGAAAACTGGAAGATAGTATGGCAGAAATTAGGCATAGACCAACATCTTACACCTTATACTAAAATAAGGTCAATATGGGTACATGATTTAGACATAAGAGGTGATACCTTAGGTAAATTAGGAGAGGAAGGAATAGTCTACCTTTCAGATCCTTGGAAAGGAAAACAGTTTATGACCAAACAAGGGATAGAGAATATTATGAAATGCAAAATGGATGATTTTGATTACATTAAATTAAAAAGGTTTTGTACAAACAGAAGCAATGCATCCAAAATTAGAAGGGATGCAGAAAGCTGGGAAACAATTTTTATGGCCAGTACTTCTGATAAAGGCCTCATTGCTAAAATATATAGGGAATTAAACCAAATTTATAAGAATTCAAGTTATTCCCCATTTGAGAAATGGTCAAAGGATATGAACAGGCAGTTTTCTGATGAAGAAATCAAAGCAATCTATTCCCATATGAAAAAATTCTCTAAATCACTATTGATTAGAGAAATGCAAATTAAAACAACTCTGAGGTACTACCTGACACCTATCAGATTGGCTAATATGACAAAAGAGGGAAATAATAAATGTTGCATAAAGCTGTGGAAAAATTGGAACACTAATGCACTGTTGGTGGAGCTGTGAACTGATCCACCCATTCTGGAGAGCAGTTTGGAACTATGCCCAAAGGGCTATAAAGTCTTTCATGCCCTTAGACCCAGCAATACTACTTTTGGTTCTTTTTCCCAAAGAGATCATAATAAAGGGAAAAGGACTCACATGTACAAAAAATATTTATAGCTGCTCTCTTTTATGGTGGCAAGGAATTGGAAATTGAGGGGATGCCCATCAATTGGGGAATGGCTGAACAAGTTGTGGTATATGAATGTAATGGAATTCTATTGTGCTGTAAGAAACAATGAGCAAAAGGAGTTCAGAGAAACCTGGAAGGACTTGCATAAACTGATGATGAGTGAGATGAGCAGAACAAGAAGAACATTGTACACAGTATCATCAACATTGTGTGTTGATCAACTGTGATGGATTAGGTTCTTCTCACCAATGCAATGGTGTGGGAGAGTTCCAGGGGACTCATGGAAGGGGATCTCCAAATCCAGAAAAAACAAAAACAAAAACTGTGGAGTATAGATGCTGAATGAACCATACTATTTCTTTTGGTTTTGGTACTGTTGTTTTTCTATTTTGAGGTTTTTCCTCATTGCTCTGATTCTTCTCTTATAACATGACTAAGGGGGGAGGGAGGGGAGGGAGGGAGAAAAATCTGAAGTTGAAAAGCTTGTATAAACAAATGTTGAGAACTATCTTTACATATAACTGAAAAAAATAAAATACTTTCATCAGAAAAAAAAGACCAGTCATTCTTCATGGCCTTTACCCATGTTCTCACCTTTATTTTTGTTTTGTTTTATTGTTTTTTGGGGGTGAGGCAACTGGGGTTAAGTGACTTGCCCAGGGTCACAAAGCTAGTATGTGTCAAGTGTCTGAGGCCAAATTTGAACTCAGGTCTTTCCGACTCCAGGGTCAGTGCTCCATCCACTGCGCCACCTAGCTGCCCTCATATTCTCAACTTTAACAGTATCTATCTTCCTTTATGAATAGCCAAGAGGAGTCTATGGTCCCTCTCTCCAGGTCCTACCTACTGTTACACAATTCATGTGCATTTAAGGTTTTTACTGTTCCCATTTCTAGTTAGAACTCAATACTGGAAATCTCTAGCCAGCTTGCTGATGCAGCACTTATAATTTCACATCCCTCCTCCTGACTAGGCTTTCCTGGTTAAAGTTTAGAATTCTCTCCTTTGCTACTGGTTCATTTTCCCTAACTGGATCTCCTCATCCAGAAGTGTGACAGATGTCATTACAGACCTTTTGTCTGATAAACCTATAATTCATCCTTCATACTGGATATGGGCCTTCAACCAGAGGATATATAACACTGATCTTCAGGGCCCTCACCCATGCTGATAGGGGTTTACAATTCTTTTTACTTGAGATGGACTTTATATTTTATGTATATCATACTCCCATTTCACAATCTATAGAATAACAGAATTTCATCATTAAAAAGGACCTAGTTCTTTTTTTTTAAACTATGTTTTCTGGTTTAAATTAAACTATATCTGGTGCAACTAGGTGGTGTAATGGATAGAGCACTGGCCCTGGATTTGGGGGAACCTGAGTTCAAATCTGGCCCCAAATACTTAACACTTACTAGCTGTGTGACCTAGGCAAGTCACTTAACCCCAATTGCCTCACCAAAAAAAAAAAAAATTAAACTATATCTAATATCAATGATTCTACTACTTTTCTTTCTTTCTTTTTTTTTTTTTAGTGAGACAATTGGGGCTAAGTGACTTGCCCAGGGTCACACAGCTAGTAAGTGTTAAGTATAAGAGTGAAGCCAAAGACCTTTCTATGTAGCATCCAGAAGTTTTACTCTAAAGTGCTTCCAGAAATGGGGACAATATGATCAAAGATCAAGAAGGGAATCATAAAAGAATCATTCTATTTTAAAGAAAATGAATAACACAAATATAAGATGAGAAGAAAGTGGGTACAAACAGGTCATATGTATACAACCTGTGTGTTTCAGTGGACTGTAAATATTATGCAATACCAATGTGACTTGAAAGGTTCTTTTAAAGGTTGTTGTTTTTTAAATCTAGGCTGCATTAAAAAGAGTCATGGTATACAAAATGAGGAAGAGTGGTAGTCCTATTCTATCTACACTGATCAGATAGTATCTGAAAAGCTGGGTTCTCTTTTGGAGAGCATATTTTATTCATATCTTCAGGACAGCAAACAGGATGGTGAGAAGATCATAGAAGCTGCCATGTGAGTGGAGATCTTTTAGTTTTCAGGAATGACTTGTTGAAGACTGGAAACAAGGTGATTAGGATGATTATAGTTGCTGTTTTCAAATATTTGAAGGTCTATCTTGTGATGAAGAATGGGACTTCTTAGCTTCAGTTTGTAGAACTGCAAACAATGGGTGAAAGTTACAGACTGCCAGATCTCTGTCTGATATGTCAAAACATCAGAATAATTAGAGCTACCCTAAGTATAATGTGTTCTGTCTTCCAAGAGACTGAAAAATCACCTATTGGAATGATATAGACGGAATTCTTTTTCAAGTGTGAGTTGAGCCAGACAATTTTGAGAGCACTTAAACTTTTGAAATTCTGTTTGATCCTAAATATGAACAATTTTATTGAGGGAAGAGTTATTGAGGAGGGGGGGGTACAGTAATCAAGTAGTGAGTATGGAGTATCTGAGGGCAAGAGATAAATAACTTTGGAGAGAGGGATGTAGTGTCTCTTGATTGCAGGGTGATTGACTGACCCTGAGTAAAGAAAGGACAGAGTGGACAAATTTTAATAAAGCCCGTGTTGCCTAGAAGTAAGCAGCAAGGTGGTAAAGTGCTCATTCATTCTTTTGTATGCCCCCTGAATAGGCCATATATGTAACTAGGAAAATTATCTGGAGATTCCTCTTCAAGGACTCTCAGCATAACAAAGTGCAGGAAAGGCACTGTCATGGAAAAAAAATCTTCTTCCTAGAGCACTTCATTTTCAACTTAAAGACTTGACACATTCAGATGATCTGCATGTGAGTTGTGAATTGTTTCAAAGTGTACCCAGATTGGATGAGATAGGGGAGATGTAACCCCCCTCTTAAATTATGATTCCTCTCCATTTGTTGCCACAGATGCCAACAGTATTCTCACTGCGTTAATTTGGCTTAGAAAGTGAGAACATGGTAGCAGCAATAACTAAGAATAATATACTATACAGAAGACAGAGTGAGCTCATGTCTACCCTAGTGCTAATGGGGGTGGAGGGGGCAGGGAAGTCCTGACAATGTTTTCTCCTCTTTTTCTAAGGGAAAAACACACTGTTTTCCCCTTCTGCCTCCAAACTTGTCCATGCAAGGAGATTCTTCTTTCCATCTTTGCCTTCAGTCCACTATTTTCTCATTCATCATATAGTGAGAGCAAAAATTATATCCAATGGATGCATAGAGGCAAAAGGGATAGCAGGCAGGTAGAACGTCATGCTTAGAGAAGGCAAGTCAAGAAAGATAATGAACTGTTTCTAAAAGGTGAACTAGACAAGAATTTTAAGGACAGAGTTAGCTCCAGAGGAGGATGACTAAGGTGGTAAAAGAATTGAAGACCAATCTCTGTTAGTGAATATGTTCAGTTTGTAGCAGAGAAAACAAAAATTAGGGTTTCATAGCATAATAATGTTTCAGTTAATAGATGGCCTTTTATGTAGAAGAAGGATTAGACACATTTGTCCTCAGAGGGCAGAACTGTGAACAATGAGTGTAAGTTGCTGAGAGGAAAATTTCAGCTTGATGAAATAATAAATATACTTATAGCTAGCATTTAAACAGACATTAAGGTTTCCAAAGTACTTTAGACATTACCTCATTTCATATAAGCAATCTTGTATCAAAAATTATGTGTGAAACTGACAGAGATACTTCCTTGACAATGACAATCAGCCCCTAATCCATAAATGTACCTTATTTGGTATCCTCATTGTCAAGGTCACAACAAGGGTAGATGATTAAGTATGGGCAAGCAATAGCCCGTATCCTCACAGAAGCATATGTCTCTACTCAGGAGCATGATAATAAAAGTCTAGGTGAGAAGAAAAAAAATTCTTAAGTCCTGAATTCATCTAGGGAGGTGAACACTGGATGAGCAGATGATGGTGGAAATGATTTAGAGGAGCAATTATAAATTGATGTCATAGTCTTGCAATGAACACATAGCAGAGAAAATTTTTCTTGACCTCTGAAGTATTTGACATTGTTAATCACATATACTCCACTATCTTCTTCCAAAATTTTCCTGACACTGTTCTCTCCTACTTCTTTGGCCACTATTTCTTAGTTTCCTCTCCCCTCCCCCTCCCCCAGTCTATTCCTCCTGCCCCTCACCCTTATTTTAAAGATGTCATCATGGGTTAGCTAGATGGCACAGTGGACAAAGCACCAACCCTGAGCCAAGGAGACCCAGAATCCAAATCTGGCCCCAGAAACCAGACAACCCACCTTTTAATGTCCCTCGTGATTTCTTTTTCCTGTTTACCTTTTTATTATTCTCCAGGGTCTTGTATTTGAAAGTCAAATTTTTTATTCAGTTAAATTTTTTTCATCACAAATGCCTGAAAGTCCTCTTTTCATTGAAATTCCATGTTTTCCCCTGAAAAATTATTCTAGGTTTTGCTGGGTACATGATTTTTGGTTGTAGTCCCAGTTCCTTTGCCCTCTGGAATATTATATTCCATGCCCTCCAGTCCTTTAATGTAGAAGCTTCTAGATCTTGCTTTATCCTTATTGGAGCTCCACAGTATTTGAATTCCTTTTTTTCTAGCTGCTTTGCAATATTTTCTACTTGACCTGAGAGTCCTGGAATTTGGCCATAATATTCCTGGAGCTTTTCCTTTTGGGATCTCTTTCAGCATTTGATTGGTGGATTCTTTCAATTTCTATTTTACTTTCTGCTTATAGAATATCAGGGCAATTTTCCCTCACAATCTCTTGGAGGATGGTGTCTAAGCTCTTGTTTTGGTCATTGTCTTCAGGTAGTCCAATTATTTTCAAATTATCTCTCCTGGCTTTATTTTCCAGGTCAGCTGTTTTTCCAAGGAGATATTTCACATTGCCCACATTCATTTGGATTTGCTTTACTGTGTCTTAGTTTCTCATAAAGTCACTAGCTTCCATTTGTTCAATCCTAATTCTTAGGCAATTATTTTCTCCATGACATATTTAGGGCAAAATTGAGGGGTGAGAGGAATGCACTGGGGGAGGTGGAAGGGCAGAAGTAGAAGGGGGTGAAATCCCACATGAAAGAATCAGGAAAGGGCTTATGGAGTGGGGGAAGAGATAGGGAAGGAGCAGTAAATTAATATTATGCTCATCAGAGTAGGCTCAAAGATTTTAATCTCATCAGAGTTGGATCAAGGAGGGATTAACACACAAACTGAATTAGGTGGAGTAATATATTTAATCTGGGCAGCAAATGATGCTAATACTCATCAGAATTGGCTCAAAGACCTTAATCTCATCAGAATTGGCTCAAAGAGTGAATAACACACACACTCAATTGAGTGGAGTAATCTATCTAACCCTGCAGGAAAATAGGAGGGGAAGGGAATAAAGAGATAGGGGCAAAAGAAGAAAGGGAAGATTGAGGAAGGGTAGAGACAGAATCAAATCCCTTTTGAAGAGGGATAGGGTAAGAGAATATAGATAATAAAGTAAATATGGGGGAAAGGAATAGGATGGAGGGAAATGGTTAACAATAGAAATCATGAAAAAGAGAAAAGAGGGGGAAATTGTACAAAAAATATTTATAGCAACTCTTTGTGGTGGCTAAGAATTGGGAATCAAAGGAATATCCATCAATTGAGGAATGACTGAAGAAGCTGTGGTGGTATGTTATTGTAGTGGAATGGTATTGTGCTATAGGAAATGAAAAACAGGATGAGCCCAGAAAAACCTGGAAAGACTCATATGAACTGATGTATAGTGAAATGAGCAGAACTGTGAGGACATTGTGCATAGTGACAGCATTATTGTTTTATGAGCAATTGTGAATGACTTAACTACTCTCAGCAATACAATGATCCAAGACAATCCCAAGGGAGTAATGATAAAGCATACTACCCACTCCCATAGAGAGAACTGATAAAAAAAAATAAAGCACTTGTGGATTGAACATATATAATCTATAGCAGATTGGTTGCTGTCTTGTGGAGAGGGGGAGAAAGGGAGAAAGGGAGAAAGGGAGAAAAATTTGGAAATCTAAATCTTATGAAAATGAATGTTGAAAACTACCCTCACATGTAACTGTAAAAAATAAATGTTTGTTTCAAAAAAACAAAAACAAAGTAACAGCAATATTGTGTGATGATCAGCTGTGATAAATTTAGCTCTTCTCAGCAATATAATAATCCAAGACAATACCAAAAGACTCATGATGGAAAATGCTCTCCACATCTAGAGAAAGAATTATGGAGTCTGAATGCAGATCAAAGCATACTATTTTCACTTTTGTTGTTATTTTTCTTCTTTCTTGTGTTTTTTCTCTTCTGCTCTGTTTCTTCTCTCATAACATGACTAATGTGGAGATATGTTTAACATTATTGTACTGTTTAACCTATATCAGATTGCTTGCTGTCTTGGGGAGGGGGAAGGGAAGGGTGGGAAGGAGAAAACTTAGGAATTCAAAATCTTAAATAAATGAATGTTGAAAACTATCTTTACATATAATTGGAAAAAATAAAATACTATTATGAAAAAAGAATGAATGGGTCAGAACAAATAGATAAACAAATAATTTCATCAAAATTAAATACAGCAATGATACTATGATTTTGGATGCAGCCAAAGCAATACTTAGGGGGAAATTTATATCCCTAAATGTCTACATCAATAAAATAGAGAAAGAACAGATCAATGAATTAGATATGCTTCTAAAAAGCCCCCCCAAAACTAGAAAAACAACAAATGAAAAATACTCAATTAAACACCAAAATAGAAATCTTGAAGATTAAAGGAGTGATAAGATTGAAAGCAAGCAAATTGTTGAACTAAACCAGGAGTTAAAAATAATAAAATAGACATGGTATTGGCTATTTTAATTTAAAAAAGAAAGAAAACCACATTACCAGTATCAAAAGTAGAAAGGGTGGATTCATAACCAATGAAGATATAATAAAAGCAATTAATAGGGGCTATTTTGCAAAGTGAAGTGGCCAGAACCAAGAGAACAATATACAGCATAAAAAAATATTCTAAAAAAGATTTAGTAATTCTGATCAATTTCCAAAGACTCGTGATGAAAAGTATTATCCACCTCCAGATAGAAAACTGATGGATTCAAAATGCAGATTGATTTTCTTTCTTTTTTTAAATTTTTTCTGCCTAATGTGGAAATTTGTTTTGCATGACTTCATATTTGCAATAGGTTTTTTATTTCTTGCCTTCTCAATGGGTGTGAAAGGGGATAGAGAAAGGAAGAAAAATTTTAATTTAATTTAATTTTTAAAAAGAATTAGGAGACATCCAAAAGGGAAATCTAAATTATGGAATTTCCTTTACTGGACATGTTAAAACAATGTTTGTTGTTGCTGTTGTTTAACATGCTAGTAATGTACCTTGAATTTTTCACTGCTTTATAGAAAGTCATTATTTCCCTATATTCCTTAGAAGACCTATTGATTATTTTTCTTAATTAAGCAGTTTCATAATTAAGGAAAAAACTTATAGAAGAAAAATTGCATTGGATAGGTAGAGATAGTGGGAGAGAGAATTTTGCTGTGGGCAAAAGACATGGAAAACAGGGATTAGGCAAACACTGTTACATAATACTCCCAGTCCCTATCTCCTCGTCATTCATTCTGATATTTCACTGATATTTATTTGTGATACACCTTTCTCAGAAGTGTTATTTTCATTCCATTGCTCTTTTCCACTTCTTAGTCTTCACGTCTTCTGGTATTTTCTAGAATATATTTCCAGTAATGCTAGCTCTTGATGAAAGCAGCAGGGTACAATGTATATAGACTAGTTTCAAAGTACATTTCTCCATTATAATATCCTCTCCTGTGCCAGCCTCTGGGCCTTTCTTGTTTGCCCATATTTTCTATCCAACACTATTCTTTTCCTTGTAACAAGAGTATCACATATAGTCTAATGATAAGTGAGAAGCTAGAAGTACTATTTTCAAGGAAACATGTTTGACAAACAATAGCATCTGCTTCCTTCATTCATATTTTAAAGAGTATCAAGTTATTTGAAGTTATCATCAGTAGATGTCCATTTAATTACCTAAGCATTAAGATTTTTTTTTCTTTGGAGAAAAGGCACCACCTTACCTGTTTTATGCAATGGTGTACTATGGATGTAAAATATTGTATATACTGTTAGATCCACTTCATGTGTTCTTTTTTTTTTTTAGTGAGGCAATTGGGGTTAAGTGACTTGCCCAGGGTCACACAGCTAGTAAGTGTTAAGTGTCTGAGGCCGGATTTGAATTCAGGTACTCCTGACTCCAGGGCCGGTGCTCTATCCACTGCACCATCTAGCTGCCCCCACTTCATGTGTTCTTAATCTTTGCTGAATTGCCTTTTTTCTCTTTTTATTCTTTGTAAGAGATGGTTCTGAGTAGGGAAGGGAGAGGTATATATTTGGAATTGAAGTTGTAGAAATAAATATTTCAATAATATTTTTAAAATGTCTTTTCTCTAAAATGGGACACTGGAGGGAATTTTTTTGCCAGAAGCTTTTCTGATAAAGGTCTTCTGATCTCTATGATAATTAAATTATAATTCCAGTCCTTATTCTTATCCCTGTAAGACATATAAAGTTGAAATGTAAAATAATTTGAGATCGATGACAAATAATTGATTCTAGAGAAACAGGAAGCCTTTGGAATTTATTGAATAGAGGAGTGATATGATTAGGCTTGGGTGTTAGGAAAAACACTCTGGCTTCTGTGTGCAGAAGACTCAATGGGAGAAACCGAAGCAGGAAAACCAACTGAAAGGCTATTACAATCATCCAATTGAAGGGTAATGAGGACTTGAACTGAAAGGGCTATTAAATTGTGCATATACTTTGACCCAGCAATACCACCAAAGAGATCATAAAAAAGGGAAAAGGACCCACATGTACAAAAACATTTGTAGCAATTCTTTTTGTGGTGGCAAGTTGTGGTATATGAATGAAATGGAATACGATTGTGCTAAAATAATAAGCAGGCAGATTTCAGAAAAATCCGGAAAGACCTACATGAACTGATGCTAAATGAAGTCAGCAGAACTAGGAGGACATTATACATTGTAACAGCAACACTGTGCAGTGATCGACTAAGATAGACTTAGCTCAGTAATAAAATGATCCTAGACAATTCCAAGAGACTCTTGAAGGAATATGTTCTCCACATCCAGAAAAAGAGCTATGGAGTATCAATACAGATCAAAACATACTCTTTTCACTTTATTTTTGGGATTTTTTCCCCCTTTCTTATGGTTTTTCCCTTTTGTTCTGTTTCTTCTTTCACACTATGACTAATGTAGAAATATGTTTAACATAACTGTACACATGTAACCTATATCAGATTTCTTGCTATCTTGGGGAGAGAGGAGAAACGAGAGGGAGGGAAAAATTTGGAACTCAAAATCTTATAAAAATGAATGTTGAAAACTATATTAGCATATAGTTGGAAAAATAAAATACTATTAAGGGAAAAAAAAAACCCTTACTGATACTATCCTCAAGACTTAATTTGTTAAGGGTACAAAAACTTGAACCATTGACATAACCATTGACAAGCATCCAGGAGCTCCTCCCTCAGGTAACACATAAGCATTTGACCATTGCTCTGGTATGGCCATCACAGAGGAAAGGGAGCTGTGGCCAACTGAATCAATGCTTTAACTTTTTGAATGTCCTTTCTATGCTATCACTAAGCAAACTTCTTTTAACTGTTAGGGGATCTATGAGTATTTCAATTTGTACTAGCCCCAAACTTGATCCACCCCATCATCCTGAGTCAGTTCTTATTCATGATAAATAGTATCATCCATTTAAGCAGCACTTTTCCCAAAAAAGAAAGTCAGTTATTCTGGTTAAATAAAGATTACTAGTTTGGAATGTTCTGGGTCACATTACCAATTAGACATTTTCTCCAATCTTCCCAAACTCTCAAAACTCCTTGACAAAAGAGATAAAGCATTTATAGCTGCATTTTAGACCAAGGTGACAAAAAGTCTTATGAGTTAATAACCTAATGAATTAACATGAAAGGCTAATCTCTTAATACCTAAGCGTACTCAATCAATACCTCTCTTTCTCCAGTTTATATGCTCTGTCAAGGAGACAAAACTGGACCCCAGGTGATGTGCTCTTGATCCACTCAGCAATTTCCTTGCTGCTGCTGCTGCTGCTGGTGCAGTATCTAATATAATATCTGGCCCCACCTTCAACCCACCAATTTGTGACAACAATCAGCAGAACTTAATCCTGCTCCCTCATATTTACCATTACACTGTGTAGAAGAGGTGAAAGTATTGGAAGGCAAAAGGATTACTCTGCTTCCAGAAGCAGAATGCTGAGCTATAGCAACACTCAACCAGAGTGCTAAAATGAAAAGAGAACTGGAGGGACAAAATCAAGACAGAAGAGAAAAGGCAGGGACTCACAACTAACCAGCCTTAAATAATGTATTAAAGCAAATTCTGTAATGGCAGAACCCAGAAAAGGACAGGGTGAAATAATTTTCCAGCCCAATATAACTTAGAAGGTCAGCAGAAAAGGTCTCTCTCACTGGGGTGAGAATAGTGCTCACTGCAGCACAGACTGACCCAGAGCAGGCTATGCCCTAGCAAACCAACAGCAGGCCTTGGGGGCAACTGAATCAGCAGTTGATGCAGTAGCTTCAGGAGCTCTTAGCCCACAGAGAGCAAGGGGTTGGATAACTGGTAAGAAGAAGATTAGAGAGTTCTCTTTGCTGGTACTGGGTGTAGAGCTCTGTTGCTTTGCGTGTATGAGGATCTGGATCACAAACATGGGTTGCAGTCCAAAGGTGAAAAGAAGTACTACTACACCAAAGCCCGAAGCTGCAGGGCAGCAAAGGACGCTAATCACAGTTCCAAAGTGGAAAAGAATGCTTGTGGATGCTCACAGACTAGATCACAGGCCAAGAGAGTAGTAAACACACCTCCTTAGATCATACCACCTTAGAAAAACTGAAAACTTATGGGTCCTCAGAATTAGCTCTGAAAACAGCTGTCAAAAACCCCTGAAACTTGGAAAAGTGCCCCCCCCACCCAGGAGCAGAGCCCACTTAAACATAAAGTTAAAAGTCAAGAAATAGGCTGGGGAAATGAAAAAAAAACAAACAAAAATATTCTGACCTTAGAAAGTTATTATGGTGATAGAGAAACTCGAAACACAAACTGAAGAAGACATAAAAATAAAAATTGTTTTATCCAAAATCTCAAAGAAAAAATGTGAATTGGTCTCAGGCTCAAACAGAAATCTTGGAAGAACTTAAAGAAGACTTTAAAATGAAATAAGAAAAGTATAGAAAAATTGCAAAAAAAAAGATAGAAATGAAAGAAAATAATGGAAAAACATTTTAGTAATCGTTTGGTAAAGGAGGCACAAAAAAATACTAAAGAAAATGACCAAATAGTAAAAGAGGCACCAAAGTCCAAAAAAGAATGCCTTAAGAAAAAAGAATTGGTCACATGGAAAAAGATATACAAAAATTCACTTAATAAAAGAACTCCTTAAAAAGCAGAAATGGCCAAATGGAAAAGGAGTTACAGCAGTTCACTTGAAAAAATAATTCCTTAAAAATTAGAAATGAACAAATGGAAACTAATAACTCCATAACATATCAAGAGGAAAGCAAACAAAAGGAAAAGAATGAAAAAAAAAAGAGGAAATGTAAATTATCTCATTGGAAAAGCAATTTTTTGGGGAAATAGATCCAGGAGAGATAATTTAAGAATTATGAGACCACCTGAAAAACCATGAACAAAAAAATGAACCCAGACATCATCTTTCAAAAAAAATTTCATAATAGACTATCCCCTGATAGTCTATTATGAAAAGGTGAAATATAAATTGAAAGAATCTACCATTCACCTCCTGAATGATGAAAACTCCCAGGAATTTTATAGAACTTCCCAAGATGAAAACTCTCAGGAATTTTATGGAAAATCCAGAGCTTCCAACAGTCAGAAACAAATTCAGATATCATGTAGCCACAATCAAGATAATACAAAATTTATCAGCTTTTACACTAAAGGATCAGAGGGGTTGGGATATGATATTATGGAGGGCAAAAGAGCTATGATTGCAACCAAGAATCACCTACCCAGCAAAATTGAGTAAAATCTTCTTGGGGGGTAGGGTGGGGGATGGATATTCAATAAAATAGAGGGCTTACAGGCATTCCTAATGAAAAGACCAGAACTAAATAGAAAATTTGAATTTCAAATACAATACTCAAAAGAAGCATAAAAAGGTAAATAGTAATGAAAAATCATAGGGGATTTAATAAGCTTAAGTTTTTTACATTCCTACATGGGAAGATGATATTTGTAACTCTGAAGAACTTTCTCGTTATTAGGAAAGTTATGAATACATAAACAGAAAGCACAGGTGTGAGTTGGATATTATGGAATAATTATCTAAAAAATAAAATTATGGTGTGAGAAACAGGGATGCACTGGGAGAGGAGGAAAGAGAGAAGAATGGGGAAAATTATCTCACATGAGAGAAGGAGAAGACTGAGGAAATGGGGAGGGAGCATGTGAAACTTAGTCTCATTACAGTTGACTCAAAGAAGGAATAACATACACAATCTGTTGATTATAGAAATCTATATTACCCGCCATAAAGTAGGATGGTAAGGAGATAAAAGAATTGGGAAGCTGATGGAAGGGAGGGTGGATAGAGGGAGATTGTAGTCAGAAGTAAAACAATGGACAGGGTAATGGACAGGGGGAAATAGGATAGAGGGAAATACACAGTAATCATAACTGATAAATATTTACAGCAATTTTATCTAATAAAGTTCTAATTTCTCAAATATAGAGAGAACTGAATTAAATTTTTAAAATAACAGCCATTCTCTAGTTGGTAAATGGTCAAAGGATATGAAGAGTCAGTTTTCAGAGGAAGTAATCAAAGCTATCTATAGCCATATGAAAAAAAAATGCTTTAAATCGCTATTGATTGGAAAAATGCAAATTAAAATAATACTTAGCTACCTCCCCGTACCAAACAGATTGGTTAATATGATAGAAAAGGAAAATGACAAATGATGGAGGGGATGTGGGAAAATTCAGACACTAATGAACTGTTAGTGAAGTTGTATATGGATTCAACCATTCTGTGAAACAATTTGGAACTAAGCTCAAAGTACTATAAAGTCATGTATACTTTTTAAAAAAAATTGGACCAATATTTATTAATTTATTTGTTTAAATCATAAAAGTATTTTATTATTTTCCAATTACATGTAAAGATAGTTTTCAACATTTGTTTTCATAAGATTTTAGTTCCAAATTTTTCTCCCTCCCTCCCTCCCTTTACTCCCCCCTCCCTGAGACAGAGAGCAAACATATAGATTATATATGTACAAATATATTTCTGCATTAGTCATATTGTGAAAGAAGAATCAGAACACAAGGGAAAACCCTCAAAAAAGAAAAAAGAACAGTCAAAAAGTAGAAATAGTATGGTTCAATCTGCATTCAGAATCCACAGTTCTTTTTTTCTGGATGTGGAGAACTTTTTCTATCATGAGTCCTTTGGAGTCATCATATCACTGTATTGATGAGAAGAGTTAAGTTGATCATCACACAATGTTGCTTTTACTGTGTACAATGTTCGGATTCTGCTTATTTCAGTCCACTTAAGTCATTCCAGGTTTTTTTCTGAAATCTGCCTGCTCATCATTTCTTACAGCATAATAGTATTCCATTTCATTCATATACCACAATTTGTTCAGCCATTCCCCAATCAATGGGCATTCCCCTGATTTCCAATTCTTTGCCACCACAAAGAGAGCTTCTATAAATATTTTTGTACAAGTGAGTCCACCATGCATACTTTTTGACCAAGGAATACTACCATTAGGTCTGTAACCTATAAGAGATTTTTTTAAAGGAAAAGGACTGTTGGCAAAGAATTGGAAATTAAGGGGATGCCCATCAATTAAGGAATAGCTGAACAAGTTGTGGCATATAATTATGATGGAATACTATTGTGCTATAAGAAATTATGAGCAGGATGGTTTCAGAAAAACTGGGAAAGACTTACACGAACTGATACAAATTGAAATGAACAGAACCATGAGAACATTGTACATAGTAATGGCAATATTGTACAATGATCAATTGTGAATGAATTAGCAATAAAAGATCTAGTACAATTCCAAAGACATGATAAAAAACACTATCGCATCACCAGAGGAAAAAACTGATGGAGTTCTGAATGCAGATTGAAGAACACTTGTAACAAAACTTTATTTTTCTTGTTTTTGTCTTTTTTGGTCTGTGTTTTCTTTTGTAACATTACTAACATGGATATACATTTTGCATGACTGTACATATATAACCTATATCAAATCATTTGACTTCTCAATGGCAGGGGTGGTGGAGAGAGAGGCAATGAATTTGGAATGCATTTTTCATTTTGGTTTTTTGTTTTGTTTTTTTGCAGGGCCACGGGGGTTAAGTGACTTGCTCAGGGTCACACAGCCAGTAAGTCTCAAGTGTCTGAGTCTGTATTTAAACTCAGGTACTCCTGAATCCAGGGCTGGTGCTTTATCCACCTAGCTGCCCCACAATTTTTTTTTTTAGTGTTAAGATCATTTTTCTGTGTAATTGGGAAAAATAAAATATTAAATAGATAATTTAAACATTTATTTCCCTTTTTAAAAAGAGAGAGAACAGGTACAGGGCACCAGAATATGGGGGAAGTAGGGAGGAAGGTGGAAAGAGTGTATGCCAGGGAACAAGGGAAAAATGGTATTCAGATGGGGACAGTTATGTCCCCCTAGAAATCACCTGGGTAAGGGATTATGACCCATTTAAAGTGAATTACTCATTGTTGCAGGAAGCTAAGACAACATTGAAATCTAGCCCTGGATGGTTGCCATCAAAGGAGAAGACAGAAAATAAGTGAGGGGAAACTATAAACAAAGACTGAAATGATCAAAAATATCAAGAGGAAGAAAAGTCATTTTAAAACCTTGAGGACAAGCAGATATCAATAAGGGAAATATTAACACACACAGGGAAACACAGGTACCAGGAAATAAGTCCAAACAACTCTAAATAAATATTGCTAAAAAAAAAAAAAGGAAATTGAGACAACACCCAATACGTCAAATTACCCTGTGAATTCCTAAGAGTGCATGAAACCATGGCAGAATATTTTTGAATGGTTCAAGAGAGAAGTAAGAGTCATGAAATCAGAATCTCTGGCCTGTGAATCAGAAATAATTGACTGAATCTACTGTGACAAGTCTCTCCAAATGAGGGAGGGGATTCTTAACATTGTAGTACTTTGATGATGGGAGATCTTTTTATACAGAATACCTTTAAGTTACTAGTTGTTTTTTAACCTGGGTTCTTGTCAAAGACTTTTCCTTTTTTCTTTAAAGGAATTATATCTCTTATTCTTCTAAATACTTCAATTTTCTTTTTAATTGTAAACTAAAATACAAGCATTTTCTGACATACAGAAGAGCACAAAAAGAAAAAAATGTATTTGAAAGCACAGGTCCCTATTGCATACTGCTTACTTTAAAAAAAAATAATACAATAAAAATCACACATTTATTTCAAAATTGTTCAGTTTGTCTATTCTTGCTTCTGAATTCCCTTCTATTCTCTTCTGTGCATTTTAGGAACTGTTTTAATGGACCTCTTTTTTATTATAATTATTTCCAAATCTCCAGTTTTTCCACCCTAATTGAAAATAGAGAAAGAAACTTTTGTAACAAATAAGCATAATTAAGTGAAATAAATTCACACAATGTTAATATCTGGAAAGATAAATGTCTTTCACCTCTCTGTCAGGAGGTAGATTACATGTTTCATCGTAGATCTTCTTATACGTGTTTGTTCATTGTTTTGAGCAAAGTTCTTAAATATTTCAGGGCTATTTTACTCTGCAATGTTGTCATTGTACAAATTACTTTCCTGGTTTTTCTAACTTCACTTTTCATCAGCTAGATCCTAGAATTATCTGAAGTCCACCTTTCATAATTTCTTATAGCACAATAATATTGTTACATTTGTATACACTACAATTTGTTACTCCATTCCCCAGTTGAGAGAAATCTGCTCGGAGTCTAATTCTTTGCTTTTCCTTCTTTTTTTTTTTTTTAATCCTCTCTTTATGATCAAGGATTTTGTTTTATTTGTCACTATTCCCTCCTTGGTATTAATGCCACTCTACTTTTCCACCTAATCCCCACCTGTTTCTGTTGACTTTGTTATATTTCTAAAATAAACGATTTGAGTATATCTTTAAGTTTATGTTTGTATGTGTATTCAACCCGCCTTTGTCCATTTCAGATAAGAGTGAGGGTCATTTGATGCCTGATCTCCCCCCTATACCCTTTCTTCCATATCTGTGTACTCTTTTCCTCACAATTTCCAATTGTGTTAAATAGAAAATTCTTCTCAATTCTTTTCTATACTAATGTATAGGATCCTTTAAAAACAAACAAACAAACAAAAAACACCCATAGCTTCATTTCCTCATCTTAAAATCCTCAGAATCAAGCCAATCTACTTCTGGATCTTTTATTTTTCTTATTTAACTCCTTCAATAACCATTAAAGAAAATAAAGTTTGGAGGGACAGTTGTTTCTTCTCCCTGAATTTGAATATATTAGCATTGTATTATCATATGCCCCTAATGAATATCTCAAATTAATTTCTATTTATAGGTTTCTCTGGATTCTTATATTTAATCTTTATATTTATGTTTCAATATTCCTACTCAGCAATTCTGGTCTTTTCACCTAAAAAAATGCTTAGAAATCTTCTATTCCACTAAAGATTCATTTTGTCCTATAGGATTATACTTAGCTTTAGAGAATAAGTTATTCTTGGTTCTAAGTCCTTATCTTTTGTCTTTCAGAATATCTTCCAAGCTCTCCTCTCAGTGATAGTAGTAGAAGCTGCTAGGTATTGTGTGATGCTAATTATGGTTCCTTGGTGCGTGAACTGATTCAGTTTTTCTGTATCCTTGCAATATTTTTTTTTCTTTGTAATAGAAGCTCTGGATTTTAGCTTCGATATTCCTGGGACTTTTTCTTTTGGGATTTCTTTTAGGAGGTGATTTAAAAGTTCTCTCTTCATTTTGTCCTCTAGTTCTAATGTACTTGGGCACTTTACATTTATAAGTTCCTGAAATATAATGACCATTTTTTTCACATCCTTATTTTCAGGAAGTCTAATGATTCTTTTTTTTTTTTTCAGGGCAATGGGGGTTAAGTGACTTGCCCAGGGTCACACAGCTAGTAAGTGTCAAATGTCTGAGGCCGGATTTGAACTCAAGTACTCCTGAATCCAGGGCCGGTGCTTTATCCACTGTGCCACCTAGCTGCCCCCAAATCTAATGATTCTTAAGTTCTCTCCCTGACTTATTTTCAAGGTAAGTTATTTTTATTTATCTTAGTGTTGTTTTTTTCTATTTGACAAATCTTTTAAATTTGTTTCAGTATTTCTTTTTTTTTCTTTCATAGTCATTGATTTCTGTTTCTTCAGTTGGAATTTTTAAGTAGTATGTTACTTGGGAAAGGTTTCCTAGTGCCTATTCTAAGCTACTTAGATATTTGAATTCTTTCTTGAATCACTTTTATTAAAAAAAAAAAAACCAACAACTCTTGCTTCTTTTTTTCCCTAGGTACTCATAAAGTTCTTATGGAAATTCCATTTTTTCTTTGAGTTTCTGCTTCATATGCCATTACTATTGCCTTCTATATTATATTTCTTGCGATCTTTTGATCTATAATAATTCTTTATGGTGATTTTCAGTTTGTTGACTTCTTCAACCTTAGTTCCTTGGGGTAGGGCTTTGTATCCAGATTGGCCCCACCATTGCTTTTGGTCCAGGTATCCCTGTTGCTTCAGAAATGAGCAATGCAGGGGCAGCTAAGTGGCACAGCAGATAAACCATGGGCCCTGGATTCAGGAGGACCTGAAGTCAAACCTGGTCTCAGACACTTGACAGTTACTAGCTGTGTGACCCTGGGCAAGTCACTTAATCCTCATTGCCCTCTCTCTCTCTCTCTCTCTCTCTCTCTCTCTCTCTCTCTCTCTCTCTCTCTCTATATATATATATATATATATATATATATATATATATATATATATATATATATATACACATTCAAAAAGAAATGAGCAATGCAAGACTTCTCTCATGGAGCCGAGCTGATCAAAACGTACATTTTAAAAACTGTTTTAAAGGACCAACTAAAAAAAATAGTTGTTTTAAGTTGAGAAATACCTTCACTCTTTCCTACACTTCCTTTTTTCCTAGTACAAAAAACATCCATTCTGATAATGTTTTTTTTTAAAGTTTAATATTGGTAACTTAAAACTAATACTATTTTTCATGTTATTTTGTATAGAAGTGAGAAACAATCCAGCTAATCCTAGGGTTTCTATTTTTCCTAGCCTTTGTGTCAGAATTGGGGTGAAGGATGGAGGAGGTTGTCTAGTTAAGTCAGGAAGAACCAATGTTGGCATATTGCTGATAAAATAAATTTAGAATTTAAAATTCTGTTTATAACTCTCTAATGTCATATTGCTAAGAACATCATCTTTTTTGCTTTTATCCATGTTTACATGATCATTTTTTCATCTAAATGTTGAATTAATGAAGCTATGTTCATTTAATTATACATTCATCCAAATGGCTTTCTGATAAATTCAAGCTTCATCAGTTGGATGGACCCTTCCATTTCATATTTTGTATCTTTTTTTTTTTTCTAATTTTCAATTTTCAAAATTGAAGAAAGGATTTTGTTTTTCTGAGCTGAGTTAAGGTGTCACAAGGTAAAAAGCTGGGAGGAAAAACTATCACCTCTTTATTTGTTTTGTTTACCAATTAAAATGTGTCATTCTCTTGGGGATGAAGTGAAACCCTGCCAGCCAGGAGGTTCATTCCAGTTCCTTCCTGTTCCACTCATGGTTTCATTCACTAACTGGTACTGCATAACTTTTAGATTCCAAAAATTATTTCCCACTTATGTCAAAGCTTTTCTTACAGGGTGGGGGAAATTTAGCAATTACTTAATTCAGATAGATAGAGCTAACATTATAGCCAGCAATAAAATCAACTCCATTCAGAATTCATATTAGAAACCTGTAAGAATAGGACTTTCCATGAATGCCTCATTAGTAGGTGAGATGACACTGGATTTTTGAAGGTTATGCCAATTGAACACAAGTTCTTGAAAGACACAGCATATGGAAAAAAAACTTATGGTACCACTTTAACAATTATCTGTTTTGCAAGGACTTGCCTAGCTAAGTGTGATGTGACTCATCACTAGTGAACTGGTCACTAAGTGATGCTTTCTTTTTTCTTATCAAGATAACACATGAACCAAAGAAAAATTAAAAAAAAATAAGCCTCAATCTTGGGCCTCTTCCCTCCCTTCAACTTCAACAGAAATGAAACAGGGCAGAATGATAGTAAAATAGACTGCTAAATTTTGGAGTGAGTGTCAATAAACATTAATTATTAATAATCTTAATGTGAGATCTTTGTTCAACGATGAAAGAGTTTACATATGATTGAAGAAACTGAATATATCAAGTTGCTGTTTTCATTATAATATGAAACCAAAAGACAAAAAATATATTACAGTTAAAAGGAAAATGGTTCACAGGTTCTCCTAGGAGATGCAAATGAAGTTGATGGAATGAAGTAAAGGAAATAAGAAAATGGGATGCTTGGTAATCTCATATTTCTGTGGATGAGATGAGCTTTTTTTTTTTTTTTCTTTTTAGTGAGGCAATTGGGGTTAAGTGACTTGCCCAGGGTCACACAGCTAGTAAGTGTTAAGTTTCTAAGGCCGGATTTGAACTCAGGTATTCCTGACTCCAGGGCCAGTGCTCTATCCACTGTGCCATCTAGCTGCCCCAAGATGAGCTTTTGAAAGAAAAATAAATACAATCATGCAAATGGAGTTAGACTTGTGATTTAACTGATATAGGGAATTCGTGATGAGGAAATTCTACCAATTGACTCTGCTTTGCAACTTGTAGTCTTAGCAAGTTGCCTGAACAGCACTGAGATGTTAGTGGACTTTATTTGACCAGAGAAGCTGATATAAAAGAAGCAAAATTTGAACCTCTGTGCCTTGTAGACTACAAAAATTATTTTTGATTCCCACTTATGTCAAAAGTTTTCTTTTAGGGTGGCAATATTAGCAAGGACTCCCTTTGACTTTAAGGCCAACTCTTTATTCATTATACCATATTACCTTTCCCTTTTGTAAAGATAATTACTGTTTATGTTCCAACACCTGTTATAAGTAAAAATCAGAATATAATTTACCATTATTTGGCTTCAAAAAAATCAAGGAATAAAGGAGGTAAAATACATTAAATATATAGTTTAGAATCAAGAAAAATGTGACCAAAGTTTGATAAAGAACAAAGAAATTTTATGCCTCCATACTATAAATAAGTTCATCAAGAAGGAGAAATTGAAAATTTTTACTATGGAATCACATCACAAAATAATATTTCCTATATTTTGACAGAGAAGAAATGACTGGTAACTAATGTGGGAGTCATTTATGATTCAACTATCTATATATTATTAAGCTACTAGAACAATGATCAAACTCAATGCAGAAGAAAAGTAAAAATGAGACAAAATGAGGTATAAGTAAATAAGTTACAACCTAACCTTCAACAGCATGCTATTAAAGCTTAAAATGGAAAATGGATAAAAGAACAAACTACTTTACAGAATATCATTATTTCCTTAAAGTAATAACAATGATCAATGTAATCTCTAACCAAAAGTAGCTAAGAAACTGTCTTAATCAGTGCATACTTCATCTGCTTGCTAAATAGAGAGCTATGATACCCCAAAGTTAGAAAATTAACTCATTAATAAAACATTATAGAATGGTGTGGTGGTTGTCCTTTGTGCTTGAAGAAGACTAAAATCCCATTACTATGGCTGATCAGAAGACTCTACCCCATGTCAGGCACAAATAGTCCATATGAACATTTGGAGTGGGGATGTCTCTAAATGTTTGCACCTCACATTTCTTCTCAATTACTACAATTCTGCTTTGCTCATAGAGCCTAGTGCTTTGGGGGAGGGGGGGGCAACGAAGGTTAAGTGACTTGCTCAGGGTCAGACAGCTAGTAAGTGTCAAATGTCTGAGGCCAGATTTGAACTCAGGTCCTCCTGAATCCAGGCCCAGTGCTTTATCCACTGTGCCAACTAGCTGTCCCTCATAGTGCCTTTTGATGTGGACATGCCTTACTCGGCAGTCTTGTGCCACTGTCTCCCATATCTCACAATGAATTCCAAAGTTTTTCGGGGAGACCTTGAGAGAGTCTTTGTATTACTTCTGTGTGAATGCTTGATTTCAGTGAGTTCTCCATGAAATAGCCTTTTAGGCAAATGTATGTTTGGCATTCAAACAATGTGACCAGCCCATTGGAGTTTCAATCTCTGCAGTAACCTGGATGCTAAGCATTTCAGCTCGAGAAAGGACTTCAGTGTCTGGTACCTTACTTGCCAGATGATCTTCAGAATCTTCCTAACAAAATTCAAATGAAAGCAACTCAATTTCCTTGCTTGGTGTTGGTATACTGTCCAGGTTTCACAGGCTTACAACAATGAGCTCAACACAACAGCTTCAGTTTGGTAGGCAGCTAGCTCTGACAATGTGTGTATCAACCCCATCATCTATGTCTATATCTCTGGAAAGTATACTACCAAGGTGAGTGAATTTATCCAAAGCATTAAAAATATCCCTATCTGCTGTAACTAATAGTTCTACATATGGATGGTGGAGTGCCGGTTGGTGAACCTCTGTTTTCTTGATGTTGTCAGAACCAAAATAAGCACAAACAGAGAGAATTGATCCATACTTTATGCATCTCAGCCTAGAGGCTGAGAGTGCACAATAATGTGCAAAAAAGTCATATACTGACTCTGCCTTGACTTTAGGCTGACTTGTAGCCTTTTCAAGTTAAATAATTTGTTGTCAGTGTAGTAGTTGACTTTGATGCTGTTTTCATTCTCATAGAAAGTATCTGATAAAATCACTGAAAACATACTAAAAAGCACAGCCCTGTTTCATTCCATTGGTGACTGTGAAAGTACAAGAGCATCATCCATTATTCAGAACCCATGCAAGCATGCCATTATGAAACTAATAAGGATATAAACTAACAGACTAGAATGATGGTCATCACTCTAATCAGCCTACTATTATGGCACTCACCATGGCTCTACTGCCATAAAGCAGAAGACTTCCCAAGAAAAAATATACACCTTTCTTCAGGTTGAAATCCCTTTACTCAGCATCTCAGGACTCACAAAATGTCTACCTCTTTTTCTGTTGTTCAAATGGCAAGCCCTTAGTAACCTAAGATCTCTTCTTTCTTTACTTTCCAAGATTTCTTTCTCTTCTCACTGGATAAATGAATTATGTGCCTAGGCATTTGTCTCCTCGGAAACAATGTCCTAATTGGACAGCTGTGAGTCTGCTTACAACATACTGGAAAATGTAAAGTTTGCTATCATTTGGCACTCCCCATTTTCCAATTATATATCCTTCTCATAATCTTTATTTTCCTTTATATATTCCTTTCTATCCCCATTCAGTTTTCTCCAGATATCTATCATATCTAACTTTTCTAATATTCTATTCACCTCTTTAACTTCTTTCTTATTTATTTTGTGGTTGCATTTATCTAATTCTGAGAGTGAAATGTTCAGATCCTCCACTAGTATAATTTTGGTGTGTATTTCCTCTTGTAACTCATTTTTCCCCCCTAAGAATTTAGATGCTATACCACTTGATGCATACATTTTTAGTATTGATATTATTTATTATCTATCAAACCTTTTAGCAAGATGTATGTAGTTTCCTTCCTCATCTCTTTTAATTAATTTAATTTTGCTTTTGCTTTGTCTGAGATAAGGATTGGTACCCCTGCTTTTTTGATGTCAGCTAAAGCATAATGTATTTTGCTCCAACATTTTACCTTTATTCTGTGTGTATCTCTCTGGTTCAAATGTGTTTCTTGCAAAGAACATATTGTAGGATTCTGATTTTTAATCTATTCTGCTATTCACTTCTGTTTTATGGGAGAGTTCATCTTATTCACATTCACAGTTAAGATTATTAACTCTTTATTTCCCTCCATCCTCTTTTCTCATTTGTACTTTTTTTCCCTTCTTTCACCCTATTCCTCTTGACCAATGTTTTGCTTCTGATCACTGTCTCCCTCAATCTGCCCTCCCTTTTATCAGCTGCCATTCTTTTCCTTGCCCCTTTTGTCCCTGCTTCTGCCCTCCCTTCTATCAATACCACCCTTTTCCCCTTTGTCTTTTGTTTCCTTAAACAGTAAGCTAAGTTCCTTTATACAAATGGGAGTGTATTTTATTTCCTGAACCAAATCTAATGAGAGTAAGGTTGAAACAATGTTCATCCCTCCCTTCTTTCCCTCTATTGTAATGGGTTCTTTTGTGGATCTTCATATGATGTTATTAACCCCATTCCACCTCCCTCTTCCTCTCCTCCTCCTAGTCTTCTTTCATTCTGCCCCTTAATTTTCTTTGTATCATCACATCAAAGTTAATTTAATTACAATACCTTAACAGAGATATAGATCCCAAGAGTTAAAAGTATTTTCCTCCCTCATAGGGATGTAAGCAGTTTAACTTCATTTAACAACCCTGCCCCCCGCCCCCCCCACCTTGTTTACTGCTTTATATTTCTCTTGAGTCTTGTATTTGGAGATCAAATTTTCTGTTCAGTTCTGGTCTTTTTCTCAGGAAGTCTTGGAAGTCCCCTATTTCATTGAATGTCCATGTTTTCCACTGGGTAGTTGATTGTGGGTTGTAATATAAGCTCCTTTTCCTTTCACTAATATCATATTCTAAGCACTGTGATCCTTTAATGTTGAAGCTGCCAGGTCCTGTGCAATCCTGACTGTGACTCCATGATATTTAAATGGTTTCTTTCTGGCTTCTTGGAGTATTTTTTCATTTACCTGTTAATTCTGGAGTTTGGCTACAATATTCCTTGAAGTTTTCCTGTTGGGGTCATTTTTAGGAGGTGATCAGTGGATTCTTTCAATGATGATTTTATCCTCTGATTCTACAGTTTCAGGGAAGGAAAACTATTTTTATAGTTTAGTTCACATTACTTTGGAACCTCAGCAAATTCCAGCCAAAGATAAAATATAACTGTGATGAACATATTCTGCACATGAATACCTAGAAATTTACTGTAGCATGATTACTCTTGTCATTTATTAAGCATGCTCTTCATTATCATAGTTTTACTCAGGAGAAATAACTAAGGCTGGCTTAAATTTCCCCTAATTGTGATTGTCACAAGTAATTTTTTTTATCTTATAATGCATAAAATAACTATACCAGACCTTTTCTTCTTCAGGCTAGCTCCCAGTCCTTTGTTGGAGATGGAATATACATACTCGTTGTTCCTTCTGTTTCCAAATCACTTTTTTGCCACCATCCTCAAAAAACTCTGAGAAACAGAATAAGGTAGTAGATATAATGCTGGACTTAAAGTCAGGAAATCTAGATTTGAATTCCACTACAGGTAATCATTGGATGTGTAATTATAGGAAACCCACTTACCTTCTCAAGGTTTCAATTTCATTAACTACAAAATAAGCATAATAATATCTACACTATCTACCTCACAAAGTTGTTGTGAATAAAGCATTTTACAAATCTTAACATTTCATACAACTTTTCATTGCTAATTTATCCTCTTGGAAGTTTGTGAAATCTGATGACCTTCCACTCATACACCCAATTCTGCATTCCTACTGACTTTGACAGCTGACATGTAGTCTTCCTTTCCATCCTGTCCCCTGTAATCATTCCCAGTGATTTCAAATGGTGACCCATGAACATCCTGGCCACACAGTGCTAAGAATCCAGAATCTAAAAGTAAATGGGACCTTGAGGTCTTGAATCCAACTATTACAAGAATAAAAAACATCCATATTGCATGCAAGATATGTAGTGATAGAATATTTGCTTAAAAACCTCTGGTGAAGGAGAATCCATTACCTCCTAAGACAAGGCTACATCGGGGCAACCCTAATATTAGGAAGTGTTTCCTTCCATCCAATCTGAATTTGTTTCCCCACAACACATGTTGCCCTTACATATTACCTTACCCAGAGAAGTCAGCCTGAACCCTACTACAAGCTGACCTGGAACTCTGTGAATAAAGCAGCACTCAACACTGCTGATACCCCTGTAAAACCCCTTAGCCATGGCTATTGAGACAATGGCCATTCCAACCTTCTAATAATCCATGATCTTTAGGAGAACTGCTTCCATGCACATGGCTAGCAAACTCCCATATCCTTTCATTCTTCCAGTGTCTGTGATACTTAATTAATGACTCACTAGGGGTAAACCCCACTTCCCAGGTCCCGTCTTCCATTTTCTCATCTTTATCCCCTCTAAACCTATCCCTCCTGTCTCACTTCAGAAGTTTGCCCCTTTCATTGTGTCTTATGCAATTCTTATTCTGTAAGAACCAGAATTCCTTCATTTTGGATCTCTTCATCTCAATCTCCTTGCATGTTCTATAACTACAAAGATGTGGGTTCCCTAGGATGACTGCAATCCTAGACTTCCTCTCTAGCATTGGTCAAATCTTCTCACATACTACTTATCAGACAGAATTTAGAAAGGGAGTCAGAATGGTCATTGCCACTTCCAGATCCTCACTTTACAGCTGTCATTTACCAATCTCACCTCATATGAAGTTTATGTTATCAAAATTTGACACTCAATTCATACATAACAATAGGTGTTGTCTACCCAATTCTGGGTCATTTAGTCTCATTTCTCAAGTTCAGGATCTCTGCATATTCTTCCTATCTCCTGCCGTTATACTAGGACTCTCTCTCTGTCTCTCTGTCTGTCTCTGTCTGTCTCTGTCTCTGTCTCTGTCTCTCTCTCTCTCTCTCTCTCTCTCTATATATATATATATATATATATATATATATATATATATATATATATATATATGCTTAAGCACCCTAAACATGAAGTCTTAAGTCCATCACCACCCCACAAACACAAGGATGTTCACATGCTAGATTTCTTTCTCACCCACAAATCTTTCACTTCCAAAATAAAAAAAAAATCTGGCATTGATGTATCAAAGCACAAATTCTTGAGGCTTCATTTCTCTCTATTCCTTATTTCTTCTAAATCTACTGTTATCCAACCCTTTTCCTTTCAGTACTTTCTGAGAGCATTGCTCCTCCTCTAAATTAACTTCTTCCCTTCACAATCTTGATCTTTTTTTTGGGGGGGGGGAATCAAAGTTAAGTGACTTGCCCAGGGTCACATAGCTAATAAGTGTCTGAGGCCAGATTTGAATTCAGATCCTCCTGATTCCAGGACTGGTCCTCTATCCACCATGCAACCTAGCTGTGCCACAATCTTAATCTTGCCTTTTGTTTAGTGCAATTTCACATTGTCCTCTACTTGTGTATCCCTTGTCCCCTTGTTTTATTGTAACTCATGCCTTGCCAAGACCAAACTCTGGATTACTTCCACTGCCCACCTCTTCTGTTTTTAATCATGTGTTGCTAAATGGTGCTGGAGCAAGTTATTTATCTTTTTTTCTTTCTTTTTTTTTTGTGTGTGGGGCAATGAGGGTTAAGTAACTTGCCCAGGGTCACAAAGCTAGAAAGTGTCAAGTGTCTGAGGCCGGATTTGAACTCAGGTCATCCTGAATACAGGGCTGGTGCTTTATATACTGCACCACCTAGCTGCCCCAAGTTATTTATATTTAAAAAACATTTTCAGGCCCTTACCAGTCATATTACAACTTAGTCCCCTCATACACATGTGATCCAGCCTAAATAAACTTTGTGTAATTACTCATACACAGCACTCCATCTTTGCATTGAGTACTTCATACATGGCATGCACTTCTTCATCTCAGCCTCTTAGAATGCTTTACTTCCTGCAAAATTCAGCTCAAGTACCACCTTCTATGCAAAGCCTGTTTTTAAAAATCTCAGGGATAGTGTCCTTCCTCTCAAAACTATTTTGCATTTATCTACATATAACACATATGTGAATCTTATGTCAGCTGATAAAATTAAAGCTCCTTGATCTCACAAATCTTTTCCCCAGTATATATATTAGCCTAGCACATAATTTGTTGTTGTTCAGTAATTTCAATCATATCTGACTCTTGGATTTTCTTGGCAATAATACTCTAATGGTCTACTATTTCCTTTTCCAGCTCATTTTACAGATGAGGAAATGAGGCAAAAAGGGTTAAGTTGCTTGCCCAGGATCACACATCTAGTAAGTGTCTTAGGTGGTATTTGAACTTAGGAAGTTGAGTCTATCTACTGTACCACCTAGCTGCCCATTTACAACTCTTATCATTTTAACACTCCTAGAAATTTGTGTTTAACTTGTGCAACATTTGCATTTTCCTTTGAGGTTTTGCTTGTACCTATTTTCACATTGTTGTATTCTTCTGAGTTTTTGTCTTGGTCTTCTCTGCTGTTGTTGTACCTTTTTAATAGTAAAATTATTTTCTTGTTATTTTATGCTCATTTTTAAGTCTATTTCTTGAATTTGAACTTTATGTTAAGCTTGAGCTCTGCTCACCTAGGAGTAAGGAGGCAATATCCTGAGCTTCAGACTTCATCATGCTGATGTTTTCAGAGCTAGTTCTTGAGATTTGCAAGTTTTTGGTGCTTCCAAGGTGGTATGACACTGATCTCCTGGTTTTTCTTCTGGTGTTTACCCAGGAAGGACGGTTCCTGGGCAGTTCCACTGCAGCCTAGCATTCCTCTCTGCCTTGGAACTACAACTAAGATCCCTGCTCCCTTGTCACTGATTATAAGCCCTCTCTACCTTGGAAACTGGGCCCATAATTGTGCATGGGCAATGGAATTGCCAAACAGCACCAGCTACACCCAGTGCCAGAAAGGCCCCCTACTGGTACTGACACCCTGTGCACTCTGGGATAGCCCCCACCCTGTTGTCTCAGACCTCTCCTGCCAATCTCCTAAATTGTCTTAGACTAAAAAAAAAGTCTCAACCTGACCTTTTGTTGGTTCTGATGCTCCAGAATTTGATTTGCAGTGTTATTTAAAAGTTCTTTGGAAGGAAATGTTCAGAGTTCAGCAGGTATGCTGCCTCAATTCCACCATCTTTGGTACCACTCTCAGGAAGGGTCAGTTCTAATGAGTTTCCAACCTTTGAAGTCATGAAGAAATAAGGTACCAATAAATTAGGAAATTGGAATTTTCTGCCTTGTAATTTTACAGATAAGGCGATGGGGGGGCGTAGAAAATGATTTTTTTTTTCATAAAAGAGGAAGGATATGAATAGGAAACAGACAGTCTATTGGACAGAGAAAGATTAGGCCAGAAAAAAATGTTTTAAAGGATTCCACAATACAAGAACCTACAAGATGTCTTGGTTGATTTGGTCATGAGAAAGAACTCTTGTCAGCAGAGCCATTTCTCTATGCTGGTCTGTAAAAACAATCTTTATTAAGGATATTGAGGGTACAATGGGTGATGTAGAAGGATTTGTCTCTGCTTCTTTACTCCCAAAGAGAGTCATCAATGCCAACTCTATGAAAGATATACATGGGATGTATTTGTGTTCCCTCAAGCCCACCCAACCCAGAAGGTGAATTCCTGTATGACTTTGGCCTTTTCTTTTTCCCTTTCTGAGCATAGATTCCATGGCCAGAGCACTGATAGTGAACTTTTCTGACACCAGCCATGGCAGTGGTAGAATATCCTGGAGAAGCATGTAGAATATATCAGTTCTAACTCATATGGCCCAAATATAGAAATGTAGACAATATTATTCTTAAAATCTTACCTATTATTTAGAGGAAGGACATGTTCTAGACACGTGATCTCAGGATCTAGCCTTTAAGGTAGAGGAGGTAAATTTATTGGGCAGCACCAGTATCTCTTATTTTATCCCAAGTTGGTGAATTACAAGATCTGACATATCTTGATAAAGGGATTTTCTCATTTCAGAGAAAGAGGACCATATGAGCCATTAAAGTTTGAGGAGGAGGAGGAGTAAGGGTTCCTGTTGTTTGTGACGAAATAGGCAGAGATATAGTTGGAGATTTCCCAAGTAAAATCTGAGTAGGGACATGAGTCACTATATAAGAGATCGATATCTTTAGGGTGGCTTCCAGGATTGAACTTGCTTGGTCTGCGTAAGCCCAGGACTTACAACAATAATATAAGAGATTTTGCTAAAGGTTTTGCTAAAATGTAGGTAACCCTGTCTTTCATATTCCCATGATATATCAATCTAGGAATCTGTCAAACAAGGAAAAAATTCGATCCAACTCTGTCTCTTTAAAGAGATTCTTTTCCTCTCTGTTGGAGTTACTTTGCTTAACGTATCCAGAAAGCCATTCTTGAGAATTTCTTACTCCTAATGGACTGACCTTCACTATAGTACTTTAATACATTAGAGGTTACCTATCCCTTCCTTTACCTTTTGAAATTTCTCTTCTTGATCACAAGTTCTATGATGGAATTATGCCTTTCCTTCAAAGTGTCCTTTATACTCCATCAGGTTCTCTCTCTCTCTCTCTCTCTCTCTCTCTCTCTCTCTCTCTCTCTCTCTCTCTCTCTCTATCTCTCTCTCTCTCTCTGTGTCTGTCTGTCTGTGTGTGTGTGTGTGTGTGTGTGTGTCTATCTGTCTCTCTCTGTCTGTCTCTCTGTCTCTTATTAGTTGCAGGCCATCTATCCCTCTGTTGCTTTTTTCCATATTTCTGAAAGGATTAAATTATAATTATAGCAAGTGGCATTATTATGTGCTTGACTTTTGCCTTAGAGAGCTGTAACTGATGTGCATATGACTGAATTCCTCAATTACTACTAGATCATACCTTCATGTCAACTGTTCTAGAAGTGTTGAGCAATATCCTTTTGGATATTTTTTTCAGTTCCCTCCCAAGATATCTATTTTCCTTGATGTTTAGAGTTTGGAACCACTGGTTTTGGATGCACAAATAATAACATTACTAATGGGCATTGGAAACTATTAATAAACCAAATGTTCTTTAAAATCTTAAACTCTATATATCCAAAATTGAACATTTTCCCCCAACATTCCCCTAACAATTGAACATTGTCCTCTTCCTAACTTCCCTGTTACTGTTGAAAGAACCACCCATTCCCCCAAGCTTGTTACAGAAATTGCATCCTAATCTCCTAATACCATAGGCAGTTGGAGATTTGAGACTACAGGTCAGAAGAGAGATTGTGGCTGGATAAGTAGATTTGAGAATCTACAGAGAAATATCAATTGAATCCAAGAGAGCTGATGAGATCATCACATTAAATAGCATAGAGAAGAAGAAAAGAAGGCCCATGGCAGAGCATTGTGGTACACAATGATAAGTCAATGAGACAAGAATTGGCAAAGGAAACTGAGGAGTGGTCAGATAAATAGAAGGAGAACCAGAAGAGAGTATTGTCACAGAAACCTACAAAAAAGAGAATATCAGTGAGAAGAGGGTGATTGATGATGTCAGAAAAACTACAGAGTGGTCAAGAAGGACGAGGAGAAGCAAATGGCTATTAGATTTGGCAAGTAAATTTAGTTAACAGTTCTGATTGAATGATGAGGTCAGAAACCAAACTGTAGAGTTAAGGAGGATCCCTCCAATAAAGGGATGAGTCACTGAAGAAGTACAATGAAAGAGGGTTGATATTCTGTAACATCTCTAGGTATTACTGAAAAATAAAGACAATTTGCAGGAATTTCATTCTGCCATTTAGTAGCTATGTGACCTTCCATAAGTCATCTCACCTCCTTGGGCTTATTTCCTTATCTATAAATTAAAGATCATAAGTTTAAAGTGGAAAGGATTCTTAAAGGCTATCTAGTCCAACCACCTCATTTTAAAGATAAGGTAAATTGAGGCTCACAGAATTGACATTATTTGTCCAAGGTAACAAAGGCAACATAGGATGATTTGGGATTTGAACCTATTTCCTTTGAATCTAGAGTAGTGAAATATATCATGTTGAACAAAATGCTCTTTACAATTCCCATCAGATCTAAATTCGTGGCAATAGATTTCCAAGGAAAATTTTATCATCCTCTCTACCCAAAACTGCTGTCCTTCTTTCTCCTCAAACCTCATCCCATTCCTTTTTTTGTTTGTTTGTTTGTTTGTTGGTAAGGCAATTGGAGTTAAGTGATTTGCCCAGGGTCACACAGCTAGTAAGTGTTAAGTGTCTGAGGCCAGATTTGAACTCAGGTACTCCTGAATCCAGGGCTGGTGCTTTATCCACTGCGCCACCTAGCTGCCCCTATCCCATTCCTTTTGAAAATATTTTTAATCCCCTCCAAATAACCCTATTTTCTTTGATGTTTAGAGGTTGGAAGCACTGGTTTTGGATGGACAAAGGAAAACATTACAAATGGACATCAAAAACTATTAACAGCCATATTAAAGAATGCTCCCAAAACCTAGTAACAAGAGAAATAGAAATCAAAACATTGAGGTTTTACCTCAGCAAATTGCAAGTGGTGAAAACAGATGGGAACAGTAATTAATGAAGGGGCTATAGAAAGACAGGCATGCTATTGCATTGTGAGAGTAGCTATGAATTAGTCCAACCACTCTGGAAAGTAATTTTACAAAGAAAAAAAGAATTAAAATATACATACCCGTTGGCCCAGAGATTCCAATTCTAAGCATGTAAACATGTAACCTGAGGAGGTCAATGACAAAAAGAAAGGCTTCATATTAACCAAAATATTTATAGCACAACTTTTTTTTTGTATCATAAAAGAACTGCAAACAAAGTAGATGCCTCCTGAGTGGGAATGACTAAACACACTGTATTGGGTGAAAGCAATGGAATATTTCTGTACTATCAGAAACAATGAACATGATGACTACAGAGAAGCATGGAACGACATATGAAGTGTTGCAAAATGAGGTAAGCAAAACCAGGAAAACAATAATTAGAATGACTATAGCAGTATAGATAGAAAGAATAACAACAAAACAATTGAAGCTGTGTTTTTTAGTTTTAATAAATAAGCCTGACCCTAAGAACAAATAATTACCTTTTGTGGAGATGTGGTTTTCTGAGTGAAAGCCACATATTATATCAGATGTTTTCAATATGATGGTTAGTTTTGCTGAATTTTTTTTTCCTTTAAAAATATTTTAAGGAGTGGCTCTGGAAGAAGGAAGGAGGAAACACATAATAGGAAATGTAGGTGGTGAAAAATTAAAAATACCAATCAAATTGATTTTTTAAATAATAGGTACTGAAAAACTAAGCAGATCATCTTCACCCAGTCTGAAACTATCTTAGGAAAGCAGGACAAATACTATCAGGCCAATGGGCAGAGTTTCCAGGGTTGAGCTAGGTCAAGATTTATTTTTTCCATTTCATAAAGCCTTGACTTCACATACCAAATAATACACAAGTTTAAAAAAAGTATGTGATTCTCCACAAAACATCAAGGAAATTCTGAGAGAGTTCTCAGAGCTACCTGAAACTCAGACTCAATCTTCTTCTCTGCACATCAGAGGTGTGTGGTATGTGACTGGAGGGGGCAGGGGGAGAATAAAAGAAAATTAAAGGAAGCAGATGAGGTAGTGGGAAGAAAGTGACTGGGTAATAGGAGGGATGATGACTAGGGGAGGAGTAATAAGGGAGAAAGGGAACTGAGAAAGATGGTTGTCTCACAGTCCTTCATGGATTCACAGATATTAATTTATTTCAGAGTGAAATAAAATAAATTTTAAAAGTTACAAAATCTCAGAGTTAGAGTGGTTCTTAGAACCCACCTAGTCCACCACATTTTTGTTCTATACCCTCTATGCTATAGCTGACATAGATGGCAATTGGTCATCCAATTTTTTTTGAAGACTTCCAATAGAAGGGAGCCCATTACCTTTTGAAACATTCCATTCCACTTCTGAATCGCCAAGATTTTGTAATAATCTTTTCCTTATATAAAGCCTAAATTAGTCTTTGCAACTTCCCCCTCTTGGAGCAGAAGGACCAATATATCCCTTATCTATAGTAAAATATTTCATACTCTGCCATCATTTAGTGATAGGCATAGAGAGAATCTGAAGAACAGTGTCAGGGCTATACTTACTATTAGCAACAATCTTAGGCAGAAGTCTCATACTCAGACTTTTAAGATAAAATTGTGATGGTCCTGAATCTTCTACATCCTGAATTTCCTGTCCTCTCGTTTCCGAAACTGGGAGTGAAGGACAAAACAAACAAAACTAAAACCCAGAACAGAAGCTATTTGATTGAAATACTGCTTTGAAATAGAATGAGCAATGCAATTGATGTGCGTATATAGTGAAGGGAAAATAGGTGTTTGGTACCAACCTTGGTCTCTTTTAGCAGATCCTAGAAAGTCATTTGATCTGATTGTCAACCTGTAGAGATGGATTTGATCAACTAAATAGGCTGTGAGTGTAACTTCTGGGGAGAAATGCTCCCAATTGGGAAAAAAAAAAGTGTTTGTGTACCCAACTCCTATCCAGGTGTTACAAACTCTTGAACTATCTGAGGAAAGGAAAGCAGTTGGGCAGTTGGGGGCCCGCGGGCAGGGGGTACCCCTGCAATAGCCCATTTTCGGAAGTGGAAGGCTTCCAAGTCAAGTGAAGAAGCGTTTCTTAAGCGCCTACTATGTGTCAGGCACTGGGCTAAGCGATGGGGATACAAAAGAATGGGGAAAAACCGAGCCAAAAACCAAACAAACCATTCTCAGTCCCCCTGCTCTCAAGGACCTCACAGTCTAATGGGGGGAACAGCATGGAAACAACTATGTAACAAACAAGATATATACGGGATCTTTGGGAGATTCCACCGTTTTCTCCCTACTTCGCTTGGTTTGGCGCGTTGATTAACTAGTGTCTTGAGCCCTAGTGACAGCGAGGAGATTTCAGTGAAGGGAGAGGGGAAAAAAAAGACTCTCCCCCTGCTCCCCAGCACAGTGAACGTAGGCGGTGGAGAATCGCTCCCCTCCCCTCCCAGTTCTCGTGTGTATATGTATGTGTGTGTATAAGAGTGCGCGCGTGTGTGCGTGTGTGTATGTATGTGTGCGTGCGCGTGTCTCCCTCTCTCTCATACTCTGGCTGTAGGCAGACAGCCAAGCAGGCTGCTCTCCCTCTCTCCAGCCTTTGCTGCTCCGGCTTCCTGCCGCCTCTGCAGTCACAGCCCGAGGATGGTGAGTCGGGGTTACCTTCCCTTGGTGGCTCTCCCGGTACCCCTAACAGTCGCACCCGGGGTTCCCAGAGGGAGGAAAGGAGGGGGTGTTTCTTGGAGCCCCTGTGACGGGAGCCAGCTGTAGGGCCGAGAGGAGGGGTATTCATAGCTTTGGTCTCCCACATTCTCCCTCCCCTTCTCTCTTATCCCCTATTCTCTGAGCTGGGGGCTCGATGACCCTGGGGCGGGGTGAAAGGAGGGAAAGGTGGAGGGATTAGGGCTGCAGAGCGGCTGGAGGGAGCTGAGCAGAGGTTCAATTGACAGGGGACACCGGGCGGAGGTGGGGCCGCCCTTGGCCTTAGCTGGTTGTGCGCCCCCCTCCCCGATCGGACAGGGACCTCCCCCTGGACAGTTCCCCGATGGTTACTCCCTCTTGCCTTCTCCCCAAGCTAGTGTGACTTCACCCCCACCAAGATTCTTGCTCCCTCCCCCATTTCCCTCTTCTTTTCTCCCCTCCTCCTCCCTCCCCCCCCCCCAGTGACTAGTTCCCCTGTCTTGTCCCGCAGGACCCGCCCGGACGGGACGCCGCCGCTGTCGCTTCCCGGATCAGCTCTCCTCGTCCCGCTTGAAGCGAGGAGCCGCTCCGTCGTCTTCGTCTAGGAATGGGGTTGCCCAGGAGGCAAACCAAGCCCAACTGGGAGGCGTAGAAACTGGACCGCCGTCTGAGCCCCGCGCCCGGTCAGCCGGGACCTTAGCCTTCCAGTCTTCTCCGGAGCCTCGATGGCGCTGTAACCCCCGAGTTCCTGAGCGTACTAGCCAGCCTCCGTGGGTTCCTCCACAAAGAGCCACCCGCGCAGCCCCGGCAGGGCTCCCCTTTGCCCGCCTCTGCACTGAGCGCCCGGGCTGGTCTGCCTAGCCGCTAGCCTGCTAGCCCAGCCGCCTGCCATGGCGCTGCGGCGCTTCCTGCCGCTGCTGCTGCCGCTGCTGCTCTCCCTGGAGTCCCTGCACTTGCTGGTGCCTACGGCTGAGGCGGGGCCCCGGGGCCGCGGGAACCGGAATAACGGCACTGGCCCTGGAGCCGTCGGGGGCCTGCGGGCTGGAGGGACGATGGTCAGGGGCAACCGTGAACTAAATGGGACGTCCCGCCAGCCGGCGGCCCCAGAGGGGGGGCGGCGGGGCCGGCCTTCGCCCAGCGTCGCGGTCACCCACGAGACGTGTTGGGGCTACTACGATGTGAGCGGTCAGTATGACAAGGAGTTTGAGTGCAACAACAGCGAAAGCGGCTTCCTGTACTGCTGTGGTACTTGCTTCTACCGCTTCTGCTGCAACAAGCGGGGAGAAAAACTGGATCAGCACCAGTGTAAGAACTATGAAAGCCCCCAGTGGATCCAGACTCCCAGCACCCAGGTGATTCCTGTAGATCTCCAGGACAAGTACGATCCGGAGAAGGACAAGACCAACTTCACTGTCTACATCACCTGCGGAGTAATCGCCTTCGTCATCATCGCTGTAGTCTTTGCCAAAGTCTCCTACGATAAGGCCCATCGCCCCCCGAGGGAGATGAACATCCACAGGTGAGAGGGGAAGAGAAGGGAAGTTTCATATTTCCCATGATCTTTTTCCAGCGGTGCCTCCTAGTCTTACCCAGATTCCCCAGGTCTCTTTCTCTCTTGACTCTTTTAGACGCTCTTTGCTCTGCTCTCTTCTTTACAATGTCACCCAATATGCTTGACTGGTGTCTGGTTTCTCCATCACTTTTCTGGTTTAAAATAAGTCAAAGACTTAAGTGTAAATAGTGGAGGTCTCTTCTACCCACGACCCGTTGCCTTTTCTGTGCTCCTTTAGCTCCTTTCCCTGACTCTTAGCAGCCACTGACCTAGCTTTGGGCAGCCTTTCTGGTTAGGACAATAGTCTGGGAATTTTCCAAATAATCGTGGATTGATTCTCCTGGGGTTCTCTTTTCAATGCATGTAAACATGGTTCCTTTTAATGGCATTTGTTTTGTTTTTTGTTGTTGTTGTTGTGGGGTTGTTTTTTTTTTTTTTTTTTTGGCATAGTGAATCAACAGACTGTTTTATAAGGCAAACTGCCCCCAAGCTGGTGACTTACTGGATATGGTAGTCTAAGCTTGAAAAGAAGGTGGTGCTGGGGGAATCGGGAATAGTTTATCTAATCTATTTCGACAAGAAATGGATTCTCCATAAGTCCCCCCTCCTCAACCATCTTATAACGTAGGACACATGTATCTCATCACATGTATTTCATTTAAGAAGCCTAACAGCTTCCTAAGCCAACACATCCGGGTAGATTAAAAGAAAACTGCCTCCTCCTGGTGAGTTTCTCACATTGAAAGCAAATCATTTCCAACAATCACTTATGAAAAGTCAAAGCTGAAGTCCTTTGGATGAAAAGTTAGGTCTTTTTCCAGTTCCCTCTCAAATGAGCAGTTGTGCTCATTTGAGTGCATTCAGAGCACAGATAAAGTCCTCAGGAAATTGCATGATTTCTCACACGTTGTGTGACCACTGACCTAATAACCATAGGTACCCCTCAGCTTGTTTCTTTGGGTCACTTGGTCAACCTTGTCTCTTGACAAGGCTTTTGCTCTTGGCTCTTGCCAAGTCTCTCATCTAATTTGGCATCAACATGCACTCATACACAAGCATGCATGCTTATGTACACACAAATATGCATACATGCATGCATACACATGTACATACAAGATAGAGCTGTTAAGGGATCTAAAAGGTCACCCAAGTATAGTGGAGGAAATTGAGGCCCAGGGAGGAGAATAAAATGTCATATTCAAGGTCAGCAGAGAACAGAGCCAAAATTCAAACCCAGATCTCCTGACTTCAGACTCAGTACTCATTCTATTATACCATGTTCCATTCTCTTGAGGGCTTTGTTTGTTGTTCAGTGTTTCCTGAAAGCGTGATTCTGGAATTTAAAAATTTATCACTTAAACCTTAATGAGGAGAAAGACAAGTTTAACTTTACCAGTATAATGAAAAGGGATGATTGATTGATTTCTGATAACATGGGCACTGAGAAAAGATGCTACTTCCCTAACATGTTTCAACTAAACTAGTTTGACAATATGGGAATGTCAATGCTGAGAAAAGCCCCAATGTTATAAATAGGATTTTCTCAGAAAAACAACTAATTTCCTAAGAAACAGCCACTTCCCACCCCTACCTTCCTGTACATATTTAAATATCACCTGAAATGTGTCTAGCACTGTACACTCTGTGAAAATTTATCAGAAATGGCCAATAGGTAGCTAAGGTTAATCGGAAGATGAAGTTGGGGGAGAAAGAGGAAGAGCAGGTGAAAGAGACACCTAGGCCCAAGGTACCCCTCTCAGTGTCTCTGCAAATGATATTGAATATCCTGCTTGGTGGAAAGGGTTCCTTCTTGGATTCACTTATTCAATTTTCCTTTCAACCATAAAGCAAGCTTACTTTTGCCTCAGGGATGAAAGAGAAGGGAAGAGTCCTTCATTTCAACTGTGTCCTTATTTTGACTTGTGTCCCCAAGTCTTATTCCCTTCCCTGAGTAAGTTTACTGCAATTTGGGGATCATATCTCTCTTTTGCTAACTCCTACCAGAAAATTGAAGTGGAAAGAAAATCATTAACCAAGGGAACAGGATTGCAGGATTTTGTTTGCTGTTGTTTCAAGTCATTGTGTGGCTTTGGGAAAATAATTTCCTTTTTTTTTTTTGGCCTCAATTTCCTCACCTGTTTTTGTTTTTGTTTTTTTTAGGAATCTGAACTAGATTCTCTTCAAAGTTCTTTCCTCTTCTGCATTCTGTGATGTTATTATTCTACAACCCAATATCTAACGTCTTAGTAGTCATCCACTAGAATGACAGTTCAATTCAACATATATTCACAAGCTGAATATGTGCAAAGCACCGGGCTAGGTTTGGGGAATATGAAATTCAATCTGAAACAAACCCTTGTATCAAGGAGTTTACAATCTGACAAACAAGGTCACAGATAACTGATAGGAGAAGAAATGTGATAAATCAATAGGAGAGGTCTGGGTTTTGTGAGATGTTTAAGAAGGGAGAGGTAAGGTAGCTGTGATGTAGTAAAATTAGAAGAATTGGTACTAAATTTAACACTTACTTACTCTGGACCTCATTGTCTTCACCTGAAAAATGAGGATATTTGATTGCATGACCATTAAGCTTTCTCCAGTTTTGACTTTAAGGGTTTTCATATATCACTTTCAGCAGGGGGAGTTTGGGAAAACATCAAGGGGAAAATGGTATCTGGCTTGTTCCTTGAAGGAAGGGAATGCCATTATTAGCCAGAGATGGAGTGTTTAGGGACTATACCTGAAAGTATGGGGGATGGTGGGGTGGGAGCAAGGACTAAAGTGGGGACCGGGAAGGAAGATAACAGAGAATGGTAAACAAAGAATAGTTGAAGGGGAGGATAGATGATAAGACTGAAAAGGTTAGGTTGGCAACAAATTGTACCAGATCTTGCAACTGAATCTCCAGATCTTAAACTGAGCTTGCTGCCAGTAATGGGCAGTGTGGTTTCTCCAGGGAAGGTCAGACAGAAGAGCGGATTCACATTTTGTAGAGGACAAAGAATAAAATAGGATATGTTGTAATTTACATCTTACTCAAATTATATCAAGACATCCTTTTGCTGAGGAAAACTGAACATAGCCTATCCCACTGTGAGCATAGCCCTTTAGGCACTAGTCAGTCAAGTTGTTCTGAGTTCTGGGGCAGGAGATCTGAAATATTTCAAAAGAGAATTTAGCATTATGCTGGCAGAGGTGAGGCTAGGGAGATGGCACCTTAGATAGGAGAGCAATTTTCATGTGGATATTGCCAAGTTAAACAACCATTAGAATGCCCCAACACAGATTCTTTTAGCATCAGGTCCTCTAACCAATACCTTGCAGAGAATGGACTTGTTTTTTTTTTCCTAAATCTGGTAGTGTACAGAGAGACAGTGATGGTATTTCTGAGCAGGTAAGAATTTGTGCCAAAAGGAAATGGTCAGTTCTCTATGCTCTGATCAATGAGTACAAATTCGAGTTCAGTTATCTGACCCTTGAGGAAGTAAGAGAGGAGGTAGGTTCCCCTGGAAGGATAACCAGAATCCATCCACAGGCCATGAAAAAACCCAAACCAAAACAAAACAGAATGCTCTCTACCCTTGATGTCTGAATTTTTTGAGAGAAACAGTCATTCTTGGAGGCTGCTCTGTTTTCTGACTGCTTCTATGCCATCTCCTTAATCTTTTTCTTTTGGGCCTACAATGGTTTAGGTCAACATGTCTATTTCTTGTCCACATATGACAATTTATTAGAATTTTCACAAGCAGTTGCTGTGCCCCCTCAGAAAAGCAGCCCCAGGGACAGAAAAATATGTCCCTGCAATGACTGGGGGTGGGTAGGGATAGGGAGGGAATGACTGGGTCCAATGTTATGTGTAGGAAAGTGCAGCAGAGACCCTGGTTTCAGCCTGACATTAAATTCTGTACTAGTTGTCTCCTTTCCAAACCTGTTCCTTCCTTCACACCCTGAGTTGATTCATTAGTGTCTTAGAGACAAGAATCACTCAGAAGGAAGAACTGTGTGGTTCTTTTTTCTTTCTTCCTTTTTTTTCCTATGGCTAATTAACAGATGGGTCAGGGAGCTATTAAGATTCTCTAGACACAGTTGGTGAAGTCAGAGCACAGAGAGAGGCTGCCCTGTGCCTTCCCACTCCCAATCACAAGGAGGGGGTGAGGGAACACAGAGCCCAGAGGCTGTGGGAGGGGAAGACTGAGTGGAGCTCCCTTTTTTATTAGGAAAAAAAGAGATTTAGAAGTTAAATTCCCCTTTCCCCTCTCTATGTACAAGGGCACTACTATAGGAAATCAAAGCAAAGCTTCTTTAACCATCCAGAATTTAATTGCAAGCTAGGAGATCTATGTTTTCTCTTTACAAAGCACACAATGGCAGCAGCCCAGCAACATTAGAAGCTGATTTTAAATTCAATTCAGTAAGCATTTATCGAATGCCTACTGTGTGGGGGGTACCCAGGTAGGTACTATGGATGCACAGAGGAAAATGAAATAGTTCCTTCCCTCAAAGGGCTTATATGTTCTTTAAAAAAAAAACAATATATACATGTATATATCTATAAAATATATAGAAAGAAATTTGGAGGGGAGAAGTAACTAACAACTAGAAGGTCAGGAAAGGCCTTCTATAATAGATGGTCTGTTGTTGTTTTTAATCTGCTTTGAAGAAAGCTAGGGATTCTAAAAAATGAAGGTGTAAAGGAAAAACAATCTAGACTTGGGGGGGGGTGGTGATCAACCTTTACAAAGCCATAGAGGCTGTAGGTAGAATACAGGCCATGTGAAGGAAAGAAATGTGTGATCAACCTGAAAACAGTTGGAATTAAATTGTAAAAGGTGTTAAATTCCATGAAAAGGAATTTATCTTTGATCTTAGAGGAACTTGGGAGTCACTGCAGCTTCTTGAGCAGAAGAGCACCATGGTCAGACATGCTTTAGAAATATCATTTTGACTGCTGTATGGAGGATGGACGGGAGAGAGGAGAGTCTAGATGCAGAAAGAAAGATTAGGAAGCTTCTCAAATAGTCACTGCAGGAAGTGATGAGGGCCCGATTTAGTGTGATGTCCATGTGATTGGAAAAATGTTGGGGAGGAAGAATGAACAGGACTTGGCAACTGGTAGATATAAAGGAATGAAAGAGGCTAGAATTGAGAATTATTCCAAAGTTGAAAACCTGGTAGACTGATGGTAGTGCTCTTGAGAGAAAGAGAATTTTGGAGGAATTTGGAGAAAAAGGGTCAGTTTGGAAAAAAACAAAAATATTCTATTTTGGCCATATTGAATTTGAGGTATACAATATATGGGACCCCAAGCTAGGTGGTGCAGTGGATAAAACTCTGGACCTGGAGTCTGAAAGACCCAAGTTAAAATATAGCCTCAGGCACTTACTAACTTTGTGATCCTGGGCAAATAACTTCATATCTGCTTGCTTCAGTTTCCTCATCTGAAAAAGGGAATAATAGTAGCACCTACCTCCCAGGGTTGTTGTGAGGTCAAAGTAGGTAAGAATTGTAAAGTGCTTAGCACAGTGCCTGGCACATAGTAAGTTTTATATAAATGTTAGCTATTATTATTTTTAGATGCCCTGCAGGAATTTGGTGATACACTTTTGGAACCTAGGAGAAGGATGAGGATTCGTTATGTAGATTTAGAAGTGAATTGCAGGAATGATCATTGAAGCCACAAGGAACTGATGAGAGAGAGAGAGAGAGAGAGAGAGAGAGAGAGAGAGAGAGAGAGCTCTGAAATATGTCCACATCTGAGTAGTAGGATGTAGATCATGGATGATTTTATAGAAAAGAAAAACTAGGGTGTAATGGTCAGACAGGAAGAAATTGAGCAGAGGACAACCTCATGAATACTAAGAGAGTTGAAAATATTTAAGAGGTTAGTATTATCAAAAGCTACTGAGCAATGTAACAAGCCTGGTTTGGGCTCCACCCTCTGAGGGCTAAGTCTCTTAAATTTCTCCCATACCTCCAAGGTTCTACAGTACCCTGAGGGGTTTGGGGAGTCTGTTCTCCTGCTCTCTAGCCCTTCCCGCTTACTGCATGGTGTTACCTGCCATGGGTAAAAGGCACAAATGAGATAACAATGGGTAGATTCTGGTCATTCAAGTAGTTTTTTCAACTAGTTCTGGTTACACAGGCAATGGAAAAAGGCTGTTCCCAACCATGTGACAGGCCAAAAGCAAAATGTCCACATGTCTTCCCCCTTTCTCTCAGAAGCAGGTCTCAACATCTACCACATAGGTGAGTCCATCTTATGTGAACTGATCATGCTTCAAACCCCCATTACAAAAGTCAAGAAGGATGAAGCAAAGGCAGCTGTAAGTGGAGTGATAGGAATGGAAGCTGGATTGAAAGGACCTGAGAAATGAATGAGAGATAAAGAAAGTGGAGGCATTTAATATAGGCAATTTTTTTTTCTGGAGTTTGGCTGCAAAATGGACAGGTGATATGGGAATATAGTTTGAACGGATAGTAGGGACTAGTGAAGGTTTTTACTTTCTTTCTTTCTTTCTTTCTTTCTTTCTTTCTTTCTTTCTTTCTTTCTTTCTTTCTTTCTTTTTTTTTAAGAATGAGGGATATTCCTCTCTCTTTATGGGTAGTAGGAAAGTACTCAGTAGATAAAGAGAAAATGCAGAGTCCCTTTTTTAGTTTTCTGGGCAATGTATTTTTAGGTGATCCCTGAACATTACAATTCTTCAGACATTTAAGAATGATTAAAATGAATCTGTACACAGAGTGAATTTACATTTTATCTCAAATCTATTACTGGGGTAGGGGTGGAATATTACACTTTTGATTGAAGATTTAAGCATTGCAAAGATTCATTGTTTTTCTTTGTGTGAAAAATCCTTTTGGGAAATGTAGGATTTGGGAATGTAGGTGACTAGCTGAACCTTATAAACAAATAGTAAAGGGGGCAGCTAGATGGTACAGTGGATAGAGCACTGGCCCTGGATTCAGGAGGACCTGAGTTTGACCTCAGACACTTGACACTTACTAGCTATGTGACCCTGGCCAAGTCACTTAAACCTCATTGCCTCACAAAACAAAAAACAAAAACAGAAATAGTAAAGAGAGGTAGAGAAGGGATGCTGGGGAAGAAGGAATAAAAAAAGATGATGGAAGAAGGATGAAGAGGAAGATATTTAGAAAACACTGCAAGCTATTACCTCACTGAACACAAGGGCTTAGTTATATCATATCTTCTGTGGAGACAAAGTGATGGACCCATTCAGAAAAGAATGTATCAAGGGTACAGTATTTCTCTTATTAAAAGATTATGAAGCTATAAAATAGTTATCAGTGACCATCACTCATGCCAACAGCATCATTATAATAAGATTTACCTTGACAGAGTAAGATGACTTGCACATACTTTAAAAAAACACACATAGGAATGAAAATATTATCTTTGCCCTTATTCATATTTTGAGCTATCCACTTGCCCCTCCTCCATGCCATCCCAGGTCTAGAGATTAAAAACATCTATCACTTGCCCTCTCATCCCTTTCACCCCTCCAGACTCAGAGAATGCAACCTACCACATATACTTTGGGAATGCCTGAGGCTGACATATCCACAATTTTTAAGCTGGGAAGATATCATTATTATTTTTAAAGCCAACGTATTACTTTCAACTATTTTAATAGCTGAATAATCAACTGTGCAGTAATTGGTGGTTACAACACCTGAAAAAAGGGTAACATAAAAATATGAGCTGATCAAAAGTAGCACTTACAGATATGGAGAAGAATCCCTTGAACTTTTTAAGTATGTGGGTGGGGTTTAACAAAGGCAGAAGGCCTTCTTTTACATGCACAGCCTGATTTCTACTTGATTTACTGTCCGATTTTATATAGGCCCTAGCTGTGTCTCCCTAATTATTTGTAAATGTATTATATAGATTTCCACGATGATTTCCAGCCTTTGCAGAATTATAACAATTTATGCTTTACTTTCTGATTCCATACAACCACACCTCCTACCTGAATTTAAAGATTCCAAATACTGCATTAATACATATTTATTTATTATTTTTTTAAAAAGTATTTTATTTTTTTCCTGTTACATGTAAAGATAGTTCTCACCTTTTGTTTATACAAGAATTCCAATTTCAGATTTTTCTCCCTTCCCCCTTCCCTAGACAGCAGGTAATCTGATATAGGTTATATACATATATATACACATAATAACATTAAACATATTTCTGCATTAGTCATGTTATAAGAGAAAAATCAGAGCATACATATTTATTTTTAACATTATAATGAACTTAAATTAATTTTGTTTTAAAATTTTATGAAATCACTTGAAAAAGTTGTAGATATCCTGACATCACAAAACTATGTTGGTAAAAAGTTTTAAAAGCTATACCTTAGTTCAACTCTTTAATCAAATTTATCTGAACCTTTTTCTGCCATTTTTCTGTTTTGAGGGAAATCTTACCTGTTAGATTTCACTGAATCATGCTTTTTTTGAGCATGCTTCCATTATGACATACTTCCATTATGACATCTGGATACAGAGAGAGAATCAAAAGGTCAAGAATATCAAGGGACTTAATTTTGAAAAAATGCACAGGAAGGTAGGCTAACTGTGCCAAATCTCAAACCATACTATAAAGTGGCAGTCATCAAAACTACTTGGTACTGGCTAAAAATCAGAGTGGTGGATCAGTGGAATAGGTTAAGCACAGGAAAGAGAGTAATAAATGTCTATAGTAATATCCTGTTTGATAAACCCAAAGACTCCAGTTTCTGGATAAGAACTTACTATTTGACAAAAATTGCTGGGAAAACTGGCAGAAACTAGGGATAGACCAACATTTTACATTGTTTGCCAAAATAAGAACAAAATGTATACATGATATAGATATTAAGGGTGATACCCTAAACAAAGTAGGAGAAGAAGGAATAGTTTATCTCTCAGATATATGGAGAGGAGAAGAATTTATGACTGAACAAGAGATAGAGAATATTATGAAATTGAAAAATGGATCATTTTGATGACATTAAATTAAAAAGGTTTTGTATGAACAAAAGAAATGCAGACAAGATTAGAAGGAAGGCAGAAAGCTGGGATACAATTTTTACAGCCAGCGTTTCTGATAAAGGCCTCATTTCTGAAATATATAGAGAACTGAATCAAATTTGTAAGAATACAAGTCATTCATCAAGTAAGAAATGGTCAAAGGATAGGAACAGGTGGTTTTCAGATGAAGAAATCAAAGCTTTCTATTGCCATATGAAAAAAAAAATTCTCAATCACTATTAATTACAGAAATGCACATTGAAACAATTCTGAGGTATCACCTCACACTTATCAAATTGGTTAATATGACAAAAAAGGAAAATAATAAAAGTTGGAGATGTGGAAAAATTCAAACACTAATGTTTTGTTGGTGGAGTTGTGAACTGATCCAACCATTCTAGAGAGCAATTTGGAACTATGTTCAAAGGGCAATGGGACTGTGCATACCCCTTGACCCTGCAATACCACTGCTAGGTCTGTATCCCAAAGAGATTGTAAAAAAGGGAAAAGGACCCACATGTGCAAAAATATTTATAGCAACTCTCTTTGTGGTGGCAAAGAATTGGAGATTGAGGGGATGCCCATCAATTGGGGAATGGCTGAACAAGTTTGTTGGTATATGAATATAATGGAATGTTATTGTGCTATAAGAAATGATGAGCAGGCAGATTTCAGAAAAACCTGGAAAGACTTAAGTGGACTGATGCTGAGTAAAGTGATCAGAACCAAGAGAACATTGTACATAGTAAGAACAACATTATATGATCATCAACTGTGATAGACTTAGCTCTTCTCAGCAATACAATGATTCAAAACCATTCCAAAGGACTCATGATGAAAAATGCTCTCCATATCCAGAAAAAGAACTAGGGAATCTGAATGAAGCCTGAACTAATTTTTGTTGTTGTTTGTTTTTTCTTTCTTGAGATTTTTCCCTTTTGTTCTGATTCTTCCTTCACAAAATGACTAATGGGAAAATATGTTTAATGTGATTGTACATGTATAACCTATGTCAGATTGTTGGCCATCATGGGTGGGGGGAAGGAAAGGAAGGGAGAGAGAAAAAGTTAGAACTCAAAATCAAAAATCAAAATGAATTTTGGGTACCATCTTTACATGTAACTGGGAAAAATAAAATTATATTTTAAAAAGAGAGAGAAATATTACGAAAGGAAAAACAAGAAGACCACCATTATTAGATATGGGGAGTGAGGCATCAAAGATGACACCTAGGTTGTGAGCCTGGATGATTGGGAGGATGGTGACAGTAATATGAAAGTTAGGAAGTACAGGGTTTTGGGGGAAAAGAAAAGGAGTACTGTTTGGGGTATATTGAGCATACCATATTTATGTGACAGCTAGTTTGAGATGTTTCCTAGTAAATGGGCAACTACTTTATTTACAATTTCTCTGTTACCACCCAAGTGTTGACATGAATATTTTGGTGTTTAGGAATTCTTTTTGTTCTGTATTTGACCTCCCCAAGGTATATGTGTGATTTTGGGGTTCAAAGTTTAAAATAATTTAATGATCATTTTCCAATAAGCCTAAATTGTTTTCTGGAAGAGTTGAGCCAATTCACAGCTCTACCAACAGTATATTAATGCGCCTTTCTTACCTACGATAGTGATTTCTTCAATCCTTTATCATCTTGGTGAATTTAATGGGTGAAAAGTGAAACTTCAGATTAATTTTCACATAAATGTATCTTATTAATGTTTTAGAACACTCAAATTATTGCTGTTAATTCTTTTGTTTGAAAACTATTTGCATTCTTTGACCAATTTTTTTCTATTCTCTCTCTCACACACACACCACCACCATCATCATTCTCTTGAATATTAGACTTTTCTCAGAGATGTTTTTTTTGAAAATAAAGACTTCTTCTCTATTCACTAGTTCTCTTTTTTGGAGTTTCATTGAAATTCGTTAGTTCAAAAATCTTTTATTTTTATGCAATTGAAAATGTCTGGTTTTGCTCCCCTTATTTAATTATGAATTATCTCTTTAAACTCTTTTCTTTTCTTCTTCTTTTTTAATTATGTGAACTTTTATTTTTAAGATTCACATTTGGGTCTTATTATGGCATGTATTGTAAAAAGGTATAAACTTGTTTGTGAAACAAGTTGCTTTCCAGTTTTTCTAGAGGTCATCAAAGAGGAAGCCCGTCCCTCAGTACTTAATGTTCTTGTATTTATTTTAGTATTAGACTGCTGCACTTACTTGTTTCTAGCTCTTTTAATCTAGTCTGTCCCACAAATCTACTTATATATTTTTAAACCAGTTCCAAAGAGTCTCAAAGATTGCTACTTTATCATTTAATGTAGTTGAAAATCTGGTAAAGCTGTCATCCCCTTTTCACAACTTTTTTTTCCCATTTTTTTTACTTGTAATTCTAGACTTTTTCTTTCTCTAAACAACTTCTTGCTTACTCTGAATGTATTTGATGTAGTTCTAGAAATTAACTAATTGGTATTTTGATTAGACTATAACTAAATCTGTAAATTAGTTTAGATATGATCATTATTTTTATTATTGGTGTTTCAAACATGGACAATGAATTTCTATAATGAGTGATTTATAGTTATATATGCATGTGTAGACATATGCATCTTTCTATATATGTACGTATATATGGGGGAATTTATATAATTCCTAAATATAGTGTCATTGGAATGACAAAATCGTTTATTTTGAATGTAATTTCCCTACAATTTCCTCCTGTTGTTTGTTAGTACTATATAAAATGCTAATCATTTTTGTGGGTTTATTTTTTTATCCTGCTACTTTCCTGCAATGCAGTAGTTGATAGAGAACTAGGCTCAATGCCAGGAAAATCTGGGTTCAAGTCTTGTCTTTGGCATATACTGACTGTGTGACAAATCACTTTCTTAGTGCTAAAGAAGACTTTTTAAGACTATAAATTGCAGGGAAGGTGTTGAGGAATCTTCCTCATGTGGCAGTTCCTAGATCCAGTTAAATTATAGGTCCAGTTCCTAACCTTGTCCTCTCCTTTACTGTAGCTAGTAATTGTCTTGATTAGTTTCTTCACTGATTTTTAGGAACTTACTAAGTAAATCATCATATCATATGTAAATAGGGATAATTTTGTCTCTTCTTTGCTTATGCTTTTACCTCCTCTCTCTCTCCCCTCTCTTTTTCACTTTCACTCACTCTCTCTCACACACACACACACACACACACACATTATCTCTCCTTATATAGCTAGAATTTCTTGTCAAATAATTCTGGGGAAAGGGTTTTCCTTGTTTTCCCCTTACATTGACTTGAAAAGCTTCCAGTGCTTACCCATTGCAAATAATGTTAGGTTTTTGGCTTTACGTATTTTCTTTTATTATATTGAAGAAAAGACTTTTACTCACAGATTAAGGCCCTAGGAGAATACTACCCCATAGTCAAGTTAGTATTTGGGTCCATACTCTTAAAATTATAGATCCTAAATTCTTACATTCACTTTTAAACGGCAACCAGTTGGCACAAATAGATCAAATCAAAGGCATTTATAGAAGTAGTATAGTATAAATGATCCTATGAAAAGTAGAAAAAAAGTGGAAGAAATCATTACTCTCAGAGAAAGGTATCTCAGAGAGCCACGCCTTTGTGCTATGCCTTCTCCCCATGAGAAGAAGTCCAAAGACATCTCTCTTGGTTTCCTTTTTCTGGTACCTAAATAAACTATTATATTACTCTAATTGGATTTCCCAATGTCATGGGGGGAAAATGGGGTTGGGGGTGTGGGGTCCTTAGGAATTCCTCTTTAAAGAATTACACCCTCTTGCATACAAAAGCAGTTAGAATAAGATGGTAGTTTATTTCATGACTGAGGAAGGGAAGGGAAGGGAAACCATGGGAGAAATCATTGGATTTCTCATGGGGAGAAAGGCATGGCACAGAGGTGGCTCTGAGATACCAATCTCCTCGACCAGGAGACAAGCAGGTACTTTTATAGAGGACAGATAGGGGTGACCATTTGACTGTGGAAAGTTCCTTTAGTGAGGGAGGACCATCCCCCACTGGTGCTGGCTGGAGGAGTTGGGTTAGGGATGGGTGGGGATCTCAAGGCATCTCCTTAGAACACAAAGGAAGCAGCCACACCTAATTTTATCCACCCAGGGTTGAGGGAGACTAGAATGAAGGTTGGGGTTCCCAGAGCTAGCTCAGTCTGATCTGGTTCCACTTATCTCTCTAGGCTTGTCTGTCTTCTGGTTTAGTTTCTCAAGGAGAATGTTCTTTGATATGCCCCAGAGAACTTCTGGGGTGCTCTGGGCCCATAACACCTATAACAATCCTCAACTTCTCCTTTCTTCCTGGTAAGACACTTTATCATGTACCTTACTCTTCTTCAGGGTTGTACAAAGGTGCCTTCCAAACATTTTGGCACAAGGTACCAAAGATTTGATTCCCCTTAAAATTTGATAGGGGACCCTGGTGTCCCTCAAGTAGGCACACAGTGTCACTGCCACAGCTGTTTGAACCCTGGGGATTATTACTAGAGATCCTCTGAGTCAGAGTGATGTAGGAGGTGAAAAAGGGGTTAATAGAAAAACCCAAGACCCAAGCTCTAATTCAGATAATAGCTCTAAAAGGGAGTCAGACCCCAGGTTTTTTTTTCTTTCGTTACTGTCTCCCTTCTTTATTACCAGAGATGATGCCCTTGACTGACAGTTTTTTTTCCTGTCATTATTGACTCCAGAGGTGGAAATCTTGCTTTTTATATGCCACCCATAATGTAGCTGATCCTTCAGACATCCAATGGCAAGCTATCTAATAGTTTGATTGACAGACTTATTTACACTTTCTCGAGGTTTAACTACTTCTTTATGATTCCTTTTTAAGAAGTCATTCATTAGGTGAAAGACTCTCAAAGTGTCTACCATTTATAAGATGTGAATGTGACCACTAATTGCCTCTTACCTGGGCTTGGGGGAAGGGACCTGAATTGATTCCTGATCAATAGTCCTCTTTCCAGTATACTTATCAATTAAAAAAAAAAAAACATGAGAGGTTCTTTGGGGTTTTTAACATAAAATAGTGAATTTTGCCTCCATTCATGGAGGTTTTATTGTTTTAACAAATATAGTAATTGTTTTCCTAATATTTAACCTCCCTTGCATTGCTAGCATAAATCCTATCATAGTGGGTTTTTTTAAATTACTTTGGTTTCTTTCCTAAGACTTGAATATTTTTCATATTTTCATTTGTTAATGGAACTAGAATGTACAGTATTTTTGTTTGCTTGTTTTATCTCTCCCTGGTTTGGATATTAGGATCACATTTATACTTTTCTTAGCAAAGGAACTTCATAAAGTAACTTTTTTCTCAATTATTAAAATGAATTGTGTAATATTTGTAGTAGCTAGAGGCAGCCAGGTGGCATTAACTGTATGACCCTAGGTAATTTACTTAACCTCTCTGTGAAAAAAGTACCATCATTATAATACCTACCTTTCACAGGGTTGTGAAAATTAAATGAAATAGCATTTCTAAAGAATTTCCAAACCTTTAAGAGCTAAAAATATTGCTATTAAAAGGTATATTTGTATTAATTGTGATTTAGACACTTGAAAGAATTCACTTGTAAATCTATCTGGAACTGTTTCCTCTTCCTTTATTCCCATTTTAGAAGTTCATGTATGGCTTACTCAGTTTCCCTTGCTACAATTTGGTTATTTGTTATCTTAATTTCTTGTTTTTATTAATTTGGGTATTTTAAAATTTTGCAGTGTTATTAATTTCCTTTAAAATGTAATATTTTTGAGGTCTGATAATTTTCTCATAGTTTTCTCTGTTGCAAATTGTTCCTTTTTGGTTTTGTAAGGTGATTTTACTTTCTTTTATTTAAAAAACCCCAATAGATAATGGTATACTGATTTTGTTTGTTATTTTTTAATAAGAGTTCTGGTTTATAGTTAAAATCATTTAAAAATTTTGCAACTTTATCAAATTGTCCTCTAATTTTCAATTTTTTATTACTTTGGGTTTCTTTTTTTGGGGTGGGGTGGGGCAATGAGGCTTAAGTGACTTACCCAGGGTCACACAGCTAGTAAGTGCCTGAGGCCAGATTTGAACTCAGGTACTCCTGAATCTAGGGCCGGTGCTTTATCTACTGTGCCACCTAGCTATCCCCAAACTTTGGGTTTCTTAATTTGTTGATTTTCTAGGTTTTAAAAAATTTGAATATACAGCTAATTACTCTCTTTTCTACTAATATTTGCATCAAGAAATCCATTTTTATCTGAAGACCAATATAGCTATGTTTCATAAATTTTGATGTCATTTCCTTAGTCTTGCCATTCTCTTTAAGTCAGTTATTTCTTCTATAATTTGTTCTTTGATATATTCATTATTTTGGATATAGTTGCATAATGTCACCTTGGATCCTAATGGTTGCTTATGTTCCTTGCATTAATTACTATTTTTATTGTCTTAGTAGCCTATAAAGTTTGTGTTTACTATTTTGTCCATTTCCCCTTTATTCTTCATTTCTTGATGTCAGCACTTTTTGTGAATGTATTATACTATGCTGAGAATTTATTTATTTAGTATCTGAACTCAGAGGTTGTTATGGTTTTCTTTAATTTTATTTTTATTCTGCTTTTAAACACCAAAACAAATGTAGAAAGCAGAACACCAAAAGAGGCTTCTCTGTGAAACTATGAATCTACATTTCATATGACTTGCATATGTATCCGTATATGCACATACATGTTACACGAAACATGTTTATATATTTGTGTATATACATATATGAACACATGTTATAGATCTATAATATTATACACATTAATTTTAAAACTGCCCTGTTTATCTGTGCTTCCTTTTGAAATTCCTTTTGTTTTTGTCTGTATGTTTAAAAAATTACAATGCCCGCCCCCCCCCCCCCGCCTTTTTTTGGTATTGCTTTTGCTAACCACTTGTCCTTCTCTTTTCTACATTAGTGTATTTCTGTTACTCTCCTTTTTCTTTCCTCTCTTCAAACTCTCAAATCAAAATCACCCCAACCTCATGATTTTAAAAATTCTTATATATAATATTTATTATCATAAATAATACTTTTTAAATTCCCACCATACACATTAAAGGTATTAAGATTCTGAAGGATACTTGTTTCTTCTCCTTTTATTAGGTTAGCACTATTTTTTCATCTATATCCTTTTAATTGCTCAAATAAATTCCTTTTTGTTTTCTTTACATTTCTATTTCAGAATTTCTACTAAATCCTGCTCTTTTCAGACCATTCCTTTTCTATATCAACTGCTGCATCCTCTTCCAAATCATGGCCTTTAATTATAAGTATCCCTCAGAATTCTATCTGGGACTCTCTTGCTCTTCTTCCTCGATATTATCTCACTTGATGATCTCATCAGCTCTTACGGATTTAATGACCATTTTTGTGCTGCTGATTCTCAGATCTACCTTTCCTTCCCCAATCTCTACTGACCTCTATTCTGGCATCTCCAACTGCCTTTCAGATACCTGAAACTAGAAGTCCAATAGACATCTTAAACATAGTATGTCCAAAATGGAACTAATTCTCCCCCTCCCCCTCCCTTTCCTGTTTCTGTAGAGGGCAACACAATCCTCCCAGGCCCTCAGGCTTGTAACCTAGGAGTCATCCTGGATTCCTCACTGCCCTTCTCCCCATCCAATCTGTTTCTAAGGCCTATTTATTAATTTTAGCAACATCTCTCATATAAATCCTTTTATCTTTTATGGCATGGACACTGCTCTAGTGTAGGCCCTCATCACCTCATACTGTGATTATTGCAATAGCCTCCTGTTGGGTGTGTCTATTTCAAGTTTCTCCCGAATAGGCCATCCTCCAGTCAGTCACTAAAGTGATTTTTTCTAAAGTATAGATTCAATAATATCATCTCCCTACTTAGTAAACTCCAGTAGCTTCCCATTGTCTCCAGGATCAAATACAAATGGGGTTTTTTTGGAGTTCAAAGTCCTTCATAACCTAGTGCCCTCCTACCTTTCTAGCCTTCTTACATCTTACTCCCTGACTCATACTCTTTTATCCAGTATTATTTTCCTCCTGGCTGTTCCATGAACAAGACACCCCATCTCTCTATTCTGTTCACTTTTTTCTTGCTATCTCCATGCTTTGAACACTCATCTTCCTCTAATTTAACTACTTACCTCCCTGATGTCCTTTAAGTACCAACTAAAATCCTATGCTCTACAGGAAATCTTTCTCAATCTCTTAATTCCAGTGACTTAATCCCTAGCCTCCAGCTTCTAATTACAGTGCTTTGCCTTTGTTAATTATCTCTTATTTATCTTGTATATATATATATATATATATATATATATATATATCCTGTATATATATATATATCTCCTGTATATATATATATATATATCTCCTGTATATATACATACATAACATATATATATAAGTAGATATACATACATAAATACATATACATATACACTTGTATATGTTTGCATATTTTCTAATTTTACAATTAATTGAAGCTAGTGACTGTCTTTTACCTCTTTTTTCTATCCCTAGTGCTTAGCAGATGTCTGGCACATAGTAGGTACTTAATAAATGTTTAGTGATTGATTTTCATCAAAAATGTTTGAAAAGACTCTGTTCCATAAAAGGTCAATTTTTATCCAATGAGATTATGTTTAGCTTTTCAAAGTAAGCTATTAGTTATAACCCTATTTTATCTTTTGGATTCCAATATCCCCTAATTTAAAGTAGAAGCTGCCAAGTCTTTTGTATTCTGACTATGGTTTTTGAACACCTTTCTGGATGCTTGTAGTGTTTATTCTTTGACTGGAAGCTTGCTATGATATTCCTGGGTTTTTAATTTGGGAAGTTCTTTCATGGGTGAAGTGGTGATTCTTTTTTTCTTTACTTTGCCCAATGGTTCTAATATATCTGGGAAGATTTCTTAAATAAATTTTGAAATATAGTGTCCAGGCTTTAATAAAAAAATCTAGTTTCTAGTGATTCTATTATTTCTCAAATGATTTGCTTTACAAATCTGTTGTATTTAATATAGGGTAACTTTCATTTTCTTTCATTTTAATCATTTGATTTTGTTCTAATATTTCATACTGCCTTATAGAATCATTGATTTGTGTTTGACTTATTCTCATTTTCAGGTATTATGTTTCTTTGGTTTATCTTCTATTTATTCTCAGCTCAATTCTTTCCTCTAGAGATTTTAGTTCATTAAAAAATTTCAATTTCTTTTTGGCATTCATGTAGTCATTGTGGAAAGTTCATTTTTTCCCTTATGTAGTCCTTGTTTGAAGTCTGTTTTTTCCCCTTTGAATCACTGCTTGTAGTTATTATGGAATTATTTACTTATTTTAGAGAATTCTTGGATCTACAGTAATTTTAATACTAGTAGATGTTTGATTAATTATGCATTTATAACATTTAACCATTTACTTGAGAATCAGTTTTATTCTTATAAATCAATATCAAACATTTATCAAGAGTGTTCTGTTTAATTCACCCTATCAGTTAAAAATGTGGTTTAAGTGATGTTCACCCCTTTCAACCCTTTCTCATTTGTATATACTTCTATTTGCACTCCCTTGTGTATGAGAATATGTGCTACCTTTAGACAAGGACACATAGCTCCATCTATTCTGTCACTGCTGAGATATTTGGGGTCTTACTGAAGAAGCTCAGGTATTAGAGTTGAGATGGGTCTGGATCTCTTACTTGATGTTAGGGGTGAAGAGAACATTTTTAGACAGGGACTGACTACTATATTCTTCCCCTTTTCTTTCCTACTCTATATTTCCCTCTCTCTTCTCTTTCATTTCTTCTTTTAAGATTATTATAACACAACAAAAATCACTTCCAGGCTGTCCATCTAATTTGATTTCCGTTATTACACTTGTTGTCATCTTGGTTCTTAGGGAGTATTTGTAGCATCCCTACTCCATCTCACATCTTTCCATTAAAATGTAGCCATTTCATCCTCATAAAGACTTTTCCAATTGCTCACTTATATTTACTTTTTTATGTTTCTTTTTACTCTTATATTTGTATTTCAAAGTTTCTATTTAGCTCTGGTATTTTAATAAGGAATGTTTAACAAGTCCATTATACTCAGTTTAGCTGTGTAAAGTATTCTTTGTTGTTATCCTGGATCCTTTTGCCTTTTGGAATAGCATATTCCATACTTTTCTGCTTTTTTATGGTAATTGTTAAATTTTGTGTGGCTATGCCTTCTCAGTACCTGAACTTTTTCTTGCAAGTTGCAGTATTTTTTCTTTGAAGCAGAACTTCTGTTATGTTGGCTATGATATTCCTCAAAGTTTTTATTTTAAGGTTCCTTTCAAGAGGTGACCAGTGGATTCTTTCTGTTTTCACATTGTCTTCCAGCTCTAAAAGATCTAGGCAGTTTTCTGTCATTATTTCTTTTCTTTTCTTTTCTTTTTTTTGTGGGGCAAAGGGGGTTAAGTGACTTGCCCAGGGTCACACAGCTGGTAAGTGTCAAGTGTCTGAGGCCGGATTTGAACTCAGGTACTCCTGAATCCAGGGCCGGTGCTTTATCCACTGTGCCACCTAGCCGCCCCCTCATTATTTCTTGAAATAAAATGTCTAAAGTTTTTTTTTTTTTTTTTGGTCATAGCTTTCAGATGGACTATGCTCAAATTGTTTCACATTGATTTTTCAAGCTTAGTTGCTTTTATAGGAGATAATTTATATTTTATTTCATTTCTTCAGTCTTGTCTTTGTTTTAATATTATTGTCTCATGGTGTCTCTTTGGTTTATTTTGATTTTCAGGGAGTGTTACTGGGATGAGATTTTTCCTCTCTTGTGCTATGCTGTTAATTCTCTTTCCATGTCTCTCTTCCCTAGCTCTCATTTCTTTTCCAAATCTTTCCTTAACTGCTCTCCCTTCATTTATAATATTGTTTTTAAGTCATACTTGCATCTTTTTTCCTGGTAATTTTAATTCTTCTCATGAAAAAGATATGTTTTACTTTGAGATTTTTCTTGAAAGTGTATTAGTTAATAGTGTATTAGTTATTCACATACTCTGGCATTGAGTCTTGGGCATTCCTACCCTCATAAAAAAATATCTTTTTTTTAAAGCAATATTTTCTGGGTAATCTGGTTGCCAGGCTAATTGAGTGTTCTGCATGTTAAATTTGTGCTTTGGGCCCCTTTGGGAAGACCATTTGCTGCTGATTTGGCCCAGGAACTGAATCTAAATTCAGAAATGGGTGTTCCCATGCTGTTGGCCTAGTGAAGAGCTGTGGGCCCTGAGTCTTAGCTTCTGCCCCTGCGGGGGACAGTTGTGCTGCTGTCTTAGACTGATATATGGCAATGTTGAGATACATGATGGCAGAATGCATAGGGTTGGGTTTAGTATTAGGAAGACCTAGATTTAAGTCATTTATCTGACACTTACTTTGAGACTATGGGAAAATCTCAGCCTCCTTGACCCCCAAGTTATAATATATCTCTTATGTTCCTGATGTTTGAAGTCTACTTTGGTGGAAGTCATTCTCACACTTTTTGTTGTTCAGTCATTTAGTCACATCCTACATTTATTAAAAAATGAATGATCCTTGATATATTTATGTAATATTGACCCTTTAGTCATTTTAAAGGCTGATTTGAAGGGTCAGATCTGCCTTCTGTGACAAGTATCTTCTCTCTCTTTTTTTTTAGGATACTGGGGAGAAATTTAGTGTGGAAGTTAGGGGAATTGGCTCCTAAGTAACTACCACAAACCTACTCTCTGCTTTTCTCCCTAGAATTAAAACAACACCCCAAAATATATATACAAGAAAAATGTCCACATTTCTTTCACATTGATGTAAACCTGACCTAGGATCTGAAGCATGCTGATTTTGTGCTACCTTTAGATAAGGACACATAGCTCCATTTATTCTGTCACTGCTGAGATGCTGTTTAAATAGATCTTTGGGGTCTTACGGAAGAAGCTCAGGGATCAGAGTTGAGAAGGGTCTGGATCTCTTACTTGATATTAGGGGTGAAGAGAACATTTTCAGATAGGGACTGCCCATCTTCTTCTTTACTGTCTATTGAGAGCGGGCATCTTCCTTGAATTATAGTTATAAATATGGGGATTATGGTCACAAAGACACTGAAATTTGAGCAGGATCTAGCTATTCCCACTTGAGTATATTTTTAAGGGAGAAAGAAATCCTTCAAAGATACACACTGATTATGTAACTGAGTTGGTTTCAGAATTCCTGTCTACAGCCTTCCACTATGACTCCAGATAAGTCCCACTTTACATTCCTAAAGCAGTTTGCCTGAATTGACCATTTATTTATCCATAGGAATAACTCTTCAGCATTTTGGAAATAGGTATTTGCCCATTAGGAATAAGGAAACTTTTAATTTCTCACTAAATTAATAATAAATATAGGCAGTGACTTTAGATTCCGTGCCCAGCCAATGCCCTCAATGCCCTCACCACATCCCTACAGTCAGTTATATGGGTGAAAATCATAGCTAAAACAGAAAGTTTTTTATTTGTCTAATTTTTAACTCTTCTAATTTCTTATTAATTTCCCCCTTTTCCTTCTATCATCTCTCTTTATTCTTTCCACTGTCTTTGCTTTATTCATATTTATTTTTGTAGAGTTTCTTTTCATTCTCCCTTTCCTCTCTTCCTGGACTTCTGCTTGAGCTCCTCCTTCTGTTTTAATTCAGAATTTACTAATTTGTGACAACTTGTACATGATATTAATTAAAGTTTATTTTTGTTCTACCTGTATATATATATATATATATATATATATACACATATACATATACACATACACATACATATATACATACACATACACATACACATACACATACATCTACATCTACATCTACATGTAACAACTGGGCCTTAGAGTTCTTTATTTTGGGGGGGGCAATGAGAGTAAAATAACTTGCCCAGGGTCACACAGCTAGTAAGTGCCAAGTGTCTGGGGCCAATTTTGAACTCAGGTCCTCCTGAATCCAGGGCCAATGCTAGGGTTCTTTAAAAACTATCTCTGGAGGTCCTTGTTCTTTTTCCCAGGTTCAGTGTGGACTATTTGGAGTAATACATTTAGAAAATTATGGCAATATATATTTAGAGTTGGAAAGGACCTCAGGTGTTATACCTATACCAACCTCCTCATTTTATAGCCTAGTCAGGGTAAGTGCCACAGGTACTACATTTCAGAACTTGGATTGAAACTCTGGTCTTCTAGCTTCAAATCTTGTGATCTTTCCATTATACCATGCTTCTTCATTATATAAGCCTTCATCAGGGTAACTGTTTAATTACAGACCATAAAAGTCATAAATTCAATAATCAAAGCATTTAATTAAGACATAAAATCCATATAAATAAGAGGGAATCAAATAGTAGAATTACTCTCTGATTTCTAACAAAAATTGATACTCTTGTCAGCTTTGAGAAGATTTTAAACCTGATCTCAGTTTCTTCTATACCTTCCCCCTTTTCCCTCTCTCCTCTCTCTTTCCCCTGCAGAACAGAATGACATTATCACTTCATAACTAATGGTTCAGGGATAAAAGCTTAAGTTTCAAGGCTGCTGCCTCATGTTATCCTATGGAATTCTCTTGGGACAATCTGACCACACGGTGAATGCTGTTTTTTAATAAAAACCATCCATTTGATTTTAGAGGCTTAGTATTCAACTGTGTTCTAAAGCATCATGGCAGTACATATAATTTTGTTTTCTTATAATCATAGCCTAAAGCTTGGCTCTCCATCTCTGCTTTTTCCTGTGGTTAAAGCAGCCCATTTTTTTTTCTTTTTAAAAAAAATTATTTATTTCTATTTATTTATTTATTTGGTGGGGCAATGAGGGTTAAGTGACTTGTCCAAGGTCACACAGCTAGTAAGTGTAAAGTGTCTGAGGCCTGATTTGAATTCAGGTCCTCCTGAATCCAGGGCCAGTGCTTTATCCACTGTGCCACACAGCTGCCCCCAGCAGCCCATTTTCTTAACACACACATACACACACCACCACCACTACCAACACCATTCCACCACAACCACCATTATCATCATATACATACTTACACACAAGTCTATTGATATGTCTAGTATTTACATTACTTAAATTTCCTAATATAGCTCTCCTCCTCCCTCTCTCATAGGGACACCTGTTAAAACAAAGAATAAACAAAAGGGGAAAAAAGACAGTTCCATAAATACTAACCAACAAATCAAACAATTTTGAAATTTTGTGCAGATTCCATACATATATTTTGCCACAGCCACCACCATCACTACATTCCCCATTGAAAAGAGGAAGGTGCCTTTGCAAACAAGCATGTTAGTATAGTTTGACAGCAATCACTTTCATTTTGTTATTGTTTCCATTTGCATTGTGTATATTAGGTTTTTGGATTTTTGGTTTTACCCACTTTACATATGGCTTCCCATTCCCTTACAAATTCATCATTTTTATTGAGCAGTAATGCTTCCTTACATTCATTTAATGCAAAAAATTTTAGCCATTCCCTAGTCTAAGAATATCTATTTTGTTTCTATAGCTTTCCTGCTACTGTGAATGGGCCCATTTTGTACTACTTGTATTTATTGTATTATTGGATTGTTTAATCCATTAATATTTAAAGTTATGAGTTAGGTCCAAATTGTCTTCAATTTGTTTCTAATATTGTTTTTCCAAGTTATTATTTTCCCCTCTTCTACTATAAACACAATATTATGTCCATTCAGTTATTTTTGCTTAATTTTTTAAGGTGGTCCTATACTTAGTGTCTCTCATCCCCTCACTCTCAATGCCCTCTCTTTATTCCAATTGTTTCCCCTTCCCTAGTTTAGAGTTTTGCTTTTTCTTTCATACTTCTTACTGATCATTTCTTTCTTACTCTCTTTTCCCCCTCTTGGAAAAATAGTTAACTAGAATCCCCCTTCCTCTCCTCTCCTTCAATTTGTTTTGTTCATTAGTTTCTTGGGGGGGAAATATATTTTTTTATAGAAAGAATTTCTTTTCCCACTTTTCATTATATTTTCTTATTGTCTATTCTAGAATTTTGTTCTTTATATTGTGGCCCTTATAATTACTTAGTCATATTTTATTTTTTGCAGGGCAATGAGGGTTAAGTGATTTGCCCAGGGTCACACAGCTAGTAAGTGTCAAGTGTCTGAGGTCATATTTGAACTCAAGTCCATCTGAATGCAGGGCTGATGCTTTATCCACTGTGCCATCTAGCTTCCCACCTTAGTCATTTAAAAAATTATCTGTATTATCCATGAAATTAAAACTTTTTTTTATTTTAAGATTGTGATTTATTTTAATTAATAAAGTATTTTATTTTTTCCCCATTACATGTAAAGATAGTTCTCAACTTTTGTCTATACAAGCTTTCCAATTTCATATTTTACTCCCTCCCTCCCCCTTCCCCTAGACAGCAGGTAATCTGATATAGGTTTTATATATATACACACATAATAACATTAAACATATTTCTGCATTAGTCATGTTATAAGAGAAAAATCAGAGCAATGATGAAAAACCTCAAAATAGAAAAACATCAGCACCAAAAACAAAAGAAATAGTATGGTTCATTCAGCATCTATACTCCACAGTTCTTTTTTTCCCTGGATTTGGAGATCCTCTTCTATCATGTGTTCCCTGGAACTCTTCTGTACCATTGCATTGGTGAGAAGAATATAGTCCATCACAGTAGATCAACACTCAATGTTGATAATACTGTGTATAATGTTCTTCTGGTTCTGCTCATCTCACTCATCATCAGCCCATGCAAGACCCTCCAGGTTTCTCTGAACTCCTCCTGCTCATCATTTCTTATAGCAGAATAGTATTCCATTGTCTTCATATACCACACCTTGTCCAGCCATTCCCCAATGGATGGGCATCTCCTCAACTTCCAATTCCTTGCCACCACATAAAGAGCAGCTATAAATATCTTTGTACATGTGGATCCATCTCCCCTTTCCATGATTTCTTTGGGCAAAAGTCCCAAAAGTGGTATTACTGGGTCAAAGGGTATGTACAGTTTTATTGCCCTTTGGGCATAATTCCAAATTGCTCTCCAGAATGGTTGGATCAGTTCACAGCTCCACCAACAATGCATTAGTGTTCCAATTTTTCTACAGCTTCTCCAACATTTATTATTTTCCTTTTTTGTCATTTTAGCCAATCTGATAGGTGTCAGGTGGTACCTCAGAGTTGTTTTAATTTGCATCTCTCTAATCATTAGGGATTTAGAACATTTTTTCATATGGGAATAGATAGCATTGGTTTCTTCATCAGAAAACTGCCTGTTCATATCCTTTGACCATTTCTCAATTGGGGAATGACTTGGATTCTTATAAATTTAATTTAGTTCCCTATATATTTTAGAAATGAGGCCTTTATCAGAAGTACTGGCCATAAAAAATTGTTTTCCAGCTTTCTGCCTCCCTTCTAATTTTGGATGCATTGCTTCTGTTTGTACGAAAACTTTTTAATTTAATGTAATCAAAATCATCCATTTTGCATTTTATAATATTCTCTCTCTTCTTTGATCATAAACTGTTTTCCTTTCCAAAGATCTGATAGGTATACTATTCCTTTCTCTCCTAATTTAACTATGGTATCACCGCTTTTGTCTAAATCATGTACCCATTTTGACCTTATTTTAGTATAAGGTGTAAGATGTTAGTCTATGCCTAATTTCTGCCATACTATCTTTCAGTTTTCCTAGCAGTTTTTGTCAAATACTGAGTTCCTATCCCAGAAGCTGGAGTCTTTGGGTTTATCAAACACTACATTACTACTGTCATTTATTACTGCATTTCCTGAGCCTAGCCTATTCCATTGATCTACCACTCTATTTTTTAGTCAGTACCAGATAGTTTTGATGACTGTCGCTTTATAGTAGAGCTCCAGGTTTGGTACCGCTAACCCACCTTCCTGTGAATTTTTTTTCATTATTTCCTTGGATATTCTTGATTTTTTGTTTTTCCAGATGATATTATGTTGTTATTATTTTTTCTAGCTCTATAAAATAATTTTTAGGTAGTCTGATTGGTATGGCACTGAATAAGTAAATTAATTTAGGCAGTATTGTCATTTTTACTATATTAGCTCTGCCTATCCATGAGCAGTTGATATCTTTCCAATTATTTAGATCGGATTTGATTTGTGTGATGAGTGTTTGGTAGTTGTGTTCATAGAGTTCCTGGGTTTGTCTTGGCAAGTAGACTCCCAAGTATTTTATATTATCTACCGTTACTTTAAATGGAATTTCTCTTTCTATCTCTTGCTGCTGGACTTCATTGGTCATATATAGGAATGCTGATGATTTATGTGGATTTATTTTATATCCTGCTACTTTGCTAAAGTTGTTAATTGTTTCAAGTAATTTTTGAGTTGATTCTCTAGGATTCTTTAACTATACCATCATATCATCTGCAAAGAGTGATAGTTTTGTTTCCTCCTTGTCTATTCTAATTCCTTTTTCCTCTCTGATTGCTAAAGCTAACATTTCTAGGACAAAATTAAATAATAGGGGTGATAATGGACATCCCTGTTTCACCCCTGATCTTATTGGGAAGACCTTTAATTTATCTCCATTGCATATAATACTTAATGATGGTTTTAGGTAGATACTGTTTATTATTTTAAGGAAAGCTCCAAGTATTCCTAAACTCTCTAGTGTTTTTATTAGGAATGGGTGCTGTATTTTGTCAAAAGCTTTCTCTGTATCTATTGAGATAATCATATGATTTGGGTTGGTTTTCTTATTGATGTGGTTGATTATGTTAATAGTTTTCCTAATATTGAACCAGCCCTGCATTCCTGGTATAAATCCCACCTGGTCATAGTGTATTATCCTGGTGATTACTTGCTGTAATCTCCTTGATAATATCTTATTTAAGATTTTAGCATCAATATTCATTAGGGAAATTGGTCTATAATTTTTTTTCTCTGTTTTTGCTTTGCCTGGTTTTGGTATCACCACCATATTTGTGTCATGAAATGAATTTGGTAGAACTCCTTCACCTATTCTTCCAAATAATTTGTATAATATTGGAATTAATTGTTCTTTAAATATTTGGTAAAATTCACCTATAAACCCATCTGGCCTTGGGGATATTTTCTTAGGGAGTTCATTAACGGCTTGTTCAATTTCTTTTTCTAATATGGGTTTATTTAAGGATTTTATTTCCTCTTCAGTTAACCTGGGCAGTTTGTATTTTTGTAAATATTCATTAATTTCATTTAGATTGTCAAATTTATTGGCATACAGTCGGGCAAAATAATTCCTAATTATTGACTTAATTTCCACTTCATTGGTGGTAACATCACCCTTTTTCATTTTTGATACTGGTAATTTGGTTTTCTTCTTTTTTTTAAATCATATTAACCAATATTTTATCTGTTTTATTGTTTTTTCATAAAACCAGCTCTTATTTTTATTGATTAATTCTATAGGTTTTTTGCTTTCAATCTTATTAATTTCTCCTTTAATTTTTAGGATCTCTAATTTAGTGTATAATTGGGGGTTTCTAATTTGTTCTTTTTCTAGCTTTTTAAGTTGCATGCCCAATTCATTAATCTCCTCTTTCTCTTTTTTATTCATGTAAGCAGTTAGAGCTATAAATTTTCCCCTAAGCACTGCTTTGACTTCATCCCATAGATTTTTGTATGTTATCTCATTATTGCCATTCTCTTGGATATAGTTATTGATTGTTTCTGTGATTTGTTGTTTGGCCCATTCATTCTTTAGAATGAAATTATTTCATTTCTAATTGATTTTCATTTTGTTTTTCCCTGGCTCTTTCTTACATGTAATTCTTATTGCATCATGATCTGAGAAGGTTGCATTTACTATTTCTGCCTTTCTACATTTGACCATGATGTTTTTGTGCCATAATACATGCTCAATTTTTGAAAATGTGCCATGTACTGCTGAGAAAAAGGTATAATCCTTTCTATCCCCATTCAGTTTTCTCCAGACATCTATCATGTCTAACTTTTCTAGTAATCTATTCACCTCTTTCACTTCTTTCTTATTTATTTTTTGGCTAGATTTATCTAATTCTGAGAGGGGGTATTCAGATCCCCCACTAGTATAGTATTACTGTCTAATTCCTCTTGTAACTCATTTAACTTCTCCTCTAAGAACTTGGATGCTATACCACTTGGTGCATACATATTTAATATTGATATTACTTCATTATCTATAGTACCTTTTAGCAAGATATAATTTCCTTCCTTATCTCTTTTAATGAGATCTACTTTTTCCTGAGCTTTGTCTGAGATAAGGATTGCTACCCCTGCTTTTTTTTACTTTAGCTGAAGCATAATATATTCTGCTCCAGCCTTTTACCTTTACTCTGTGTGTATCTCTCTGCTCCAAATGTGTTTCTTGTAAACAGCATATTGTAGGATTCTGGTTTTTAATCCACTCTGCAATTCGCTTCCGTTTTATAGCAGAGTTCATCCCATTCACATTCACAGTTATTATTACTGACTGTCTATTCCCCTCCATTCTATTTACCCCCTTTGTACTTTTCCCCCCTTCTTTCACCCTATTCCTCCTCACCGAAGTTTTACTTCTTTCCCCTGCCTCCCCCAATCTGCCCTCCCTTTTTATCACCCCCCTCTCTTTTCTTTACCCTTTTTTCCCTTTTTTTTGTCCTTCCTTCTATCAGTCCCCCTCTTTCCCTTCCCCTTTTGCTTCCCTAAAGAATGAGCTAAGTTTCTTTATCCCAATGAATGCATATGTTATTCCCTCCTTGAATCAAATCTAATGAGAGTAGGGTTGAAACAATTTTCACCCTTCCTTTCTTTCCCTCTATTGTAATAGGTTTTTTTTCCACCTCTTCATATGATATAATTCATCCCCTTCCACCTCCCCTTTCCTCTCCTCCCCATAGACTCCCTTTTTAACCCCTTAATTTTTTTTTGTATCATCACATCAAAGACAATTTATATTTATACCCTCTGTGTAAAGTCCTTCTCTCTGCCCAAATATATTTACAATTCTTAAGAGTTATGGGTATTATCTTCCTGCATAGGGATATAAACAGTTTAATCTAGTTGGGTAACCTTTTTTTGCCTCTGTTTACATTTTTATACTTCTCTTGAGTCTTGTATGTCAAGATCAAATTTTCTATTCAGTTTTGGTCTTTTCATCATGAAAGATTGAAAGTCCCCAATGTTGTTGAATATCCATCTTTTCCTCTGGAAGAGAATGATCAGTTTTGCTGGGTAATAAATTCTTGGTTGCAATCCAAGCTCCTTTGCCTTCCTGAATATCATATTCCAAGCCTTTTGGTCCTTTAATGTTGAAGCTGCCAGGTCCTGAGCAATCCTGAATGTGGCTCCATGACATTTAAATTGCTTCTTTCTGGCTGCTTGGAGTATTTTCTCCTTCACCTGATTATTCTGGAATTTGGCTACAATATTCCTTGGAGTTTTCCTTTTGGGGTCTCTTTCAGGAGGTGATCGGTGGATTCTTTCAATGATGATTTTGTCCTCTGATTCTATGATATCAGGGCAGTTCTCCTTAATAATTTCCTGGAATATGGTGTCTAGATTCTTTTTCTGGTCATGGCTTTCAGGCAGTCCAATGATTCTCAAATTGTCTCTCCTGGATTTGTTTTCTGGATCAGTTGTCTTTCCAATGAGGTTTTTCACATTTTCTTCTATTTTTTATTCTTTTGATTCTGCTTGACTGATTCCTGGTGTCTCATAGATTCCTTATCTTCCAACTGTCCAATTTTAATTTTTAAGGCATTGTTTTCTAAAGTGAGATTATGCACCTTTTTCCATTTGGTCAGATGAATTTTTTAAGGTATTGTTTTCTTCAATGAGATTATGCACCTTTTTTTCCATTTGGCCAAATGAATTTTTTAAGGCATTGTTTTCTTTAGTGAAATTATGCAATTTTTTTTTCCTTTTGGCCAGTCAATCTTTGTGCTTCCTTTTCCAAGCTGCTGATTCTTTTTTCATAGTTTTCTTGTTTTGCTTTCATTTTTCTCCCCATTTTTTCTTCTACCTCTCTCAATTGATTTTTAAAATCCTTTTTGAGCTCTTCCAGGAAGGTTTTTTGTTCTTGAGACCAATTTACCTTCCCTCATGAGGCTTCACATGTAGGCAATTTGAGGGTATTGTCTTCATCTGAGTTTGTGTTGGCTTCTTCCCTATTGATACAGAAGCTGTCAATGGAGAGGGCTTTTTTTTGCTTCTTACACATTATTGCAACTTATTTATTTATTTTTTAAGTTGAGGTCTGCTCTGGGGGCACCTGTGTCCCTGTTTTGCGCTTCTTGTTCAGGGGTATAGGTGCTGTTTGACTGGCTTTTTACTCTGAGGCCGTGTGCAGTTTGCCTCCCTGCACTTCCTGTCTGAGCGCGCTCGGTCAGGCGCCTGATCCCACCTGTACTGTTCGTGGCCCTACAGCTTGCAACTTGCCCTCCTGGTTGGTGGAGGTAGGTTTTTCCACTGTCCTTGGCCACCAGATTTTTGAGCCAGGTTTCAGGGGCCTCAGTTGTTCAGCTTGGCCCATAGTTCCTGCTGACTTGCCCCAACCCCCTCGGTGCTGGGCTGCTGTCCTGCGCTGGGCCTCCCTTTTGCCCGAGTCAGACTGACCTTTTCCTGATGTCTTCTAAATTATCTCTGGTTGGAAGACTGTGTTTCTATGTCTCTTTGCAGGTTCTGTAGTTTCAGAATCTGCCCAGAGGCTTTATTTAATGTTCTATTTGAGGGAACAAAAGGAGAGCTCAGGCAGCTTGCTGATTCTTCTCCACCATCTTGGCTCCACTATCGAAATTAAAACTTTTGAGGTATTATTCTCATTCTCTCTTCTAAGCAATGTCTTATTTCCCTGCAGAACTTGTTCCCTTGCCTCTCCTTTTAAAAATCTGACTCTTAGAAAAAACATCACTTCCTGCAGGTGATAGAAATTATATTGATTCATGGTAGGATTCTTCCTATGTCTCTAATTGTACAACTTATTATTGACTTTTGATCTCTTACACTTGTTTCTGCCCTCCTGCTTTTCATGGTGTCATTTTTCCCCAGGAGCTCTGATTTAAATTCTTCTAAGGCAGGATGAATAGTTTCTCTAAGTATTAAATCCCTGTAGATAATACTGATTATAAGATCCTTGCCTCCCGTTATAGAATATCTCTCTTTACCCACAGGATTCATCAGTGGTACCCCTCCCATTATTTGAGACAAGGTTTCCCCCTTTTCTCCATTCTGCCCCTTCAGTCCTTCCCTTTACCTCTCATCCATTCTTATGTAGGCTGTTTTCTTCCTGGGAAACTACAGTTTATTTTCCTGTCATGGTTAGCCTTTAACTTGATATTGATTCACCTGTATTCAGGAGGCTGTTAGGATTAGTCTTTGGTGTTTCAGGCTTGCTTCTCCACCATCATTCTTATTTGCCTTCTTCTTTTACCTTGTACTTCATTTGGAAAGTCTTTTAATAGTCACTCTGTTGTTATTTTGTTGTTGTCATTGGTTGCTGGGTTTGTTTATCCTTTTTGTTTTTGTTGTCTGAAGTGTTTCTGAAGCAAATAAACTCTTCAGGTCTAGTTTTCATGGTATAAATTTTTTGAATGCCTCTCTATTATTGAACACCTCACATTTTAAAATTTATAATTAACATCAACAGGGTAGGTCACATTGGGCTGAATTTTTACTTTCATTGATCTTTGAAAAACATTTACATTCCTTCCCACAATTTCTTTTAGAATAGTATTCTGTTACTGAATTTTCTTTCCTTTATATTTGAAGGTCTTTCTCCTGGTTGCTTGTAGGATTTGTTGTTTCACTGTGGAAATGTTAAATTTAACCATTATATGTCTTGGATACTCTAGTCTTGGATTTGGATTCTTTCAAAAAGTATTGTGTTTTCTATATTTAGAAGTTCTGGGCAGTTTTCTTTTATTGTTTCTTACATTGTTCTGTTCAGGTTTTTTGACGTGTTCTTCTGGGAAAGCAATATTTTTCAAGTTGCTTCTATGCATCCTGCCTTCAAGATCATTATGTTTTGTTGGCATGGAGAATATGTTTTTGAAAATTTTATTGCTTTTTGCTTCTTTTCTCTCAGATAGTCCTTTACTTCCATGTATTCAAATTTCCAGTTATCTTCTCTCTCTCTCTCTCTCTCTCTCTCTCTCTCGGTGTAGATTCAAATTTTTCTATCTTGTCAATTATTTTGCTGTATAGATCATTTATTCTACTCCTACAAATGTTATTTCCCTTAAAACATTTAGAAATAGTATGGTATGGACTCATGTTCTCCTCAAAATCAAGAGGGTCCTCTGCATCATCAGATGTTTCATTTTTCTTTGTTTTACAGTATTTATTCATAGATGCATAAATTATTTTACTAGATCTTGAGGCCATATATTTTTATGTTGTCAATGTCTTTCCTGTTTTGTCTGCTTCTACTCAAGACTTTGAATTTTTTCCTGAGGTCTTTGGTAAACTCAGCCCTTTTCCCTTCATTTTCTCCTATTGCTCACTTTCTTCCTCCCTCTTCTCTGATGATGGTTTCACTTGTGAGTGGATCTCAAAATGTCTTTATGTCTTCCCATCCTGGGCAATTCATGGTGCATCAGCCTGGTTCTCTGCACCAAGTGACTTCTAGGAGGACAGAACTGACTCCAGCTGGTAACTAGGCTCCTTCCTTCAGGCTTATTGGAGTGTCATAGAGCATGTCTCCCCTCATACACACATATTCTGCCCCTTTTCTCACTTTTCTAGCCCAGCAACAGAGGACACTTCTATGCTACTAGTACAGCCTGAGCAAATTTCTCCTATTTAGAGTTTGGGTCTCTGGGACACTGGGAGAAGAGGGGTGGGATCAGGGTGTAGATGATTTCTATCATAAGATCAGATGTGTCATACCCCCATTTCCTCTTTTTCTGTGAGCTCCTGCAGAGCACTGTTGCAGCAAGTTTCTTCCATTTGGAATTTGCATCTCAACAGCACTGGATGGATGGGGTAGTGGGTTGCAGTGTGTAGGTGAATTCTATTGCAAACCTGGGAAAAGAAATTGGGGTATGGAACAGAATTCTCTTGTAAGCCTGTGGGTCAGCTTATGCAGTTTTGCTGCCAGGAGCATGGTGGGCAGTGGGAGAGGGAATGCTAAGTGAGTGTTCATTAGGGGTTAGGTAATATTGGATTCTCTGCTGTTAGTTCATCAAGGTTTTAGCTTATTTGGATTCTTGGTGTTTTGAACCATGGAGATAGCTAAAATTAATTTATCTCTGAAGCATAATTTCTACTTTGGAAAGCTTTGAAAAGTCATGAGGATCATTAAAAAAATGTTTGGTCCTCCATCTTATTGGTCACATGACCTAGAATTATACTTTAATGTTACGTTATTCTACTCCTTCCTCTGGTGCACATTGAGCAGCCTATGCCATATTTTCTTTTTTTAAACATGTTTGTTTTTTTAAAAATCAATTTTGAAAAATTTTGAGTTCCAAATTCTCTTCCTCCCTATAACTTCAACCCCATCAATTGAGAAAGCAAACAATATGATACCCATTATACATGTGAAGTCATAAAGAATATATTTCCATCTTAGTAATTTTGCAAAAAAACCCAAGAAAAATAAAGTGAAAAAATATGTTTTAATCTGCACTCTGAGTTCATCAGTTCTATTTCTGGAGGTGGATATCATTTTTCATCATGAGTCATATGGAATTGTCATGATTATTTGTATTAATCAGAGTAGCTAATTCTTTCACAGTTGATTTCCATTAAAATATTGTTGTTGCTGTGTACAATGTTCTCCTGTTTCTGCTCACTTAACTTTTTATCAGTTTATATAAATCTTCCCAAGTTTTCCTAAAACTATTTAGTCATTTCTTACATAAACACAGAATTCCATGACAATCACATACCACAACTTGTTTAGCTATTCCTCAATTGATGGTCATCCCCTCAATGTCCAATTCTTTTCCATCATTAAAGAACAGCTATAAATATTTTCATACATATAGTTCTTTTTCTTTTTTCTTTATTTTTTGGGTATATGGACCCAGTAGTGGTATGCTGGGTCAAAGGGTAATGCACCATTTTATAGCCCTTTAATTGTAGTTTTAAATTTTTCTAACTCTACCAACAGTGCATTTTCCCTCCCAGCATTTTTCATTTTTCATTTTTCTTGTTCTGTCATCTTAGCCTGTCTGATGAGTGTGATATAGTATCTTAGCTACTCCATATTTTCATATATGGTTTCATAAGTTACTGTCACTGAAAGAAATTAGCATTTTGTGGCCAATCTTCTCTAGTAATGAGCTAGACTAGTTTGGTCCAATGCAATCTTTTTGTCAATATAATCTATGTATTTACTCAAAATATGTTGATAATTAATGATTGTGACATGATGGATGAATCTTCAGAGTCAGACTTAAGTGGGTTTATATATCATATAAGTTAGGGACTAGAAATGTGATTTCATTGATGTATGGAATTCCTGGGTGAGGAAAAGGGCAGGTTGACACCTTCTGCGCAAATTATAGTTTTAGATAGTTGCACAGAATATTGAGAAGTTAAGTAAATTTTAAAGGGTCACACAGCTAGTGAGAGGCAGTACTTGAACTCAGGTATTCCTGACTTCAAAACTGCCTCAATTATATCCTAACTCTGTCTGTAATATACATGCATACATGTATTTATACATATGCACAATAGTGAAATGTATACCATGTAAATGATTTCTAAAGGTATATATCAGGAAATAAACTATTTTCAACAACAAATTTTCATGCAATTGATATATCCATTATAAATGATTCATATCTTTTCATTAAAGCAGGTCTCAAAGGATCAATATTCCCTTAGCTTAATTTGAGTTGCTACTTGGTCTCGAAAGTAATAAAAAAGCATTCTGTTAAAAGTATTTTATCATTCAGACTTTTCAATGATAGAGATTGGGTTGCTGTGTTCCTTCCCCAACCCCCCAGGTAGACTGAATTAGTGAGGCTTGACTCTACTTATGCTATTAATTACCTTTCCCTCTAGGGGCCCCTGCTATTTTTTCTCCTCTCTACTTGTTTCTTTTATTCTAGCCTGTCTGAATCCAGCAACTGTTCTTGTTTATGGATTCTAGGACGAATTGTGGCACCATCTTTAGTTCAAGAATGCCCCTTAAAGCATCATATGTTAGATCTGTGGCACAGCTGAGTTTGGTGATTCTTATGGATCCCTTTTTAGAATAATATTTAAAAATACATAAAATAAATTAGAAAGTATTACCAAAGAAACTAACTATATTGAAATACAGTTATCAGTTGTTTTTCTAAATTCACAAACTTCAGGTGAAGATCTCTGTTCTAGACTCTCAGAGGGTCTCATGGGCATGAGAGGCTACAGAATAAACTTGGCCTTCAAAAACCTAGGTAAAGACTTTAGCTAAATTTGCAGTAATTGTATCTGGGAGGACACAGCATCCCATCTCACTTCTCTGACCCATTGTTTTTCTCTTCCCAACAACTCTCCAAAAAGCCAGTTTAAAAAAAAAAGCTGAGTAATAAATCACCATTTAGAGAAAGCATTGTCTATACTGAGGATACTTATGTCATATGTATTGATTCTTGCCTCCTACTAGAAAAAAAAAACACTTTGGCTCCTTTTTCTTGCTCACTACAGAGGTACAGTAGTAATTCATATTTATATGATTTTTTGGGGGGTTACTTAGTACCTTTCTTAAAAAAAAAACCTGTGAGGTAGATAGTGATACCTTATACTTGGCAAATCTACCTTTTATGTCCTTTAGAAATAAATGCTTTTTAACCTGATGGGGTATTTACCTGAGAAGGGAAAAATGCCATTCATCACTTTTCCAGTTATGATCTATTTGACCTTCTGCAAATTGTTTAGCTTTCCAGGGCCTGGATTTCCCTGTTGGGATAGTAGAATTTTTGAGGAAAGTACCAATTTCAGAGAAATTTGTCTCTGACCTTTTAGAAGTCCTCAATGAATTAAGAATTATTGATGTTGTAAGCATGAGTATTTATATATGGATCCCATTGTATTGTTGGCAAAGCTGTAATTAGAACTTCTGAATCCTGGGATAAATTTATGGGACTGAGGTAGAGGACAGACAAAATAAAGTATGACCACTCCTGTGAAGTAGACTGGAAGTAGAAGAACTGGGAATCCCAGGTATTCCCAATGGACTAGCATTGGGGAAAAGAACAGAACTGTGAACCAGACAGGCAATAACCACATTGTTGAGGATGGAAAATGAAAGTCCATAACAGGGATCTGAATCATATAAGGGCAACCTTTCAAAGAAGAGAAGGGGATTGCTTTTGGGATGGTGGAAGTTTGGGTGTATGAAAGTGACAATGGGAAACATGTACTCTTCCTCCTGGCCCTATGGGTTAGGATATGTTAGAGAAGGAGCAAACAACCTTGGAGAAAGTTCAAGAAAAATAGAAAGAACATGAGAGAAGGAGTTCTGGGATCACAATATAGCATCTGGAGGCATTCCCAACTTGTAGAATAGGCCTCCCAGACATGAGGCACACTAGATTCAAAGTATGCTTGTGTGTCCAGATCCACTAAAACTACCAATGATGAGCCCCCACTAATGGTTTTTTTTTTATTTGTTTTTGTGGGACAATGGGGTTTAATTGACTTGCCCAAGGTCACACAGTTAGTAAGTGTCAAGTGTCTGAGGCCGGATTTGAACTCAGGTCCTCCTGAATCCAGGGCCTGTGCTTTATCCACTGCGCCACCTAGCTGTCCCCGCCCCCACTAATGTTAATAGTTAACATTAAATATTAACCTTTAATGGTTAACCAGAGGACAAAATTATTTTGAAGCAAACGTACCTAATGAAAGCATGGTCAGGAATAAATCAATAAAACTCTAAATTCATTCTAATCTGGTACAAATGGAACACTTGAAGCCATAGTATTTGAATCAAATGATTATGTTTACTGAAAGACAAAATGAACATTATACTACTTTCTCCTTTGCCTTTCATTGACTGTGAAGGTACAATCAATAGTCCTGGGAGGATGTGGCCTCAATTCAGGAATTTCTGACTAAATTTCCATAATTATAGAATCATATATGAATTTCTATCAGCTCTAGGGAGTTCCCAAATACTGAAGAGAAGTAAAGCAGCCCTTATATATTCTTTTTTTTTTTTTTTTTTTTTTGTGGGGCAATGGGGGTTAAGTGACTTGCCCAGGGCCACACAGCTAGTAAGTGTCAAGTGTCTGAGGCCGGATTTGAACTCAGGTACTCCTGAATCCAGGGCTGGTGCTTTATCCACTGTGCTATCTAGCCGCCCCCTATATATTCTTTAGAAGGCTTCTTCCTATCAAATAATGGTGATTCTTCCTTAGGCTATTGACCTGGGAAAAGTTCTTGTGCCAGTTACACTGCATTTGTTATCCATCTGCATCCTCCAGTTACACACCAAAAATAGAAAGAGGGGAGCATGTGTGTATGTATGTGTGTATGTGTGTATGTATGTATGTGTATGTATTTGTGTTATGCATGCATGCATTGTAATATGGAACACATGCAACACACAGGGACTATGTATGGCTAGAATTCAAAAGATTTATGTGACCTTATGCAAGTTGTTTAACTTTTAAGGACTGGATTGTCCTGTGGGGATAGTAGAATTTTTGAGGAAAGTACCAATTTCACAGAAACTAGTCTCTGACCTTTTTGAAGTCCTCGATGAATTAAGAATTATTGATGTGGATTTGAGCATTTATATGTGAATCCCAATGTACTGTGGGCAGAGCTGTAATTAGGAATTCTGAATTCTGGGGTAAATTCAGTTGAACTGAGGTGATAGATAGGCATTATAAAGCATGACAATTCCTATGAAGTATACTAGAGGCAGAGGTAATAGTACCCAGGTAGGAAAGCTATAGACAGTGAGCATATATATTCACAATCTATGTGTGAAGGGACGACTCACATCTCCAGCACTAAAAGACTATAGATACCTTCTAGAGATGTCATTATATTGCTCCTTCTGGGCCGGCTCCATTTTGGTCTCTGCTGGCTGCTGCAGGACTATACATGAAGTCTCCAGCAGAGTCTCTGTTATGAGTTGCAGCATCAAACACTGCTATGCATAGTCCCATTGGACATCTGGCAGTTGAATTTTTCTCTGCTTCCAGTTTGAACTTAAATTTGTGCTTATCATGCTTTTTCTTCTTCATAAGATGAGTAGACCCTACAATACTCTTTTAGTTCAAAGCCAGAAACTTTTTAATATCTCCCTTAGGAAAACAGATGCCCCAGCCATCGAGGACAAAAGGCCTTCCCATACTTTTTTTCCCCCTTACAGAGTGATCTTCCTTGTTCTCTTAAGAGTTTTGACCTTGAGACTCAAGCCTCTTATCTCCAGCTGGAGATTCTTAGTCTTAGATACCAACCTCTTTAGAATAAGGACCAGGTACTTCTAGTTATATATCTGGTGGCCTCAGACTTGTCTGTATTTTCTTTGAATTAAACTTACAAGGGCCTTGAACTTTTCTGCTATAGAATTGACCCTAGCTTATGGTTTAGGATTCCCCATGCCACCACATTTTAATCTTTGGAACCCAGAACACCTCTAATAGTCATTATTCATGCATGGACTACTTGTCTTAACATTACTAAACAGTTTGGCAAGTGAGGTTCCCAAGTTTTCCAAATCCAAACCTCTTTCATTCTCCTATGTAAATGAGGAATGGGGTGAGTCTATCTCTGTGTATACATACACACATACATACATATGTATGTACATACATAATGTACACATGCCTGTGCACACACATGACAATTTTATATGTAGCTGTGTGTTTCTATATTGTGCATATATGTATGTGTACATTTATATGTGGATATATGTCAATATGAAGTTTTTTTTGGGGGGGTGAACAGAAGAAAACCAGGGGAAATTGAATAGTTCTCCTGTGGAAGGTTGTTCCTTGATTAAATCTTGAAAAGAGCTAAAACGATGGAGTTGATGAAGGAGAAAATCTCAGGTCTATGCAAAGACATAGGTAGGAGAATGTGTGGGAAATATCAAATTTCAACTTGGGTGGCAGAAGATGTAGACATCATCTATATAAGACTAGGAATATGATCCTACTGGACAGCCAGAAATGCCTTTTTCTCTCTAGAAGCAGTAGTAATTAAAATTCATTTTTAAAAGCACTTTGATGGGGGCAGCTAGGTGGTGCAGTGGATAAAGCACTGGTTCTGGATTCAGGAGGATCTGAGTTCAAACCTGGCCTCAGATACTTGACACTTACTAGCTGTCTGACCCTAGGCAAGTCACTTAACCCTCATTGCCCCACAAAAACAAAGAAAAAACAAACAAAAAAGAAATTATTTTTTAAAAAGCACACTGACAACCTATGGGTCCTGGTGATACAGCTAAGTAAATATGTGCTAGAAAGCCTATTTTTTCCCATGTCCTCAATTTTCTTTAAAAAGATAGACAAAATTATTTCTACATTGTAACATTTTGATAGAAATAATACCTGATTGCCCAGAAAGACGCAAAGTATATATTTCTGAAAAAAATATATCATTGATCATAAATATGTAGGATAGGTTTGTTGCTAGGCAACAACATGACTGGGCAGGAAGTAGACAATAGATATCATCTCACAGACTGGGTGTTTAGCCTTCTCCCTCTTCCTCTTATTGGTATAGGTGACTATGTCTTGGGATTAAAAAATGGGAGGCCCGGGGCAGCTAGGTGGCGCAGTGGATAGAGCACCGGCCCTGGATTCAGGAGGACCTGAGTTCAAATCCGGCCTCAGACACTTAACACTTACTAGCTGTGTGACCCTGGGCAAGTCACTTAACCCCAATTGCCTCACTAAAAAAAAAAAAAAATGGGAGGCCTGAGGTCCCAAGAGTCCTTGGAAAATTTCCTGAAAGAGCATCTTGGCAACAATAGGTGATGACTAGGCATAGTTTAGGAACTGGAAATTAATTGGAAATTAAATAGTGAACCATAAGGAATATCTAACCTTAAGTCAGAGTGAATCCTCTGAAGGACATCATGCCCTTAATTACTAGGAAATTTATACATGAAAATTCAGGTTTAAACCTGAGGAAATGAGTTAGCAAAAGCTTTTTCTGACTGAGTAGTTCTGAAGAACATAACATGGAGCAAAGAATCTTCTGGTAGAAAGTACCCATTCCAGTTAACTATCAGAAAAACAGACAAACCAGCTTGCCAGAGAAAGCCGCTGAAGTTTTTTTTCTTCCCTGATTCAGTCAATGGCATGTTAGGGTTTTTATAAAGAGCCTAATAAAAAGCTGTAGCAAGAAACCCTCAGGGTTTTAAGCTAAAAGATGAATGGTTAAGTCTTCTCCTTTGAAGAAGAGTTGACACCCCTAACTGAAGCCAGAAGCTGGACACAGAGATGAGTGCCATGATATTATGTCTAGCAGAGCTGTGCCTTATAGAACACAGCAGTAAGCACAGAAAAAATGTAGCAACATCAAGTAATGGCCATATGAGAACAATGGGGAGCAATGCATGGCAGAGACTGCATTCATTTCCTACATGCGCAGCAGAGATTACATGCTATGACCATACACTGAGAAAAGATCGTATACCTACCAGAGACCACCTCACAAGAATACAGTGGGAAGCAGGGCTGAAGGCAGCAGTACCATGACATCATCAGACTACATCAATCATTCTGAAACATTGGAAGTATAAATTAACCCTCCATGCATGCATTCTGGCTACATGAGTGCTTTATAGGTGGGCCCTTCCATGGGTATGTCCTACACACATTTATTCACTATGGATAGTCTTTCCACATATTTCCCTTTGCATTTCTATTCTTCCCACTTATTAGTATTACCATAAATAATATTACACTAAGCATTTTTGTCTAGATCTTTTTATTGCTGTCAATAACTTCCTGGGGATATAGTCCAAATCATGGGGTCACCAAGTAACTTTGTTTAGTGACAAGTAGGAAAGAGCAAGGTAAACTATTTGTGTATTTCTGGCCTTTTTATTTTCTCAATATATTGGACTAGACAACGATTCAAATTCTTTTGTACAAGTTCATTTGAAAGTTTGGGTCTTTTTTGGTAAAATGCTGCCCTATCAAGTTGTTACTAAAGCATTGAATCCCCTTTCCTGTCCAGTCCTGTCCTGTCCTGTCCTCTCTTTATTCTTCAATCTGTATTCAGACACCATCAGTTCTTTTTCTGGGGATGGATAGCATTTTTCATCATAATTCCTTCAGGTTTGACTTGGATCATTGTATTGCTGAAAATAGCTAAGTGATTCACAGCTCATCATCCTACACCATTGTTGTTACTTTGTACACAGTACATTTCACTTTGCATCAACTCATGTAAGTCTTTCCAGGTTTTTCTAAGAACATCTTGCTCATTATTTCTTATAGCACAATAGTATTCCATCACAATCACATACTATAATTTGTTCAGCTATTCCCCAATTGATAGACATCCCCTCAATTTCCAATTCTTTTCCACAAGAAAAGAGCTGCTATATGTATGTATAGGGTTTGTGCATATAGGTTCAAATTAGGCATAGACCAACATCTTACACCTTATACTAAAATAAGGTCAAAATGGATACATGATTTAGACATAAGAGGTGATACCATAGGAAAATTAGGAGAGAAAGGTATAGTCTACCTTTCAGGTCTTTGGAAAGGAAAACAGTTTATGACCAAAGAAGAGAGAGAATATTATAAAATGCAAAATGGATGATTTTGGTTACATTAAATTAAAAAGGTTTTGTACAACAGAAGCAATGCATCCAAAATTAGAAGGGATGCAGAAAGCTGGGAAACAATTTTATGGTAATACTTCTGATAAAGGCCTCATTTCTAAAATATATAGGGATCTAAATTTATAAGAATCCAAGTCATTCCCCGATTGAGAAATGGTCAAAGGATATGAACAGGCAGTTCTCTGATGAAGAAATCAAAGCTATCTATTCCCATATGAAAAAATGCTCTGAATCAATATTGATTAGAGAGATGCACGTTAAAACAACTCTGAGGTACCACCTGATACCTATTACGTTGGCTAAAATGACAAAAAAGGAAAATAATAAACGTTAGAGAAGCTGTGAAAAAATTGGAACACTAATGCATTGTTGGTGGAGCTGTGAACTGATCCAACCATTCTGGAGAGCAATTTGGAATTATGCCCAAAGGGCTGTGAAGCTGTGCATACCCTTTGACCCAGCAATACCACCTTTGGGTCTTTTTCCAAAAGAGATCATGGAAAGGGGAGAAGGACCCACATGTACAAAGATATTTATAGCTGCTCTTTATGTTGTGGCAAGGAATTGGAAGTTGAGGGAATGCCCATCAATTGGGGAATGGCTGGACAAGTTGTGGTATATGAATGTAATGGAATACTATTTTGCTGTAAGAAATGATGAACAGGAGGAGTTCAGAGAAACCTGGAGAGTCTTGGGTGGACTGATGATGAGTGAGATGAGCAGAACCAGGAGAACACTGTACACAGTATTATCAACATTGAGTGTTGATCTACTGTGATGGACTATATTCTTCTCAACAATGCAATGGTACAGAAGGGTTCCAGGTAACTCATGATGGAGGAGGATCTCCAAATCAGGGGGAAAAAAAAGAACTGTGGAGTATAGATGCTGAATGAACCATACTATTTCTTTTGTTTTTGGTGCTGTTGTATTTCTCTTTTGAGGTTTTTCCTCATTGCTCTGATTTTTCTCTTATAACATGACTAATGCAGAAATAAGTTTAATGTTATTATATATATATACATATATATACATACATATATATGTATATATATATATATATATATATATAGCTATCTAGGAGAGGGAGAGGGAGAGGGAGAGGGAGGGGAGGGAGGGAGAAAAATCTGAAATTGAAAAGCTTGTATAAACAAAAGTTGAGAACTATCTTTACATGTAATGGGAAAAAAATAAATAAAATACTTTATTAAAAAATAAAATAAAATAAGGGACTTATACTGGATTATTTCTAAGATATCATCCAACTCTAATATTGAGCATAGCTTGATGTTGTAGAAAGAGTCCTGGATTTGAACTCAAGAGATATAGATTTTAGTCCTAACTCCAGAAACTACTGGTTACTATGTGCAACATACATCTCTATGCCATAATGCCATTATAAGGACAGTGCTTTGTAAACATTAAAGTGTTACATAAGTACACATTTTATTATTCTTATGAAACTTGTTCTAGGACAATTCATAGATCACAGTCGATATTAAAGGACAATAATATGATTAGATATCTCCCTATGTCTGTGGCCACAATTGCATAGGAACTATCAGGTACAGCTAATTTAGTTCAACATATCCCTGATACTTGACTGTGAGTATCAACTTGGCCATTCTTTTTATCAAAACTAGCTACTAAAAATCTCCTTTGTATATGTTATTTTCATGTAGACTCATTCTAATGTGTTTATGCCCTAAAAATCACAATTAGATTGAAATCCACTGAAATATTTATGTCTGCTCTAATCCAATACTCTGCTTCATTTATGAATTTATATCTGGATACACAACTTAAGTTGTAAAAAAAAATCTGCATCTGTTTCAATTTTTTTCTTACTCTTCGTCTCTCTGCAAATTAAAGTCTATCCATGCAATCTCATGCTTATCCACATTCTCCTGTAAAAAAACAAAACCCAAACATTTCTATAACACTTAAAGTTTTTCAAAGTGCTTTACAAATACTATTTCACTTTATTCTCACAATTCTGAGAGTTAGGTGCTATAATTAGCCCCATTCTACATATTAAGAAATTGAGGGGGGAAAAAGAAACTGAGGGAGATGAGATTAAGTGATATGCAAAGGGTTACACAGCTAAGTAAGTGTCTGAAGATGGATTTGAACACAGATCAGCCTGATTACATGTCCAGTTCTATATCCATTGTGCCATTTACAGGGGATTCATTCACCTAATATATTGGAGACTCTAGTTCTGCTGGCATTCTGTAGATACCAATGAAATTCAGATTGTCTATCCCTTTTTCTTACCAAATAATTAGCTTACCTTTTTTTAAAAGTCAGTATCTCTTTGATGATATACTTGATGACATTTCACTTACAACAGGGATTCTTTGATTTATAAAAATTCCATATTTAAAAATAAATACATTTTCATTTTAAAATATGGTATATGTCACAAATAACTTATTTTAAAATTAATACAGCTTTCTTACTACTCCCTTACCTATTGAATGATTAAAAAAATAAAACCCTCAATAAATACCTGTATAGTCTAGCAAAACACATTCCTGCACTGACCATGTTCAAAAATATGACTTTTTGCATTGTAAGGAGGTGAATGGTGTGTTTCATTTTCATTCTTTTGGTCTCACAGTTTACATTGCATTGATCAGATTTCTAAATCTTTAAAATTATTTTTCTCTATAATGTTGTACACCAGGGGTTCTTAACATTTTTTTGCCATTTTGAGAGGGAGTGTTGATCTACTGTGATGGACTATATTGCCATTTCCATCTATTATAAACTCCATTAGTAAAACCTATGGACCCATTCTCAGAATAATGTTTTTAAATACATGGAAGAAAATACATAGAATTACAAAGGAAATCAATTCTATTGAAATTACAAAATATCAAATTATCAAAATATATAAAAAAAATAGTTGATAGATCACAGTGTAAAAACCCTTTCTTTACACAGTTGCTGGTTGATTTGTGGTTGATATTGTGCCATGCTCATGCTCATCATGCACCTCTCTGTTGCTCTTTGTGTGGTCTTCAATTTTAATTCTCTGGAGATTGATATCCTAGGGGTCTCTCAAAGAATATTATTTCAAAGATGTGGCTTTCCTTCTGAGAGAGAAACTTAGGCATTATTAACAGGCACTAAACAATTCTTCTTTAAATATTTATTTATTTACCAAACATATTGATTACTTAGACCTAAAGTTTCATTGATGTAGGGATTCCTGGTGAGGAAATTCATGCTATCAATGCAGAATGGGAACTTTTCTGTAATTTCTAGTCTTAGAAAATTGTCTAGTATAGTGTAAATTTAAGTGGCTTACACAGGATAACCCAATAAATATGTAGCTCTGTGCAATTTCCTAAAGGCAATCCAGCCTCCTGTCTTCCTTCTCAGTTCTGGTCCCAGATCATTATGTAGATTATCTGTCCAAAATTAATGTGTTAACTCAATTAACAAAGCTCCCCTTCAACAAGATATCTCCCATGCTGTTAAAATATTACAGATTATCTTGAAAGGTGTAACAACAGAGATAGTTTTGTTTGAGGATTGATTATTAATATTAATCATGTCATGAAACAGAGAGAAGTATGGTAACCAAAGTTGTTTGCCAATGCCATCAAGGGCTGCTCAGTGCACATTTCAAATAGAAAAAGGAATCCCTATAGATAGAAATCATGAGGTCCTCCAGATGTTTTAATTTACAACTAATTGTACTGATCATATCAAATCCCAGAATGTTACACAGACTGTTAAAATGGTACAAACTATTCACAGAGGAAAAAATAAGCAGATGAATATTATCGATTTTGATTTACCTAAGCTAATGGAATATTGCCAGCATCATTTTTATTAATTTGTAGATGACAGCCACTTGAAAAGTATCTGCTTATATTCTCAAATGATTTTTTAATATTTCTGAAAAAATGTATGAAATAGGCAATGTTTGCTGGGGGATAAAATGTTGGGCTTGGAGTTAGGAAGAGTTTTGGTTCAACTCTCACCTTGGGCACCTGTATGTCCATGGGATAGCTCCCTCATTAACACATACCCACTAAGAAGTTATAGTCAGGTTATGATCTATATTGTTGGAGTTGTTATTGGGTCATTTTTCAATGTGTCCAAATTTTTCTGATTCAATTTGGGGTTTTCTTGTCAAAGATGCTGGAATAGTTTGCCATTTCCTTCTCCATCTCCTTTCACAGATGCAAAAACTGAGGCAAACAGGGTTATGTAATTTGCCTAGGGTCATACAGCTAGTAAGGGTTTGATGCCAGATTTTAACTCAGGAAGATGAATTTTCCTGACTCCAGGCCCAGCAACTCTATCCACTCTTCCACCTAGCTGCCCTGTTTTGTTGGAAGGAGTCCTCATATTCATAAAAATGTAAATCCTTGAATTGATGTTGTAATGGAATGTGTATCATTGTGTGATCATTTTATGGTTTTTAGACTCCATTTCATAACCCGGGGTCCATCTTGGAGGTTTGACTTGTGACAATTTTAATTTTCTATGGAATTTGTTGAACCCTTACACCTTGGTTTTTCATAAGTGTGTGTCCTGATAAGCCAGAAATCTCCCATTATGTTGTTTGGCCTAAGTCTATCATTGTCAAGATAGTCCAAGATTATAACATTGGACTGCACTTCCCCTATACTGCATCTGGAGAAACAAACAAAAAATAAATGCTTTACAGGTATCATCCCTTCATAATCAATTCCCACCTATGTCCTCTGTCTAAATGTATTCCTATCATTTGCCCTAATACTCAGAAGGCTCTTATAATTTAGACACATCATCTTCCCATGTAGGACTGTAAACAGTTTAACTTTTTAACATCTCTCATGATTTCTTTTTCCTGTTTATCTTTTTATGCTTATCTAGGGTCTTGCATTTGAAAGTCAAAATCTCTATTCTGTTCAGGTCTTTTCATCACAAATACCTGAAAGTCCTCTTTTTCATTGAAGTTCCATTTTTTCCCCTGACAGATTATATTGTTTTGCTGGGTAGGTGATTTTTGGTTGTAAACCCAATTCCTTTGCCCTCTGGAATATCATATTCCATACCCTCCAGTCCTTTAATGTAGAAGCTGCTAGATCCTGTGCTATTCTTACTGTGGCTCCACAGTTTGAATTGTTTCATTCTGATTGCTTGCAATATTTTCTCCTTGACCTGGAAGCTCTGGAATTTGACTATAACATCCCTGGGTGTTTTCCTTTTGCGATCCCTTTCAGTAGGTGATCGGTGGATTCTTTCAATTTCTATTTTAACTTATGCTTCTTGAATATCAGGGCAATTTTCCCTGAGAATATCTTGGAAGATGATGTCTAAGCTTTTTTCTTGATCATGGTTTTCAGGCAGACCAACAATATTCAAATTATCTCTCCTGGATCTATTTTCTAGGTCAGCAGATTTTCCAAGAAGATATTTCACAGTGCCTTCTATTTTTTTATTCATTTGAATTTGCTTTATTGTCTTGGTTTCTCATAAAGCTACTAGCTTCCATTTGTTCAATCCTTATTCTTAGACAATGATTTTTTGTCATAGAGCTTTTGTATTTCCTTTTCCATTTGGCTTTTCAAGCTGTTGAGTTTTTTCTCATGTCTTTCCTGCATCACCCTCATTTCTCTTTCCATTTTTCCTCTACCTCTCTAACTTTATCTTCAAAGTCCTTTTTTAGCATCTCTATGACTTGAGTCCAGTTCATATTTTTCTTGGAAGCTTTAGATGTAGGGGCCCTGATGTTGACATCTTCCTCTGAGGGTGCACCTTGATCTTCTTGTCATTAAAGAAGCTTTCTATGATTCACAATTGTCTCTGCTTGCTCATCCTGACCATCTTTCACTTGCTTTTAAATCCCTCTTAGTGTAGGATACTGCTTCCAGGATATACTGTCCCAAGCTTCAGGGGGTCCCAGGTATTATGATTTAATGAGGGGCAGTTTCTTCATTTATCTGGCCCTTTCTCTGGTCTGTAGAAAACCCCAGGTCAACTTGCCAATCAACCAGACAGCCAAACCTTTTGTGCCATGGTTGCTAGCTCTGATGATCCTGCACCCCTCCCACGTGGGCCACCTCCGCTCTAGGTTTCTTCCTGGTTCACCCGGGGTAAGACATCCAAATCCCTGCTTAGCTCCTGCTGCACTCCTGTAGACTGCCCGCCCCCTCCCCCCCACCCTGGCTAACCATTCAGTCCTCTCACCGGATCATGATCTTAGTTTCAGAAGATGCTAGCACTACAGCTGATTTGGAGGCTGGAGGGAGGGGGGTAAGTTTCTCTGGCACAGCCTGCCTGGGACTGTATCTGTTTCAGTATGATCATGGGGCTGGACTTCACTTCCAGCCTGGCTCCCCCTTCTGCCAAACTTCCAAGGTGTCTTTGGCTGGAAAATAATCTCAGTCATCTTTTGTGGGTTCTGTTGCTCCAGGATTTGTTTTCTGGCTGTGTTTGGAGGGTTTTTGTTTTTTCTTTTGAGTAATCGTGTCAGGAAATCTCTACACTGTATCTGGAGATAAGCCCCACCACCATCCAATTGGTTAGGGAGAGTACCTTTAAAGAATGATATCAAAATCAGTCAAATACATAGTAAATGGAGCAATCACTACCAAGTGATTGACTGTATGGTTTTCTCCCACCCTCAGCTGATGTTCAGAGATCATCACTTTCGTCTCACAGTATTACCCAATTCCTTTAGTGGGACCACCTTTCCTATATGATGTTTCCTCTCTTTCCCCTTCTCTATTCCTTCCTATAGGTTTTGTTGCTTATGGTGCTGGCCTCTGGATCTTGTTCATACCAACCACTGGTATCTGGTAATCAGTGCATCATTAATAAGGCCTCATGTAATTCTTGGAATCATCCTTTCCTGTCAGAATGCAACTGGATCATATACATGAATAATAGGAAGAACTTGGACCATTGTTACCTTTCTTAGGCTCATAAGCTACTAACCAAAGCTGAGACTAAGTTTCCTGGCAGATGCACCATAATGGACAAATTAAAACAGACAAAGGTCTCCTCTGGAAAAAGCAAGGGCCAGGTCACTAAATATCATGCTTGAGAAGTAGGGAAACTTTTTCCTCCTAGATCCATGAATTTCTGACCAGGGCTCAGACTAGGACTCTTGGAAACCACAGGTACCACCTGTTTTCAGCAAAAAAAGAGTGAGGTCTAAGAGTTAGAACCTCATACCCAAGTGGTAGGAAGCTTTTCATTTGGTCCATAAGTCACTGACCAGGGCTGGAATTAAAAGTCTTATTACCCAGACTTCCATGGACAGGACTTTCTGTTTTCACTGGAAAGCAAAGGCCCAGGACTTAAACCCTGTGCCTCAGTGAAAGGGTATTTCCTTAGGGGTAGCCAGATGTCACAGTAGATAGAGAGCTTGTCCTAGATTCAGTAAGAATTGTGTTCAAATCCAGACTTCCTAGCTATTTTGACACTAGACAAATTACTTAACCTCACCCTCACTCATTCTACCTATCTGTAAAATGGGCATAACAACTATCTCATAGGGTTGTTTTGAGGACCAAATGAGATATTTGTAAAATGCTCAATACAATGCTTGGAACATAGTAGGCCCTTAATAAATGCTTATTTCTTTCTGTCTTTCTCTTTTAATCATGTCCCTTAGCTCCTTGATCTGTTTACCAGGTCTAGGAACAGGAATGATTATTGGGTCCAACAACTGTGCTCCAGTGGAAATGAGTTCATTCTTTATCATGGTTAAGGCAGATATTGTACCTCTATCAATACAGATACATACAGATTGATAGCCAGATATTGATAAATTATTCCACCAAAATCCCACCCTAGTGCCTCATTGTGAAATGGAGGCAAATTTCAGTTTTTGTAGACCGTAATAGTGGAACACCATCTCTGGAAAATTAGAAAGGTTTTGAATAGAGACATGATGATTCACTATATGTCAGAGAACTAAAAGTTTATTAAACTTGGATAGATTCTTAGTGAAAATCTATCTAATACCTTCATCGCACAGATTTGAAAAATGATGGCCAGAGAGGTTGAGCTCACTTGTCCAAAGTCACATAGCAGTAAGTGGCAAAATCAGACCCAAGATTCAAACCCAGGTCTTGTGATTCCAATTCTTATTTCCTTCCACTATATTGTGTTGCCTTTTTTCACCTAAAGATTAGCTATTAGGTGTTTAGGAAATACCCAGATCGAATTATAGATCTTTGAAGTATAGACAAATTTTCCAAAAAAGAAAAGTCAAAAAGCATGTATTAAGCACTTACTGTTTGCCACCACTGTGAAAAGTGTTTAGGATACAAAGAAAGACCAAAAAAACCCAAAAGAAAACAAATATAAAACTAACCTAGTCCCTTCTCTTCAAGACTACACAATCTAATGAAAGAGACAATAGACAAACAAAACAAAACAAAATAAAAACTATATACAAAGAAGTATAAAAGATAAATTGAAAGTTATCCAGAGAGGGAAAGAACAGGTCTTATGAGGGATGGAGAAGGGTTTCTTGCAGAAAGTTGAATTTTATCTGGCACTTAAAGGATGATATAGAAGCCATGAGACAGAGATTGAAAAGGGACACGTAATGAAAATGCTTGGAATTGGGAGATGGAAAGTTATAAGTGAATAACAGCAAGGAAACCAGTGTAACTGGATCTCAGAGTACTTGGAGGGGAGTAAGGTGTAAGAAGACTGGACAAGTAGAAGGGGATCAGTTTATGAAAAGCTTTGAATTCCAAATAGAGAATTCAATATTTGACTCTGGAGATGACAGAAAAAACACTGGATTTTACTGAATGTGAGATGATCTGATTAGTCATGCACTTTAGGAAGTTGAGTGGATATGAATGATTTTAAGAGTAAGGTTGAGTGGATATAAGAAAGAAATCATGGATTTACCTCACAAGTATATTTGTATAATGAGAAGATCCTAAGATTTAGTGTTAGAAGACTTGAATTCAATTCCTGTCTCTGGACAATTGATTTTCCTTCTCTTGGCTTCACTCTTTTAATCAATAAAAAGAGGATCCTGGTCTTGATCTTTCAGGTCCCTTCCAGCTCTCAGTCCTATGGTCCTAAATTTAATTCATGTAGTTATTGTTCATTTATTCATTCACTCATTAAATAAATGTTTATTAAATACTTACTATGTGCCAAGCATTGGTGAATACTTAGGATACAAAGACAAAGACATAAATAATCATTTCCCTCAAGAAACTTTAAAGATCCTAGGGAATTTCAAAGGGCTTTTGATGAAAAAATATTATCCACCTCCAGAAAAGGAACGGATGGAGTGTTTTTTTAAACTTTATTGTTTTGTGTTATTGTTATTAATGGTTTGTTGTTGTTGGTTTAGTCTATTTTCTTTCACAACGTGACTAATATGGAAATAAGTATTGCATGACTGAACATGTATAACCTATATCAAACTGTTTACCTTCTCAGTGAGGAGGGAAGGGAGGGAGGGCGGGCAAGAACTTGGAACTCAAATTAAAAAAATAATGTTAATAATTGTTTTTACATGTAAATGGAAAAAAATAAGATATGTTAAAATGGGCGGGGGGGAGAAGAAACTTGCATTCTGCTGGATCCACATGATAAAACCAGAGGATTAAAATCCAAACAAGTGACATTAATATTCTCATTCTTTTTATGTAATAATGAAATGTAGGTACATTTTCCAATTATTATTACACCATTCATTTGTCATGATAAATCATTCATTCCCTCCAGACTTAACTTCTGACTCTTGTACTTCTTCCAAGGGAAATATCTTCCACCCCTGTGGCTTCTTCTGATTGTCTGGTTCCTCCCATAACTTCTCTTTGAAGTAGGATGCCCAGGTCAGCCTTTTCTTCCTTTCTTTACAGACTATAATCCTGACTAGATTTTTTTCTACAGCCCATGCCTCCCCCAGCTTTTAGCTTCCTTTCATATATTGTCTTCCTACATAGAATATAAGTTCCTTGAGGGAAAAGCTTGTCTTTCTTCTTCCATTCAAATCCCAGTACTTAGCACAGTGCTTGACATCTAGTAAGTGCTTAATAAAATGCTTATTAACTAGATTTGTTGACTTGAATCTTGATTGTGTTTTAGACTTCTTGGATTTACTAAATAATAGCTGAATACATATTCCCAGGCTAGGTTAACACAGTCAGAGAGGTCTCCTAATATATTCTGAAATATTTTTTGTGAAGAGACTTGTTCACACAGCTGCATTTTTCCAATGTATCATGATAGAATGAAGAATATGAATAACTAAATTGAGCTGCTCCCCTTGATCAGCATGTATATATATATGCATATGTGTGTATACATACACATGTGCATTTACATATATATGTTGAAAGGAGGAAATCATTTAGAGATAAAGGTATGATAAAAAATTATAGCTTTAGAACTGGAAGGGACCTGAGCAGTAATGTAAGTATCTAGTTTAAACTTTATTTTATAGATGAAAAAGCTTAGGCTCAAAGCATTTAAGTGACTAAAATGAGTAACATAACCAAGATTAGAACTTAACTTTTTTGACTCTAATTCCCTCAAAAAAATAACAAAAAGAAAAAGGTCATATACAACCATTTCCCCATTGAGAGACACCCTTTCACTTCCCAATTGTTTGCCACCACAGCAAGAGTTGTTATATATACTTTAGTATATGTGGGTCACTTTTCTCTTTTTTTTTTGTTATTTTTGGGGTATAGATGTAGTCATATTATCTGTATGTCAAAGGGTATGCTTAGTTTAATAGCTTTTTAGGCATAGTTCCAAACTGCTTTCCAGAATGATTTGATCACATTGCAGTTCTGCTAACAGTGTATTAGTGTATTTGTTTCCCCACAAAAGCTCCAACATTTGTGATTACCCTTTTTTGATCAACTTTGCCAGTCAAATGAGTATAAAGTACAACCTCAGGGTGGTTTTAATTTGTATTTCTCTAATTATTAATGATTGAGAGCATTTTTTCATGTGCTTTTTATAACTTGTATTTCTTCCTCTGAAAATTCCCTATACATACCCTCTGTTCAGTTATCAACTGGGAAGTATCCCTCATTTTTATCAATTTGAATTAGTTCCTTATGTGTATCAGAATTTTTTATCAGAAAAACTCACTGCAAAGATCCCCTGCCCACCTGCCTTTTTTTCCTAAATTTGGCTGCATTGGTTTTGTTTGTGCAAAACCCTTTTTGATTTTATGTTATCAAAATTGTTCATTTTGCATTCTGTGATCCTTTCTATCTATTGCTTGGTCACAAACTCTTTAATTTGACATATAATTTATTCCTTGCTCCTTTAATGTGATTATGAGGTCAGCCTTTTTTTTTTAAGTTGTATTCCCATTTGAAGCTTATTTTGGCATATAGTATGAAGTGCCAGGTCTATGCCAGGTTTCTTCCAGACTGTTTTTCATCTGTTTTTTGTTTTGTTTTGTTTTTTTAACAATTTTGTCAAATAGTGAGTTCTTTCCCCAATAGGTAGGAATGTTGACTTTATTAAATGCTAGGTCACTGTGCTCATTTGCTTCTGTGTGTTGATTGACTAATTTGTTGCACTCATCAACCTCTTTATTTCTTATTCAGTACCAAGTTATTTTGATTATTATTGCTTTGTGATATAGTTTGACATGTGATACTGCTAATTCTCTTCCTTACCACTTTTTCCATTCATTCTCTTGAAATTTTTAATTTTTGTTCCTTCAGAAAAGTTTTATTACTATTTTTTCTCTATAAAGTAATCCTTTGATAGTTTGATTGGTATGGAACTATATAACTAAATTAATTTAGGTAGCATTGTTATTTTTTAATACTGGCCCAGTCTACCCACGAGCAATTAATTTGTGTAAAGAGTGTTTTCTAATTATGTTCATATAGGTCCTGTATATATCTTAGCAGGTGGGTTTCCAAGTATTTTATAATTTTGGTAGTAATTTTAAATGGCATTTCTCTTTCTATATTTTCCTTATGGATGTTGTTCTTAATACACATAAATATTAATGATTTTTGTGGATTTATTGAATATTCTGTAAGTTTCCTGAAATTATTAGTTATTTTTTAGTTGACTCTTCAGAGTTCTCAAGGAAAATCATCATATCATCTTCAAAATATTATTATTTTCTTTCCTTTTTCCTTTTGCCTTTTCCTCAACTTTTTGTCTTATTGCTTATAGCTTAAAATTCTTTTTAGCAATATACTGAATATAATAGTGATAATAGAAATCTTTGCTTTCCCTTGACCTTATGAGAAAAGGCTGGGGTTTACCCTTATTACAGATAAAGCTGACTCTCTATTCTAGATAGAAACTATTTATTATATTAAGGAAAACCCATTTATTCCTATGCTTTTTAGTATTTTTAACATGAATTGTTATCGTATCTTAAACTGAATTTATTGAATATGATCAGATAATTTAGGTTCCTCTTGCTATTAATATGGCAAATTATGTTGATAGTTATCTTAATATTAAAACCAGTTATCTATTCCTGATATAAATCTAGCCTGATTATAGTGCATAATCTTTGTAATATGAACTTTAATCTCCTTGCTAATTTATTTAAATGTTTTTTGTCCATTTTCTTTGGCAATATAGTTTCTTTCTTTATTTTGAGTCTTTTTGGTTTAGGTATCATGGCCACATTTTTATTATAGAAGAAACTTTTCAGCACCCTTTCTTTTCCTATTTTTTCAAATAACTTATTTAATATTGGAATTAATTATTTTTAAAATGTTTATAGAATTCACTTGCAAACACATCTGGTCCAGAATATGTTTTTCCTTTGGGAATTAAATTTGGTTTATTTATTTTCCCCTAATACTATGTCATTTAAGTCCTCCATTTTTTGTTTTGTTAACTTGGAAATTTTGTATTTTAGTAAATATCTAATCATTTATTTGAAAAAGCATTTCCTAATAATTATTTTTATTTCTTCTTCATTGATCATGAATTGACTTTTTTTCATTTTTAATACTGGAAATTTGTTTTTTCTCCTTTCTTTTGAAAAAATCAAATTTGCTGATGATTTATCTATTTTATTGGCATTTTAAAATTACTTCCTAGTTTTATTCATTAATTAATTTTGTTTTGTTTTGGCTTGTTTTTTTGTCTTCAATTTTGTTGAACTCTATTTTGAATTTCAGGATTTCTACTTTGGTGTTTAATTGGAGATTTAAATTTTTTCATTCTAGTTTTTTTCTTTGCATGCCTAATTCATTGATCTTCTTTTTCATCTCTTTTATTGATGAAATTGGTTAGATCTCTTTTTTATCACATCCAGATACTTCAGTATGTTGCCTCATTGTTGTCATCTTTAATGAAATTAATTTTTATAATTTGTTGACTCATCCATTCTTTAGTATTGCTATTTAGTCTGCAATTAATGTTTAATCATTATTTCCAAGGATTTTTATTGAATATATTTTTATTTCATCATTGTCTGTAAAATATATAGCTAGTATTTCTGCTTTTCTTCATTTATGCCAGCATTTTTTCTCTCAATACATGGTAAATTTTTTGAAGGTTCCAAGCACATCAGAGAAATAGGTGTACTTGTTTCTATTCCAATTTTTCTCCAGAGATCCACCATATCTAACTTTTAAAAAATTCTATTCAGATCCTTAATTTCATTTTGTTAGATTTATGTAGCTCTGAGAAGGTACTGAAGTGCCCTATTGTTATAATTTTACTGTTCAATTCTCCTTGTAACTAATCTAACTTTTCAGTAAGACTTTGGTTCTATATTACTTGGTGCTTGTAAGTTCAGTAATGATATTAATTCATTTTGTAGTTTATGTATTTGTACTAGATTGTTTGCTATTGTTTTTTCTAAGATCATGATTATTACCTCTACCTTTTTAATTTCTACTGAAGTATAATGGCTCATACTCTAGTTCCTAATTTTAACTCTGTGTATATATTTTTATTTCAAGTATATTTCTTTTGGATTCCACTTTATAATTTATTCTGCTATCCTCTTTTATTTTATGGGTGAGTTCATCTAATTTGCATTCCCAGTTATGATTTTTAATGTTTTTTTCTCTTCATCCTATTACAATATTTTTCCTTCTCTTTTTTCCTACCTTTCCTTAAGAATTTATTGTGCTTAGGAACAAAGGTGGCAGATGGTGGGAGTAACCTAGGGTTGTGGTTTGACAAGACATGCCTGGTGATAAGATAATAAGATAAGAGGTTCAAGAGTAGAGCTGAGGTGGTTAACCAAGAGGTGAAGATAGGGAATGGAGGAGAGACTAGCCAGTGCATGAGTGATAGCTTCCAAAAGACCTGAATAATGGAGGAAATGGAGATTATGGTGAGGGTGAATAAGAATTTGTAAGTCATAGCAAAAAAATGGAATGAGATTAGGATCAGAAAAAGGAATTTCAGTGTTTGTGAATATGGATGTGAAATACTAGTGAGGCATAGAAAGATCAAGGTTATGACTTTCTTTTGGTGTGGCTGAGGTGGAGTAGAGGAGTAGGTCATAAGAATCAAGTAGATTGAGTAACTGAGAATTATGTTATTTGGTTATTTTGGTGTTTGGGGAATTATCATTATATATTTTGAAGTCCGTTATTATGAAGAGAGGAGAGGTTGTGAACCGTGGGCTAGAATTAATGAGGAAATGAGGAGAATGTTTCAGAATTTGATAGTTAACAGTCACTGGGATATGGATTGTGATAATTTGTAGAGTGTGAACCTAAGAACAAGAATCACAGAATTTGAGAGTTGTAAGAGATGTTGGCATCCATCTAATGCAACTCATAGAAGAAGGAATCCCCACAATAATATATACGACAAATGGTTGTACAACCTCTTATTAAAACCTTTCAAAGAGGAAGAACCTACCACCTCTCAAAAAAGCCCATTCCACTTTTGAGAATATCTAATAGAAATCTTTCCTGATATCAAGGTTAAATTAATGTTTTTGCATCCTGTTGCTCCTGATTCTCATTTCTGGAGCCAAAGAGAACAAGTCCAATCCTTCCTTCACATTTACAATCTATCAAATACTTAAATATAGGGATTATGTAATGTGAGTCTTCAAAAAGTAGGGTAACCATATCCCATTCTATGAATAGATAGCTATATGAGGATATATCATGGACTTAAGACCCATTACCATCTTAGTTCCTCTCCAGATGCTCTCCAGCTTTTCAATGTCCTTCTTAAACTATAATGTCCAAAACTGGATATAATAATTCCAAATGAATTCTGACATTCAGGGTAAAATGGCAATATGACGTTCCTTTTTCCTGAAAGCAAAGCTCCTCAAAATTCAGCCCAAACAGAGTTAATATTTTTAGTTGCTACATCATACTGCTAACTTATTTTGAACTAGCGGTCCACTAAAACCACCAGATCATTTACAAAACAACTGCAACCCATCAATGTTTCCCCATATTATATGTGTAGAGTTGCTATTCTATACCTAAGTTCAAGACTTTAAATTTATCCTTGTTGAATTTCATTTTGTTAGATTAAGCATAATGATCTAGTCCAGAACACCAAATTTGTAGTCTGTTGCCAGCAAATCTTTCAATAATGTCCCAAATCAGATTAAAATGTAATTAATAAATGCTTAGCAAAATAAATAAAAAATATAATACAAGATAGATAATATTAAACTTGTGGTTTTCTAAGTCAATATACTATTTGAGTTTGAACCCACTGCTCTAGTCTAGCTTATCAAGGTCTTTGGATCCTTACTCTTTCATCTAGGGTGTTACCTATCCTTCTAGGCTTTATATCTCTAGTACTTTCATCCAAGTCATTGATACCCATCTTAAACCAATTATAGGTTTCCAGGTTACTTCATGGAAATCTCCTACCCATGTTGACACTGAACTATTAATAGTTACTCTTTGAGTCCAACCATCTAGCCATTTCTGAGTTTTCTTCTTTCCTAAAATCTTTGGTGGTTTCATTTTTTCCCCTGACTAATTTTGGTGATTTCATTTTTTCCCCTTCAAGTCTTTCTTGGAATCCTCCCATACTGGGCAACTTATGTTTTACCAGAATCATTTCTGCCCTAACTGACTTGTCAGGAGACAGAGTTGTCCATCACTGAATGTCAGTACCCTTTGCTTCAGACCTAGCATAGACACAGATATACTGGTGTTTTGCCCCAGTTCACTCTGTTCCCTAATTCTCTAGTTAAGCAATGTGGTAACACAAACCACTTCCATGCTTCTGTCCCAGAGAGAACAAACTTTTGGCTTTTGCTTTTCCACAGTGCATTTGTGTGTACGTGTGTGGGAGGAGAGGGAGGGGAGTTATGGTGGTGGGCTGGTGGTGGTGGATAGAGTTGCACTCTGTTGCAAACTCTACTTTTGGCTTGTGCTTTCCTGACAGAGGGTGTTGGCCTGTGTTGTAGGGGGTGCAGAATGAGCATGTTAGGCATTAGGGATCATTTTTATTTTGTTTTTTTTAAATATTTATTTATTTTGAATTTTCTCCAAGTTACATGTATAAAGAAATTTTCACATCAATTTTTAAAACTTTGTGTTCCAAATTCTCTTCCTCCCTCCCTCCCAACCCTTTCCCTTAAGAACTCAAGCAATTCAATGTAAGTTATACATGTGCAGTCAAGGCATTAGAAATTAGTCCTTTCTGCTGTTCTTTGGGTTGTTATCTTTTTTAGGTTCTTTTGCCTTATATCAATGGAAACAGCTGAAATTTCTTTATTCCTTGTGCATAATTTCTATTTTGGAGGGATTTCAGGGGTCAAGAGTTCAGAGAAAGTAGCTTATCTTGTTGGTCACCTTGACCTTTAGTACACCATCATCTTTCCAAAGTTCCCAACCCTGACATTAACCTCAACTGTTTACTGTTCTTCATCTCACATATCTGATCAGGTAATGTTTTTGTTTGTTTGTTTGTTTCGAACTCTATGACATCTCTTCTCCTTCCTCCTCCTTCCTCTTTACACCCACAGCCATCACCATAGTTCAGGGCCTCATCATCTCTGTCTCGGACAATTGTAATACATCCTTTAAATGGTCTTCTTAAGTGACTTTCCCAACACTTAGATCTTAAAATGTCATTTCCCTATTGAATAACCTTCAATGACTCCTGCTTTCCTTTAGGATCAAATATAAACTCCTCTTCTTGACTATTAAAACCCTTTACAACCTGGCCTCAATCTCCCTTTCCATAGTTATCCATTACTTCCCTTCTCACACTCTGACTTTTTGCTGTTCTTCATACACACTCCAATTCTTTTCTTTGTATCTTTCCAACAACTGTCCTCCATGTTTGGATTGTACCCTGATAAAGTTATTGTGAAGACCAAACAAGATATAATGCATGTAAAGCCTTTCATAAATTTAAAAATATTATAGGACGTCAGTTATTATCTGAATTTGCTTATTCAACTATTTTCCTGGCAAAAGACAGTCCATGGTACTTCTGGTAACCCTTTTAGAGCTCTAGGTACTTTGCCTCCATCTCGGATAACTCCTATTCTTGCCCATTTCCTTTAAAAGTGATGTACTTTTAATCTTTTTAATCAGGTCCAGTGAGCTTTCTGAGCAGGTGGTGTAGATACAGAGAAACCACCTTCCTTCAGAGAGCAATGCTTTTGGCGGGGAGAAGGAAATCCCTTCTTACTTCAACATTTTCTAATTGCTTATTTATTGTATTCTGGAGTACGGCATGAGTACAGAGAAGCTATCACCTCAGAGGGCAGCTTTAAAAAAAATCCTTGACACCATGATTCCTTTGACATGTTTCCAATATTCCCCGGTAGGCCAACATGTCCTACAGGTTACACCTAGAAGGGTGTCTGGCTGGTGTTAACAGAAGGGAGGGCAGAGCTGGAGCAGCTGGCCATCGAGGAAGCTGACTTGACTGGTGTAGTACAGAGAAGCCAGCTTGTTTACATTCCTAGTCCATAGCTGCTGCCCTAAGCAGAGAGTGCCTTTCAGGATCTATTTCTCAGAGGTTCATTATGTCTGTCTCGTTCTCAATTCCAACAGTTTAATGAAGATCTAAATAAAATGCTAGGTTCTACCTTAAAAATAAACAAAAACAAAAAACAAAAAAATATTTATCCTCTCATACTTTGCTTACTTGTCTTTCCTTTCTTCTCCCATCAGCACTCTAGGGTTGTTACCATCCTGCATCCTTACCATCCCTTAACCTTCCCTCCTAACCATATTATTTTACAAAATCTCTTTCAGGGCTTCTTAGTGACCAATATTCCTGCTTTATAAAATAGCTCATACCTTAACCCATTTCCTCTGGCATATCCAAATTAATTAGGTGAGAATGAAAAAGACCAGTTTAGAATTAACATAATGTTTATTAGATGCCCTGGAGAATGGGGAATGAAAATGGAGAGGGACAGGAGAGAAAAGGAAGGTCATGATACTGGCAGACACTACGACTATTTTTCATCTTATTTTCTTTAGAAAATCATGTTAAGTAACTATTCTTCACCATATAACTGATTGGACATTAGGGACTTGTGAGGAAGACAAAGATTTTTTATATACTTTCATATTGTCAGAGGTTACTTGGTAGAGGAGAGACCTAGAGACCTTTCTTTATTGAGTAGAAGAAAGATAATATGCAGGGTAACAAAGTATATGTTCTGGGGCAGCTAGGTGGCACAGTAGATAGAGCACAGGCCCTGGAGTTAGGAGTACCTGAGTTCAAATCCAGCCTCAAACACTTAACACTTACTAGCTGTGTGACCCTGGGCAAGTCACGTAACCCCAATTGCCTCACTAAAACAACAACAACAACAACAACAACAAAGTTTATGTTCCACAAGTGCCTGGAAGTCAACATAAGGACAAAGCCTCTGAATCATAATCCAGACAACTATAGCTTCAGGACCTCACCACTCCCTCTTTAATCATTCAACTAACAAGTACTGCTCAGCATCTTAGGACATCAGAATATTCTCTTAAAATTTGTTAGAAGAACATTTTCCATATCCCCTTCTTTCTTTTACTACTATCATTAAAATAGGCATGCCAGAAATAATCTTTTATGTATAATTCCATAATTAAAATGCTTATCTCTTGTGAAACTGGCCTAACTTCACTGTAGAACCAGAGGGATCATGTAGGGGCTTGGTGATCTTGAAGGAAATATGAAATTTGAATGTTTTATACTTCAGAAAAATAGGATTTAGAATAGTAGGGCCTTAGAGGTTATCTAGCCAAAACATTTTACAAGTGAGGAAACTAAGGTCCAGGTCACATATTAGTATAGTTAGGGTTTGAAACCAAGTCATCTGGGTCCAAATCTAGTTTGTTTATCTTTTCCTACTACAATATATTAACTCTCTCCCTATTCTGGAAAGATTCTCTCATGCTATAAGTTTTCATGAATCTCCTATATGGATACAAACTTCCTCAGGGCCAGGTAAATACTTCTCCTATCTTCCCTAATACTTTATTCACCTTGACTAATTCAGTTTCCTTCTCTCAGCCCCCACTAAAAAGAAAAAAAAATCCACTTGGGCCCAAATTATGCATTTCAGCTTTCTGTATAGAGCTAATTTACTAAATGTTATTCATATCTTTACTTCTGTATTTTATTGATGTAGACTCAGATCATTAAAGTTAACAAATGTAGCTACCAACAGTCTGAGTTTCTCTTAAAATCAGGGAAGGACATCTTATTATAAATTCTGGAGAGGGTATTAGAGTTCATGGAAATTGAGTGCTGGGGAATGGTGATTCATGGTCCCCATTTCTGGAAAGAATGAGATCTACCCATTCACATATTGTCTTTAAGTCCCTGGCCTTTAAACATTTAGTGATATGATTTATTTTTAACATTCTTTTCACTTCCAAATGTCTTCATTTCTCTCCTCAGTTGAATAGACCACCCCTTCTAACAAAAACAAACTAGAAATAGAACAAAGATAAATCAGAAAAACTGAAAATCACATTGAATCTGAAAGTGTATGCAATATCCCACACCCTTATTCCCCCTTCTCATCTTTGGAGCCAACTTTGGTCATTATAATTACGTATTATTCAATTTCATTGTATTTCTTTCCATTTAAATTCTGTAGTCATTGTGAATATGATTTTCCTGGTTCTGCTTGCTGCACTCTAATTCAGTCCATTTAAGTCTTTCTATGCTTTTCTGATTAGTAATCTATTACATTTGAGTAACAAAATGTGTTTAGTCATTCCCCAACTGATGAACATCTAGTACCACATAATGTGCTGATATGATTATTTTGGTGTACATAGGAACTTTATTCATGTCTTAGACCTACTTGGGGTATGTGGTATTCCATATGGTCTCTGGGTCAGAAGGGTAAATAGTACACAACTTCACCAAAAGTGTGCTCCACTAGCCTTTCTTATCATATAGAGCTGGTGAGTGAATGCCAATGGTTGGGAGGAGAGATGGTGACCTTAATCTCCAGGTGGTGACAGAACCAAAAAGCATCAGAATTGGAAGAGATCTTAGAGTTCTTTTAGTCTGACTCCCTTATGCTAAAAGGAGGCTTTGAGACCTAGAGAGGGGAAATGACTTGTCAATGGTCACACATCAAGTTAGAGGTAGAGTAGGAACTAGAATCCAGGACATTTTCTTTTATTCCATGCTGACATTCAAATGTTTAGATTCTGATGTCAGTTTTTCTATGATTTTTTTGTGGTAAACCAGTGAAATTCTAAGTATGCCTACGTCAGACATCTCTCCAAAGGTCACATGGGACAGATAGTTTGTTCCAGCTTCCTCTTTTACATGGCCATGGTGAAGATGCTTGGCTATTCCCAGTAAAACACAAAGAAAATATGAAATTGTTATATAAATGTCACTAAATTCTAAGACTGCTGGCCTAATTCTTTCTTCTTCAAAAGGTTCTGCACTTCAGAAGCAGTTTACCAGAATAAAAACCATTTAATTCTCATACACATTTACAGGTTTCAGGAGACAGTCTGTTTCCCTGAACTTGTGGTGCACAACTCTGGTACCACTGGCCATTCTGGAGGGGTGCACAAAGGTGAGATGAGGTCCTGAATTTATTTTTAGAGCAATCTATAGTCAACCATAAGGCCAAAAAAGACACCTAGTTATGACCATAGTGTCACAGGTTATGGCAAGGTTATGGTTAAGATGGCAGCTACTCAACCCCAACTCATTATCAGGAACCTCTCTGTCACCTAGGTTACCAACAATTTGTTTTCCCACGTAGGTTTCATTTCCTTAGGAATCAACCCAGGGCCTTTCCTGACAATCAAGAGTACTTAATTTTTTAACTCGTTTTCATTCTGTCTTGATTATCTTAAGAACTTGGCACTCTAGCAATTTGCCGGCACTCTTTATCCCTGAACCCAAGATAAGCAGTAGGTCTCCCGATTTCTTCTTAAATTACCTTGCCTCTCCCCTCAAAACACCTATTCCCTTGGTAACAGTGAGTGGTCTGCATGCATGCTTCTTTTCCAACCTCTAATTCATATACCTCCACCAATGGGTAACTGTGGTGATCTATTTTTGACCAGACTATTGATGTCACTCATTTGACATTTTTAGATATTGTTTTCCATGTATATGTTCTATCTCTTCATCTAAAGTGTAAACCCCTGGAGGTTAGGCATATGTATCATTGTATATCTCCCATGGATAGAGCCCAAATCCCCAGTGAGTCAATGCTCAGTAAACCCTTGGTGATTCTCTAGTGCTGGTATAAAGTGGCTGCTAAGTTGCCATATCAAATATTTGCTATCACCAGTCTTCCTTATGGCTACCAAACTAATATTCTTATACCATATATTGGGTGACATACCTGCTCCAGAAGCTCCTGGTGCCTAACTATGCTTCGAAGACCAAATACAAAGTCTTCTTTTTGCCCTTTAAAGGCCTTCATGATCTGTTACCAGTCTACACTTCCATGCTTATTACACACAACCCCTCTCCTTTACTGCATAGTCCATCTGGCCAATCTAGCCTTGCTGTGCCTCACATACCACATTCCATCTCCCATCTCTGTGTCTTCAGAGACACTGTTCCCCTGCAGAGAATACATTTCTTCCTTTCTTCTGCTTCTTAGAATCCAGAGCTTACTCCAAAGCTTAGCTCCAGTGCCACCACTATATAAAGCTTTTCTTGATCATCAGCTAGTTAGTGCCTGCCCCATGAAAATGCCTCTTATTTAATTGTGTATATATTTTGTATATATGTGCTTGTAATTTCCCTTGATAGAATTAATGTAAGCTCCTTGAGGGCAGGGAATTTTTCTTCTTTCTTTTTTGCCTTTATATGCGCAGACACCTACCATAGTGTCTAGAATATGGTAGGAGTTTAATCAATGCTTCTTGATTGATTCATTCATAAATGTCTCAACTCACTGACATTCCTTTGGCTAAGTGTTGTAGATAGCCACTCAGGATGGAGAAACTGAGAAGGTTGGCATGGGCATAGGGTGCAGGGCAAATGTAAAAAATGTGTAGGGCATATTAAATTTAAATGAGAGATGAATAAAATACCTCCACAGGGACCCTGCCTCTCCTGTCCCTTTATTCCCCAGCTAGGACTAACTCTATTATCCCCTGCCAATCCCAGCTAGGTGGTTCAGTGAATAGAGTGCCAGGTCTGAAGTCAGAAAGACTAATTGTCCTGAGTTCAAATCTGATCTCAGATACCTATCTGTGTGACCTTGGACAAGTCATTTTACCCTGTTTGTCTCAATTTCCTCATGTATAAAAGGAGCTGGAGAAGGAAATGGCAAACTACTCCAGTATATCTGCCAAGAAACTCCTCAATGGGGTCGTGAAGAGTCTATCGCAACTGAAAGTTAACTGAACAAGAATAGCAATCCCTGTATGGGGTGAGGCAATGAATACTAAGAAACAGACTATGCTTCTAGTGCCTGTCTTCACATAATAAATCATCATATTAATGAAAAGTAAACTAGTAGTCATAGTATGTTGCATGCATCTGCTTTTTATATCTAATTGTATGATCCATCTATTGTTTCAGAGCTCTTGCTGACATCTTAAGGCAACAGGGACCAATCCCAATAGCACACTGTGAAAGAGAGACTATCTCAGCTACTGATACCTCTCCCAAAGAGAACACACCAGTAAGATCCTCCTCAAAAAACCACTATACCCCAGTGCGTACAGCCAAACCTACAACAGGTAAGTTCATCTTTAAGCCTTTCCTCTGAGGATGGTGAAATAGTTTAGTCACTTCTCTGGCCTCTCTAGAGAGATGTCAAAGTTGCATGTGGCATAAGATAAATGTTCTAGACAGACAAAACTGTCAGATGTTGGGATGGACGAACAAGACTGGGGAATTACTTTGCCTGGAGATGATTCAGAATAGGAGAAATTTTCATCAATTTCTGAGCTGGATAGTACATAATCCTTATAAGAGGTAAAGAGGTAGAGAAGATAGCCTTTGGCAAATCCTGCAAACTTGAGGAAAGAGCTATTTCGTGATTATACCCTGTAACAAAACGAGAAAGTATGTCACAATGAAGAACCTTTAGTAACCATTATAAGCAGCCATAATCTCTGTTTGAGGTTATACTCAGTTGCATGTTCATTTATTTATTTGAAATATTGACCATGATTAGGCTGCTAGAAATATAAAAAAATTTTTAAAAATACTTCTATTAGAGACTATAGGGACTATTTAATATATGTCTTGTCACTTGGAGAATGTGTGATACCTTACAGGTTAGATTGTACACTCTAAGGCCTGTCTCTTTTTCTGACTGTTCACCAGGGGCCTAAAGACAACAGGTTAGAATTTGGAGAATGGCTGAAAAATGTTGGAGTCCTTTGTTGGGTAGTTGAGGCTGTGGGCCCAGCAAGAAAAGGGCTGAATGAGCAGTAAAAAATAAACAAATGGACCTTCTAAGTATGGCTCAGGAGTTATCAGTAAATGAGTGAGAGCATGGGGGTGACCTCAGCCTTGGATATTGATTTTGAGAAAGCTTATTTTTGATATGATGAACAGGATCCTGTGAACACTTTAAACTTGGGAATCCATGAGAATGAGGAAGGTCAATTGAACCAGTACTTAGGGTACACCTTTGCCACAGTAAAGAGGGGTGTAAGAAACAGGTAAACTGAGGCACAACTCCCTGTCTGGTTCAAAGTAGGAAGGCCATTATGCAAGAAAGGGCACACATTTCCAAAGAAGTTGTGCAAAGCATGCTCATCACAGCAAGCCCTAAACAAAGATTCCTTCCCCCATTTCATTGTTTATCTGGCTACCTGAGATGCACATTCTTATCAACGCTCCTAAACATGTACTCCCACTCATGGGACAACTTCTGGACAGGTATTTCATGGTTCTCCTGTTATCTGACTTTGGATAACTAACTGCTACCTCAGCATGAAAAGGAAGAGAATTTTGGGGAAGGGGAGAAGCACCTGGGACTTGAATAATATAGTCTGCCCTATCTGAGAGGAACATATTCCTCTCAAATATAACTGCCAGCTCAGCAGGAAAAGGAAGGGGGAATGGTGGGGAGGGGGAGAAGAAACCCCCCAGGATTAAAATGATGTTTCCTGCCTACTGAGGAAAACAAATTTGACTTTCAGGGTTGACTTGTCCTAAGCAATAGATGAGATAACTTGAGATTTTGAGTAGTTTCATTTCCCTTTTAAAAATTAAAAACAATAGCTAGTTCTATGCCAATAATATTATAATGTATTTGATTTAAGGAAAAATAAAAATAAACAATATCCCATATTATAATAATTCATATTTTATAGTTCTTTATTGTTTTCAAGCATCTTTACATGCAGATCTCATTTGACCAGTAAATGATTTTGTGAGTATGCAGAGTATGCAAAACAATTATATTTAATTTATAAATCAGAAAAATGTGGGCTACAGAGAATGAATAATTTGTCCAATTTTTTTGATAGTTATTTAAGAAGCATTCCTTAAGCACTTAAACAGTGCCAGACATTACGTCTAGTAGTGAAGTTTGTAAGGGGCTTAAATTCTAGCTAGTCTGTCTAAAATATCTAATGAGTGGTCGCCAATAAATTATAAGCTTTAGCAAGAGTTAGGCTTTTAAGCATTTATTAAGAAAAATAAGAATTTGGTGAAGAGAGAGAGAAAGGCCTAGATTCATCTATCTATCTCGGGGAGCTACAGTTCTCCTGCTCTGCTCTTCAGGAGAGTCCTGGCGAAAGAGAGTTGAAAGCGCCAGCCTCACCACCTCTTCCTCCCACAAGCAAAAGTCACTTCCTGACACCAAAGAAAAGCCACATGTTTTGCCCTCAGGCGCCTTCTCATGGCAGAGCTTTCCTGTAGCAAATCTCCAGCAGGTGGGATCATTCCAATCATTACAGGTTATAAAGACAGTTAGAACAGTCCCAGCCTTCAAGGTTCTTAGATTTTAGAGGGGGAAACGTATACATAGATAAGCAAAATACAAAGAAACACAAAACAATTTACAGGAGTAGATGGAGAAGGTGCTAACAAATGGGGAATCAAGAAAATCATTTGTAGACATTTGAATTGAGATTTAGGTTGCTAGGGATTCCAAAAGGCAAAGGTGAGGAAGTAGAGCATTTGCACCATTCTGGGACAGCCTGGATAAGGACTCAGATATGAGAGATAGAATATGGTGTGGGAGAAATTCAAGTGGGCCAATTTAGCTAACAATGGAATGCCTGAATATGAAATCAGTTTGGAAAAATAGGTTGAAGACAGGTTGTGAAGGTTTTAAATGACACACATAGTAATCTGCATTTTATCCCAGTTATGGTATAGATAAGGCATAGCTATAAACCACTACTCAGCCTAATGTTGTTTTTTCTCAGACATGAATATAATACTTTTTAAAAATTCTTTCTAAATCCTTATCTTGAAGTCAGATCCCTTCCTAGAGATTGTTCATGGCTCTGAGACTTTAGGAAAGCTTGCTATCAAAAGCCCTACTAGTTTGTTGTCAGGCTTTGGCCACTGCAGGGTTTTTCTCTGACACTGACACAAATGTGGGTTTAGGCTCTAATCACCTCATACTTGGACTATTGCAATACCTTCTGGTTAGTATCACTGCCTCAAGTGTCTCTTTTTTCTAGTCCATCTTCCACTCAGCTGTCAATTTGATTTTCCTAAAATGCAGGTCTAAACATGTCACACACCCCCATTCAATAACCTCCAGTCACCCCCTATTACCTTCAGGATATAAGATCCTTTGTTTGGCATTTGAAGTCCTTTGAAACCTTGCCTTTTCCTACCTTTCCAATCTTCTTACAATTTACTTTTTTCCATGAACTTTGTGATCCATTAACATTGGCCTCCTTGCTATTACTATCTCTGGGGGTTCATGACTTTTCACTGCCTTTCTCCCATACTTTTCATGCTCCCTATCCTTCTCCCTCCTTAATCTCACCTCCTGGCTTCTTTCAAGTCTAAGTAATGCTAGCGCCTTCCTCCAGATGACGTCCAATTTATTCTGTGTATAACTTGTTTGTACAAGTTGTTTGCATGTTATCACTCCCTGAGATCAAGGACTGTTTTCTGTCATTCTTTGTATCCCCAGTGCTTTGCACAGTACCAGACATACTGCAGGTGCTAAATAAATGTTTGTTGACTTTACTTCTTCTTTAGACTAAGCTTGGTCATGATAATTATGCAGCATTCAGTTTCCTTTCTGTTGTCATTCTTTTCATTTACATTGTTGTGTCAATGTATAAATTCTTTTCTTGGTTCCACTTATTCTCTGCCCTTTCCTCTTTGTATGCAGTGATTAACATAGTGGCTAATGCCCCATAGGTCCTTAGTAAATAGATGTTGATTGGCTAATGGACTATTTGTCTTTGCCTGTTTTTGCTAACTAAAGGGATTGTTTTTAGAAGAGTCTGACCTCTCATGACCCCAGCCATTGTTTGTCCTTTCTATTCCTTGAAAGATATTCTATTCCCAAAACTTCATGATAGGATAAAGAAAAAAATTTCCATCCAAACAGGTAATTTTCCACTTTCCTTAGAAGAAAGATAAAAACTTTTCCCCTCTTTTAACAGGTGTTTTTGTCTAGTGGCTGGAAATAAATTTAAATATGGCAGTTCCTTTCTACCCATTTTATCCCTCTCACCAAATACAACACCATTTTTTAAAAAGTAATAAACATTTTTATTTATAGTTTTGGGTTCCAATTTTTATCCCTCCTTCCCTCCCTCCCCTCCTCTCCCCCTTCCTGAGGTGGCAAGCAATCAGATATGGGTTATACATGTACAATTATGTAAAACATTACCATATTAGTCATTTTGTACAAGAAAACTTGAAAATAAGAAAAAAATGAAAGTGAAAAATAGCATGCTTCAGTCTGTGTCCCATCAATATCAGTTCTCTCATTTCAAGTGGATATTATGTTTCATCAATAGTCCTTTGGGATTGTCTTGGATCATTGTATTGTTGAGAATAGTTAAGTCATTCAAAGTTCTTCATCAAACAATATTGCTGTCTCTGTGCATAACGTTCTCTTGGTTCTGCTTACTTCACTATACATTAGTTCATACAAGTCTTTCGAGGCCTTTCTGAAATTATCTTGCTTGTTATTTCTTTTAGCACAGTAATATTCCATTACCATCATATACCACAGCTTGTTTAACCATTCCTCAATTGGTGGGCATTCCTTTGATTTCCAATTCTTAGGCAACAAAAAAAAAGAGCTGCTATAAATAGTTTTTTACTAATAAGTCTTTTTCTCTTTTGGGGGATTTCTTTGGGATATAAAGCTGTCAGTGGGATTGTTGGATCAAAGGGTATGCACAGTTCTATAGCCCTTTGGGCATAGTTCCAAATTGCTCTCCATAAAAGTTGGATCTTTTCACAACTCCACTAACAGTGTATTTGTGTCCCAGCTTTCCTACATCCTTTCCAACATTCAATATTTTCCATTTTTGTACAGCTCCATTTTAAACTATTTTCTGTTCTTTAGGACAGAATTTTGCTTTTTTGAATAAAATTCAAACAAATTTCAACAAAGTTTCAGAATAGACATTTACTGGTATTTTGTCATGATTATCATCTCAATAAGCTGGTGCTTTTAATAGGGGAGGGGTAGCTAGTTCCTGGGTGGTGGGAAAATGAGGAAATGTTTCAATTAATACCTGGAGCAGGGATCTGTCCAAGAGTACAAATTTAACAATGCACTCTTCCAACAGCTAGAAATATCTTGCCAGTTAGGAGCTTAACAGAATGATTAAGAGGCTACCTAATCTTAGTTAATAACATTCATCTGTGAGCCACTGAAGTGAGTAAATCTACTTCTTGCTCTCCTGAATTTCTGAGTTACTTATATTATTTTCATATCATTCATTTCAATGTTTGTTTGAGGTTGGTTCATGTTACGTTGTCATCATCATCCCTGTTGTTGTTGTTGTTGTGGTTGTTGTTGGGGAGTCTAAAATTGCTAGGTGTGGCTCTGAATTCCTAAAGAAGAATAATACTCAAAGCTGAATGCTCTCATTCAGCTTCTGGTCTATATGGCATTGTTGTATATTAGAAGCTCTGGATTAGTAGTTAGAAAACTTGAGTAGAGTCCCTGTTCTGCTACAAATTTGTATATTCAAGGCAAATCATTTCCCTTCTTTGGGCTCCAGTTTCCTCTTCTATAAAGTGAGGGAGTTGGATTAGATTACATCTCAGGTCCTTTACTCATCCTAAAACCTATGCATTTATGCAAAATATTGGTGTCGAGGTATCTGTTTATTGTTCAACCTAGTGATGATGTTCCCACTCCTTATTGCAAATCTGTTTCTCTCTATTTTTCTCCAGTTTCTGTTTTTGTTTTTAGTTTTTTTTCTGATTAACTGAGAGCCCATGTGGTATAGTGGAAAGAGTAATCAATCTGAAACCATAGTACAAGTTTTCAAATCTTACCTCTCCATTTTATTACTTGTGTAGCCTTTTTTTTTAGGGGGGGGGCAGGAATCTATGATTTCATTAGCTCCTAGTGAGGGATTCTGTCAATGCAGCACCTACCCTGAAATTTATAGTATCACAGAGTTGTTTTAGGGTACTGAGAGATCAAGTGACTTGCTCAGGGTCACTAAGCCAGTGTTTATTAGAAGCTTAATTTGAAACTCAGTCTTCCTAACTAAGCGACTGGCTTTACAAAATAAAGAAGTGTATGAGATGACCTCTCATATCCCTTGTAAAATCCTCTGATCTAATTTTTAAAGTCTGGAGAAGCCCTCTGTTCTATATATCAGAACTCTCTGGCAATAGCCACCTCTTCTAAGAAGTCTTTCTCCTTTCCCCTTTGAATGAAATAGGATAGTGGATTCCTACTTATGTCAAAACCCACCAAACCCCCCCTCCCCCCATTATCTGGCATACTTTAAGAAAATACATGTCAGACAAACAAACAAAGCCTCCAAAAGGTTCATTGCTATGTCTATGCTAATGGAAATGACTATAATTTTTAAGAAACCTGTAAATCCTACTTCCAAATACTTCTATATATGGTAGTAAATACTTGTATATATTATACTTACTATTACAAATGATGGCATAAACCAGGGGAAATAATGAGCTGTGTTGGTGACCTTGCTTCCACCCTCTAGAGTCTTTTTTGTTTTTAGAAAACAAAACAAAATGAAATATTTTATTATTTATTTAAACACACACACACAGAAAAAAATATTTATACACATAGAAGAACATAGAAAGCTTATGTATGAAACTGTGAGACTCCATCTCATACTGCTTGGTTTTTAAAAATATATATATACAATAGGGACAGCTAGGTGGCACAGTGAATAAAGCACTGGCCCTGGATTCAGGAAGACTTGCGTTCAAATGCAGCTTTAGACACTTGACACTCACTAGCTGTGTGACCCTGGGCAAGTCACTTAATCCTCATTGCCCCACCAAAAATAAAAAAAGTATACAATAAACTCTACAAGTCGTTTTCCAAACTGTCCTACCTGTATTTCCTTCTTTTTTTTTTTTTTTTTGCGGGGCAATGGGGGTTAAGTGACTTGCCCAGGGTCACACAGCCAGTAAGTGTCAAGTGTCTGAGGCCAGATTTGAACTCAGGAACTCCTGAATCCAGGGCCGGTGCTTTATCCACTGCGCCACCTAGCCACCCCCCTGTATTTCCTTCTTAATTTCCGTCTGTTATCTTCTGTGCATTTTTTAAAAAGCTACAGTAACCCTCTTTTTTAGGCATGACTATTGCTACCCAACCCCCAAATAAAAACCAAAGGGTCAATAGATATAGATAGATAGCTTATTAAATGCTTACTATGGATCAAGTACTTCTAAGCTTTGGGGATAAAAATTTAGGCAAATGAAACAATCCCTGCCCTCAAGGAATTTACAGTCTAATAGGAGAAGACAACACTTAAAAGAGAATTTGAAAAGAGGGGATTGAAAGTAATGGTGTGGAAATGGTCAGGCACTGCAATAGGGAGTTTTGTTCTAGGGACTATGAGGAACAAGGTCACCTCTAAGAGTCTGGAATTCCATGCAGAGAGTTCAAGGTTCAAGTGAGGGCTGAGGAAACAGCATGAAACTTATTGAAGTTACTTAACCTCTCTAATTCTCAGGTTTAAAAAAATTGCTATGCAACACAGACTCCACAGGTGCTCTCCTATCATCTACTGACGCTGATAGGTTGGGTCCAGAGAGAGCAGCTGACAGCTTTAAGTTGTAGGAATAGCCTTAAGGGATTGAGGGGATCATTATCTGATGATGTAACTCATGAGTCTCTTCTGGTGCACTCCCCCATTATCTCTTGGTATCCATTAGCCACTAAATAATTAGCTTTTAGAAAATAGTATTTTGCCTAAGTGATATAGTAAGAACAATTGATACAAGGTTTCTCTCTCCGCTCTCCAAGTCTGTGATATATTTTTCCACCAATACTTACAAAGTTCAGAGAATATTTACTCAAGTTTAGAGTTTATATGTACCAAAGAAGTAACTCACAAAATGTGGTTTGTGGAAGTCCTTTTCTCCTTTGTGTAGGGTATTCATGAAAATCCCCTTTGCTGTAGTGATATCTCTTCTTTTGGGATCCTTGGAGAGTCATGAAGCTGCCTCTCAATGTGTCTATTTGACCTCAGCTCAGTGATCCAAGTCATTGCAATTTTGAGGATGCTACTAGAATATTAGGAAAAAAAATCTTTTGACCCTACAAAGTTTAGATAATATTCCATGGGTCCTTTAGGCATTAAAACTCTTCTCACCCTGCTGCAGTTCAACCAAGTTCTATTCAGAGGCTTGACTGTAAAGATACTAGATACCTAGATTCTGAATTGGCTTGCTTTTATTCAAAACCCAGGGGACGTAAACCAAGTCTTTTTTTTTTACTTTATTTTATTTTTTCCAGTTACATGTAAGTGTAGTTTTCAACATTCATTTTCATAAGATTTAGAGTTCCAAATTTTTCTCCCTCCCTCCTTTCCTTTCCTCCCCCCTCCACAAGATCTCAATCAGGTTATATATGTACAATCCACAAGTGTTCTTTTTATCAGTTCTTTCTATAGCAGTGCATAGTATGCTTCCTCATTAGTTCCTTGGGATTGTCCTGGATCATTGTACTGCTGAGAGTAGCTAAGTCATTCACAATTACTCATTGAACAATACTGCTGTCACTACCCACAATGTCATCTCAGCTCTGCTCACTTCATCATACATCGATGTTCATTAGTCTTTCAAGGTTTTTCTGGGATCATCCTGTTTGTCATTTCCTATAGCACAATACCATTCCACCACAATCATATACCACAACTTCTTCTGTCATTCCTCAATTGATGCACATTCCCTTGATTCTCAATTCTTAGCCACCACAAAGAGTTGCTATAAATATTTTTGTACAATTTCCCCCTTTTCTCTTTTTCATGATTACTATTGTTAACTTTCCCTTCCATCCTATTCCCTTCACCATGATATTTATTCTATTATCCATCTTCTTTCATCCTATCCCTCTTCAAAAGGGATTTGCTTCTGTCTGTCCCCTCCCCCAATCTGCCCTTCCTTCTTTTGCCCCTCTCTCTTTATCCCCTTCCCCTCCTATTTTCCTGCAGGGTTAGAGAGATTACTCCACCCAATTGAATGTGTATGTTATTCTCTCCTTGAGTCAATGCTGATGAGATTGAGGTCTTTGAGCCAATTCTGATGAGTGTTAGGCTCATTTGCTGCCCAGATTAAATAGATTACTCCACCAAGTTGGGTGTGTGTGTTAATCCCTCCTTGAGGCAACTCTGATGAGTTTAAGGTCTTTGAGCCTTTTCTAATGAGTGTAAAATGCATTTACTGTCCTGCTCCTCACCTATCTCTTCCCCCATTCCATAAGCCTTTTCCTATTACTTTCATGTAGGATTTTACCTCTGCCCTTCCCCAACCTCCAGTGCATTGACCTCACCCCTCAATTTAACCCTAATGATGTCATCATGGGGCAGCTAGGTGATGCAGTGAACAAAGCATCTGCCCTGGACCCAGGGGGATCCCAGCCCAAATCCGGGCTCAGACACAAGACAGTCACCCACTGCATGACCCCAGGTATGTCCCCCAACTCCAGTGTTTTATCATTCTCTACGGTCTTGTATTTGAAAGTCAAATTTTCCATTCAGTCCAGGTCTTTTCATCACAAATACCAGGAAGTCCTCTTTTTTCACTGAAGTCCCATTTTTTTCTCTGAAAGATTATGATCAGTTTTGCTAGGTAGGTGATTCTTGGTTATAATCCCAATTCCTTTGCCCTCTGAAATATCATATTCCATGCCCTCTGGTTCTTTAATGTAGAAGCTGCTAGATCTTGTGCTATCCTGACTGAGGCTCCACAATACTTGAATTCTTTCTTTTTGGCAGCTTGCAATATTTTCTCCTTGACCTGAGAGCTCTGGAATTTGGCTATAATATTCATGGTAGTTTTCCTTTTGGGATCTCTTTCTGGAGGTGATTAGTGGAGTCTTTCAATTTCTATTTTATTTTCTGCTTCTACAATATCAGCGCAATTTTCACGGAGAATATTTTGGAAGATGATGTCTAAGCTCTTTCCTTGATCATGGTTTTCAGGTAGACCAATAATTTTCAAATTATCTCTCCTGGACCTATTTTTCAGGTCAGCAGTTTTTCCCAGAAGACATTTCACATTGCCGTCTACTTTTTTATTCATTTGGATTTGCTTTATTGTGTCTTGGTTTCTCATAAAGTCACTAGCTCCCATTTGTTCAATCCTAATTCTTAAGCAATTATTTTCATCAGAGAGTTTTTGTATCTCCTTTTCTATTTGGCTGATTTAACTTTTCAAGCTGTTGACTTTTTTCTTATGTCTTTCCTGCATCACCCTCATTTCTCTTTCCATTTTTTCCTCAACCTCTCTAACTTAATCTTCAAAGTCCTTTTTGAGTGCCTCTATGGCCTAAGACCAATTCATATTTTTCTTGGAAGCTTTAGATAGAGGGGCCCTGATGTTGACATCTTCCTCTGAGGGTGCCCCTTGGTCTTCCTTGTCACTGAAGACATTTTCTATGTTCCTCACCTTTCTCTGTCTGCTCATCTTGCCTTTCTTTTACTTGACTTTTAGCTTCTTAAAGTGGGGCACTGTTTCCAGGCTGCAGTATCCCAAGCTTCAGAAGTCCAAGGTTGTATGATTTAAGGAGGATTAGGTTCTTCACTCATCTGGCCTATTCCCTGCTCTGTATATGACCCCAGACCAACTTGCTAATCAAACAGCTTTGTGTGTTGTGGTTGTCAGCTCTGATGAGCCTGTGCTCCTCCCCAACCTGGGCCACTGCTACTGAAGCTTACCTCCTGGTTCCCAGCAGGGGTGAAAAACCCAAGTTCTGCCTCAGGACCAGCATAGACCCCTGTAGTCTCCCCCTCCCTGCCCAGGGTTCAGCCCTCTCACCAGACTGTGAGCTTAGTTCCAGATGACACTGGTACTTCAGCTGATTCATAGTCTCTGGGGGTCTCCTTCTCTGGTGAAGTCTTCCTGGGACTGGATCTGTGTCAGGGCGACTCTGGGTTTGGGCTCCACTCCTGTCTTAGCACAGCAGCTACTTCCATCTGACCTTCCAAGACGTTCTTGGTTAGAAGATGATTTCAGCACATTATTCTGTGGGTTTTGCTGCTCTAGGCATTGTCCTATGGCATTATTTGGATGTTTTTTGAAGTGATTATGTCATGAGTTCAAGAGCTCACTGCCTTTCTTCCACCATCTGTGAACCAAGTCTTTTCAACCAGTTCAGATATGTTTCCTTGTAGCATTATTTCATTTCATCTAATTGCTTCAGAATACCAAATTAGTCAAGAAATTTTTAGACTTAGTGTACGTGTTTGTTTTACTTAATGATTGTTTGATTGAATAGAAATGTTTTGGTTTTTTTCACAACTCTGATTTATTGATTGACTTAATGAAATTATACTCACCTGAAAAAAGATATCAGAGTATATCATGTTGCGAATTATTTTAAGTGTGGGGGGATGTTTTAATGTTTAATATTTTAATTCAATGGATAGCTTTTTAAGTTGGAGGGAAGAACATATTGTAACAAATAAGAACAGTAAAGCAAAATAAATTCACAGTGACCAAGTTGAAAAAAAAGTATGTGTCTCTATACCTTGAGTCCATCACATCTGTTAGGGAATAATAGGTTATTACAGGTCTAGTGGTAGCTTGGTTTGTCATTGCATTCATCAGAGTGCATCAGTCTTACAAAGTCATTTTTGTTTCCAAAGTTACTGCTCTTGTATAAATTGCTCTTTTCTCCAGAGCTTCTAATTAATCCTTAAAAGAACCTTGCTTCATTTTTACCCTGCATATTCATGTAACCCCTAGCAAAACTCTTTTACTTTGAATCTTTGCTTGCATTTGTCATAGAGTTATTCTTTCTTTTGGGGAGGCCTGTAGATTTACTGTAACCTTAAAAATACTGGTTGTTATTTGTTTGTTTGTTTGTTTGTTTGTTTTAAATCCATGTATCCAGTTTTAGTTCCCAAATTAGGGCTTTGTACCAGGGGGCTAAATTTCACATTTTACTAGACTTTGGGGTGGGGTGGTCAGCCCTGAGTTGCCTCATCTTGGGTTTCTTTAGTTCTCCTGCTGATCTTCACCTTCTAGGTTCTGTTTCCCCTTTGATCAGTGCCTCCTTCAATCACCTCTCCCTTTCACTTATCCCTTTCCCTTCCTACTTTCCTATTGAATAAGATCGATTTTTACAACTGAACATATATATGTGTATATATGTGTATGTGTGTATGTACACTTACTAGCTGTGTGACCCTAGGCAAGTCGCTTAACCCCAATTGCCTCACAAAAACAAAAACCACCACCAACAAAAACACAGAAAGAATTGGTCTCAATACTATATAAACTATTTGAAAAAATTAGGTAAATAAAGAGTCCTATCAAATTCTTTCTGTGGCATAATCATGGTGCCAATACCTAAATCAGGGAGAGCTCAAACCAGGACAGAAAACTGTAGGCTATTTTTCCTAAATGAGTAATGAGCAAAAATTTTAAATAAAATATTACCAAGGAGATTACAGCAATATTTGACAAAGATCATACACTAAGACAATGTGAGATTTATAAAAGGAATGCAATATTAGGAAAGCAGCATACTTGACTCTATCAATAACTAAAATGATATGATTATTTCAATAGATGAAGAAAGTTTTTACAGAAAATAAAACATCCATTCCTATTAAAACAATCATTAGAAAGCATAAGAGGGGCAGCTAGGTGGCGCAGTGGATAAAACACCGGCCCTGGATTCAGGAGTACCTGAGTTCAAATCTGGCCGCAGACACTTGACACTTACTAGCTGTGTGACCCTGGGCAAGTCACTTAACCCTCATTGCTCTGCAAAAAAACAAAAAACAGAAACAGAAAGCATAAGAATTGGAGACAGCTAGGTGACACAGTGGATAAAGCACCAGATCTGCATTCAGGAGGACCTGAATTCAGCTGTGTAACCCTGGGCAACTCACTTAACCCTCTTTGCCCCTCAAAGAAAAACAAAACAAAAAAGAATCAATATAGCATTTCTTAAAATGGTAAGTAGTATCTCTCTAAGACCCAGAGCAAGCATTATCTGTAATGGTAATAAACTAGAAGCCTTCCCCATAAGATCAGGGGTGATCACTTCTATTCTTCAGCATTATATTAGAAATGTTAGGGACAGCTAGGTGGTGCAGTGGATAGAGCACTAGCCTTGGAGTCAGGAGGACCTGAGCTGAAATCTGGCCTCGGACACATGACACCTACTAGCTGTGTGACCCTGGGCAAGTCACTTAACCACAATTGCCTCACCAAAAACAAATGAATAAATGAATGAATGAATGAATAGATAAATAGTTAAATAGTTAGATGAATGAATGAATGAATAAATAGAAATGCTAGCTAGAGCAGTAAAGACAAGAAAAAAATAGAAGGAATAAAAACAGAGAATGAGGAAACACAAATATCAATCTTTGCGGACAATATACTTAGAGAATCCTAAAAAAATCAACTAAAAAGTTAATTGAAACAATTAAAACATTTAGCAGAGTTTCAGGATATAAAATAAACCCACATTAAATAATTAGCATTTCTATATATTACCAACAAACCCCATCAGGAACAGACAGAAAGGGGAATTCCATTTAAAATAATAGACATTATTAAATACTTGGGAGTCTACCTGTCAAGACAAACTAAGGGACTATATGAATACAATTATAAAACATTTTAAATAAATAATGAAGATACATTTAAACAATTGTAGATATATTAATTGCTCACCAATAAGCCAACCCAATATAACAATGATTGTTTTGCTTAAATTAATTTTTTATTCAGTGCTATATGAATCAAATGATCAACTCCATGCTCACCTAAAAGAATCTCCTTCAAAAAAGGGTAAAAGGATGGTGGCTTAGCTGTGCCAGATTGCAAACTAAATCCTAAAGTGGTAATTATAAAAACAATCTGGTTCTGGCTAAGAAATAGAGTAGAGGATCCATGGAATAGATTAGGTATATAATGCTTAATACATAGTAGTAAATGACCATATTAATCAAGTGTTTCATAAACCCAAAGCTCCAATATTTTGAGATAAAAACTCACCATTTGGCAATAATTGCAGGGAAAGCTGTAAGGCAGATTGAAAGAAACTGGGTACAGATCAACATCTCACATTATATACCAAGGTAAGGTCAAAATGTATAAATAATTTAGACATAAAGGATGATATCACAAGTAAATTAGGGGGGCAGGGAAAATTGTACCTGTCATATCTGTGGATAAATGAAGAATTTATGACCAAACAAGAAATACAAAGGATCATGGGAAGTAAAATGGACAATTTTGATTACATGAAATTAAAAATGTTTTGCACAAACAAAACCAATATATCTAAAATTAGAAGGAAAGCTAGAAAATAGAGAAAAATTATAACAAAATTATCTGATAAAGGCCTCATTTCTCAAATATACACGGAAGTAAGCCAAATATATAAGAATATGAGTCATTACTTAATTGATAAATGGTCAAAGGCTATGAATAGGCAGTTTTCAGAAAAAGTCAAAACTATTCATAGTGACATAAAATGCTCTAATTCAATATTTATTAGAGAAATGCAAATTAAAACAGCTCTAAAGTACCATCTAACACCTATCAGTTTCACTAACATGTCAGAAAAGGAAAATGACAACTGTTGGAGGCTATGTGGGAAAATAGGCACACTAATGCATTGTTGATGCAGTGGGTATGGCCATTTTGACCAGATAAATAGCTTTGATTTCCTCATCTGAAAACTGCCTGTTCATATCCTTTTACCATTTATTAATTCAAGAATGGCATATTTTCATAAATTTGATTCAGTTCTTTATATATTTGAGAAATGAGGTCATTATCAGAAAAAATTACTGCAAATTTTTATTCACAGTTATGATTACTAACTGTATATTTCCCTCCACCATATTTCTCCCCGTTTATCTCTCTCTCTCTCTCTCTCTCTCTCTTTTTTCACCCTGTTCCTCCTCAAAAGTGTTTTGTTTGTGACTATTACCTCCCCCAATTTTCCCTTCCTTCTATCAGTGCTCCTCCTTTTCTTATCCCCTTCCCCTCCTGCTTCCCCATAGGGTAATATTTGTTATTTCTCTTTGAGTCAGTTCCTATGAGAGTCATGTTAAAGTATTGTCCACTTCCCCTCCCCAACTTCCTCTCCACTATATAAGGTCTTTTGCACCTCTTTTATGTGAGATAACTTGCCTCATTCTTCCTCTCCTATCTTCTTCCTCCCAGTACATTCTTCTTTCTCACCCTTTAATTTTATTTTTTTAGATATCAACCCATCATGGTTAACTCACACCCCTGCCCTCTCTGTCTATGTATACATTTGTCTATATATATTTCTTCTAACTGGCCTACTAATCAGAAAGTTCTTAGGAGTTACAAGTATAATCTTCCCTTGTAGGAAAAAAATAAGTTTGACCTTATTTCTTATTTTTTTCCTGTTTACCTTCCTATGCATCTCTTGAGTCTTATATTTGGCATTTCTATTTAACTCTGGGGTTTTTTTTGTCATGAATGCTTAAAAAACCCCTCTATTTCATTAAATAGCCATTCCCCCCTCCTTCCCCAAAGGATTTCATATTCAGTTTTGCTGGGTAGGTGATCTTTGGTTGTAACCCTAGCTCATTTGACTTTGAGAATATTATATCCCAAGACCTCCCACCAGTTAATATAGAAGCTGCTGAATCTTGTGTAATCCTGACTGGGAATTCATGATCTATGAATTGTTTCTTTTGGGTTATTTGCACCATTTTCTCCTTGACCTGAAAACTCGGGAATTTGTCTATAATATTTCTGGGATCTTTCATTTTGAAATCTCATTATGGAGATGATCTGTGGATTCTTTTAAAATTTCTATTTTGTTCTCTGGTTCTAAAAAATATCAGAGCAGTATTCCTTGACAATTTCTTCAAAGATGATGCCTAGGCTCTTTTTTTCATCATAGCTCTCAGGTAGTCTAATAATTCTTAAATTTTCTCCTGGATATATTTTCAAGATCTATTGTTTTTCCAATGATAAATTTCACATGTTCTTCTATTTTTCATTCTTTTCATTTTGTTTTTTTGTTTCTAGATTTCTCATTTCGTCATTAGCTTCTGCTTGCCCAATTCTAATTTTTAAGGAATTATTTTCTTCAGTGAGCTTTTGTAGCTATTTTTCAATTTGGCCAATTCTACTTTTTAAGGAGTTCTTCTCGTCAGTTGATTTTGGTACCTCTTTTTACCATTTAGCCGATTTGGGCTTTTAAGTTGTGTTTTTTCCAGTATTTTTTGTGTCACCTTTATCAAATTGTTGATTATTTTTTCATGACTTTCTTGTATCACTGTAATTTTTTCCCCAATTTTTCTCTACCTCTCTTATTTGACTTTTAAATGTTTTGTGTTTTTCCAGGAATTATTTTTTTGGGGGGGAGGGGGCTGAGACTAATTCACATTCTTCTTTTGATTTTGTTGTCTGTCTTTGTGAGTTCTGACTTTCCCTGTTACCATAGTAACTTTCTATTGTCAGGTTATTTCTTGTGGTTTGTTCATTTTTCCAGTCTATTTTTCAACTTTGAACTTTATGCTAAAGTTGGGCTCTGCTCCTGGGATCTAAGGGGCCCTGTGCCAAGTTTCAAGTTTTCTGTGCTGATGTTTTATGAGCTAGTTCTTGGGTCTGTAAATTTTTAGTTCTTCAAATCTGTATGATATAAGGAGAGGTTTGGTCATTGTGCTCTTGTCCTGTGCTCTGGTATGTAAGTGATCACAAGTATTCTTTTCTGCCCTGGAACTGTGACGAGGGTCCCTGTTTCCCTTTGACCTTACTCTCTAGTGCACTAGTACTCCTTCTCCACCTGGGATTGAGACCCCAAATTACTCCTCTTATTTCCCAGTATCACTCTCAGGACCTTACTAGTGTGTTTTTAATAAGGCAAAACCAATAACTAACAATGTGTCACACGTACCCAAAGTAAGCAAATGGAGAAATAATCAGTGCTTTATAATCCACACATAAACCCAGGTCACATTTTCCCATAAATTTGACAAGGAAACATGAGTGGAAAAAAACAAAAACCCAAACATATTTAGGACAACTCTGAACAACTCTGAACTTTATACTTTGCTATTATTTATCTATGCAGTAATTAATGTTCCACATGAATCTATTTTTATTCTGCTTTCACTCTGATTCTTACATCTCTCATCCTGGACAAATTGTATTTTTCTTCTATTAGTGAATTGATAAGGCATTGGTAAGTCACAATGATTCTTTAAAGAGCTCTTGGAAAATGTTGCTCTATTGTGTTGGTTAGCAGTTCCCTTTAGCCAGAAAATTGCAAAGCTCATTAGCCTGCCACTTCCTGGAAAATGAAGAAAATCACAGCTGGCTTTTCCCTCACCAGGATTTTGTGATATCTACTCAGTTGTCACCCAAATCATCCAACAACAAATCAACTACAACACCTATATTCCTCCTTTCTGAGTTTTCTTCTAACACATCTGAGAATCTGCACCTCTTTTCCAATATAAAATGCTGCCAAAAGGCAACTCCATCATCTTCCCATGAGAATCAGATTTTCTCTAGCCTATCAAGAACAAGCAGTTGAAGTCTTCTTGTCAGCTAATTCTCCTGCTGCCAGTTACTGCACAAAAGCTCTACTGGTGCTATTTTTCCTACTCCTTGAAGAGACTCCTTTCTTTCTCATGCTTAATTAATTCAATGCCAAATTGTTAAACACCAATTTCAATTGCTCAAATCAATGCCCCTTGATACCCAGTGACTCACCTTTCTCTTATGAAGTAAAAAAAAAAAAATAATGAATTCCCTTTATCTGTTAAAAAACCAATAGTCATGACTTAATCATTCCTTAGTCTTTGGTTATTTTCTTTATCCTTTGCATGGATAAAGTTAAAAATATTTACATGTCAATGACCTAAGAAACTACAGTTTTTCATTGCCTTAGTCTTTTCTCAATCTTCCTGTTCTCTTAATATTCTGGTTTTTGAAAGCTGTTTCTTCATACTTACGTTTTGTAAATTTATATTATAAATTCTTTTTCTGCCCTTTTCATCCATTAAACTTTCACATATAATGGAAACATCACCTCACTCATTTAAAATGTAATTTTATTTTTGGTAAGGAGGGAATGTATAATCTGCCCCTGCCAGTCCCTTTGTTACCATTCCCCATGCCAGCACCTTAGACCAGGCCCTCTTTACTAAATACATCAACTCTTTTTTCTTTTTAGGTTATACATGTACAATCATATTAAACATATTTAGACATTACTCATGTTGTGAAAGAAGAATCACAACAAAATGGAAAAACCGTGAGAAAATAAAATAAAAAAAAAAAGCAAAAATAATATGTTTTCATCTGCATTCAGACTCCATAGTTATTTTTCTGGATGTGGAAGTAGAGCATTTTCCATCATGAGTCTTTTGGAATTGTCCTTGATCATCGTATTGCTGTGAAGAGCTAAATTTATCATAGTGAATTATGTTGTTGTTGCTGTTGTACAATGTTTTCCTGGTTCTGCTCACTTCACTAAGCATCAGTCCACTTAAGTCTTTCCAGGTTTTTCTTAAATCAGCCTACTCATCATTTCTTATAGCACAATAGTATTCCATTACATTCATGTGCCACAACTTGTTCAGCCATTCATTGACTGATGAGCATCCCCAATATTTCCAATTCTTTCCTACGAGAAAAAGAGCTGTTATAAATATATTGACAATCCCCCCAAAATATTGATGAAACAAACTATCCACCTCCCAAAAAAAGGATGCTATTTTTCACATTCTTTTATTAAGTGACAAATATGGTGATGTTTTACATGGTGTTTGCCACCTTGAGAAGGGGGTAGGGGAGGGAGGGAATGAGGGATAGAGACTGGAACAGAAAAATATAAAGAAAAATGTGTAACCTAAAAAAAGGTGGGGGAGGGGTGTGCTGGGAAGGGTACAGGATGTATATATGTATCTATATATACACACATAAATATATATGTTGTGTATATATGAGTTATTTAGATCTTATTTGTACAGTAATTCTATTTAAACAAATTTGTCATATATATTATTTATATAAATTGATATGCATGTTATTTATAAAACTGTTATTCATGTATATATATATATATATATATATATATAAAGAAAACTGCCTGTTTATTAAAAAAAAGGAAGAGGAAGGACTTAAAATACTGTTATATGTACTAAAATATATCTAGGTATATCCGAATGTAATAACATAGAAAATATACATTCTATAGGTCATATATGTGTGTATGCATATATTATAGCTTTGCTTTATATATGTATAAAATTTAATTACATATAACAAATTAAATTTAAAATATATGTGTGTTTGTATGTATATGTATATATTTATATATAAAATGTTTATATGTGTATATATATATTACATGTGGGTCCTTTTCCCTTTAAAATGTAATTTAAATGTTCTTATTTTTCTGAAAGTCTATTTTCTATTCCTTTTAGCAATTAAGCTGCTTATATTCCATATGAAAAATATTTCTTTACATATGGATTTTTTTACAATTTCTACTGAAACAAAAGTTCTTTTTTTGCCCATTTCAGCCACCAAACCTTTCGCCTGTGAAAGGGGCAACACCTTACATTTTCCCCAAATTGTTTTATTTTTCTCTTTTATGCAAAATTATTTTCTTTGTTCTTTTTAGCAGCCAAACTGCTTACTTCTTAAAAGGTATTACCCTATATCTGGAATGTAACAAATCCAGCCCCCTGCCCCACCCAACTTATCTTTACAAAGTCAGCAATGGACTTTTTTTTGGTTTTGTGGGTCAATGAGGGTATGAGGGTTAAGTGACTTGCCCAGGGTCACACAGCTAGTAAATGGCAAGTGTCTGAGGCTGGATTTGAACTCAGGTTCTCCTGAATCCAGGGCTGGTGCTTTATCCACTGTGCCACCTAGCTGCCCCAATCTTTGCCTTTTTAAAAATTACTTTTCTTCCATTAAGGCTTGGTACAACTTCCTTTGTCATGCCTTCTTTGATAATGCACTCCTCACCCACAATGTTACCTTTCCTCAAATTATTAACATGTATTTCTTTACTTGCCTGATGTGAGATGGTTTGATTTTTGCCTGCATTTCTATCACCTAGTGTAGTTCCTTGCTAAATATTTATTGAATTGAATTGAAATGACAAGGACCATGTTTTTTATTAGAGCTGTTAATATTGTACATCCTTGTTAATTGTTAACCAATTTGACAAAAGTTCTTTTATGTCTCTATTAATTAAGGTTGAAATTTCTGTTCCTTTTCTTCCCTTTATGATGGAACTGTGGAAATAGCATACCTTGTGATACTTGGTATCCAGTTTTAAAAAATGACTCTGTTTTATGGCTTCCTTTCTAGTACCTATGTATCCCCTAATATTTTGTCCCGATAATGTATTATAATAATAATGTTAATATGTTACAACAAACCTGTTGTAACATTATGAAAGCCCAATCTCATTATTCATCACTTTTATCCCCATTTTGTAGATAAGGAAACTAACTTTCAGGAAGCTTAAATGATTTGCTCTATTCTTACCAATAACTATTTCATTTATCCCTCATCATATTCCCAACATTGATTCAAACACTGCATTAGAAGTCACTCTAACTAATCATTGAACTGATCATTTATTATTCTTCTATGGAATGGATTTAATTTAGCAACATAGGACAGTTGCTCCAAAAAACATCCAAATAAGGTCATAGGAAAATGCCCGGAGCAGCAAAACTCACAGAAAACTGTGCTGAAACATCTTCTAACCAAGAACGGCTTGGAAGGTCAGAAGGAGGGAGCTGCTGTGCTGATACAGGAGTCAGGCCCAACCCCACAGTCACCCTGACACAGATCCAGTCTCAGGAAGTCCTCACCAGAGAAGGAGACCCCCAGAGCCTCTGAATCAGCTGAAACACCAGTGTTGTCTAGAGCTAAGCTCACAGTCTGGTGAGTGGGCTGAGCCCTGGCCAGGGGAGAGACTACAGGGGTCTATGTTGGTCCTGAGGCAGAACTTAGGTTTTTCACCCCTGTTGGGAACCAGGAGGTAAGCTTGAGTAGCAATGGCCCAGGTCGGGGAGGGGCATAGGCTCGTCAGAGCTGACAACCACAACACACAACGCTGGTTGATTGGCAAGTTGGTCAGGGGTCATCTAGGACCAGGAAACAGGCCGGGTGAGGAAAGAACTTGATTCTCCTTAAATCATACCACCTGGGACTTCTGAAGCTTGGGATACTGCAGCCTGGAAACAGTGCCCCGCATTTAAGGAGCTAAAAGTCTAGTAAAAGAAAGGCAAGATGATCCAAGAGAGAAAGGTGAAGACCATAGAAAGTTTCTTCAGTAACAAGGAAGACCAAGGGGCACCCTCAGAGGAAGATGTCAACATCAGGGCCCCTCTATCTAAAGCTTCCAAGAAAAATATGAATTGTTCTCAGGCCATGGAGGTGCTCAAAAAGGACTTTGAAGATAAAATTAGAGAGGTAGAGGAAAAAATGGAAAGAGAAATGAGGGTGATGCAGGAAAGACATGAGAAAAAAGTCAACAGCTTGAAAAGTCAAATGGAAAAGGAGATACAAAAGCTCTCTGATGAAAATAATTGCCTAAGAATTAGGATTCAACAAATGGAAGCCAGTGACTTGATGAGAAACCAAGACACAATAAAGTAAATCCAAATGAATAAAAAAATAGAGGGCAATGTGAAATATCTTCTGGGAAAAACTGCTGACCTGGAAAATAGGTCCAGGAGAGATAATTTGAAAATTATTGATCTACCTGAAAACCACGATCAAGGAAAGAGCTTAGATACCATCTTCCAAAATATTCTCCATGAAAATTGCACTGATATTGTAGAAGCAGAAGATAAAATAGAAATTGAAAGAATCCACCAATCACCTACAGAAAGAGATCCCCAAAAGAAAACTCCTAGGAATATTATAGCCAAATTCCAGAGCTCTCAGGTCAAGGAGAAAATATTGCAATCTGCCAAAAAGAAAGAATTCAAGTACTGTGGAGCCTCAGTCAGGATAGCACATGATCTAACAACTTCTACATTAAAGGACCGGAGGGCATGGAATATGATATTCCAAAGGGCAAAGAAAATGGGATTACAACCAAGAATCACCTACCCAGCAAAACTCAGCATTATCTTTCAGTGGAAAAAAATAGGACTTTAATGAAAAAGAAGACTTTCAGATATTTGTGATGAAAAGACCTGGACTGAATGGAAAATTTGACTTTCAAATACAAGACCCTAGAGAATGATAAAACACTGGAGTTGGGGGACATACCTGGGGTCATGCAGTGGGTGACTGTCTTGTGTCTGAGCCCGGATTTGGGCTGGGATCCCCCTGGGTCCAGGGCAGATGCTTTGTTCACTGCATCACCTAGCTGCCCCATGATGACATCATTAGGGTTAAATTGAGGGTTGAAGGGAATTCATTGGGGGAGGGGGAAGGGCAGAAGCGAAATCCTACATGAAAGTAATAGGAAAAGGCTTATGGAGTGGGGGAAGAGGTGGGAGAGGAGCAGGGCAGTAAATGAATTTTACACTCATCAGAAAAGGCTCAAAGATCTTAAACTTGTCAGAGCTGCCTCAAGGAGGGACTAATACACCCACCCAACTGGGTGGAGTAATCTATTTAAACTGGCCAGTAAATGAGCCTAACTCATTAAAATTGACTCAAAGACCTCAATCTCAATAGAATTGGCTCAAAGAGGGACTAATGTACACACTCAATTAGGTGGAGTAATCTCTCTAACCCTGCAGGAAAATAGGAGGGGAAGGGGAAAAAGAGAGAGGGGCAAAAGAAGGAAGGGCAGATTGGGGGAGGGGACAGAGAAGCAAATCCCTTTTCAAGAGTGATAGGATGAAAGAAGGTGGATAATAGAATAAATATCATGGGGAAGGGAATAGGATGGAAGGGAAACAGTTAACAATAGTAATCATGAAAAAGAGAAAAGGGGGAAAATTGTACAAAAAATATTTATAGCAACTCTTGGTGGAGGCTAAGAATTGAGAATCAAGGGAATGTGCATCAATTGAGGAATGATGGAAAAAGCTGTGTTATATGATTGTAGTGGAATGGACTTGTGCTATAGGAAATGACAAACAGGATGATCCCAGAAAAACCTTGAAAGACTAATGAACATCGATGTATGATGAAGTGAGCAGAGCTGAGATGACATTGTGGGTAGTGACAGCAGTATTGTTCAATGAGTAATTGTGAATGACTTAGCTACTCTCAGCAGTACAATGATCCAGGACAATCCCAAGGAACTAATGAGGAAGCATACTATGCACTGCTATAGAAAGAACTGATAAAAAGAACACTTGTGGATTGTACATATATAACCTGATTGAGATCTTGTGGAGGGGGGAGGAAAGGGAGGGAGGAAAATTTGGAACTCTAAATCTTATGAAAATGAATGTTGAAAACTACCCTTACATGTAAATGGAAAATAAAATAAATGTTTGTTGAAAAAAAAATTTAGCAACATAGTCCCAGCATATTTTTTTTCAGAATCAATTATCAATGCTAGATGAAATATACCTCTATCTATTAATGCTATTACAGTAGAAGCATCTTCTTACCACTCCCAAATGTAAGAGAGGTATATCCTATCCTATCCTATCCTATCCTATATTGATAATGATAGAAACTGGACCTCAGATTTTGTTTAGGATAAGAATCTTTAGAATGAGTAAATTCCTTATCACAATTCAGGTTTGCATCTTCTCTCCAATTTAAGAGCATTCATTGCCTAGAACGCTAAAAAGTTAAGTGACTTCCCTGGGATCACACAGTTAATATCTCTCAGAGGCATGACTAGAATCCAGATCTTCCTGACTTAGAAGCCAATCCTCTATCCTCTATACAACATCACTACTCAGGCTTCCTGTAATAACATGAAACTAGAGGGTTATTAAGTCCATTCCTGCGAGAGTATTTTTTCCCTAGCCTATTTCAACATTCAAGTTAATGCAGTAAGAACTGAGTGTCTCCTTCAAAGGGACAAAAAAATGTACTAATTGAAGGGAATAGTATGTTTGGGAGAGCATTCAAAGCAAGATAGATTCTCCTTGTATCTCTTCCTGAACCTTTCCAGAGTCATCCCTTTTTACAAAAACCTTTGTAGAGCAAGAAGAGAAAAAAATTAGCAAAACCCATCAATCCAAAAGTGTTGTCATGTTATATTCAGTGTTCCAAGCCATGGGGCCTCTACCTCTGTAAAGGAATGTGTGTGTGTGTGTGTGTGTGTGTGTGTGTGTGTGTGTGTGTCTAGATAGCTGTTCCCATCTCTTATCTGGTGCCATGCTTGGTCTTCATAATTTCACAACATTCATCTTCAGTTGTTTTGTGCTTATTTTTTCTATTCACATTGTCTTAATTATTGTGTGTATAATGTATATTTATGTCTATGTATAAATACATAGAAAAGTAGATGACAAATAGATAGCTTTCCTGGCTTCACATAAGTCCTTTCGTGCTTTTTATCCATCTTTTTCATCATGTCTTAAACAGTGCAATAGGCCTTTACATGCACTCATGTACCACAGTTTGGTTAGTTGTTTTTAAATTGAGGAGCAGCTATTTTTCCATTTCTTTGCTAGAACAAAAGGTGTTGCTATAAATATTTTTGTGTATTTTGAGTCTTTCTTTTTTGTCACTGACCTTCTTGAGGTATGATCCCAGCAGTAGAATCTCTGGGTCAAAGAACATGGGCATTTTCATCACTTTCTTCACATATTCAAATTGCTTTACAAAACGGCTATACTAATACACAGTTCTATTAAGAGTGCATTAATGTGTCTCTTTCCACATCTCCTACAAAATTTACTATAACTTGTTTTTTTTTTCTCCTCTTTGCCAATTTGCTGGGTATGAGTTGAAACCACAGGGAGTAATAATTCTTTTCCTAAACTAATATCTCTTTTTCAGAATATTCTCCAAATAAACTCTAATTTGCATTTTCCAAAGGTGAATGTTGTTATTTTCTGCCAAGTTTTCAGGCTTTCTCTGAAGTTTCTTTGAGTGTCTCTGATCTTGCATATCATTCACTTCTCTCTGAGTAAGTTCACCTAATACTCACAAGTGTCCTCACCATGCTGCTCCCTTCAGATCCAATCTTTTCCACCACTGAACTCTGTATATTCAATAAATATTAATGAAGTGCCAACAGTTGGGAGCCCATGTTTTACTATGTCTGGGGAAGGATATTGAAGGGAAAAAAAGGAGGAATGACCTTTCACCAGTCATGGGTGGTATGTTCCTGGGCTCAGAAGAGGCAAAACATTACTAAGTCAAGGCTACTTTTAGAAAACTTGGATATCACTCTTCACTTATATTTATATTATATTATATTATATTATATTATATTATATTATATTATATTATATTATATTATATTATATTATATTATATTATATTATATTATATTATATTTAATTGTAAATTAAACTTATACAATAATTCCTCAATTACATGACACTGTTAGGAATGAGGTGTTCCAAATTAATAAAATTAATGGTATATATAATCAAATTAATGGAAATTCATACTTTTAAATGCAAAAAAGTACTTTAAATATTTTGCTGTAAATTTTTTCAGTAATTCATCTCCCACTTCTCCATCTTATTAAACTGAGCAGATATAATTTAAATTTTTCTTCTTGACTCATGATGATTTTTTAAAATCAGAGAATCATTGAATTTTATATTAGTAAGGGAACTAAGATGGTATCTGGTCAAAACAACACATGACAAAAAAAATACCCTCAGCAACCTATTCAGTAAGTGGTCATCAAGCCTCTTTAAGATTGAGTAAGAAGGAATTGGCTACCTCTGGGAGTAGCCTATGCTGCTTTTTGATACTTTCATTGCTAGTAAGGTGTTGTTGTTGTTTTTTTAACCTCATACTTAGATTTTCCTCTTTGACACTTCCACCCACCATTTCCAGTTTTCCCTTTAAGTTAAAAAAGAAGTCTAATTTGTTTCCCATTTGACAGCCTTTCAAATATTCAAGAAAAATATAATATTCTATACCTAGTCTTCTGATTTTCTTTTCTTAGAGTAAACATCTATAATTCCTTCAATCAGTTTTTATGTGGTGTGATCTAGAGTAGGGTTATTAATCTAGGGTCCACATATTCCAAAAAAGGTTTTTGGATATCTGAATGATGATAATGATGATGATAATGGTAACAGTAATAATAACAACAAAATAGCACTGATGTAGCATTAATAGTTCTTTAAGATAAAACAAAGTGCTTTATTTATGTCCTATCATGTGATCCTCAAAAGAACTCAGTGAGATAGGTGTTATTATCTTGATTTTACAGAGCTGTTTGTGGAGGGATGTAAATGCTAATCAGCACACTTTATATTTAATCCTAGGGGTAACAGAGTGCTACTGGGGTTTATTGAGTTAGGGTCAGGGCTGCATGTGACATTGTTAGATTTGCACATTAGAAAATTATTTTAGCAGCTTTGTGACATATGATTGGAGTGGGGAGAACCTCGAGGTAGGGAGGTCAATTAGAAGACTATTTCATCACATATGAAAGATGATAAGGCCCTAAACTAGAGTGGCTGAATGAGAGGAGAGAACAAGATATCATGGATGTTTTTCAAGACAAGATTTGGCAACTTGTGGCTAAAGTGAATGACAATGACACAGATTGTGAACATGGGTGACTGATGGATGATAGTGCCCTCGACAGTAATAGGGAGGTTTGAAAAAGGGGTTGTTTTTTGTTGATGTTGTGGGGGGTAGAGAATGAATTCTGGTTTTGATATATTGAGTTTGAGATGACTATGAGAAATCTAGTTGGAAATTTCCAAAAGGCAGTTGGTGATGAATGACTATAGCTTAGGAGAGAGTTGTGCTTGATATAGATATAGAAGTCTTCTGCAGTGACATAGTAATTGAACCCACTGGAGCTGAATAAAGTAACTGAGAAAGAATATAGAGAAGCAAGAGGGCTAAGGACAAAGTCTCTGAAGACAGTTTCAGTTAATACATATGATAGAAATTGTTTTTTTCCCTGATTCAACTTCTTTCTTCTCACACATAACATGGGGAGGTTACCTAAAAGAAGATAAAGCTGTCCCTGGAAAGTGATTGGCCTATTTTATTGGCCCCAGCTTCCCTGATGCAGCTTCTTTCACTGCCCTTATTCTTACCCTCCTACCAACCTGGGGTAGGTCTAGGACAAAGCTGTCCCTGGGATTTAATTAGCTTTGGCTTCCCTGGTGCAGCTTCCTGGTCACCTAAGGACATAAAAAGTCCTGGTCACATGGAATCTAGGCCCTTTAGACTTGATGGGTTTCTGAAACCCACTTGAGTCACATTACTCTGTCCTGATGATCAGATGCATTCACATATGAAGATGAGAGGTTTGTATCTGAAAAAGTGAAGTGCCACTGTATCCTTATTACATATCCTTCCCATATGAGGGTAAAGTAAACCTCCTTGTGTTAAGTGCCTTATTTTATCCCACAATTGAATCTGCACTAAGAGAATGTTGGCATTAAAGCTACCTGTGATAATGAGCATGACATGAATTCAAGTTTAGGAAATGAAGCAGAGAAATAGTACTAAGAGAATCAAGAAAGAGCCGTATCAAGAAAGTTATATCATGTCTCTTCTCTAGGCTCACAGTATTTTACTTATCTCTATTCTTTCTGTCTAGGTGACATGTAAAAAGATCTTATTAAAATTTTGGTTCTGTAAATGTCTCTGTTGTTGATCTTTACTTTAATGTTCTCCACCATGCTTTTTCCTTCTGGTTTCTGGGATTTCCATATGCCAATATATCTACTCCAAAACCCTTCCCCTTTTTACCTATCCTATTTCTTTTTTTGAGTAAGATATATTCTCACATTTAAAGCTCTTTACAACCTGGCCCCATTTCTACCTTCCTTTACAATCCTGCTCTACCGGTCTCCTTGCTGTTCTTCACACATTACATTCCATCTCTTCTCTCAGTGACTTTACACTGACTTTCCAATATTCCTGAGAAGCTCTGCCTCCTCAATTGTGCCTCTTAGAATCTTTGGATTCCTTCAAGATTCAGCTCTAATGACAACTTTTACAAGAATGAAGGAGAAACAACAATTTATATTTGTGACTTTAATTAGAATATAAGCTCCTTTTTGGTAATCCTTTCATTAGCCTTAATTCTGTTTTCCTTCTGCTTTGTATATGAAAATTTTCATCATATTCAATGTTTGTTGAGTTCAGAATTAAAACAAACAACACCCCCCCAAAAAAAACCCCAAACTCCTAACAACTGTACATGGGTACAGGGAGAAAATATTTAAGCTTTGTCAGAGTAAGGACTATTTTTTTTCCCCTTTCATTATATCTCCAGTGCTTAGCACAGTACCGGGCACATAGTGCTTACTTAAAAAGTATTTTTTGATTGACTTATTGATTGCTTCTAATACTTTCATAGTCTAGTCATTAATCTCAAGTGTTTGCATAGTAGCATGACACCTTGATGATACCTAGGAGATGAAATTTGCCTTTTTATGTTGGTATCTCTAGTTCATCTTGCTTGTCACCCATGTTCTATATAATTGTGTACAACTAGATGCTGATTAGTGTACATAATGAATTCCCTAGACCAGTTGCCTTATTTGAATTTGTACTGTATAATCCCATTGGGCTGAACCAGTTATGATATTTTACATAATTATAGCTTCAAATAGTGAAAATGCAATACATGGTACCACTTCAGGGAATTCACACTAATTGGAAACTAACTTCATAGATATCTAAGTCAATGGTATTTACTGTTAACTTATTTCTTGGATTTTCATCTCCTATGATCTTCCTGGTGTCTCTGCTACTATTTTTCCTATATACCACCTACCCTTTATGGAATCTGGCTTGGAAAATCAACACATGCAATTTTATACCCCATCCTTTTCAGTTTAAAGCCCTTTTTTATTAGATTTGCAAAAATCCTGACAAATGTATAGTTACTAGTTTTGTTGTGTTTTTTAGGTTCCCCTGGGCTCTGGCAAAGAGTTCTGTTATTCCTATGTTTAAAACCATAATCGAGAAACCGAAATTATTCAGACCATAACCAGTTGTTCACTTTCTAAGTCTCCCTTTATCTTCTGAATTCCTTGCCTTCATGGGCAACAGTCTTGAAAACAGCACCTGTTTCTTTAATTCAGTATATTGCCCCTCCCCTATCTTTAGCAATGCTTTCTTTCAGGACCATTTGTACCTACATATAAATGTAGGAATAAGTAGTAATCTAGTTTATTAAGTCTTGGGAGCTTCTCTGTCATGATTTGCATAAATGTCCCAGGAAGACAGCAGGCCACTCTCTCTTAACAGGTTGACAAATAAATAATTGCCATAATGATCCTCAGTAGAGACTCAGGAATCATGACTATGCCCTTTCAGTTCCAACTCTTACTGTAGGATATCTTATAATACCTGTGGATACATAAAACTATATCTTGGAGAAAAGTAGATGTGGCTTCTTTAAAATGCGAGCTCCTTCCATTTGGGGGGAAAAAAAGGTTTAAATTTGTTTCTTATCTTCAACTTTTCACTGGCCCTTCTTCCCCTTTTATTCTCTTTTACATTCTTCTACCTTACAATGCTCAGCTACAAGTTGATTCCTCTTTAACTATCCGTATGCTTTTTTTCTTTGTTTTTACATCAAAGTCTTCCTTCCTTCCCCTTTTCCCTCCTTTTCTTCCTTGTCTGTATATGAAATTATGAATTTCTATTAGATTGTTTGTTTTTAAATGTATATTAACTTTAACACAGTAGAAGTAAAATTTCCCTCCTTATCTGTGCTCCCTTCTGAATTTCTGCATACTTCTGTGTGTTTATTATTTCATTAATGTTCTTTTCTTTCCTTTCTTCTTTGTTTGGAATAATTATCACTATCCACCCAAGTTACCATCTTCCAAAATACTTTCCCTTTCCCTTATAGCAATTAAGTATCTATATCTCTATTATAGAAAAAGATGGGAAATCATGTTTGATCATCAGTGTTCTGAAGTCATGATTAGCAATTGCATTAAGAGGTTTTTATTTTATTAAAGTTATTTTCTTGAACATTAGTTGTATAAATTGTTCTCATTCTGCTCACTTTACTCTGTATCAATTCATTAAAGTTTTCCTAGGTCTCTTTTAACCTGTATTTTTGTCATTTCTTTTAGCACAAAAATATTCCATCACATTTATATACTATAATTTGTTCATTAATTTTCCATTTAATGTACACATTCTACAGATGAGCATGGGACCTAGAGCTAGGCACTATTGTGTGTATATTCTTCCCCTATCCAAATTTTTCTCTCTAGGCGAAATGAATTAAAATGAGTATTAACAGCAGAGATAACATGGGGTAACTTGGTGGCACAGTGGATAGAGTGCCAAGCTTGGAGTCAGAAAGACTCCTGTTTCTGAACTCAAATCTTGTCTCAGACACTTCCTAGTTGTGTCATCCTAGGAAAGTCACCTATTCTGTTTACCCTAGTTTCTTCCTCTGTAAAATGGGCTGGAGAAAGAAATGGAAAGCCACTGCAGTACCTTTGCCAAGAAAACTCCATATGGGATCACAAAGAGTTGGACATGACTGAAAAACAATGGAATGACAACAAAATCAAGAGAGGAAATAGAGAGATAAAATATCAGCCTGAGGGATATGGGTATGGCAGGAGGGAGCACCAGTGATATCTTTTTTTTAAAATATAAAGAGTTTGGGATGAGGGGTCCTGATTTTAGTCTCATTATATTAAATATATATGATGCTAGGGGCAGTTAGGTGGCACAGTGCATAAAGCACCAGCCCTGTGGTCCTGGATTCAGGAGGACCTGAGTTCAAATTCCGCCTCAAACACTTGACACTTCCTAGCTGTGTGACCCTGGGCAAGTCACTTAACCCTCATTGCTCATTGCTCCACCAAAAAAAAAAAAAAAAAGGAAAAAGAAATAGGTAGCCCTTACCAAGGCCAACCCCCTCAATTTGTATATCCCTCCTGTCACTTTAAGGGGGCAGCTAGGTGGTGCAGTAGATAAAGCATCGGCCCTGGATTCAGGAGTACCTGAGTTCAAATCTGGCCTTAGACACTTGATACTTACTAGCTGTGTGACCATGGTCAAGTCACTTAACCCCCATAGCCCTGTAAACAACCCCCCCCCCAAAACAATAATCAAAACAAAAAAAACAAACAAAAAAAACCCCAACAGCAAAACAACAAAAAACAACTATATATGTACACACACATACACACACACACACACACACACACACACACACACACACACACACACACACATATGAACCTCTGCTTATTTTATTTAGCACCAGATTACTAGAAGTCATAGTTTTCCCTTCTTCTCCAATGTATTCTCCAAATCACTGCCCAACACTCAAAAGTTGGGGAAAAGATGTATGTGATTCAGAATGGCTAGTCTCTCAGCTTCATCATCTAGGTTTTGTTTACTCTAGGAATGCTTCTACTTTAATCTCACCACTACCAACTTGTGCTCTGCAACCAAGAAAATTTATTTTATTTAGGGCTTGCCCCCCCGCCCCAATATATGGTTTACTTGGTTTCATTTTTGAAGCATCATACAAACTGATATCACACAATTCATTAAAGTGTTTACTATGTGCCCAACACTTACACTGTGCTAGGTAACTATTGAAATATCTTCTTCCCTCTTTTGTCTTGATCCTTAGTCCTACAAATCCAGATTGAATTTTTTTCCTATTTGTGAAAAAAAAAAAGAAAAAGTTCCATTTCCTCCTATTTCCTTTCCTGACATTGTTTTTTTTTCTTGCTATCAGCCAAGAGAGGGAAGTAGATACCTATCCCCAGTGATTTCATCTTTTCATTCAAAAAAGCATTTATTAAGTGTTCACATTGTACCAAGCATTGTGCTAAGTGCTAGAAACATGCATAATTCCTGTTCTCAAATTATTCCTGAGCTCAAATTATAATGGGGGGGGGGAGATAACACATAGAAAGACTCAGCTACAGATCTGTACTTCCACATCACTGGATTCTTTTCTAGGTTCTCCTTCCTAGAAGTGTCAATGACAAATTGAGAAACATCACTACACTGATGAATTTTGGGACAAGGTCTATTCTATAATTTCTATGGTCTGACATCTCTATGGCAACACTTACCAAGCATTGGCACAGAGCCAAAAGATTACATTGAAGAATCTCTGAAGAGAAACAATATGTCCATGGAGCAAGTGGCAAAAATTAATCTGACTCTGGTTCTCAGAGATAAATTAAACATAGAACCAAAGAATGTCAGACTTAGAAAACATCTAGTCTACCTCTCCTGTCCCCATTTATGTATATTGAAACTGAGTCCCCCAAAAGGAAAATAACTTGCTGGAGATCAGACAACTCTATAGTATCAGAGCCCATAGGACTACCTTCTAATCTTCCAATAGTATCATGAGGTAGAAACTGGAACATTTATCTAGATTATTTGATCATTCAATTTAAAAATGCATATACATCTGTAATATTTTCCCATTTAGAAAATTCTGAGGTTTCTTCTTGAAATTCTTTGGAAAATTTCTCTCTATGGATATGACTTAAATTCCATGTTTCTTCTACTGGGACACATTGCTACCCTCCTTCTGCTTTAGAGCATGCACCCTGTGTTAGAGGCCCCTTTATGAGCAGGGAATTTAGCAAGTTCCTGGAAAAGTGCCAGTACTTGTCCCTTCCTGGCTCCTTTATTCTGATTTGTATTCAGGCCCTATATTTCCTTTTGTATGTGTTTAGCTTAGGGATTTATCACTGCAGCTTAGATCTGTGATGATCTATTGATAAACCTGCACTTTAATAAATGTGGCCTTCTGTTCCCTTTAATAATTAAAGTAAAGGAAATTGGACCTCTGTTGAGGAAAGCTATAGGTGGGTAGAATGCTATAGTGGAATCAGGAGATGATGAGCCCCCACATTCCAGTTAGGCCTTAATTACATGAGGGTGCAGTGTCCTGTGGAGTGTTTTGAGACATTTTACAACAAGAGAAAAAGAAACCTAAATCAGAATTCTCTCTCTTCATTTCCTACCTGGTTGTTTTCCTGGACTTCATCATCTCTAAAACCTCATAATTCTGCAAGATGCACTCAGCTCTGAAATAAACACCACCACAGCACCCTTTTCCCCTGGGGCCCCTTCCTCCCTCAGATTGGATAGGGTGGGGGATGGACATTACAGAGTTCCTCTCTTGTCCTCCATCATTTGGAAGCCACCTGGGGAATTCTCCTCATCATTTTCTACCCAGCTGCTTTCCTGGACTTAATCATCTCCAGAAACTCATCATTCTACAAGATAAAATCAATTCAAATGCTTACCTTCCTCTGATCATTTCCCACCTTTGCTATATAACTTCATTATTCCCCCACTCTGGTGAACCCATTTCCCCACTTTTCAGCTTTATTTTATATATTGTCTGACTCCATTAGATTGTTAACTCCTTGAGGGCAGGCATTCTCATAGATTATTTGGTGGTTGTTGCTGTTGTTTTTTGTATCTTTAGTGCTTAGCACAGTGCTAGTTACAGAGTAGGAGCTTAATGGATGTTTATTGACTATTGACTATTCCCTGGTGACTGTAAGTCTACAAAAGTTACAGCTAAGAAAAGCTAGGCGTTTCTAGAGTGGGCCATAATTTTTCCAACTGGGAAGCTCCAAAAATAATTTCTGCTTTTCTTCTGAAACTACTCACTGGATGCCTGCCTTAAGTAGGATCACATGATAGTTGAGTTGGAGCCATTGTGAGAAGGATCTCATTATTCTGTGATTGGTCCCAGTGCATGTGAATGGGGCATTCTGTTGCTTATATATTTATTCAGCTTTTCCCATGTGAGAGAGTAAGGTGTATACAAATAGCTTTCTTCAGGTATTTAAAAGCCTGTCATACGGAAGAAGGATTAGACTTTGCCCACAGGCCAGAACTAGGAGTTCTGATTGGCAATTGCTGAGTGGAAAATTTCAGCTTGATACAAAGAATAAATTCCTAGTTGAACAAAGTTGAAATGTAGGACCTTGGGAGGCACAATACTCCTCACTCAATGTCTTTTGGTAAGGTCAATATGATCACTTCTTGGAGATTTTACAAAAAGGATTCCTCTTCAAGTTTGAGAAATTTCTTCTAACTTTTTGTGATTCTTGAAAAAGACATAAAATTCACAGTGGCTCTAAGAATCTATCAGAGAAACATTTCACCAGATTTGTAAGTCTAGTTAGCTGTGGTATTTCACAGCTCTAGTTCCTACCACTGGGAAGGTTAAATTTACTGTACTGTGTGAGTTTGGGAGTTTTGAGCTTCAGTGAAGCTCAAGCTGGTCACATGTCTTCTCTAGGTCTGACACCAATATGGTAAGCCCCTGGGTATAGAGAGCCATCAGACTTCCAAAGAAATAGTTAATTGACCTACGCTGTGAAAAAATAGGGTGGACTAAAGCTTCTGTGATGGTCAGTATTAAGATCAAACCCCATGAGAACCCATTTCACTTCCCACTAAGGTGGGATATGGAAACCCAATCTCAAAAAAGCAAACAAGTTGTTGTTTTCTTTTAACCCTCTCAAAACATATCTCTCAATCTAGATGATGTTTCCAGGTCATCTCTGATTTTTCCTTCTTTTACAGAAAAGGCTGCTGAAGTCAAGAATATTTAATATTCAGAAAAGAAAGGGACCTATAACTATGGCCTTAGTTATCAAGAGTCTTATTCCCTGTATGATTTCTGTAATTGAAATGATTTAGTTTATCTTCATCTGTGTTTAGGGTCAAAGATTCAAAGTCAAAATTGAAAAAAAATTATTGCCCTAAAAGCAGCTTACATTCTAATGGTGAAGTCCTAGATTCAGGTCCTACTTCTGACAAGTACTAACTGTGTAACTAAATGCAAATCATTTACATTCTCAGTGTTCTTAGACAATTCTCCAAGTTACAGATGATCTGTCTGCATGGGTGAAGGTAGTTTTCACTTATGGAGTTTTCTACACTGATGAAGTCACAGATACACATCCCCACCCACCCCAAATAAACACACACACAAACAAAAATCATTGGCATCTTCAAAAGCTTCAGTCAGCACTTAATGCTTAGCACAGTATTTATTTTAATAAATATTTGTTGAATTATAATGATAAATTTCCCATAGTCTGGTGAAAACTCAAAGGAGGTAATTATAGAAGTAGTGACAATTTTAGATCCTATTAATCAGAAGTTCAGGTAATAATGAAGGAAATACCAATTTTGCTCTACAATATATATGAAGAAGTGTCTCTTGGACTTCATCTGATTTTGTAAGAACAATTGTGAAATGATTCAAATAATTCTTTAGGATTCTATCAAGAAGCATACATGTATTGTACATATGCACACAAATGTGCACCTATATACGCATGTATATACACATCCTGAACAAGAAAAGGCATAATGACAAGAAGGATGGTTGTCCCCTTGGAAAGGTATAGGAACAGTGTTGAAAAAAAGACAAAAAAATTGAGAACTGAGTTTTAGTAAGAGGATGTTGGATGATGAGTCATAAGAGCTGGGTTCTAATCCCAGGTCTGTCATAAACTAGTTGTCTGACTTGGGGCAAGCTACTTCATTCCTATCACATTTTGTTTTCTGATCTAGAGAATCAAAAAGCCCATAATAGGACTGTGCTGATCGAATGGAAAATTTTTCCAAAGAGCAATGTAGTAGACATTCTATAAGGAAGCACCTAATTGTGTCCTGTTTATACTTAAGCAAAGAATTCAGAAAGAGTATTCACAATGTTTTGTTCATGAATTACCCTTAAGCTCTCCTTAGCTATTCCTACCTCATATATCCCAACACCTCCACTGTAAATTCCCTACAATAAACAGGGTGCTACAGTGGCTGGATGCTTTGACTGGAACTAGATCTCAAGTTCTACCATAGGCAAGTAACTTCACTCATTCTCTTGGGCTTAAAGTTTCTTATCTGTAAAATGAAAGAATTGGGTTAGAGGAGTTCTGAGGTGCTTTTCATTATTATTAATTCTCTGGCCATGGGAGCAGCTAGGTGGTTCAGTGGATAAAGCACCAGTCTTGGACTCAGGAGCATCTGAGTTCAAATCCAGCCTCAGACACTTGACACTTACTAGCTGTGTGACCCTGGGCAAGTCACTTAACACTCATTGCCCTGCAAAAATAAAAATAATACAAAATAATAACAATTCTTTGACCTAAAGCTTAAAATCACATATCAAGCCAAAGTTCTGAGGTACTAGGTTCTAAATGAAATTAAATAATATACATAAGCATAGCATACAAACACAGCTCCAGGAAGCAAAGAAAAAGAATGGATTGGGACAGAGTGTATACGGCCATCTTTCTTCTTCTTCTTCTTCTTCTTCTTCTTCTTCTTCTTCTTCTTCTTCTTCTTCTTCTTCTTCTTCTTCTTCTGTGGGATAATGAGGGTTAAGCGACTTGCCCAGGGTCACACAGCTAGTAAGTATCAAGTGTCTCAGCGCGATTTGAACTCAGGTCCTTCTGAATCTAAGACCAAGCTATACTCTTTTTTTTTTTTAATGTATAAGGTATTTTATTTTTTCCGTTACATGTAAAGATAGTTCTCAACTTTTGTTTATACAAGCTTTACAATTTCAGATTTTTCTCCCTCCCTCCCCTCCCTCCCCCCTCCCCTAGACAGCAGGTAATCTGATATAGGTTATATCTATATATCTCTATACATATAGATATAGATATATACACATACATATATATACACATAATAACATTAATCCTATTTCTGCATTAATCCTGTTACAAGAGAAAAAATCAGAGCAGTGATGCAAAACCTCAAAATAGAAAAAAAAAAACAACAGCACCCAAAACAAAAGAAATAATATGGTTCAATCACAAGCTATACTCTTGATCACTATCCCATGAAAGGGAGGGAGTGCCTCAGGCTATATATCTATGACTTGACTCCCTTCTCAGCACATTGCAGTTCTACAAACACACCAATTAAACCCATAAACCCAAACAAATAGCAAAGAGAAATAAGAGAAAGTATACATATGAGACATATATACCAAACAATACACAGAGTAGATGATGTCTCCCATTTGAAAGTAAGAGTAATTTGAGGGTAAGCTCAACCAAGAGAGAGAGAGTCTCAAATCTCAGCCACAGGGAAATTCCCTGAAGTCTTCAGTATAATGAGTTAGAAATAGGGACACGATCAAAGTTCTGGTTCTTTTTACAAGTTAGCTTCTTCCCAGAGTCTTTCTCTCTCTTCAGAGACCTGAAGAGAGTTTGAAATTCCATATCTTTTCTCTTAAAGCAAGAAGTCTGAAGGGCAGGATCTTTCTTCTTTTTTACTCTCATCAACTCTGCCTTTAAGTAGGCTCAGAGCATTAAGCAATCAAGTTCTACCAATAAAGAGATTTTTATGCAAATATTCTTGGCCTTTAATTCTTGAACCAAGGATTATGCTTCCTTGTGACCCTAGCCACAATATCAAAATAGAAATGAATAAATAAAATATAATAATAATTCTCAAATTCTATTCTTGAATCCCTTATATTATGCTCAGGTTTGATAAGGGTGGCATTGGGCGGGTGGGGGGGGTATAAAACATATGAAGAAAATACAACTAAAAAGAACATTTAATCAATAAAGTGTTATTAATCATATACCCAATGAAATATAATTCTTTCCATAGATTGCTCTGCTAGTGTAAAAGATGGAACAAATCTCTACCTTAGGCCAGGGAAAGCTACAGACATACATTCAATTCAATAAAAAGAAGAAACACAATCATTTCAATAAGAATAAGAATAAAAAATTCCTTGAAGATATGTTTTCTGAACAGTTGTTTTGTATCCTAACCTAACACTGGAAATATTGAAAAAAAGGTGGGCTCCAATTGCTGCTGAGTTCTCCAGGCAGTCTCTGAAGTCCTTAGCTGTTACCAAGCAAGGTTCTGGCTTCATTACTTTTAATCATGGCTAACTCCCTCTCCTAGATGTCAGCTGCTTTAACTTGGCTTCAACTATTGTCAATCATAACTAGCTCTGCCTCTACGGTCACAAGTCTGTCCCTGAAGACACATCTTTATATTTTGTCATTGAAGATCTCTCTCCTCAGCTATTGCTATGTCCCAATGTCTCTTCTGTCATTGATTACCAGACTTCTTCCACTGTAACTGTCCTACCAACCTGAAGTCAGCACCACTCCTTATTGCCTTTTATCAGACTTCCTGGGCTGTATGCCCAACAGCAATTATTAATTCAATTTTATTGTGAGGTTACTACAGAATGTATAAAATATTTGGGTGTCTACCTTACAATAAACACAAAAACTATATAAATACAACCATAAAGAAATATTTACAGAAATACAAGTAATTGGAAAAATATTATTTTTTCACAGCTAAGTTAATATAATAAAAATAAGAATACTAACAAAATAAATTTAGTTATTCAATGTCATTACAACAAAACTACAAAAATATTACTTTATAGAACAAGACTAATTCTCACAGCAATTATCTTAATGTCTTTGTAGATGACAATTAAGAAGAGCTTTGAGGCCGGTTTAAAAAAAGACAAACTAAAGAAAGAGATGAATAGGTCTCTGAAAGACAAGAGTTCATTCATTCTGGGGGATGTGGGTTTGGGGAGAGCATCAAACCTACCCAATTTGAGAGTAACCCTTATTAGCACATGCAGCTAATGTAATATAGAAGTGTCATGTAGACTGAAACAGAGCAATGTCAAAAACTAATAAAAGTGTAATGGAGGTTATAGAAAGCTGACATCAGAGAAAAAAGATCTGGGTTCAAGTCTTGCTTTTGTCATATACTGACCATATGTATGACCTTGCACAAGTCATGTAAACTTTCAGTGCTGAAGACAGTTCTAAGACTGAGTCAGAGATGACTTGCCAATATATATTGCTAGAGGGAGTTTCCACATTGAGAGTTCCCTACTTTAATCAAATTATAGACACACAAAAATTGAGGACATGTAGAGACCTGATTTTTATCTCACAAACTACTTGACAATACATCACAAGAGCTCATAATATTGCAGTGTTCATAGATGATGGATAGACAATTTGAAAAGTCTCACATTATGGAATAACCTTTAATTCCGCTTTAGAGAATAGAATATGCATAGAACACTGATAATTGGATCCAAGTAATCAAAGGTATGACAAAAACATAAGATTGCACTCATCTTTGAGTGAGTACCCAGTGCATTCTCCCTATAACAGAAGGTTCTTATAGCTGGTAAAGAAAATAGAGGTGAGGAAAATGGGTGAAGAAAGTGATCAAACCAGATTCAAATGTTCCAAAGATACCTCTTTAGTTATGTAGCAGAAGAAACATATTCATTTCAATACTGTTAAGATCAGACCTGCTATAAAGCCAACCAACAAGATGTGAATAGAATTTCAGAAATTTAGAAAGGATAGATCTCATTACTGAATGGGGATATAAAAGTGTGTGTGTTTCTGTGTACACATTTTTCTAAACCATACATGTCAGCTTTACAGAAATTGACCATTTATTATGGCATAAAAACCTCACAAATGCAGAAAATCAGTAATATTGGATACATATATTCCTTACCACATTGAAATAAATATATTATAATAAAGGACTGTTAGTAAAGGATTGAAACTAATTAAAGTTTAAATAATTTAAACATAATGAATTGATGGTTTAAAGAAGAAATCATAAGACAAATAAAGAAAACATTAAAGAAAATTACATTGAGACAATATATGCAGTCAAAATATTCCTTAGGAAAAAATTTATATTTTCATCAAGAAAGAGAGAAAGAACAGATCAATGAATTGAACATGCAACTAAACAACAGACAAACTAGAAAACCAATAAATTACAAAATCTCAACTAAACACTAAAATAGAAATTCTGGGAAAAAAGAACAGATTGATAAAACTAAAAGGGAAAAAATTAGATGAATAAGGAAACCTAGAAGATGTTTTAATAGAAAAATAATATATTATTTACTTTTATTTTTAAAAAAGACAAAAGTAATTATAAGTATCAAAAAAGAATTCATAAAAATAAAGGAAAAACAAAGATAATTATTGAAAACTATGTTTTCCAAGTATATGACAAATAAAAACAAAAACATAAATGAAACATAGAAATGTTGACAAACGTATAAAATGTACATGGTTTTATTTTTTTTACATATAAGGTATTTTATTTTTTCCGTTACATGTAAAGATAATTCTCAAATTTTGTTTATACAAGCTTTACAATTTCAGATTTTTCTCGCTCCCTCCCCTCCCTCCCCCCTCCCCTAGACAGCAGGTAATCTGATATAGGTTATATCTATATATCTATATATCATATCCATATCCATATATATATATATATATATACACACATAATAACATTAATCCTATTTCTGCATTAATCCTGTTACAAGAGAAAAAATCAGAGCAGTGATGCAAAACCTCAAAATAGAAAAAAAAAACAACCAACAGCACCCAAAACAAAAGAAATAGTATGGTTCAATCAGCATCTATACTCGACAGTTCTTTTTTTTTTCTTTTATTTGGAGATCCTCTTCTATCATGAATTCCCTGGAACTCTTCTGTACCATTGCATTGGTGAGAAGAATATAGTCCATCACAGTAGATCAACACTCAATGTTGATGATACTGTGTACAATGTTCTTCTGGTTCTGCTCATCTCACTCATCATCAGCTCACGTAAGACCCTCCAGGTTTCTCTGAATTCCTCCTGCTCATCATTTCTTACAGCACAATAGTATTCCATTGTATTCATATACCACAACTTGTCCAGCCATTCCCCAATTGATGGGCACCCCCTCAACTTCCAATTCCTTGCTACCACGTAAAGAGCAGCTATAAATATTTTTGTACACGTGGGTCCCTTTCCCCCTTCCATGATTTCTTTGGGAAAAAGACCTAAAAGTGGAATTGCTGGGTCAAAGGGTATGCACAGCTTTATTGCCCTTTGGGCATAATTCCAAATTGCTCTCCAGAATGGTTGGCTCAGTTCACAGCTCCACCAACAATGCATTAGTGTTCCAATTTTCCCACAGCTTCTCCAACATTTATTATCTTGCTTTTTTGTCATGTTAGCCAATCTGATAGGTGTCAGGTGGTACCTCAGAGTTGTTTTAATTTGCATCTCTCTAATCATTAGAGATTTAGAGCATAAAATGTACATGTTAACAGAAAAAAGGAGAGAGAATTAAATAATCAAATTGCGGGAAAAGAAACTGAACAAGTTGTAAAAGAACTCCCAAAGGAGAACAAAACAAAAGCTCTGGCTAAATGGATATATAAGGAAATTAAGACAAACATTTAGAGAATAATTAATTCCAACATTGCATAATCTTTTGGGAAAAAATTAGGAAAAGCAGACCCTAAAAACTCTTTGTATGATATAAATATGGTCTTGATACCTAAACCAGGGAAAATCAAAATAATGAAACTATAGACTAATATCTTTACTGAACAATGATATAAAAAATTATGCACTTTTTTTTTTCCATTTGGCCAGTCAATCTTTGTGCTTTCTTTTCCAAGCTGCTGATTCTTTTTTCATAGTTTTCTTGTTTTGCTTTCATTTTTCTCCCCATTTTTTCTTCTACCTCTCTCAATTGATTTTTAAAATCCTTTTTGAGCTCTTCCAGGAAGGCTTTTTGTTCTTGAGACCAATTCACCTTCCCTCGTGAGGCTTCAGATGTAGGCAATTTGAGGGTATTGTCCTCATCTGAGTTTGTGTTGTCTTCTTCCCTATTGATACAGAAGCTTTCAATGGAGAGGGCTCTTTTTTTTCTTCTTACTCATTATTGCAGCTTATTTATTTATTTTTTAAGTTGAGGTCTCCTCTGGGAGCACCAGGGTCCCTGTTTTGTGCTTCTTGTGCAGGGGTATAGGTGCTGTGTGACCGGCTTCTTACTCTGAGGTCATTATAGTTCGCCCCCCTGCACCACCTCCTGTCTGAGTGCACTCAGCTAGGTGCCCGATCCCGTCTGTCCTGCTCACAGCCCCACAGGCAGCCTGCCCTCCCGGCCGGTGCAGGTAGGTTTTCCCACTGTCCTTCTTGGCCACCAGATTTTTGAGTCAGGTTCCAGGGGCCTCAGTTGTTCGGCTATGGCCTGCAACTCCTGCTGACTTGCCCTGACCCCCTCGGTGCTGGGCTGGTGCCCTGAGTTGGGCCTCCCTTTTTCCCGAGTCAGACTGACCTTTTCTTCAAGTCTTCTAAATTATCTCTGGTTGGAAGACTGTGTCTCTCTCTTTGCAGGTTCTATAGTTTCAGAAACCGTCCAGAGGCTTGATTTAATGTTCTTTTTGAGGGAACAGAAGGAGAGCTCAGGCAGCTTGCTGCTTCCTCTCTGCCATCTTGGCTCCGCTCCCTCCGTAATATAATATTGCTCTTACTGTGTACAACATTCTCTTAGTTCTGCTCACTTCACTTTGCATCAGTTCATATATGTCTTTTCAGGTTTTTCTGAAATCATCCTGCTTGTCATTTCCTTTTTTAAAAATTTCTTTTTTATTTTTTTAAACAGGGCAATGAGGGTTAAGTGACTTACCCAGTGGTTACACAGCTAGTAATTGTCAAGTGTCTGAGGCTGCATTTGAACTCAGGTCCTCCTAAATCCAGGTCTAATGCTTTATTCACTGAACCACCCCATGCTTGTCATTTCTTACAGCACAGTAACATTTCATCACAATCATATATCACTGTTTGTTAAGCTATTCCCCAAGAGATGGGCATCCTCTCAATTTCCAATTCTTACACACTGGAAAAAAGAGCTGTTACAAATACTTTTGTACAAATAGGTCCTTTTACTTTTTTATGTCTTTGGGATATGGACCTAGTAGTGTATTGCTAGATCAGTGGATATGTACAGTTTTATAGCCCTTTGGGCATAGTTCCAAATTGCTCTTCAGAACCGTTGGATCAGAGTTCCAATTTTCCCACAACCCTTCCAACATTTAATATTTTCCTTTTTTTGTGTCACAATAGCAAATTTGATAAGTATGAGGTGGTACCTCAGAGTTGTTTTGATTTGCATTTCTCTAATCAATGGGGATTTAGAACATTTTTTCATATGATTATAGATAGCTTTGATTATAAGTAATATGTTAAACAAATTAGAACACTGAGACAAAATTACCTTTTAGAACTATAGATGGGAGACGTTCATGTCCAAATTAGAAATAGAAAGGATACTTGAACATAATGAATTATTTTGATTATATAAAATTAGGAGTGTTACATAAATAAAACCAATACAGTTAACATTACAAAGGAAATTATTAGCTTAAAAAAAACAATCTTTGGGTAAAGTTCCTCTAAGAATCATTTTGTGTTCAAAGATATGTAAGTCACTGATTTAAATTTGTAAGTACAGAAGCCATTTCCCCAGAGACAAATGGATAAAGTGTATAAACAGTGAGTTTTCATAGATTCTCAAAAATACCAATATTGCCTCTGCTAACCTTCAATCTCACATCTTCAAAAATATTTTAGACATGTAGAACTAGATGTCCGGTTGACATTTTAATCTCAAAATGTCCACAACTGAACTAATGATCTTTCCCCCTAAACCCTGCCCATTTCCTACATTTCCTTTTATTGTAGAGGGCAATACTATCTTCCTCATCCTTCAGGCTTGTACCCTAAGTATTCCCATATACAATCTGTTGCCAAAGACTGTCAATTTTACTTTTGCAACATCTCTCAAATATACCCCCTTTTTTCCTCTGACACTGTCCCTGCTCCAGTGCAGGCCTATACTATTGTAATAGCCTGCTGGTGATTTGCCTGTTCCCTCTTTCCCCACTATAATCTATTCTCCATTCAACCACCTATGTGATTTTTCTTAAGCACAGTGTCCCTTCACTACTAAAACAAAAACAAAAGCCAACAACAACAAAAAAGCACTTCTGGCTCTATTGCCTCTAAGATCAAATACAAAACCTCCTGTTGGGCATTCAAAGCCCTTCATAACCTAGCCTTCTCCTATCTTTCCAGTTTTCTTATACCTTACTTCCCATTGTGTACTTTTCAATCCAATGACTCTGGCCTCCTTGCTGTCCCATAAATAAAATACCCCATCTCTCAGCTCTGGATATTTTCTCTTCTTCCTCATCTCTGCTTATTGGCTGCCCTGGCTTCCTAAGACTTTCTTTATGTTTCAATTGCTATTATTCATTGTAGGTACTTGATGGTTTCTGGTGAGTGACTTACAAATGGAGTTTTCTCCCTCTTCTCTTATTTTTATTTTAAAACACTTCATCAGATTTTGAATGTACAATATTAACTCTATTTCTACTAACCTTTGTAAACTGAACCTGATGAGTTTTTCATCCCTATATTTCGCCTTGTTTTTCCCAAATCCAAATTTCTCTCTCAGACACCATCTTCTAAGCCAGATATCCAAATCCTGTTACTTTTTCTCTTCTGCAACAGTCAACTTCACTAGGCATCAGTGATGAAAACACATATTTTGTCCATACAATCTTTGCTTGCTTGCCCTAGACTTGGAGTACTCTTTGGCAATGTGTTCTAGGTTTCTTCTGACATCATTTCTTCCCACATGAATTACCAGAAGTAGGTGGTTGCTTTCCATTTTAACAAATCCTATGACATTCTGTTTTTGTATCTCAGATATCTAACCTGGTAAGACAGATCTCTCTAGTATTGTCACATGCAGTGTTCCATACCCCAGGGACTCTTACCTCTAAAAATGAGTTGGGGATGGTATTTTTTCTTATCTCTTCTTTAGGTTAAACCTTGGCCTTTACAATTGTTATATCATTCAGATTTTCTTTTATGTTGTCCTTCCTATTTACATCGTTGTCATTGTATTTCTTGTTTTTCTGGCTCTGATTAGTTTGTATCATTTTATATGTATTTCCTTGTTTTGTGTTATTCATCATGTTCATTATTTCATACAGCAAAATAATACTCTATTACACTTATGTACCAAAATGTATTAGCCATTCTCACATCTATCTCACATTTCCAGTTCTGTACTACCACAGAATGTCCTGCTGTAAATATGTTGGTGTATGTAGAGCTTTTCTTTTTTGTAACCTACACCTTCAGGGCATTTGCCTGGCAGTAGAATCTTTGGGCTAAAACAAATGGATATTTTATTCAATTTTCTTTGTGTAATTTCCAAATTTCTTTCGCAATTGGTTCTATTAATTCACAGCTCTATCATCATGTCTGTTTCTTCACAACCCCTTCAACAAAGACTTTTCCAACTTTCTTATTATAAAGTAAAATCTCAGCATTGTTTTATTTGACTTTTTCTTATTCTTGTTTTATGTTTATGTTTAGGCATTTTAGAATATTGGCGCTCCCCCCATTATCTCCTTTTATACTCTAGATTTTGAGTTTTTCCAAAACTTTTTATTTTTATTAATTTTATTTAGCTCTGCAATGAATCCCCTTGGTAGCTTAATAGATACAGTACTAAATCTGAAAACAAACTTTGGTAACATTGTCATTTATATTGAAATAGCCCAGCTAGGAAGATTTAATATCCTTCCCACCATTTAAGTTGTTCTTTATTTCTTTAAGGGGCAATTGGTATCTATAAAAGTATTGAATGTGTTTTGGTACATTGCCTCCCAAATAGTTTATTCATTTTGTAGTTATTTTGAATGCTACTTCCCTTTCAATTTTTGCCTGGGTATTGCCACTATTAAGTGAAAATGATTTTGATTTTCACAAACTAATTTTATTTTATTTTTCTTTCACAATTTTGTTCTTTTCCCTACCTCCTCCATTTAAAAAAGTGGGGGGGGAGGAGGAATCCTTGTAACAATCTTTTTGAGGTTTTAGTAAACATCATTCTAATTTTAGTATCTTCTCTGTTGATGTTTTTGCTTGCATTCTAGGTTTATAATTTAATTTTCATCCTCTTAAAATCTTTGTTGTTTTTAAGCCCTTTATATTCTCTTGTCACTTTTCTGACTCCTCCCCCTTTGATGGTATGTTCATCCCTGTCTTTTATTTCTTTTCTTTGATATTTACCCAAATGTTTTACATCATAATATCTAGGTTTCTTGGACCTAATATGAATATATCTTTAAAATGCTACTTTTTTTCCTTCCCTACCCTCTCACATCCCTTTTGCCTATCTGATTTCTTTTGAATAAAACATACTCATCCAGAACCATATTTTAGCCATGTGTCTCATTGCAACAATACACAGTGATACAATTGAAAAAAATTGAATGTGTTATTTCAGCAATGGAAGGGGGGGACTCTCATTGAGGAACTATCTCTATCAATGTGGTCCAATACCTTCTCTGCATTTTATAGTCATAGAAAGTTGTCTGTGGTCAGTGAAAGGTTAAGTGACTTGCTCAGAATTGCATAGTCAGGAAATATCAGAGGCAGGACAACAATCCACGATTTCCTGAATTTGAGGCCAGCTCTCTATCTGCTATGTTATACTGTCTCTGATCTATAATATCTATGATGTGAAATTTCCTTCCTTATATTAAAATTTCTAGTAGCTCTTATTTATTGTCTAAACATTGTGAATGAGTAAAAAATGAATAAGAATTTATTAAACACTTAATGCATGCTTGGCACTGTGCTAAGCATTTGGGATACAAATTCAAAATGAGACAATTGCTACTTTGAAGGAACTCACATTCTAATGGGATGAAACAATACATATTGGGCTTTGTAACCAAAGAAATTAAAGGAGCATGGTCCCATGATGGGAGTTTGGGGATAGAAACACAGAGAACATCCAGGAGAATAGGGTGATAAATGGTGTCACATTCTAAATGTAAGCCTGAGCCTTTGGTTATTTCTTGGATTTATTTCCCTTGTTAACACTGAGTGTCTCAAAAATTCTTCTTCCCAAATTATAGCTTTTCTTATATTTCTCTCCCATCATTTAAAAGATTTTTTAAAAATCAGATTTACAAAACACTTGTCAAATACATCCTAAACCATCTTCATTAGATGAACTCCATCCCTGGATAGTAGCTTGTCATTCCTATGTTGTAAACCATGGTCCATCTTTTACAACTATCCTGAATTCAGGCCCTTTTTTTTTCCTCCTGAACTATTACAGTAATGTCTTAATTGATATCCCTGCTTCTACTCTCTGTCCTCTCCAATAAATCTTCAGTAAAAGTTGCCAAATTAGTATTCCTAAAATACAGACTTGACCATGTCACTCTCCTGATCAAATAACTCCCTGTTGTCTTTAGCATAAATTAGACTCTTCAGCCTGGCATTTAAAGCCCTCCACAATCTGGCTTCCACCTACCTTTCTAAACATATTTCTTATTACTCCTCTTCATAAACTCTATGTTCCAGCCAAACTAGAACATTGCTGTTCTCCCAACTTGACATTCCATCTCCTATCTTTGTGCTTTGGACAGGCTGTCCCTTGTTTCCTCCTTTTGGCATCCCTAACTTCCTTTAGGACTCCATGTAGGTGACTGCATTTCTTGATCTTCCAAGTTGTCAGTGCTATTGCTTTCTCAGTTCTACTATTTTTAAATTATGATAAATTTAATTTACTATAGACTTGTTCCCCCACCCACCTCCCCCCAAATATAAGCTTGTTGAGGGGAGGGACTATTTACTTTTTTGGGGGGGGCAGGGTAGTGAGGATTAAGTGACTTGCCCGGGGTCACACAGCTAGTAAGTGTCAAGTGTCTGACGCTGGATTTGAACTCAGGTCCTCCTGAATCCAAGGCCGGTGCTTTATCCACTGCACCACCTAGCTGCTTCCTACTTTTTTCTTTATATCCCCAGCACCCTGACACAATGTCTTGCACATGGTAGGTACTTAATAAATATTTATTGAATTAAATTAGAAAGAAATTTCCTAGCTCTTCTCACATTCATACACAACACCTCTATTCATACTAAATTTGTACAGCTGTTCTGTAGAATAAACATTGCATTTCCCCTTTATGATAGAGATACCCACTAAAGGGTTCTAGCTAGATTTCATTTTTGAAGTCACACAGAACAGGTTTTTCAAGTGCGATTTCAAATGAAGACTCTTAAATGATTTATTAAAAATTCAGATACATTTCACTCTTTTGTTTACCAAGCCCCCTTATTTTACAAGCTGCTTCAAAAAGCAATCAAGTTTGTCCAGTATGATTTGTTTTTTAATAAAGAAACTCTGATCACAAAAGATGATCTTTGCCCAGAGTGCAGTATTCAGCCAATATTCTTGTATGATCAATATACATTTGGGATTCTCTTTGGAGTAGAGTGGTAGGCAACAACCATATAATAAATGTTTCATTATGTAGAAAGGAAACAGGCAACTCTTTCAAGTGGGCATAATAATGAGTATTGAGTTACCAAGTTATCAGTTTCATGTTTTAGTGCTATAATTTAAACCCAAAGGTTGGCTCCTGTTAGTGGACTGAGTCAGCTTTGTTGACTATTTTTTAGGCAAGGATTATACTTCACTGACCCTGTTACATTGGTAGAACTCAATCTTTGTCCATCTTGGTGGGTAATCAGTTTTTGTAATGTTCAGAATTGATTACTTCTGCTGGAAGTTTCTCAGCATAACCTAGCATCCATTGTAATAGAGGTCCATCTTACCCCCTACTGCATTTATATACTTGCTACATACTTGATTGCTTTCTGGAGACTGGATGATGTTTAATTGCCTGTATGGCTATCAATAAACATGCTTTGTCTGCTCATCCTTATTTTCTTACTCCTTTTTAAAATGATTTTCCTCTAGGTATTAAGTTTCTGGGTGTGTGTGTGTGTGTGTGTGTGTGTGTGTGTGTGTGTGTGTGTGCGCGCGCGCATGCGCGCGCGTGCCCGTGTGTATGTTTTATAGTTTTACAACATTTTGAATTATGGCTGAGTGTTAAGTGGCCTGGCTCTTAAGCACTAATAAGTGATAGAATACTTTTTCAATAACCTTAATTCTTCATTAATTCAAGTGTACAGATGTTTCTTTCTTTGTCACTTGTGAATTTTTTCTTTGACCACTTATTTGACTGATTTGGCAAAGTGTCTGTCTTTTTTCTGCCATACACATTCTGGATATTTTTTATTTCCATACCCAACCTTCTATTCACTGTGCCACCTAGTTTCCAGGATAAAAGATGTACACAAATAAATACAAACTCTACAAAGCAAATCTATAATAATTTGGGGGGTGGGATGAGGTTATGAATACTAACAAATAGCCAGAATTAGGGGGGAAATTGTTCAGGAAATGCAACCTTGAAGAGAGCTAGGAAATCCAAAGGGAATTTCTTGTATGGAAGACAGCCTGAATCAAATCATGAATGTCAGAGATAGAATGTGGTAGGTGTATAGAAAATAGCAAGTAAACTAATTTCTTTGGAACCAAGAATCCATGAGAGGGAGTAATATGAAATCAGTCTAGAAAACTAGGTTGGAGCCATATTGTGCAGGGTTTTAAATGCCTACAAGGAGTTTGGGGTTCTTTTCCTTTTTTTTCCTGAGAGGCAATAAGGGAGACAATGAAGTTTCTTGAGCCAGGGAGTGAAATAGTCAGACATTTAGGCATGCCAATTTCACATCTACATGGAAAATGAATTGAAGAGTGGGGAGGCTTGAGGCAGGTAGACCATTAAGATGGCAAGAGAATTGAGTGGCAGCACAATGGAAGGCCTGGGAATGAGTAGTGACTATATAAGTATAAAAAATGGAATAGATGTAAAAGATGTACCTATGTTGTCAGTACTACTTTGAGAAGAAATTAAAGTAAAGGCTTTCCTGAAGTTTACTAATTGGTGGCATATTTGGAATTTGATTTCTGAGGTGATATTTTAGAGAATTTTGAGAAAAAAAAACAGAAGGGAGTTATTCCCCTTCTTGGTGTAATAAAGATAGGCAGGGTCAAGAGTTGTACCTTTTCCTGGGACCCTTTTTCCCTCTCTCAATCTGAGATATTGGTGGGTTGGCACTGTTAGACAGAATGATGAAACTAATTGAGGTTCCAGAGAGACTTCTGAGAGCCAAGAGTGGTGGTTGGTAAGAGAGTGCAAACTCATTACTTAGACTTCTCTCTTATTCCTTCACCTAAGGATGTGCTGGAACCAGAGCTGATTGTCAAATCTTATTTGTGAGCATTTAACCTTGGAAATTAGCAAATGCTAAAAATTATGGCTTGATTTATGTTTTGTTGATTGTCTAGGTTGAAGAAAGTGATGAAGAAAATGATAATAATGTAGATGATTACTTTTATTTACTTTTTCTGGAGAGCTGACTGTTAAACATTTATCAGCACACCACTGCCCTCATTCTCTCTCCAGAAAGAATAGCTCCTATCAATTGCCCAACTTTTTCAAGTTTTTTCTCTTGCTTTCCTATGAGAAGAATCTCATTCTTCTTCAATACCTCATTGGATTCTCTCAAAGCCCATGAGTTATGGCAAGCTAGGTACTCCTTCTTGTATCAGTAGTCTTTTCTGTTTAAATCTCAGGTACCTCAGCTGTTTGATCGCTTTGTCTCGGAGTAGCATGCCACACCAAAGTTCCAGACAGATATGCAGAGAGATCAGGTGCACCACTCATTTCTGTATACCATGTGTACCTATATTCCAGGATTTTCCAGTTTCTCGAACTTGTAGTGCTGTATTCAATGCTGGAAATATTCATCTCAGCATCATTGCTCATTCATCTCTCATAACTATGGCTCCAAGATGAAGAATAAACTCTACTCTCCTAACTTCTCTCTCCCAGAATTCTCCAAATAACACCCCAGAAATCAAATTTTAAATACATTACCAACTGGTGAACTCTTGGATGCATCTGTTTGAGTCTCTCATCTCCATAGCAGCATTATGTAGGTGCTACAATAGGACTTGGCAACTTATTAAACAAAGGGGATAAAGGATAATGATGAGTCAAAGATGATTTTGAGCTTGTAATCCTGAGTGATTAGAAGGGTGACAGAACTTCAATAGAAATAAGGAAGTTATGAAGAGGAATGGATTGCAGGGCAGGGGGTTGAAGTAGTGCTTTTTGTCCTGAAATGTTAGGATTTGTTTTCTTTTGGAATGAAAAGAATAAATCAAATTTTCCTACCCTTTAAAAATTCAACATTTGCCTATAAACACTTCTCCAGATGATTGATTTTGTGGTAAAGCATCATTTTTGCTTTTCAGAACCCATGCACAAAACTTATGGAATGACATTTATTGATTATATTCTTTTTAGCCAACTGAAGACAGTTGAAAATATCTGGATTTATTTTATATCAGCTTTGGAAGATATGGGGAGGATTAGCCACTTCAAATATTGGCTTCCCAATTTTACTTTTTATATACCATGCTCCCTATCTGACATATCCTTAGGTTTCTAGGGCAAAGACTGAAGGGAAAGTAAGATATTATTTGTAACTTCCATTCTCAGATATATGCTTTAGAATCTTTGAGTATTATAACAGGTTGGCAGAATAAAGAAAGGGAAAAGCAGAGTCTGACTCACCTCATGCTTGACTTTTGGCACTGATTTTCATGACACTGAAAAGACGCTGTGACACATTTTCACATCTCACACTCACTCCTCTATATCAGTAACCATGAGCTCACATGATGCTCCATAGAAAATCGAAGAACAAAGGTGCTATTGTTTGCTCCCTGCCTCAGTTTGTTATTTCATTCAGCCCTTCTGAGGCCCTCTCTAAAACAGGCTATGGATTCATTGAACAGGCCAATTTCACAGAACCTAAGGACTTTTGCTCAGTACTTCATATGTATCTTATACCAGTGATTTGGGATAATAGACTAAAGGTATCTATGCAAATATTTATTATCTGGCTTTTACATTGTGAATTTACATTCACAAAGGAAGGGAATGGCATTTGCAGTTAAGAACATGCTAAATAACAAACACCCCTCATAACCTTATGGACATATGGGTAAATATGCCAAATCAATAGGGTACAAACATCTTTAAAAGCTCTGAACATAGTCATCTAAGAATTGGTATATGCTGGGGCTTATAATATACACAAAATATCCATTAGACATCTTAAACTCAACATGTCCCAAATGGAATGTATTTGCTTTACCCCTAAACTCTCCCCCACTTCTAACTTTCCTAGGACTGTCAAAAACAATACCATTTTCTCAGCTCTCAGGCTAGCAAACAAACTAGGTATCATCCTTGACTCCTCTCTCTAGTTTGTCATATCAATCTGTTGTCAGGGCATTTCAATTTCACCATTGCAATATCTCTTGAACATGCCCCCTGTGATACTGTCACCACCTTGAAATATGGACTTATGACTTCTGAGGTTTACATGAAAATGAACAGCATGGAAAGATGGAATTAAAGAAGAATAATCAGAGATTGTGTTGTTTTTTTCAGTTGTATATCCTCACTACTAAGCACAAGGTCTTATACAAAGTAAGCAATTAATATTTGTTTCTTTCCTGATATAGAGAGAAAGGGGGAAAAGATTTATTAAGTGCTTACTATGTGCCAGGCACTATAGTAAGTGCTTTATAAATATCTCATTTTAATTACTGTATATTTTTTAAAAACTTATTTTGAACTTAAACATTTCATCCCCCAAAAGAGTATTTCCATATACACAACAGAACATGGAAAAAGGCTTTTGTATGAAACTGAATCTCTATTTCATACATGTCTTAAGTTAATAAATTCTATAAATTACTTTCAAAAATGTTCTACTTGTTTGTGCTTTTTTCTATGTTTTCTCCTATACATGTTTATGTATTAAAAGAATATTCTTGTGTAGATACAACTGTACATTACTATGGCTATAATATACCTACTACTCCTCCTTCCCTGATCTTCCCTTTGTCATCAGAAATGGTATTTTCATTTAAAAAAGGCTTTTTGTGCCTCTTAAAAATTTGACTACTCATTCTATTTTGTTGCATACTTATTTGCTTATGTTTTTTATCTTCCTGGCTAGATTGTAAATTCCTTCAGGTCCTGATTTTTTTTTTAACTCTGTATCTCCCTCAGTGACATACTAGCTGCTTACTTAATGTTTAATAGCTTTGAATTTGTTATTTGTTGAACTTTTTATTAGTTGCAAAATAAATAGGTCACTACTAGGAAAAAAGAGACTTTCAATGACCCTCTTTGGAGTGGGGCATCATTCTGCCAACTACTTTCTTCGCAATTGAAAAAAAAAAAAGAGAAAGAACCCAAAAAACCCTTTGTAACAAATAAACATAATCAAATAGTCAAAAATGAATCTATACAATGACCATGTCCAAAAAATATTAATCTCTTTATGTACTATTATTCTATAATATCTTTATCAGAAGGTAGGAAACCTTATAGATTTATTTGAATACTTAGTTGATCAGTGAATTGTGTTGTGTGTTTTTTTCCCTACTCTTAGTACTTGAACTGTCTCTTTGTACATTTTTTTCCTTTTATTTAAGAGCTTTGGATTTTGTCTATGATATTCTTGGAAGTCTTTGTTTTGAGGTCCCTTTTAAAAGGATATTGGTAGATTCTTTCTTCTCTTTCACTCTAGATCTGGGGAATTTAATTTTTATATAGATTTCAGGGGGGTTAATCATAAATCATTTTTATGGAGTTCAAGTATTCTTAAATTATCTTTTCTTGATCTATTCTCAAGACTAGTTGTTTTTAATATAAAATATGCATGTACATACACACACATATATTCCATTCTAACCTTCATTACAGCTTCTTGTGAAGTTCCAGGGTGAAAAGAATCACTTACCATAGATTTTCACTGACTTTCTTGATCATTATGCTTTTCAGTGTGAATTTCAGGTTTTGCTGTACTAGATATGAGGGAACTGGTAGCCTGCCTTTCTTCAGGCTAGTGTCTTTGTCAGAAGTCCAGGATACTTATTTTTTGCTTAAGCACTATGATTACAGTTTTGGTAACTGTTAGAGATAGTCTTGCATTCATTTAAGTTAACAAAGTTGTTTGTTCTCTCTGGGCTTCAGTTGGCTCTCTTTTTTTTTTCTTTTTGTGGGTCAGTGAGGGTTAAGTGACTTGCCCAGAGTCACACAGCTAGTAAGTGTCAAGTGTCTGAGGCCTGATTTGAACTCAGGTCCTCCTGAATCCAGGGCCAGTGATTTATCCACTGCACCACCTAGCTGCCCCCTCAGTTGTCTCTTATATAAAATAAGAGGATTAAACTAGGAAGGAAGGAAAGAAGAAAAGGAAGGAAGATAGGGAGGGAGGAAATTGGCATTTATTAAGTGCTTATTATGTGCCAGGCACTGCACTAAGCATTTCACAAATTTCAGTTTATCCTTACGATAGCCCTTGGAGATAGTTGCTATTATTACATTAGCATTTCATATTTTACAGTTAAAGCAGACTTTCCCAGGGTCATAGAACTAGTAAATATCTAAGACTTTATTTGAACTCAGGTATTCTTTACTCCAGGTCCACTGTGTCACCTAGACAATATTTAAAATTTCTTCCTCTTCTGACATGTCACAGTTCTATGATTCTGTTAGATTTAGGCTGTAACCAAGCTCCCAGTCCTGAAGATGACTATTTTTTATACAAGTTTACTGAAGTTTATTTGTAAGAATGAATGAGGGGCAGCTAGATGGCGCAGTGGATAGAGCACCGGCCCTGGAGTCAGGAGGACCTGAGTTCAAATCTGGCCTCAGACACTTAACACTTACTAGCTGTGTGACCCTGGGCAAGTCACTTAACCCCAATTGCCTCACTAAAAAAAAAAAAAAAAGAATGAATGAGAATAGGATGTCCCAAAAGCTCATTTATAGTGAACTAGAATGGGAAGTACAGTAATGACAAAGAAGAAAGACATAAAAAAATAAATTATGTTACTTCAATTAGTTAATGAACAAGTATTTATTAAGTGCTATTTGTTAAGCAATATGGTAGATGCTAGGGATAGGAATACAGGAAGGAAAACAACTTCTATTTGCAATGAGCTTAGGTTCTGGTTTTGTTTCCCTTTATCCTTAGACATAAAGTACATAGAAATGTGGGGAAACAACAGCAGCAGGGAGACCATCTATCTCCTTGTGTGCAGCAATTAAATACTGTGTGGGAGAGAAGGAGGATTCTCCAGCCTAATTAAGATTCAGAGTCACAAACAACAGCTTTAAAATCAAAGCATGCTGTAATGGAGAGAGCACTGTACTTGGGAGTCAGTAAGCCTAGGTGAAAGTCTGGGCTCTGTCTCTGCCCAGACAAGTGACCTTGGGCAAGTAGTTTAATCTCTGTGGGTCTCTAGAAAATGAGGCAGTTGGATTGTCATCTCTATGTTCCCTTTCAGCTTTAATATCTGAATTATATGTAATTATATAAATAAACTTTACTGTGAAAAGGACAGTCCTCAGTCATATCTATATGTTTAGATTCAATTATCAGTAAAGTAGAATAAAGTAAAATACATATACACAGTAATGGTTTAGGCTTATTGCATTGTTACATTTGAAGTATTCTGGATATCTTCCATAACAGAAAATTTAGGATAGTGGAAAGACTTTGATTCAGAGTCAGAAGAAATAAATCTGGTTTTTTTTTTAGCTCACCTAATTGTTACCTGTGTGACTTTGGGGCCAACTAATTTAACCTCTCTACCCCTAAGTTTCTTTATATATATAAAATGACAGGTTTGGAGTAAATGAATTTCTGGCTATATATCAAACATCCTAAATGAACCTTATATGTCACACAACTTTTTAATTTCAAACCCTTTTTGTTGGAAACTTTCTAAAATGCATTACACATTTCTCTGACTTAGTAGAATATACAGTGCGAAACACGATCTGATATTTTTATTACAATTCAATTAGTTTGATTTTGGGAATATAGAGCTAAAGCCTTAGGATACCAATATAATCCTTGGAATTTGCCTTCTTGAAATAATTCCAATTTATTTGTATTTTACCTCTTTCTAATAAAAGTAGAATATAGGGTTTACAATATATGTGACTTGCCAGACAGTATAATATGACTATCTTTGTGGAAAATAGATTATTGAATAAAAAACTAAGACATCTTTCTCATAGGTTATTTTCTTCAGCCCATGTATTACCTTCACTGTATTTGCTAGTTTCTTTTGATTCTAGCCATATTCAACTCATTTATTTTCTTTTTTCTTGAAGAGGAAAATGATATGCACAACGTTTATAGCAATGTAAATGGAACAAATAAGAAGAAAAAGAAAATGTAATTCTATATAATTATGATGACCAAGCTTGGTCCCAAAGAAAAAGCGAGCAAGCATGTATTAAACACTTACTATGTACCAGGTACTGTACTCAACACTAGTGATATAAAGAAAAACATAAAAGTCTAATAGGGGAGATAATGTGAAAACAACTGTACAAATAAGAAAAATTAGAGATAATATCAGAGGGAAGGTAATAAAATTAAGGAGGGCTAGAACTGAGACTTGAAGAAGCCAAGTGAATGTAGGAAGTGGGGATGAAGATGAAGTTGGAGAGTGATATTGCAGACATCATGAAGTACATGCAGTGAAAAGACATGGACTTGGGAGATGAAGTGCTATTTGTTAAATAGCAATGAGGCCAAGTGTCATTGTATCACAGAGTACATGGAGCCTTAAAAGCCACATGAAGAATTTTATATTTGATCTTGTCAGTGATAGAACAGTAGAGTTTACAAAAGAAACGTGTTGATAGTGTGCTCAGACTTGCATTTTAGGAAAATAAATTTGATGACTGAGTAGAGGATAGACTGGAAGGAAAGGAGAATTGAGGCAAGGAGATCAGAAGGTTATTGTGATAATTCAGATGTGAGGTGATGAAGGGTCTACACCAGGATGATGGCAATATAAGAGGAGAGAATAGGATATGTAGATATAGATCAAGATCCATATCTATGTATTTAGACATATATGTATATAGACATGTATATATCTACATATATAGATAATAGTTATAACTGTAAAAATAGAAGGACTTGATAATGATTAGGAATGGGAAGTTCACTGAGAAGTTATAGTTCACACTTTGACCTGAATGGCTAAAAGAATAGTTGTGCCCCTTCTAGTTACTAAGATGGAAGAATTGGGGGCAAAATTTAAGGAGTTCATTTTTAGATATGTTAAGTTTAAACTCCTTGTGATATGTTCAGTTTGGGATGTTCACTAGAGAAAATGCATCTCTCTCTCTCTCTCTCTCTCTCTCTCTCTCTCTCTCTCTCTCTCTCTCTCTCTCCCTGCCCTCAAAGGTGACAGATTATGGGTATGGAAAATGAATATACTGTCACACTCAACTGATGAGTTACTTAGTTAAACTACTTTTCATCCCTTTCATTTTTATATTCTTTGTTATAAGGGATTATTACATTAGAAAATGAAACTAGTATAAAAACAAATAAATATATATATATAAATGCAAATTTTAACACTTTTTGATAGGAAGCACAATCTTGTAGACTTTTAGGGAGTCACTACTTAAGATAATTAAAGTTGTTATGTTTTGTCTACAGGCATAAATGAATCTTTAACATGTTTCATTGTTCATTTACTTTGGGTTCACCAAAGTGCCAGACTCCAGAGTGCAGGATAATCAAGCTATTACATCCTTCAAAGGGATTTGCATCTCATTGAGTTAGTGAGGGTTGAGGTTTTTCCCTGTGTGCAGATAAAAAGTAGCCATGGGCAAAGCCAAGAGGTTCACATTTTTCTGTAGAATCTGTAATAATTCTCACAAGACAGAAACTCATGAAGCATCTTTATTTTTTCAAAATTTGCCTTAATATTGTAAAATGATTGTCCTACAGATGCTTTTCTTCCTGTTTAAAGCAAAGTTATCAGATAATTGCAAAGCATTCTACATTTTTCAGTGGTAGAAATGTTTTATTGGGACCTCAAAATAGGAAAAGATTGCATGTTAGACAAAGGTTGGGATATTGAACCAATAACACAAAATATGCTTGGTACAAAAGAGCATATTTATACAGTTACTGGTACATGAAATTCCCTAGATAATAAGTTCTTATTGGTATTCATCCTTTGTTTTTGAAGAGGACCAGTGACATCATGGACAATGTCTTGACTTGTGTGTAAATTGGATTTAAGTGAGGCAGAGTTATGCAAAGTTTTTCAGATTCACTCTCTTTTCCAGAGTCATCAAAGTCTAGTATCAGAACAAAAGTCAAGTTGACTGACAATGGCCCAGGATGCAATGGGTGACCTTGGCATCTTCAATGTCTGAACAGCTCTAACAGTACCTGCTTCTATCACCTTCATGGCCATTGAAGGGTGTGAAGGTTTTCTGAACCTTTTCAGGGCTGTTTATACACCTTCAGTGTCCACTTCTCACCCAGCTCTTACCTGTGGCTCCAAGAAGCTATAGTATGTGCAGTGGCCACACCATGGTAAAACCATCTCAGCAAATAGGCTGGTCTCAAACCTGTCAGCAAATTTAGGGGATGTCTATCCCGAGCACGTGAAGACTTATGCCCAGTGGAATGGGTGAATGAGAATCATTTGTTCATCAGTTATTTTTTTTTGGAAGGAGGGGGAGCTTGGGCAATGAGGGTTAAGTGACTTGCCCAAGGTCACACAGCTAGTAAGTGTCAAGGGTCTGAGGCCAGATTTGTACTCAGGTCCTCCTGACTCCAGGGCCAGTGCTCTATCCACTGTGCCACCTAGCTGCCCCTGTTCATCAGTTCTTAATGTGTGGTGTGAGGAGCCTTAGGTATCCCTGAGACTCTCATGGCAGTTTATGAGGTTGAAATTATTTTCATAATAATAAGATGTTTAATTTCTAACATGGCAAATATCAATTGATATAACAACATAAATGAGCTCTTTGGAGGGAAGTCTTCAGTAAATTTTTTCTCAGACCATAAAGTTTAAGAACCCATGTCCTGGATTGGCTGCCCTTCAGATAGTCATCCTGTTACTTAAAACTCAGTTCTCAGAAGAGTCAATTTTCCCAAGTATTTTCAAAGAGTAGTTCCAAGATAAGAAAATCCGGGTTACCATTTGTCTGGTGCAATATAGTTTAATTACATTTTTACCTTAAATAATTTAAGGTCAATCAATTAATGAACTTTTTTTGTGGGGCAATGAGGGTTAAGTGACTTGCCCAGGGTCACACAGCTAGTAAGTGTCAAGACTCTGAGGCCGGATTTGAACCCAGGTCCTCCAGTGCTTTATCTACTGCATCACCTAGCTGCCACCAAATCAATGAAGTTTTAAAAAATATTGACACGTATTTTTACATGATCTTCATTTCTAAATATATTTCCCTTGCTTCTCTCCCCAGAGAGCCAGCCCCTGTAATAAGGAGTTTTAAAGGAAGTTTTAAAAAAGTATTTCAGGGCGCAGCTAGGTGGCACAGTAAATAAAGCACCAACCCTGGATTCAGGAGGTCCTGAGTTCAAATCTAGCCTCAGACACTTGTCACTTACTAGCTGTGTGACCCTGGGCAAGTCACTTAACCCCCATTGCTCCACAAAAACAAAAAAAAAAACATTTAAGCAAAATTATCCAATGCATTAATCATCGTAAATATCAGTTTTGTCTTGTTCTTTCCATTTATATTGTTATAGAAATTATGCATTTTATTTTTCTTATGCTTACTATTTTTCCTTTGAGAAAGAAGAAGTGAGTTAGACTATGTCAAATATGGTGAGAGGTATTTTCACATCTATTGTTGGAGTTCAGACTTAGTCATCATAATTCCATAATGTGCAGCTTTTGTTTTAATTTTCATTATTTTCATTTTCATAATTGCATCCATTGTATATATTGTTTTTCTGGTTCTTTTTTTGTTATAAATTCCTAAAAGTCTTTCTGTGCTTTTCTGCCACCTTCATGCTCATTATTTCTTATGGATCAATGATATTTTATTATATTCCCCAGTATTTGGACATCCATCTACTTTCCCACATACATTGATTGCTATGTACCAAGCTATGTGCTAGAGACACAATATAAAAATTAGATATTTCTTGCCCTTAAAGAGATTATGTTCTACTAGGAGTATAAATATATCTGGGAAGAGAGTTTTGGTCTAGGTATTTATAGGGATTGTGGGTCTTGACATTTCTACCTTCATGACAGAGATAAAGAGAAAGAGGAGTTCAGGCATGGGAGAGAACCAGGGAAAATTCCTAGAGTAAGGAGATAGAATGTTTCATGTGGTAAACAGAAAGAAAGCCAATGAAATGACATCACACAAAATGTTCTATTTTCCTGTACTAGGCATTTTTGCTTGCTGTTCCCCAAGCATTAAATTGTCTCCATCCTAATCTTCACTTCCTGGCTTGCCTGGTTTCCTTCAACACAGGCCATATCCCACCGTCTGTAAGAGGTCTTTCCCTATCCACCAACTTCTAGGACCCTTCAGAGATTACTTCCTATTTACATAGCATATATTTTGTATACACATAGTTGTTTCAATGTTATCTCCCTTATTAGAATTATTAGAGCTCCTTAAGGTTAGAAGTCATGATTTTACTTTTCTTTGAATCCCCTGCATGTAATACAGTATCTGGCACAAATTATGTAATAGATTATAACTTCTTTGTCCAATAATAATCATAATATTTATTTGATTATTGTTCTCTCAATAGGAGAGGAGAAAGTGGGAGACTGCAGGTGTAGCATACATATTGCAGCAGGGGAGCTGACAAAATGCTTGTGCTGGCCAAGTCCATTTCAATACCTGTTTGATTTTAGTAGGTAGTTGCAGCATTCTGAAATTTTTGCTGGGGAGGATGGCAATGAGGGTTAAGTGACTTGCCCAGGGTCACATACTAGTAAGTGTCAAGTGTCTGAGGCCAGATTTGAACTCAGGTCCTCCTGAATCCAGGGCTGCTGATTTAACCACTGTGCCACCTAGCTGCCCCCAACATTCTGAACTTTTAAGCCTAACAAGGTCAACTTTAAAAAACTTACCAAGACCCTTCTTATATTTATTCAAAGAATTGCTTTATGGCTTTGTGATAGTTAAAGACAAGTGCTTAAAATCTGAAAACAAACAAAAGGGAAAAGAAAAATGTTTCTAAGCTCATTCTTAAAATTTAGGTTGCTCATGCAAAAGATTACCCAGAATTTCTCTCTTCATTCATTTTACAGATATTTATCTAGAGCTGACTGTGTGCAAAATCGAAGTAGGAAAGAGAGTTAAATAATATAATGAGACATAATAGACCAGTAAGTCATTCATTCAACAAACCTTCAAGTGTTTCCTTTGTGTTGAATGCTATGCCAAGGTCTGCTAAAACAAAGAAAGTCTAAGACATAGTTCCTGCTTTCCAGGATCTCTCATTCTAAAGAGGTAGACAATATTGAAAAAAATGTATAATACAAGATATATACAGCATAAATGGAAGATAATATCGCAAGGAAGGTACTAGCAATATTTGGGGGGCAGAGGACGTGTTGGGAAAAACCTCTTGCAAAATATGGGATTTTTAAATCATCTTGAAACATGTTAGGGAAGCCAGGAGAAAAGAGCAAGACATTTCAGGCATAGGGAACCAACAGCTAGTTAAAAGACATGCTCTCGGGTGATGGAGTATTGTGTGTGAGGAACACCAAATACACTATGTTGCTGGATCATACAGTATATGGAGGAGAATAAATTGTAAGAAGTCTGGAAAGGTGGAAAGGGGCCAAGACTTCAGGTGATGTCCTTCAAATACCATTTAAAGGTAAAGGGCTACAAATAAGAAATAGGATTTTTAAAAATTTGATTCTGGAATAAGGAGATAATCGATTTTTTTTAATAAGGAGATAATTTCATTAGACCTGAAATTTAGGCAAATCACTTTGATAGCTGACTAAAGGAGGGATTAAAGTAAGACAGACTTAATTTTTGATGGTTTATTTTGTTACTTGTGTTTTGCTGAAGCTATTGTCTCAATTAGTCTCTTTGATGAATCCCTATAATATTCTGAACCATCATGTTATTAGCCAATAGTGATAATCTTATCTGTTTTATTTTTACTTTTCTTTATGCCTTTAACTCATTTCTCTTGTTTTATTGTTGCATCTAGCATTTCCAGAAATAAATTAAATAATAGTAGAGTAATGTGGGCATCCTTACTTTAGTATGTTTTGAAAATTTTCTAGAACTGCCTTCTGGTAACAAGATGGTGGAGTAAGGAAGCAACTTCCTGGAGCACTCCCAAGTTCTCTTCCAGAGAATCTTGAAAAATGCCTCAGAACAAATTTAGGAGCAAAGAGGAAATAGCAGCACAGCAGGAAAGGTCTTTCTTACTTGGGTGGGAGGGAAACCCAAACAACAATAGCTTGCCACATCCTACTGGGGCAAGTCACCAACAAGGTTCTGCCCCATGTCATATAAACCAGCAATCTTAGGCAAGCCAGAAACTCTGTAGACCCGCTACACAATAAGGTCCCATTCCTAGTGCAGATCACCAGCAAAGCTCCATACCCATTGCTGACCAGTATAAAGGCCCCATCCCCAGAGACAGACAGCATTAAGACCCTGCCTCCAGGACAGGCCAAGAAGGGGTCCTGCCCCTAGTACAAACAAGCAGGCCCAATGAAAGCCAGCAGCAAGGTCTTGAGTTCTAGTAAAAGAAACTTGGAACAAGGTACATTAAAAAGGAAATAAGAGAAGTCAAATAAAAATTGGGAAAAGAAATTAGAATACTGCAAGAAATGAAAAAAAGGCTACAACTAGTAAAAGAAGCAAAAAAAATGGGGGAGAAAGAAAGTACAAAAATTCACTAAAAAAAACTTACTCCTTATAAAAAGAATCGGTAAATGGTGGTGGCAAGTGGGGGGGGGTACAAACTAATTACTTAAAATAATTCCTTAAAAATTAGAAGACATCTAGTAGAAGCTGATGAGACTCTATGAAGCATCAAAAAATAATAAAGAAAAAAAGAAAATGGTAAAATTTCTCATTGGAAAAACAACTAACTTGGAAAATAGATATAGAAAATATAATTTAAAAAGTATTGGACTATCTAAAAGCCATGATCACACACACACATGCACAAATACACACAGAATATCAGACATCATCTTTCAAGATATTACCAATGAAAACTACCTTGATATCCTAGAAGCAGAGGGAAAAATAGAAATCACGAGATTTCTGAAAAGAGATCCCAAAATGAAAACTCCCAGGAATATTATAGTCAAATTCCAGAGCATCCATGTCAAGAAGGAAACACTGTATGCAGCCAGAAAGAAACAATTTATATATTGTGGAGCCACAGTCAAGATTGAATAGGCTATATAGCTTTTACATTAAAGAATTGAAGGGCTTGAAACATGATATTCCAGAAGGCAAAAGAGAAAGGATTACAACCAAAAGTCAGTAAAACTAAGTATAATTTTTGGGAGGGGGTGGTGGTGGTGGAAATGGTTATTTGATGAAATGGAGTACTTTCAAGCATTTCTAATAAAAAGACCAGAGCTGAATTTTTAAAAAATGTTCTTTAAATTCAGGACTTAAGAGAAACATAAAAAGATAAAAAAGAAACAAGAAGAAAAATATAAGAGATTCAATAAGTTTAAGTGGTTTATATGCCTACATAGTAAGATGATATTTGTAATTCTTAAGAATTTTATCACTCTAAAGGCAATTTGAAGAAGCATACATAGACAGAGTGTGTGGGTAAGAGATGACTATAATAAGATGATATCCAAAAAAATATTAAGGGGTGAGAAAGAAAATTGCACTGGGAGAAGAAAGAAGGAGGGATATGGAATAGGATAAATTGTCTCACATAAAAGAGGCTTAAAAGAGCTATTATAGTGAAGGGGAAGACTGGGCAGGAGTAGGCAATGCTTGAACCTTATTCTCATCAGAATTGGTTCAAAGAGGGGAAAGCACACACTAAGTTGGATATAGTCTAACTTATTCTATATAGAAGTAAAAAAGGCACAATGATAAGGGAAGGGAAGACAAATTGGGTGAGGCAGGGATCAAAGGTCAAAAAATTATGAAAGACAGGAGAAAAGAAGAGAGGGAGGAAGTATTAAAAAGGTAAAAATAAGATAGACAGAAAGGCACACTTATCATAACTGTAAATGTGAATGGGATCAACTCACTTGTAAAATGGAATAGATAGCAGAATGGATTACAAAACTGAATCATACAATATGCTGTTTATAAGAAACACATTTGAAGCACAGAGATGCACATAGAGTAAGCATAAGGGGCTAGAGCAGAATCTATTATGCTTCAACTGAAGTAAAAAAGCAGTGATATCAATCAGGGTCTCAGAAAAAGCAAAAGCAAAAATAGATTTAACTACAAGAGATAAGGAAGGAAACTACATTTTGCTAAAAGGTACTAGAGACAACAAAATATCAGTACTAAACATATATACATGGTATATGCATGGTGTGGTGGTATAGCATATAATTTTTTTTTTAGTCTGTGTTAAATCAATATCAGTTCTTTCCCTGGGAGTGGATAGTATGCTTCATCATTAGTCCCTTGGGATCGTCTTGGATCATTGTATTGCTCACAGTAGTTAAGTCATTCACAATTGCTCATAGAACAATACTGCTTTCATTGTTACAATGTCCTCTCAGTTCTGCTCACTTCACTATACATCAATTCATGAGTCTTCCCAGGTTTTTCTGGAATCATCCTGCTTATCATTTCTTATAGCACAATAATATTCCATTAAATCTTATACCACAGCTTCTTCAAGTCATTCCCCAATTAATGGACATTCCTTTGATTTCCAATTCTTAGCCACCACAAAGAGTTGCTATAAATATTTTATGTACAATTTTTCCTTTTCTCTTTTTCACAATTACTATTGTTAAATGTTTTCCTCCATCCTATTCCCTTCCACATGATATTTACTTTATTATCTATCTTCTTTCACCCTATTCCTCCTCAAAAGGGATTTGTTTCTGACTGTCCCCTCCCCCAATCTGCCCTCCCTTCTTTTGCCCCTTCCTCTTTATCCCCTTCCCCTCCTATTTTCCTGCAGGGTTAGATAGATTACTACACCCAATTGAGTGTGTATGTTATTCACTCCTTGAGCCAATTCTGATGAGATTAAGGTCTCTGAGCCAATTCTGATGAGTGTTAGGCTCATTTACTGCCCAGTTTAAATAGATTACTCCACCCAATTGGGTATGTGTGTGTGTTAATCCATCCTTGAGTCAACTATGATGAGATTAAGGACTTTGAACCTATTCTGATTAATGTAAATTCCATTTACTGCCCTGCTCCTCCCCCATCTCTTCCCCCACTCCATAAGCCCTTTCCTGTTTTGTTTTTTTCATGAGGGATTTAACCTCATGCTACTTTTCCCTTTCCCCTTCCCTCACTGAATTCCTCTCACCCTTCAATTTTACGTTAAAGATGTCATAATGGGGCAGCTAGTTGACACAGTGGATAAAGCATCCACCCTGGACCCAGGAAGACCCCAGCCCCAATCCAGCCTCAAACGCAAGACACTCACCCGCTGCACAATCTCAGGCATGTCACCTACCTTCACCTTTTTATGGTTCTCTAGGGTCATGTATTTGAAAGTCAAATTTTCCATTCAGTTCAGGTCTTTTCATCACAAATACCTGAAAGTCCTCTTTTTCATTAAAGTCCCATCTTTTCCTCTGAAAGATTATGATCAGTTTTGCTGGGTAGGTGATTCTTGGTTGTAATCCCAATTCCTTTGCCCTCTGGAATATCATATTCCATGCCCTCTGGTCCTTTAACGTAGAAGTTGCTAAATCTTGCTCTATCCTGACTATGGCTCCACAGTACTTGAATTCTTTCTTTTTGTCAGCTTGCAATATTTTCTCCTTGACCTGGGAGCTCTGAAATTTGGCTATAATATTCATGGTAGTTTTCCTTTTGTGATCTCTTTCAGGAGGTGATTGTTGGATTCTTTCAATTTCTATTCTACCTTCTGCTTCTAGAATATCAGGTCAATTTTCCCTGACAATTTCTTGCAAAATTCTGTCTAAACTGCTTGCTTGATCATGGTTTTCAGGTAGAGCAATAATTTTCAAATTATCTCTCCTGGCTCTATTTTCCAGGTCAGCAGCATTTCCAAGAAGATATTTCACATAGCCCTCTATTTTTTTATTCATTTGAATTTGCTTTATTGCATCTTGGTTTCTCATAAAGTCACTAACTTCCATTTCTTCAGTCCTAATTCTTAGGTAATTATTTTTGTCTGAGAGTTTTTGTATCTCCTTTTCCATTTGACTTTTCAAGCTACTGACTTTTTCCCCATGTCTTTCCTGCATCACCCTCATTTCTCTTTCCATTTTTCTTCTACCTCTCTCACTTTATCTTCAAAGTCCTTTTTGCGCACCTCTGTGGTCTGAGACCAATTCATTGGAAGCTTTAGATATAGGGGCCCTGATGTTGACATCCTCCTCTGAGGGTACACCTCAATCTTCCTTGTCACAGAGAAACTCTATGGTCCTCACCTTTTTCTGTCTGCTCATCTTGCCTTTCTTTTACTTGACTTTTATCTCCTTAAAGTGGGGCACTGTTTCTACACTGCACTATTCCAAGCTTAAGGGTCTCCCAAGTATGATTTATGGTATGATTTAAGGAGGGGCAGGTTCTTCACTTACCTGGCCTTTCCCCTCTTCTGTAGATAACCCCCAGGCCAACATTCTAATCAATCAAACAGCAAAACTTTGTGTGCAGTGGTTTTCAGCTTTGTGGAGCCTGTGCCCTTCCCCAACCTGGACCTACAGGGGTGAAAAACCCAACTTCTGCCTTGGCACCAGCAGAGACCTCTGTAATCTCCCCCCTGCCAAGGGCTCAGCTCAGACTATGAGCTTAGTCTTATATGACACTGGCACAGCAGGTGATTCAGAGGCTCTTGTAATCTCTTTCTCTGGCAAGGCCTTCCTGGGACAGGATTTGTGTCAGCATGACTGTGGGCTTGAGCTCCACTCCTGTCTCGACACAACAGCTCCCTCCTTCTGACCTTCCAATAAGTCCTTGGTTGGAAAATGATATCAGCATGTTCTTCTGTGGATTTTTCTGCTCCAGGAATTGTCCCATGGCATTATTTGGAGGGTTTTTTGGAGTGATCATGTTGTGAGTTTGAAAGCTCACTGCCTTTCCTCTACCATTTAGACTCTGCCCCAGAATTCCACTCCATGTACTTTCTAGCATCTCATAGAGAGTTGGGTTTCTCCTCAATCTTGGCTCCTGTATTAGCATATAAATTTTAAAGAATTTAGATGACTTACAGGAAGAAATAGACAATAAAACTATACTAGTGGGGACCTAGACTTTCCCTTCTCAGAAGTAAATAAAACCCAATCCCAGAATAAACAAAAAAGAAGTAACAGAAATGAATAAAATTCTGGAAAAGTTAGATATGATGCATCTCTGGGGAAAATTGAATGGGAATAGAAAAGAATAGAACTTTTTTTCTTAGCAGTACATGGCACCTACACAAAAATTGAGCCTTTGTTGGAGCATAGAAACCTCACAATAAAATGAAAAAATGCAGAAATATTAAATCCATCCTTTTCAGATCATAATGCAATAAAAATTACTTTCAATTAAAGGCTATGGAAACATAGATTAAACATTAACTAGAAACTAAATAACTCAATCTTATAGAATGAGGGGGTAAAAGAATAAATCATAGAAACAATCAATAATTTCCTTAAAGAGGATGGCAACAATAAGACAACATACCAAAATTTATGGGATGTAACCATTATAGGAAAATCTGTATTGCTAAATGTTTATATCAATAAAATAGAGAAAGAAAAGATCAATGAATTGGGCATGTACCTAAAAAAACTAGGAAAGGAACAAATTAAAAATTCCCAAATACCAAATTAGAAATCTTGAAAATCAAAGAATAGATTAAGAACATTGAAAGGAAGAAAGCCATTGAACTAATAAATAAAATAGAATCTAGCTTTATGAAAAAATACAATAAATAGATAAACCATTGATTAATTAGATTTTTTAAAAGAAGCAAACAAAAGTAAGAGCAAATTCAACACAAATGAAGAGGAAATTAAAACAATTAATAGAACCTATTTTGGCCAATTATATGTCAATAAACCTGCCAATCTAAATGAAAGGAATGAATATTTACAAAAACATAAATTGCCCAGATTAACAGAAGAGGAAATAGGATAATTAAATACCCCAGTTGTAGAAAAAGAAATTGAACAAGCAATCAATGAACTCCTTAAGTAAAAAATCCCCAGGGCCAGATAGATTCACAAATGACTTCTATCAGATGTGCATAACAATTCCCATACCAGGTAATCTATTTGTGAAAATAGGTGAAAAAGGAGTCCTATCAAATACTTTCTAAAACTATCAGCATAATTGATTATATCAATCACAAAACCAAAAGAAATTACATCATTATATCAAGAGATGACAGAAAAACCTTTGACAAAATGCAGCACTCATTACCATTTAAAAAAACCACTAGAGAGCATAGGAATAAATGGAGCTTTCCTTAAAATAATAAGTAATATTTATCTAAAACCATCAGCAGGCCTGACCTGTAATGGGGTAAGTTAGAAGCGTTCCCAATAAAATCAGGGGTGAAGCAACGATGTCCATTATCACCACTGTTATTAAATATTGCACTAGAAATGCTAACTAAGCAATGAGAGGGAATGAGGGATAAAATTTGGAACTCAAAACTTTAATGTTAAAAATTGTTTTTACATGTAATTGGGGGAAAATACAATGTTTCTAGTATATATCCATTGCATGTAATACTTGTTTGGGTTTTAGATGGATTTTTAAAAATATTTTTAAAGTTTCTCTATGCTTACACTTAGTAGGTCTTTCTTTCATTCTTTCATTCTTTCTTACTATAAATAAGTAAGTATTGTGCTATGTCAAAGGCTTTTTTGCATTTATTGAAATAATTATAAGGATTGGGATGCTGAGTGAACATATTAGAATTTAGAAATTAGTGTCTTCTATTGTTAAGTCATCAGGATGTTACCTTGTTAGTGTTCTTTATGTCTTAGACCACAGAAACAGCTGAAATTTTTTTTTGTCAGAGACATAAATCCTATTTTGGAGAGATGACAGGGAAAATGTCTCGTCTTTCATCTTGTGGGTCATGTGACTACTTTCCCAAATGAGATCTTTTTTAATGGTGATAGAAACAGGAACATTTTTTTATAAGCAACAGGAAAGGAGTCAGTAGATAGGGATTGTGGGTAGGATATTAGATGGGACAATCTACTAGAAAAGAGGGAAAGGGTTTATGTTGGGAATTTCGCTTTAGCAAAAAGAAGGGACACATTCATGTGAGAAAGGGGCAAAGGAGGAGATAGTATAGGGGTGATATATAAGATATTTCAGGTGAAAAGTAAGGGAGAAGAAGGAGTTCTTAGAGAATGGCCTCATTTTAGGGGTAGTGAATTATGAAGCAAAGTCCTTAACTGAGAATTTGAGGTCAGAGTATATTGCGGATGGGGAAGATGTTAAGGAAACATAAGAATGTTTGGAACAGCTACTATGGTGAATAAGAGGGCAAACTGATTAATGAAGTATATAAAAGGACTGCCTTGCAGTAAGGGCCTAGTTGAGATTGTGTAACAAAAATTTGCTGTTGATCCACTAAACATAGTTTCATGATTTTTTTTCTAGTTCCCTTTAGCAGCATGTGAATTAGAGCAAAGAAGGCAGATGGTAGGAGTAATATAAGCTTGGGGTTTGGCAAAGCATCATCAGTCATAGGAGAAAGAGGAAAGGTATTTGAATTAGAGGATAATGTAGAGTTTGACTCATATAAAGGGTTGAGATTTGAAAGGGAGGGCAGGTTAAAGATTATAGGGATACTATCCCATGAAAAATTGAAGGATAGAAAAATTTGAGCTCACTGTGATGATGAAGAACAAAGGCATGATAGATCATAAGGCAAAAGGAATGATTGGGTGATAAAAACATGATCAGATAAAGGAATTTCAGAGTTCATGAACATAGAAGTGAAACATTTGTGAGTAACTGCAAGATCAAAGGTCTGAGCCTCTCTGTGTGTAGCTGAGATGGAGTAGAGGAGTAGGTAGTGGAAGCTGAGTAGATTGAATAGAGGAGTAGGTCATAGGAGTGAGATAGATTGAGGAACTGAGATAAAAGTTGTTGTTCAGTCATTTTTCAGTTCTGACTCTTCGTGACCCCATTTGGGTTTTTTTTGCCATCTTCAGCTCATTTTACAGATGAGGAAACTGAGGCAAGCAAGGTTAAGTTATTTTCTCAGGGCCACACAGCTAGTAAGTATCTGAGGCCAGATTTTGAACTCAGGAAGATGAGTCTTCCTGATTTGAGGCCTGGCACCTTAGGCAGCTGCACTTCCCAAAGCATAGCCCTGACCATATCAACCCCACTTTCATATCAACAAATTTTCTATTGCATCTAGGATCAAATATAAATGCTTACTTTAACATTTATAGCTCTTCAAAAGCTGATTTCATGATTGGAAAGAATAGTTGAGATCTTCTAGTCTAACCTTCACATCTTACAATTGAAGAAAGTGAAGCCCTGGGACTTCCAATGACTTTACCATAAGGTCATACAAACAATAACCATCGGAGCCATGATTCGAACCTTAGCTCAGAAGCTTCAGAAAACATGGACTATAGTATTCTTGGTATAAATTCTTGACGTTTAATAAAACCCAAGTCTTTTCATTTTGTGATCATGCTATGTGCTTAAAAGAATGGCCTCCATTGCATGCCAGCCCTTAGTGGATCTCTGTTTCTATCTGATTCCTCATTACAGGTCCAGTACTTTGAGTTAAACAGAAAAGGGAGAACACATAGAGGGAACTGCTGTGCAGGGGTATGGCTCACTTTTTTGTCACTATACAGTATGCAGAGCCATAATATAGTTTTTTTACTTGATAATTGGTGTTTTGTGTAAGGAAAGCAATCCATAAACACCTCAGAATAGGTGGAATATAAGCAGTTAAACATAAAAACCACAAATCTGTGAGATTTTAACATATATTGGCTGTAACAAAGATTCTCTACTTGGAGCCATTCACACAAGTTAACATCCTTCAGGCTATCACAATTAGATTGTACAGGCTGTCACAGATTGGATGTATACCCAGAGAGGAGGAGGAAGACAAAGAAGAGGAGGTTGAATGGGGGCTTCCCTCTCTCAAGATTCCCTGCCATTAAGGTGATATCCCTGCATAGTTGGAAAATGGTAAAGAGTGGGCTGCTAGGTCTTTTCTATTTCTGGGACTGCAGCCCAGAACATGCTTCTTGATAGAGTTTTACAGTGTTTGAAAATGAGTGGGGTTGCTGAACAGCTTAAAAGAGGACAAGGGAGTGTTTGGGGAATAAGTTGTAGCATAAAGCAAATCCTACAGATTGGAGTGGGAGAATGCAATTTTCTAAGAAGAATTCTCTTTTTCCCTTAAATTTTGATTGATATGTTTTTCTTTTGAATCATCTCAATTTTCCAAAGTATAGTTAAGGAGGAAAAATGAAAGGGGTGAGGGGAGAAAGAGTTCAGCAAAACTAACCAACATATCTACCATTATATACAGTGCTCCACATCCATTGATCTGTCCACATCTGCAAAAAAGGGAGGAAGACTCATTCTTATATCTTTTCTTCATCAAGGGGTCTTAATCATAATTGTCATCTTCAGTTGCTTGGTTTTTTCCTCCCAATTATATCATTGTAGTGACTGTGTATATTATCTTCCTGATTCTGTTCTTTTCTCTTTGTATCAGTTCACATAAATCTTCACATCTTTCTCCATATTCTTCACATTCATGTTTTTTTGCCCACATAGTAACACATATACCTAATAAAAGCTTTTTTGCTCATTCCTATTTGTTGATTCTTATCCCATAAGAGTATTTCATTACATTCTTTCATTTACCATGTTTGCTTAACCATTCCCCAGTTGATCAATACATACTCAAATAGAAGTTTGAAAGCATCCCTGAAGAATTACCAGATCAATAAAATAAGTTTGCAAAAGTAAGAGAACTGAATGGAAGTGGACAACATTCATCCAGATATGTTTCATTAAATTGATTTTAAAATTGTTTTTGACCCATCCTCTACCACAGGAGAATGGCACCTGCTCTGCAACTTATACTTTGGGTATGGTCAGTTTTAAAAGTACAATCTTCCAGCTATGAAGCCAATCAAAGGAGGCTACACCCACTCACATGTTAGGGGATACAGGGAAATAGGACACACACATATATTTAGACAATCTGGACATGGCAAGAAAGCCCCCATTAAATGTGTAATAAATTCAATATACAAATATCAAAGCTATACTCCCATCTGTGATTCCTTCTATTTTTTTTTTCCTATTTGGGTAAGTTGTGAAAGAGATAGCCCTATCACTATCCCCTGTTTCTTCACCTTCTCCACCTACTACTCACTAGGGTAAAACAGAGAAAAATTAAGTCCTTATAAAAATATGCCTTATTAAATAAAATAAAGACATACTGATCATGTACAATTATCTAATGTCTTCTTCTACATCTTGAGTCAATCATCTCTCTCAGGAAGAGGAGTAGCATCCTTTGTTATCATTTCTCTGGAACTATGGTTCATAATTATATTGCTTTCAGTTCTTAAGTCTTTAAAAGTTGATTTCCTTTACAATGTCGTTAATGTATAAATTGTTCTTTTTCTTTTCACCTCAATCTGTATCAATTCATAAATATCTTCCGGGGTGGGGGGGTAGCTGGGTGACACAGTGGATAAGGTACAGGCCCTGGATTCAGGAGGACCTGAGTTCAAATCTGGCCTCAGACACTTGACACTTATTGGCTGTGTGACCCTGGGCAAGTCACTTGGCCTTCATTGCCCTGCCAAAAAGTTAAAAATAAAAATAAAAATAAATAAATAAATGTCTTCCCAAGGTTACCTGATCTTCATTTCTTATTGCCCAGTAATATTCCCTGACATCTTTTTATGATAATTCATTCATTCATTCCCAAATTGATGGGAACCTTTTAAAGCTCCATTCTTTTACTATGACAAAGAGAATTGCTCCAGATATTTTTGTACATGTGGTTCCTTTCCTATTTTCCTCATTTTGGGGTATAGGCCTAGTAGGCATTGCTGGGTGAAAGGATATGCATAGTTTAATAGCTTTTGGAGAATAGTTCCAAATTGCTTCCCATGAAGGCTGAAACAGTTCAGTTTCATCAAAAGTGTATTAATGTACCTATTTTCTGACAATCCTACCAGCACTTGTCATTTTTTTTCTGAATTTGCTAGTCTGATAAGTATGAGGTAGAACCTTAAAATTGTTTTGTTTTGAATTTTTTAAATTTGAGTTAAACAGAAAAGGGAGAACACATAAAGGGAACTGCTGTGCAGGGGTATGGCTCACTTTTTTGTCACTATACAGTATTCAAATTTAGGGCTCCTTTTTCTTATTCTTATTAGGATTTCTTACCTTGAGAACTGCTTGTTCATATAATTTATCAATTGTGGAAACAGCTTTTCTTATGTTTGTGTTGGTTCCTTATATATTTTGGATATAAGACCTTTATTAGAGAAATTGTCATTTTCCCTGTTAGCTATTTCCCTTCAAATTTTAACTGAATTGACTTTGTTTATGCAAAAAGGTTTTAACTGTATGTAATAATATGGTATATTTTATCATTTCTATATTCTTTTTGCACAGAAACTCCCTATCCATAGTACTGAAAGGAAAATTTGACCTGGATTGTCTAATTTATTTATGATGACACCTTTTATAGCTATTTTATGTATCAATTTAGTACTTATTTTAGTATATGGTATGAACTATTAATCTGCATGTAATTTATGCCAAGCAATTTTCTTGTTTTCAAAGCAATATTTTTTAATCCTTATTCCACTATGAAAAGTTTTTTTAAAATTTATTGAACACAAAATAATTGTTTATTTGCTTTTACATTTTGTAAACCTAATCTGTTTCACTGATCCACCTTTCTATTCTTTAATGAGTAGATGTATTACTAAAAAACTTCTTCTGACTATTTTTCTAAGTAAATTTCACTAATGTCGTTTTTCTCATCCCTGTTTGCAATAAGAGACAACTAGGTGGCACAGTAGATAGAAAGTGGGACCTGGATTCAGTCTAATCTAGCTTCAAACACTTACTAGCTGTGGGGCTCTAAGCCTGGCACTTTATTTCTTTTCTGCCTTTGTTTCTTCAACTGTAAAAAGAAGTTAATAACAGCACCTATCTGCCAGGGTCATTGTGAGGATTAAATGAGATAATCTTTGTAAAGTGCTTAATATAGTGCCTGGTGCAGAACAGAGTAGACCCAATTTAAAAGCTATTATTGTTATTACAATTATTTAAAAAGAGCATTTCAAAATGCTCATCTAAATTTGCCTATCTCTTCTTCAAAGCCATTTGAAAGTACATGTCCTTGTTTTATTCTTATATTTATTGGCTGATCTTCTAGTGTGTCCCTATTATATATGGTGCTTGCTTTTTGTTTTAGCTAGATACTTTTATTATACTAAAATATTTCCCTCTATGTTTCATGGAGTTTTCATTTATTTTTTAAGCATAAATGAGTGTTATACTATATCAAAGGTGGGTTTTTTTCTGAATTTGTTGAGATTGCCATGTGGTTTTTGAAATTTTTGTTTAAATATGATTAAATATGTTAAATATTTTCCTTATTTTGAACCATCCTTTCCTCTTTGTCATAAATTAAAATTGGTCATAATAAATTATTTTTTGAATGAATTGACATAATCTGACAGATTTTATTTTTAAAAAATTAATTGATATTCTTCAATATACTGTCCCATAGTTCCTTATTCTTCCTTGACTTAGGTATTGGGACCCTATTTATCTCATAAAGGAGTCTAGTAGTCTCAATTTTAGAGAATAACTTGTATAATATTGATAATGATTATTTCTTAAATGCTTGATAGTTATCAAACCTGTGATATTTGTGAATCTCTTTGAAACAGGAGGCATTTTCTTTGGTAGACACATATCAGTTAGTTCCCTTTCCTTTTCTGAGATTGTTTTATTTTTAAGATCTCTATTTGGGTCTTTTGGGCAGCATTACATAGAACCCTGGGCCTGGAGTCAGGATAGACCTAAGTTCAAATTCAACCTGAGACATTTATAGCTATGTGACCCTGGGCAAGTCAATTGATTCTATTTGCCTCAGTTCCTTATTTGTAAAATAATCTAGAAAAGGAAATGGAAAATCACTCCAGTATCTGCCAAGATAACTGCAAATAAGGTCATGAAAAGTAATACACAAATGAAAAATGACTGAATGAATGATTTGGTTTTATGTTGTTGTTGTTAGTCACTCATGTCTAACTCTTTTTTTTTTTTTTGGTGAGGTAGTTGGGGTTAAGTGACTTGCACAGGGTCACACAGCCAAGTATCTGAGGTCGGATTTGAACTCAGGTCCTCCTGAATCCAGGGCTGGTGCTCTATCCACTGCACCACCTAGCTGCCCCATGTCTAACTCTTCTTAACCCCATTATGGAGTTTTCTTGGCAAAAATACTAGAGTGGTTTTCCATCTCCTTCTCCAGGGGATTAAGGCAAACAAAGTTTAAGCAGCTTGCCCAGGGTTGCACAAGTAGTAAGTGTCTGAGTTCAGATTTGAAGAAAGTTCTTTCTGACTCCAAGTCTGGTGCTCTATGTACTAAACCATCTAGCTGCCTTTTGTCTTATGTTAGGATACTTTATATTTTTGAAAGTATTACTCTATTTCTTTTTAAGTTCCTAGTTTTGTGAACATATGACTTTGTGCAGTAAGTTCTGATAATTATTTTTTTATTTCTTTTCATTTTGTTGTGATTCATCTTGTTTGTGATTTTGTTGGTTTGGTTTTCTGCCCTCTTCTTTTGAATAAAATTTACTAAAGGTTTGTCAGTTTTATCAGTTTTTTTTCAAAGAACCAGCTTTTAGTTTTATCATTTGTGTTTCTACTTTATCTTTCTTCTCACTTTTAATAGCTCCTCTTTTGTATTTAATTTCAGTTTGCTTATTTTGTGGGCTTATAACTTTAAAAATATTATGTTTATTAATCTTGTCATCTTCTATTTTGTCAATCTATGTTTTTAGAAATGTAATCTTCCCCCAATGACTGCTTTAACTGCTTTACAGAAATTTTGATATTTTCATCATTATCATTTCCTTTTCCATAATTTTTCTATAGTTAATGGTTTGTATGTGTAGACTGTCTTTTTACATGTGTGTATGGTCAATATCTCTGTGCCCTCTTACGTGCTGTTCTTTGTAAAAGTTCCATTTTTGTCCTGAACAAATATGCATATTCTTTAAGAGTCCCATTTAAAAAAGTCTACAAATCTTTGAGTTCTGATTTCTCCAGGAATTTGTTAACATCTAGTTTTCTGTGGTCAGAAATTCTGGACATTTTTCTCTTATTATTTATTATATTATGGTGGTCATAGTTTTCAAAGACAGAGATAAGAACATTAAATTTTCCTCTTACTATTGTATTATATTTTTTCTTGTAATTTATTTGCTTATTTTTTCCCTTTTGAGTTTAGATGGTAAGGCTTTTGAAGCATTTAAGTTTAATATTAATATTGATTTGTTGTCTGTGGCTCCTTTCAGAATAATGAAATTTTCTCTTTTTTATTTCTCTTTTTATACTGTGAGCCAGTAAGCATTTATTAAGTGCCTACCATGTGCCAGAAATAGTGCTAATCTCTGGGGATACAAAGAAAGGCAAGAGATAGCCCCTGACCTCAAGGAACTCAAAATATAATATAGGAAGCAATTTACAAGCAAATATGTTCAAACCAGCTTTATACAGAATAAATAGGGAATAATAGAGAGAAAGAACTCAAATTAAGAAAAAGTGGGAAAGACTTCCTGTAGGAAGTGGGATTTTAGCTATGATTTGAAGGGAATCAAGAGGTAGAAATAAAGAGGGACATAATTTCATATATGCAAGATAATCTGCAAAAATGATGGAATCCAAAAAATAAAAGTTGGAATCCAAGAAGGTATCAAAGGTATCAGTATCACAGAATCACAGAGTGCTTGCAGGGGTGTAATGTGTAAGGGTTACTGGAACAGTTGAGGGGGGTATGTTATGAAGGCTAAAAACCACTAGACTTTATTGAGTACGGTGGCACACTGGTCAAACTGGTGTTTTAGAAAAATATTGTGAATGTTTGATTTTTTTATTAACCTGATAACATGAATACCACTCCTTCTTTTTGGATTCATCTGAAGCAAATTCTATTACTAGTTCCTCATTTTTCTTCTTTCTGCTTTTTATATGTGTTTCCTATAATCAACAGATTGTGGGGTTTTGTTTTCTTATCCAAGCTGTCACTTTGATGCTTTATTGGATTGTTGAATATACTTATCTTTAAGGTTATTATAATTAAGTTTATATTTTCCTTGGTTTGTCTCTAACATTTTTCTTTCCTAACAGCATTTTCCCCATCTTTCCATATAAGGATGATACTTTAGTCTTTCACCTTATTTTATCTTGACCAACATTAGGACAATCCTATCTCCCTCTGGCTCTACTCCCTTTCCCTAAAGCTTTTCCTCATACCTCATTTGCTGCTCCCTTTCTAATTTTTGGAGTTTTGTTTAATTTATTAAGTTTTTATATTTCTTCCTTTTATTAAATATCTAATTGTTCATCCTTTTTACTTTCAGTAGTCCCAGAAAATTTTCCTTTTTGTCCTGTAGTTCACCTTGTTTTGTTTTTTCATTTTTTATTTCATTTTCTGTGCCTTTTTGGAAATGGATTTTCCTTTTTTCCCTTTATTCCTTCTCTTCATTTTCTGTCAAGTCTAGATTTTTGTTTTTTGATTCATGGATTTTATGCCTATTTATTTCTTCCTTAGTCTCAGTATTTTTCAGGTAATTAAAGCTTCTAAGGAACCTATTTTGAGTTTCCTCTTCTAAATATGTCTATGTTGTTAGAATGTAGATCTTATCTTTTTCTCCTTTTTACTTTTTTCCTCCTACTCTTATAAATACCAATTCCTGAAGGTTATAGAGAGGATAGAAGTATCATCCCCAGTAGGAATTTTCTTATATCAATTAGTGTACGATTTATTACTACATTTTGTCTTCTACATCATCATATTTTCCTTATTTACCACAAAATTGGTTCCATGGGTCCATGCACTCCCACTCTTCTGAGTGCCAGTTGCTCTAAAGAGTTCTGATTGCCTTTCTACTGAGACAGGATGAATGACATTTCACAGCATCACAACCTACATATTATACACTTTGCATTCTTCAGTGGAACACACTTCTTGAACAGTGAAATATGATCACCCATCCTCACTTCTTTCTTCCTGCTTAAATACCTTCCTTTGCATTCTCATCCACTCTTTATATCCTTTTCTTTCTGAGAGGCTATTGGAGTTATTTTTCCTCGCTTATTAACCATTGACTTTATTTGGATATATTACATATTCTCCCTCTATCTGCTTCTTCTCACCTTCCCTTTTATATGCCCTCCCATACCTTAGTTTAGTCCTACACACACACACACACACACACACACCATATATTTCTAGATGGGGTGCTGTGAGGTTTAGTCCATGATATTTCAGACATGTTCCTCCACTTTGACTTTGCCTTTCATGTTTGTTTCCTTGTGTACTTTTGGAAGACATATCTAAATGGTCTCTGCTGTTATGTTGTGGTGTTGGTAGTTATTGTTGTTTCCCACAGGTGTCTTCCTTTTTAATTTTTTTTCTGGGGTAATTTTTTTTGTTACTTTTTGTTACTTGTTTGCTATATTTGTTGTCCTTTCTTGTATTTCTGTTGTTTGAGGTGTTTAAAAAGGAAATAATCTCCATTGATCTCAATTTTTTGTTGTTGAACTGCTTCCTCATTTTTATTGAACATCCATACTTTCCCATTAATGGATATGCCAATGTTATTTAGAATGTGTCATCTTATGTTGCATCTTAGACTATTTTGTTCTTCTTAATACATTATTCCATTCTCTCCTTCAGTTTCTCATGGCTGCTGAGTTGTTTTGTGTTACGTAAATTCCCTTTCCTTTATATTTAAAGATATTTCCCCTAGTCCCTTACAGAATTTGTTGGTTTTCATTAGAGTTATTACATTTAACCACTATGTGTCTTGGAGTTTGAAGCATAGAGTTACTCCCTAAAACTCCAGAGGAAATCTGTGGGGTTTTCAACTGACATCTAATTTTCTGTGGTCAGAAATTCTGGACATTTTTCTCTTATTATTTCTTGTATTATAATGATCATGTTTTTGTTTGTTTGTTTGTATCTCTCTGGGAAACTTATAATCCTTAAGTAGTCTATGCATCCTATGTTTAAGATCAATATAGTTTACTTATATGGAAATCATGTTTTCTTCAAATGTTACTTCTTTTTGTTTCTCTTCTTCCAGATTGTCCTTTACTTCTGTGTATTATTCTGATACTCAGCCAATTGTTCTCATTTCTTTGGTAAGGATTGTCATCAAGTATTTAAGATTTTTTTATTCTGAATTTTATTTCTGTGGTGAAGGTCATAAATTCTTTCACAAGTCTTTTTTAAATGTATTTTTCCATTTATTTGGAATTTTATTTTTCCCTTAAGAATGCAAGCAATTCAATATACATGTTGATACATGTGTAGTCATGAAAAACATTTCCATATTAGCTTGTGAAAGAAAACAGAGACACACACAAAATTTGAGAAAAATAAATGTTAAAAATTATGCTTCAATCTGTATTCTGCCACCATCAGTTCTTTCTCTGGAGATGAATCACATTTTTCATCATAGTCCTTCAGAGTTGTCTTGGATCATTGTATTTCTGAGAACAGCTAAGTTATTCACAACCAATCATCTTACTATTGATGTTCCTTTGTATATAGTACATTTCACTTTGCATCAGCTCATGTAAGTCTTTTTAGGTTTTTCTGAGAGCATCTTCTTATCATTTCTTATAGCACAATGGTATTCCCATGATTATCCCATGATTTTTTTTAGCCATTCCCCAATTGATGGGCATCTCCTAAGTTTCACATTCTTTGCAGCAGAAAAGGGTTGCCGTAAATATTTTTGTACATATTGATGCTTTAACTTTTTTTTTTATCTCTTTTTGGATACTGACATAGTAGTGGTATTACTAGGTCAAAGAGAATGTATGTTTTTTATAGTCCTTTGGACATAGTTCCAAATTGATCCACAGAATGTTTGAATCAGTTTACAACTTCACCAACAGTGCATTAATGTCTCATTGTCCCCATACCCCTTACAACATTTTTCATTTTCTACTGCTGTCTAATCCAATAGGTGGTACCCCAGAATTGTTTTGACTTACACCTTTCTAGTCAATAATGAGAGCATTTTTTTTTCACATGGCTATAGATAGCTTTGATTATTTCATCTGAAAACTATTTATATCTTTTGATCATTTATCAATTGGGGAATAGTTCTTATTTTAATGAATTTGACTCAGTTCTCTATATTTGAGAAATGAGGCCTTTATCAGGCAAACTTGCTTCAAATTTTTTTCAAGTACTATTGCTAACTGTATTTCCCTCCATCCTATTCCTTCCCCATGTCATTTACTTTATTCTCTATCTCCTTTCACCCAGTTCCTCCTCAAAAGTGTTTTGCTTCTGATTGCTCCCTCCCCTAATTTGTCCTCCCTGCTATCATGCCACCCTCATCCTCTTCCCCAATTACTTTCATGCAGAGTAAGATACTATACCCAACTGAGTGTGTATAGTATTCCCTCTTTAAGCTAATTCTGATGAGAGTAAGTTTCACTCACTCCTTAGCAACTCTTCTATCTTCCCTTCTACTGTATGTTTTTTCTTGTTTCTTTTATGTGAGATACCTTATGCTTCTCTAAAGTCTTGTATTTGAAAGTCAGATTTTCTATTCAGCTCAGGTCTTTTCATCAAGAATGCCTAAAAATTCTCTTTTTCATCAAATTCCCACTTTTTGCCCTGAAGGATTATAATCAGCTTTACTGGGTAGGTGATTGTTGGTTGTAATCTTTATTCCTTTGCCCTCTGGAATAACATATTCCAAGTCCTCTGATTCTTTAATGTAGAAGCTGCTAAATTTTGTGTTATTCTGAATATGGCTCCACAATACTTGAATTATTTTCTTTCTGGCTGCTTGGAATATTTTCTCCTTGATCTGGGAACTCTAGAATTGGGATATAATATTCTAAGTGTTTTCATTTTTTTATCTCTTTCAGGAGGTGATAGGTGGGTTCTTTTAATTTCTATTTTACCTTCTGGTTCTAGAATATCAGTGCAATTTTCCCTGACAATTTCGTGGAAAATGATGTCTAGGTTCTTCTTTTGATCATGGCTTTCAAGTAGTTCAATAATTTTCAAAGTATCTCTCCTGGAACTATTTTCTATGTTCTTCCAATGAGATATTTCACATTGCCTTCTATTTTTTTCATTCTTTTCATTTTGAAACAATAGAAACAATAGTTTCTTGATTTCTCATGAAGTCATTAGCTTCCATTTGCTCAATCCTAATTTTTTAAGAGTTATTTTCTTCAGAAAGCTTTTGTATCTCCTTTTTCATTTGACCAATTCAGCTTTTCAAGGCATTCTTTTCCTCATTGGCTTTTAGTATCTCTTTTACCATTTGGCCTAGTCTGTTTTTTTAAGGTGTTATTTTCTTCAATATTTTTTTGTGTCTCCTTTACAAAGTTGTTGACTTTTATTTATAATTTCCTTGCATCACTCTCATTTCTCTTTCCATTTTTTCCTCTACCTCTTTTACTTTATTTTCAAAGTCCTTTTTGGCCCTTCTAGGGCCTGTGACCAATTCATATTTTTCCAGGAAGCTTTGGTAGTAGGAGCTTTGGCCTTGTTCTCTTCTTCTGAGGGTGTATTTTGATCTTCCTTGTCATCACAGAAACTTTCTATGTGCAGAACTTTTTCTGTTTGCTCATTTTCCCAGCCTATTTCTTTACTTTTATCTCTTTGTTAAAGTTGGGCACTGCTTCCATGTTGGCGGGGGCGGGGGGGGGGGGGGCTGGGGGTGGAACGCACTGTCCCAAGCTTCAGGGGGTTTGTGCAGCTGTTTTGAGAGATACTTCTAGGAATTTGTAAGTTTTTAGTTCTTTCAAGTGGGTATGATTTAAGGAGAGGTATTTTTACTACTGTCTTGGCCTGTGCTCTGGTCTATAAAGAAACAACAGGCTGGCTTTTCTGCCCTGGAACTATGAACAGAGTCTAGCTCCACTGTGGCTGCAAGCTCCGGTGTGCTAGTGTTCTTCCCCTGCCTGGGACTACCACCAAGATTGTGACCTGGATCCTAGCATGGGAAAAACAACAGAGTCCTGCCTCAGTTCTAGCAAAGAGATCCCTGTGATCTCCTTATGGCCAAATGTTTGACCCCCTTCCTGTCTGTGGGCTGAGTTCCAGAAGCAGTTGCTGCTGCTGCTGGTTCAGAGGCTTGCAAAGCATGCTCCTGGTTGGCTGGGGCTGGGGCTGGGGATGAGCCTTCACTGGGGCTAGGTCAGTGCTGGAGTGGCCTGTGCTGGACTACACTCTACTTTACTGATGATCTTCTATGTTGTCTTTGGCTGGAAAATTATTTCACCCTTTCTTTTTGTTGGTCCTGCTGCTCTAGGAATTACCCTATGGCATTATTTAAAGGTTCTTGGAAGGGTCTTGGGGAGAGCTCAGGCAAGTCTCTGCCTTTCCTCTGCCCTCTTGGCTACACTCCCACTCTCACAGTTCTTACTTTTCTTTTAAACCATCAGGAAAATCATTATGAGGTTCCACATCCTCCTAAAGATCCATAGGCTCTTATGCCCTATCAGGTGTTGACTCTTTTTCATTTATCTTAAAATAATTATTCATAACTGATGCTGACTGAGAGGAGCAGAATCAGGAGATCATTGTTCACAGTAACAGCAACATTGTGTGATAAACAATAGTGATAGACTTGGCTTTTCTCAGCAGTGCAATGATCCAAAACAGTTTCAAAGAACTCATGATAGAAAATGTTCTCAACATCCAGAAAAAAGAACTGTGGATTATGAATGCAGATTGAACCATATTGTTTCTACTTTTGGGCTGTTTTTTCCCTTCTTTTTTGAGGTGTTTCCCTTGTGCTTTGATTCTTCTTTCACAAGATGACTAATGCAAAAATATGTTTAATGTGATTTTATATATATATATATATATATCCTATATCAGACTGCTTTCCGTCTTGGGGAGAAGGGAGGGAAGGGAGGGTGGGAGAAAAATTTGGAACTAAAAATCCTATGAAAACAAACAAAATTATTCATAGATACCTGATCTTATTTAGAAGATCTGGAGGCCATCTTCCCTTTCATTAATCGTATTTTCCCTGTTGGCCTCTCTTGAATGTGTTTGAGGTCTTAACCTGAGTTTCCCTCTTTCTGACCTTTTTGCTAATGTCAGTTCCCCTTCTTCCCACTTATAATCCCCTATATCTCACTTTCTTATTCCATCCTTTTTGGTGGTTGTTTCCAAATGGAATGGACTTTCAAGTTGTTTGCCTCCTCCTATGCTGGGAGTCTCTGCCCGAAATCAGTCTGTCAATAAGCATTTATTAAATGCATTCTCTATGCCAGGCACTGTGCAAAACTCTAGAGTACCAAGAAAAACAAAAGATAGTCCTTGTGTTCAAGTATCTCACAGTCTAATGGGGAGACAACAAGCATATATGTACCAATAAACTATTTAAAGGATAAATAGGACATAAATAATAGAAAGAAAGCACTAGAATTAAAAGGAATTGTGAAAAGATTTATGTAAAAGATGGAATTTTACTTGGGTCTTGAAGGAAGCTAAGGAAATTAGGAGGTCTGTCAAACACACAATCATTCTTTCAGTCTCCCAGGTTCATAAGATTAACCGTATCTTCAGTTCTGCCTTCTTCTCACTCCACATGTCCAGTCAGTTGCCAAATATCACCTATTCTATATCCACAACATTTCTTCCATCTGATTCTTCCTCTCCATTCAACAGTACTACCACCTTATTTCAAGACCTCATCATTTATTGCCTACATTATTACAACAGCTTATGTCTCCCTACCTCATATCTTTTACCATTGCAGTCCATCCTACACACTAATGCTAAAATAAATTTTAAGTACAGATATGACTATGTGACTCACCTACTTTACTAAATTCCCTGGCTATTACCTCTAGGATCAAATATGATCTCTTCTGTTTGGCTCATAAAAACTTTTACAACCAGGCCCTAACATATCTTCCTAGCCTCATTGGATATTATTCACCTCCTGCAATCTGTGATCAAGGCAAATTAGCCATCTCTCTGTCCTCACACATGATACTCTATCTCCCATCTTGATATCCATTCCACATAACTCAAATGCATTCTCCTCTCTTCCATCTTCCTGAGACACAACTCAGACACCATCTTCTGCATGAAAACTTTCCTTATCTTCACAGCTACTAATTATCACCTTCCCACTCTACTTTGTATTTGACTAATTCATGTGTATATGTTTCTGTTCACTTTACATTTATGCTCTTTATATTTATATATACATTAGCATGTATGAGGAGTGGCTGTTTTATTCTTAGTACTTGTATCCTTAATACTGGACAGAGTGCCTCTTACATAAGAAGATACTTAATCAATGGTAGTTGATTGATTAACTGATCACTAAACATGATTATGCTTACTTAGGAGACAAAGAACTTATTTTTTTTCCCCAGTTTCCTAAGTTTTATTGAAAGACTGCTGACCACAGGGAGAGCACCGTAGAGATAGGTGTCTAAAATAGGGGGATAGGGGCAGCTAGATGGCACAGTGGATAGAGCACCGGCCCTGGAGTCAGGAGTACCTGAGTTCAAATCCGGCCTCAGACACTTAACACTTACTAGCTGTGTGACCCTAGGCAAGTCACTTAACCCCAATTGCCTCACTAAAAAAAATAAATAAATAAAATAAAATAAAATAAAATAGGGGGATAAAAATGGTTATATTTATAGTGAGAAAAAGTAGATTATCTCCTCATTATCTTCATCTCCTTGTGGGAGGTTCATGGGAGGTTTTATCCTAATTTGGACTTCCTGGGGTCTTAAGACAACCTCCAAGATTGGTACCTTTTTCCTTGGAGGTATGTGTTGGGTATTTACATGTCATAAGGTGAACCTAAGGACACATTTGGTCTTTTCTGTGCATGTTCCTAAAGACATGTTTAAACTTGTCAGACCCAAAGAAGTGATTTTAAAGAAAGAGAAGCATGACTCTATCACCCCCTTCTCATTTATTTCCTTGGGTGTGTTATATGCATTTATGGGAAAGCACTGGCAAAGGAATCCAGTTTAAGTATTATGACAATTTTCTCTTCTCATCATTAGGAGAGGGTGTAGAATAGTGGATAGAGGAATGGACTTCAAATCCCAAAGAACTGGGTTCACATCTGGCTCCTGATACTAACTATATGACTGTGAACAAGTAAATTAAATCTCTCTGTGCCTCAGTTTCCTCATCTGTAAAGTGAGGATAATAACAGCATCTACCTTCCAGGATTGTTGTGAGGATCAAATGATATAATTGCAAAGCACTTGGCAGAGTACCTGGCACATAATATGTGCCTATAAATGTTAGTTATTATTGTTATTTCATCCATGACCACCAGGAGACATAGAAGGTGCCACACAGAAAGAGTCAAATGATGCCCATATATACCCTTGGTGAAAAAGAAAGATCCAGCCCCTTTGTAGTTTTCTCTAAAGAAAATATATATATATATATATATATATATATATATATATATTACATATACTTATTATTTGTTTTGCATTTTCTTTTCTTAAATTATTTTTCAACTAACAAGTTTTTCTCACCCCTCCATTCAACTCCATTTAAAAGAAAAAAGAAAATCAAATCTTTTAGAACAAATATTCATATTGTTTTTGTTTTGATTTTTACGATGTTATTATTGTATAAATTGTTCTACTTATTTGCTCACTTCATTTTGTATCAGTTTGCATATTTCCCTATGTTTTCTGAAGCCATCCCTTTCAAAACTGTTACAGTTTGATATGTTTCCAAATATTTACATGCATGATATAAATACATAAAGATTATATAAATATTAAATCATTTGATCAGCTTTTTTTTTCATTGATGGGCATCTCTTTAGTTTTCAGTTCTTTGCTATCACAAAAAGCTGCTATAAATATTTTTGTACATATTAATTAATCTCTTCTTTTTAAAAAATCTATTTGATATCAATGGGTCAAAGAAAATATACAATTTAGTAACTTTGGGAACATAATTCCAAATGGCATTTGTCATTTTCCTTTCCTTTTTTGGTCAATTTCATCAATCTGATGAGTGTGAGATGGAACCTGAGTTGCTTTAATTTGCATTCCTTCACTTAACAATGGTTTGAAGTATTTTTTTCTATATGGTAATTGATAATGTGGATTTCTTTTCTTGAGAAATGCCTGTTTATGTCTTTGACCATTTACCAATTGGGAAATGGCTCTTACAAAACAATTTTAATCAATTATTTATACAGCTTGGAAATGAGAACTTTTTTTCTTTTTTAAAAAAGAATAATATGTGCTATTGGTCATAGACTGATCAAGCTCTCCATTGTACAGTTCCAAGTTCCACCATTGTCTTGCTGCTTGGAACTTAATATATTGGGAATTATTACCTTGCTTTTTGGCTTGTACTATTTTTCTTAGTACTTCATTAGATATCAGTTCTTTCTGCCAATTATCTACAGACAGCTGTGGCAAGAAAAATTGTTTCAATGAAACAAGCTTTACATTCCAATTTGGCATGCCATCTGGTGGCAAGCTGCCATTTATACTTCTACCTGGTACTACTCTGTTTCACTGGGTGTTAAAGATTTCTTTCATATCTTCTTCTGGTATCACCATAGTTTTAGGATACTGGGGGATTCTGGACAAAGAATATGAATCCATATGAGTCTTACCAGATCTGCAATGTATGCTGACAACAAAATTAGCCAGTTCTGGTGCCCATATCTGGAAAGCAGCATTCAACTTGGCACTGTCAGTCCACACTTGGATGTTTGCTCCATAGACATAATCTTTTATAGTCTCAATGATATTCTGAACTTCAAAGCCAATCACTCAAACTTGTACACAGGGTAATGAGATTCCATCAGCCAGTTGGAAATAAAGTGAAAAAGTGGGAATGATAGATGGCAAGATTTGGAGAAGATGGGATGGAATGGGACCAATTGGGCAAATAAAGGAATTTGCCTTAACAAGAAGAGTTAGCTTTTGTGAAATAGGAGTAAAAGAGGGGATAGTATCAGAAGGCATCTGAGTGGTATGAGATGAAAAGAGGAGAAGAAGAGGAAGTTTTTAGTGAATGTAATGCCCTAATTTGTGTGTGTGTGTGTGTGTTTGTGAAATATCAAGCAAAATTCTTAACTTAGATGGAAGGAAGGGATTACTACAGATGGTTTGAGGAGAGGTGGAAAAGATTGAAAAATCTGCTTTGTTGAGTCAGATAGTGAATCAATTAGGGAGGTATAAAAATATCACCTTGCTATAGTAATGTCCCAGTTGAAATTATGTAAAATAAATTTATATTGGACCTAGCTTTCTTCAGCATCATTTAGTGAAGCATAGATGGAAGGAAACAGATGATTTAGTAACCTAGGGCTGAGGCTTGGAAAAGCAAGATTTTCAACAGAATAAGGGACCAAAGACTCAAGAAAAGAAGATAGTGTAGAGTGAAATTAGTTCACCAAGTGGTTAAAGAGGGGAAGGAAAGAGAATGTACCTAGTGCAGGAGTGATGGCAGGAAAAGACCTGAGGGGTTGGGGAGAATGAAAAAAGGTTTAGGGGATTTTAATGCCAAGGTAAAGGTGGAATGACAACGGGTTGGTATCATAAGGGAATTTCCAAGTTCATCAACATGAAAATGGTTTGTTGGTAATGGCAAGATAAAAGGTATGCCCATCTCTGGTCTGAGGAATTGTGATGGAAGAGGATGTTTTGTAGTTAATTGAGTAACTGAGATGTTAGGATATTTGAGGTAGTATCAATATATAAGTTGAACCCCCCCCCCCATATTGAGGACAGCCATTGGGGTGGAGAGAAAGGTTGTGATACAGGTATTTAACTTATTGAGGAAAAGGAGGAATGTCCTAGAGGTTGACAGACAACAGCTACCAAAATCTTGATTGAATGGTAGATATGGATCGAATGAAACTCAAAGAAAGAGAGGTTACTGATTGATACAGTAGCAGGAGATAATGGAGTTAGCACTAGGGAACAAGTAAGATACCACCTTCTTCATCTCATCCAGTGAGTCAAGAGAAATTAGTAAAAGTGCAACCTGTGCTAGAAAGGATTGCAAAGGAAGCTATGTCAACAGAAGGAAATACATTCTCAGTGAGAGACGGAATATATAGGATGGTAAAGGAAAGATTTAGATTGAAAGCAAGTTTGTAACCTATGGGGAAGGTATCATAGAGAGCACATTGAAAGCAGTGAGTAGCTTTAGCATGGAACACTGGGGGTGAGAGGTATTGAGAGGGATGAGAATAAGGAAGCTAGAAGTAGGGAACAGAAAATGGTATTTAAATATTGACGTTCAATGAATCACTGATATTGAGAGCATTCAGAATCACTGGGATGGGGAGGCTTTGTCCAAGTGGGATTGAATTCATGTAGGTTATTCATCTATATGATAGGTTACCAATTAATTCAAGTAAGTTATCAATATGTCTAGGGGTCTGGTGTTAGTCCAGAGTCCTCTCAGGGAGTTAGGTAACTCAGGCCCTGGAATAGCTTTTCTCCATCTCCCAAGGCAAGATACTGGTGCAAGATGAAATGAATGTTTTTCCTTCCTTCAAAGTAAGTGACTGGTTCTGAGATGGGCAGAGGATGAAAAAGGCAGATAGAGAATCCTTTTAAATCTTTCATTGAAATACTTGGGAACTGATGAGTTGTATCTCCTGAAAATACTACACCTCACTCATGAAATGAATACATCCCTGTTCTCATTATGAGTTTCAGCCTCTATCTGTCCTTCTACTCTTTTGATATCAGAGAATGCCCAAAGTCAAGTATCTCAAGATCTTTTTTAGAGGTTGAATAGTTAGGGCAGTGTTCATGGATAGTCAAAGTATATAAGTATTGAGTCCCAGATTGTTGCTCTTGGTATACTGATAGAATTTAATAAAAAAAAATCAAAACTAAAATTAGTGCAATCAGTTTGAAGATTCCAGTGAGTATTCAAGGATCTATACAAATAAGACTTATAGTGTTTACTTTTCTGTTGATACCACTAACTTCTGTGAAAAACCTCAGGCCCCACTTGATGTTTCCAATGAATGGATAATCTTTATCATTCAGACTACAAAGTCCATGTCCTGTCATAATTTTTAAAGGTATTTTTCTCAACTATAATTTTTAAAAGTTTAGGAGATAAGCATAATTTGAGATCCATTGTCCAGGACACTATTATAGTCTACATTCCCAATTTTTACCATTACTTCTGCATGAGATCCTATGGATATAAGTAGAATAGACCTATAAACAACCAATGATGTTAGCGTGACTGTCACTAGAGCTCAGGGTGACTTCCTTCCCTAAAATCACTTTAGTTCCCCAAAGCTGGAAAAGACAACAGCTTTTGGAAATCAACACTGAATTTCTTACTCTAGTAGTTCAACACATGGATGATCATTGGAGCCTCAGTTATAACAAATTGTGGGTTTGTTACTCTAGAAATTACCTGATAGATGTGTTCTTACAGACCTTTGGGTCTTCCATCCCTTGGTCCTTTCTCTTTCCAAGGAAAATAGGTTTAAGTACTGTTCCTTATCTCACCTGATTGTCTCATGGTTTGTGTTTGATACTACTATTCTGCTTTGCCTCCTTTGCCCTCCTCTCCTGGAACCTGTTGAGCTCTCCATAGCCCATTGACCCCTTAAGTTCAAGAGCACCTTTCTTACCTGAAGCAATGTTGATAATGGTTTCTGTGTCTGAATAGCTTCAATGACATCAGGTATCAAGGCTTTATTCAATCTCTGCTGTCCAATTTTACCTCCACTGTTCCTATCTATATCAATCTTTCAAGTGGCATTCAAAAGAAGAAATAAGAGAAGGCACTCCCAATTTACTCCTTTCTGGACGTACAAGGTCAAGAGTATCTACACATTGTCCCTTTTTGGACTTTTTCAATGTATCAATTAGTTGTGCTGGCCTTTTTTTCTTTTTCTTCCCCCAAAATACTCAGCCATGTAAGATGGCTCTCTGGGATACTATAATGATGTAAGAAACAGAAAATATCAATAAAACTTGTTTAAAAAAGCATTTCTACTCTCACCACAAAACTGAACTATAATTCTCTCTCTCTCTCTCTCTCTCTCTCTCTCTCTCTCTCTCTCTCTCTCTCTCTCTCTCTCTCTCTCCCTCTCCCTCTCTGTTTTTCTCTCTCTCTCTCAATCTGGAGCTTCCAGTGAGGTGCCCCTGAAGAGTATACAGGACTCAGGCCACAGGAGCATTTCCCTAAGCCCAGAAAATCTGGCTATTGCTGCTTACACAGAAGAAACATAGTGTATATCTAAGAGAAGAATCTAGATTTGTTGTTTTTTGTTCTACTTTGTGTCTAGTGTGGGAAGGCAGAGCTTGGCCCCAGCAATTGCAGCACCTATAGCCACCAGAGCAACATAGTGAGGCAGTCATTCCTGCCATAGTGGGATAAAGTCATCCCCCAACAGTTGGGGTATGATAGGGCTCAGGCCTACTAGCAACACTCTTTCCCCAACATAGAGTACAGAACCTAGTAGTAGCAGTTGTCCTGCCCCAGCACAAGGGGTAATGGTTGATCCTTCAGGGGTGGTCTACAGGGATGCTATCCCCAATAATGATGGCCAGGACAGCAGGACCTGACAGGGCCATAGCAGTGCTGGCCATGGGGCAATGGTCACAGGCATAAGCCCCTGTTGCAGTAGAGATGTGGGCCGCAGTAGCTTTGGTCAGGGGGAATGAGCACAGGTGGAGGCTCCAGTGTCATCATAGAGGTACAGAACTGAGTGGGCAGCCAGCACAAATGCAGTAGCAGACAACCATGGACAGCAGAGCAGCAGGCAGAGATATAAGTCCCAGCAAACTATTATGGGTACTAAACATCAGTGAGCAGAAGCCTGGGCCCTAGTGGCTGTAGACAGAGGATTGGTGTCCAGAAGCAGTGCTATCCCAGTGGCAGGAAAGTCAACATTGGAATGTATAATTACAAAAGGCAGGTTCACTGTAACCTATTGCTTAGGTTGGCCTCTCCTCATTGCTGCTAGTATAACCCACAGTGGTCATTGTACAACTCCTCAAGGAAGGCTTCTAAGAACAAAGTATGGCATTATTGGTAGAGAGCTTGCTTTTAAATGGTAATAAGGGTGAGATGAAAGTATCTATCCAGCTCTCACAGAAGAAGGCAAAAAGTCCCTCAGAGCCCAGTTATGGAGCAAAGATTTTATATTACACCCTCCTCCTCCATCTCTAGGAATTCACAAGGATGGGGCAGCCCTGGCTGGTGGTCCAGGCAACACTAAATAGGTGTGGGTACAAGGCAATTTTCCTTGATCTGTTATGAGGACCTGGTGAATAAATAAGAAGCATTATCATCTTGCTGTAACCCTAATGTACTTGGTACTGCTCCTTCTAATTAGAGTCCCTACTGTGAACTGCAAAGATCTGGTGACACAGGGACCTAAGTCTTGTGATTTAGTCTTTCCTAGAACTTTCCTAGTAGTCAGTGTTTAAAGGAACTGTTGCACTGTTTGTTTTGCTTTTAGTTTTTCTCTTTCCCCTTCAGTGCTGCCTGTGAATAATTTCTTGACTATTGAAGGTTGAAGCTGACCAATAACAGCCCTAAGGTCATTTAAATGATAGGAGGCCTCCTAGAAAACCTTAAGGAGTTTATCCCTAAGGCATGGAGTTTGGCAGCATCAACATCTTAATTCCTTCTCCTATGAAAGACCAATTTCCCTCTTAAAAGGTATTTAGACCTTCTTCATGACCTGGTTGACTCAGGGGACTAAAAGTTAAGCCTGTTGACATCACTTCATCATTGCCTGAAGAACAAAATGACTATGAGGTGCTCCAAGGAAGCTCTGGTACTTGGCTGTTGGATCACAATGAGTAATTAATATGTCCCAAAGCCTTTTGATATAGGGCTCTCTACTTTTTGGAGGTGAAGGACTTGTCTGGCATGAGAGGCAGGGCAGATCTCCAGCCTCAGCCAATCCCCTTCAGGACACTTCAAGGGACCCTTCAAGCACCATTCCTCTGTGGGACTCCTGAAACTTCAGGATTCCTCAAGTGGTAAATTGCTGTGGGTGCTTCTAGTTTCCAGCTTTGAGTGAGAAGATAGAAGAGGCCATCCCCGCTTTAGGTTGCTGAAGGGAAAAAAACAACAACACAAAATGTAGAAACAACAAAACTCTGGGAAGTCATGGGAGGAGATGGCAGTCTCCATCATGTCTCTATCCATACCTTTGGGGATTTTCCCTTTGCATGATATTAAATACAGTCTCTCTTAGTTGAATTGTTACCTCAATCCAAGTTGGAGAGCTCTTCATTCTATATTGACTGTTATATACACTCCTATGTATATCTTCTTTGATTTCTGTTTTGTTGCTGATTTGGATAAATGGATTTTCTCTGCTATTTACTATGTGTGTTCTTTGTGGAATTGCTATTAGGTGGGAAAGAAGTCAAGCCTTGGATATAGAGCTTAGAGCTCCCATTCCCCCCAAAATTGAAAAAGCAATCAGAAGTTAGACACAACAGGACCATATCTTCTATATTTAAGAGAGCAGATAGATATACTTCTGGGTCAGTACCTCCTCTCTCTGAGGAGAGCAAAGTGGTAGCCTCTGACCTGAACTTCCAGCTACCCCTCCCAGCAGGAATCAAAGTCTCCCTTGGCGAAGGGTGGGGAGAGAAGGAGCTTCAGATGTCTTTTCTGCCTCCCTTTGAGCCACACAAGGACAGCCCTCAAAACATGTTGACCTTTTCACAGATAGGCCTCTCCATACATGTATGGACTCTTCTCCCTTACACAGTCAAGGGAGCTTCACTCATCTAAATCGACTAGGTATTCTCATTGCTTATCCTTATTGAATATCATTCTCCTGTTATGACTAAGCACATCTTTTTGTTAAATATTTAATTATATACAAACGTCTCATTTTGTTCCAATATTAAACCTAAACAACATGGAAACTAGTTTTCATGAAACAGGCCTGGATCAGTATCAAATAACCAATGAGTGGCTCCTTGTCCTGTTCACTGCAAAATACATCAGGACCATTCTCTGATAGATCTTTGATAGTTCCTTGCTCTGGAGAAAAGCCACAATTTATTCTCATGCTTGTCTGTAGATACCTTGCTCAGGCCATGCTCTGAGATCAGAGTGGTATGGCTAGTTCCTGTTTCTTTCCCTGCTAGATACACAGGCTCATATCCAGTCCCTATTGCATCTTCAACACATTCTTGCTTTGGAATGCAGTGTCACTAGTCAGTGTTATACCTATATGTAGATCTCTTAATTAGTTCACACTGTATCAACAGCCCAACTCTGGGGTCAGAGCAACAGTTTCTGGCTAGATCTTGATCCTATTACCTGGTCTGGAAAAACAATGCACCATGGTTTCTTCTTGGATTTCTTTATCACTGTTAAATTTGGAGCTCTTCCTAAAACTGTTGTAGCATTTATGGTAGAGGGCTAGACTGTACTGTTTCCTCTTATTTATTTATGCCATCCAACTTGGATGGTCTCTGGCTATAAATTTCTCATACACACATACATATATACAGACAGACAAACACACATAGCCTCATCTCATTAAAAAAAAATCTTGTGTAGATTTTTAAGTAGGAATATGAATTAGTAATAATTAATATTTTCTTGGCCAACTTTTAAAATGACAACTATAAAAAAGGAAAAAAAAGAAAATGACAGTTGTAAGATTTTTTTTCCTATGTCATTGGTATCTACCTCTTTTTCATCTGTCTTGAAAAATGATCTCTTATTCTCTTAAAAATTTTTTGGATCTAGCTGCACACAGAAGATACAGTTAGATGGCACAATGTATAGATCATGGGACTTGGGAATCAGGAAGACCTAAGTTTGAATTCTGCTTCAGCAATTAACTAGCTTACTAGAAATTGACTTGTCCCTAGGCAAGAAACTGAATTTCTATGTGCTTCAGTTTTCTCATCTGTAAATTTTGGATAATAATAGCACCTACTTTACATAAATTGTTGTAAGGATCAAATGATATAACATATGCAAAGCACTTGTAAACTGTTTTGTTGTTGTTGTTATAATTATAGTTTCTGATTTCCCATATTTATTTTTTTCAAATGGCATTTTCAGCTTCTTTATACACATATCTGAGATAGTTCAAGAACATGTGTGATGGCTCTATTGTTCTTGATAGCAAAAAGTGTTTATTTTTTAATCACTGCAGATTTTTTCCATATTCCATTTTTCTGTTTTCCTCCTTCCAGTTTCATCCTTATATTCTCTCTGAATGACTTTGCTTGGTTGAGTTTCTAATCAAGCTGTCTTTAAAGTAATGATGATTTTTACTTAAGCATTCTTGTTATTTTGTAAGGAGAAGATGCCTTATTTCTCTGTAAGTTCAAAAACAAGTTTACAATACAAAATTACTGTGACCTTGTGTAATGGGGGAAATTGGGTTGGGGTTCTTAGGAATTCCTCTTTAAAGAATTACACCCTCTTGTACACAAAAGTAGTTAGAATAAGGTGGTAGTTTATTTAGGGGCAAGGGAAGGGAAGGGTGAGGGAAGGGAAACCATGACAGAAATCCTTGGACTTCTCATGGGGAGATAGGCACAAACCACATGGCTCAGAGGTACCAATCTCCTCGAGCAGGTACTTTTATAGGACTGATGGGGGGGAGGGGTGACCATTTGACCGTGGAAAGTTCTTTTAGTGGGGAGGACCATCCCCCACTGCTGGTAGCTGGGGGAATTGGGTGAGGAGTGGAGGACCACCCCCCACTGGTAGTGACTAGAGGAATTGGGTGAGGGGTGGCTATGGATCCCTCTTCAGGACACAAAGGCCGCAGCCACACCCAAATTAATCTCCCCAGGGTAAGGGAGACCAGAATGAAGGGTGGGAATCCAAAGCTAGCTCAGTCCGATTTGGTTCTGCTTATCTGTCTAGGTGTTATCTGTCCTCTGGTTTAGTTTCTCAAGGAGAAGGTTCCTTGATGTGCCTCAGAAAACTTCTGGGGTGCTCTGCACCCCATGACACTTGCCTGTCATATCTTTCTCCTAGCAGTAAAGTTACTGAAGAGAGTAGGGGGAAGGTAGTGAATGCTTCTGTTGGCTATATGTCCCTCTCTCCTGGATTATATATACTGGAAAATTTGAAAACTAGATATGGCAGAGGTATTGGGCAGAGCTTGCAGGTCTGAGAAATAAATTGCAGGTGAGCATGCCCTAATTTGTTGGCTCAGAAATCCTCCCGTAGTCCAAATACATTAATATTATGATAACTTAATAGCCTGAAGATTTAAAAGTTTTAAAAAACTGAACCACAAGCTCATGCAGTGAATAAATTTGTAGAATCAAGACTAGAACTCAGATCTCCAGGTTTTTTGTCTAAGATTTCCCCACTATAATAACATGACCTTGTTATATGTAATAGGGTTTCCTTAAGTGAAACTTATCAAGACTGTGTTGTTGTTGTTTAGTTGTTTTGCAGTTGTGTCAGACTCTTCATGATCTTATTTGGGACTTGCAAATATACTGGAATGGTTTGACATTTCTTTCTTCAGCTCATTTTTACAGATGAGGAACTGAGGTAAACAGGATTAAGTGATTTGCTGAGGATCACATAGCCTACTAAGTGTCTGAGGCCAGATTTGAACTTCCTAATTCTAAATCCAGTGCTCTATCCATAGCACTTCCTAGCTGCCCTTCCATTGGAGCTGGAGCTAAAAGTCAAAGATATCCAAAGGTAAAGAGGAGGGCCTTTTAATTATGAAATAGACATTCCCACTGTAGGAATGGTGTGGGAGGTGTGAATGTCTTAATTGTTTATGAAAAGGCCAGCAAGACAATGAACTTGCCTCCAAGGCATGAACTGCACATACCTTTGCCAGAAGCTACTCATCTCTAAAATTCCCAAAGGGAGTAGAGGAGATGGAAAGTGCCTGAACTAATCACCCTAAGGAAACACTGAGTGGCTTAATGAAAGAAGGACCTGTTGAGTCTTGGGTACTTTTATTTTTTTAGAGAGCTAAACCTTCCACTATTTCTTCACTGGAAGTGACAAACAGCCTCAGAGCTGATAAACTGAGGGAGTTTAAAGAAAAGAAACTTCAGATTCTAATACAAGTTTCATTCATTTAGTTTCAAGATCTTCTAGTAAGTACCAGAACTGAAAAGAGCATGACACCTAGCTCAATCAGTAGATAAAGGCAGAAAAAGAATGCAGTTTCCCATCCTATAGTGAGCTCAAGAAAATGGGAGATTAAGCCATCCAGCAGAGGAGCTATGCTCTTAGGAGAGCTCAGTAATCAAAAAAGCCAGCCACAGCAGAGCCTACTGAACAACCAGCACAACCATGGAATGACCTGCTCAAGACACTGAATCTTGGAAGGAGCAAATCCATCTGAGCCTATAGAGACACTGTACCAATTCTTTTTTTTTTTTTTTTTGGTCGGGGCAATGAGGGTTAAGTGACTTGCCCAGGGTCACACAGCTAGTAGGTGTCAAGTGTCTGAGGCTGGATTTGAACTCAGGTCCTCCTGAATCCAGGGCTGGTGCTTTATCCACTGCACCATCTAGCTGCCCACCCTCCCAGTACTGTTTTAAGAAATTTCAATTTTTAAATTTCCTTTTCTTAATTCTTTATCATGTCAGGACCATTTCTTCTAGTTAGGAGGCTATTGAGCTGGCTGAAGCCTGTCCAATGGGTTGTAAAAATTTTCTTAAGGCCTAAACAATTCTCAGATAAGAAAAACAAAAAGGAATTCCTGGCTTCTTGAGGTCATTTGACTTGCCTTATTTCAGGAAGGAGCTGAACTGGCTCTGACCCTGTAGTTATCTTGGAATCTCCCCTCTCAATCAGCCCATTGTGAACCCTCTAAATGTTTGAACTGTTACCTGACTTATTTTTACCAATAGAATTGATTTAACTAGGTTTCTTTCCTTAGGGGATGTATGAGAATATGATTCTATGTAAGTTTGTTCAACTTTTATGACCAAAGAGGATTATGAGATTGCTATATGTCAAAAATTATTTGTCTCTCTGATGTAATTTTTGTCTATAAAAAGCCTCATTAGATTCCTAATCATTGTTCAGGGTTATTTTTTCTACCTCCTGAACCTGGGATTAAGCACAATAAAACCTAAGTTTTTACCTCTCTAGTTTCTGCATTGTGATAGATTTATTTGGCAACAGTAACCTACTAAATGAACTCAAAGAAGAGATATTTCTCCCATAAGTACTATAATTTCGTGTATACTTGTCAGCCTCTCTCCCTCCCTTCTGCTTTGGCTGTATTTGTGGGCAGGTGTTCCCCCACTGTTGGTGGAAAAACTTTGTAACTGTTGTTCTTACTATGTCATTTGAGTAAATGCTTTTGCTAAAGAGTCTATTAGACCCATTTTAAAGGAGTAGCACAGTGGTTTGAACTCTTGACCTAGGATTTAGGAGGGCAATCACTGGCAGAATTTGCCCTAGATCCTTGGGAGCAAGAATCCCACTATGGACCAAACTTGCCAGTGGTGTAAGTAAAGCAAATGAGGCCTGAGGAGGTATAAAACATAAAAATAACACTTTAATAACAACTCTCTTCTCACACCTCTGTGAATTATATGGTGCATTAGCACCATTTTACAGATCAGTAAACTGAGAGTTTAAATTACTTGTGTACAGTCAAAAAATTATTAATTATCAGATCTGGGATTCCAATTCAGGTCACCTGACTCTAAGAACAATGTTCTTTCCATTTTATCACATAGCTTTCTTACTTATACCATGTTTTTGTTTGTTGTTCAGTTGTTTCAATCATGCTTAACTCTTAGTGGCCCTATTTGGAGTTTTCTAGGCAAATATACTAGAGTGGTTTGTCATTTCCTTTTTTTTTGTTTGTTTTTGTTTTTGCAGGGCTATGGGGGTTAAGTGACTTGCCCAGGGTCACACAGCTAGTAAGTGTGAAGTGTCTGAGGCCAGATTTGAACTCAGGGAGTCCTGAATCCAGGTCTGGTGCTTTATCCACTGTGCCACCTAGCTGCCCCCTGTCATTTCCTTTTACATCTCATTTTACGGACAAGAATACTGAGGCAAACAGGGTTAAGTGACTTTCCCAGGGACAACAGCTAGATAGTAATTGTCTGAGGCCAGATTTAAACTCAGGAAGACTCATCTTCCTGACTCTAGGTCCATCACTCTTATCTGCTGTGCCACTTAGCTGCCCATGTATAACATGTTACAACTGATCAAGCCATAAACTACCTTGATCAACATCTCAAATATTTTATCTAGTAAAGCACAGAATATTTCAGGAATTTTCCTCTGGGAAAAGTTTCAGTTTTGAAATATAGTCTATACAAACTCCTGACTTTCACAAGGAAGCCCACCTCTGCTCCCCTTCATATCTGTTCTCCCTCCTCCTATACACACACATGCACACACACACACACACACACACACACACACACACACACACACACACACACACCTTTCTTAAAAGAACCAAGAGCAATTCTAGGAACTAGATCTCATACCCCAAAGTAAATACTAGAGAGCACTAGCAGAGTGTAACTTTCTGGAAAATGGGAATCTTTGGGGGAAGTAGGAAAGGTGTCAGGCCTAGGAAAACAGTGTGGTTTATGTCACAGCTAAAGCATTAGAAATGAGGCAATGTCAATACTTTTCTAGGACTGCAGCAAAGTGGGACATCTGCAAAATTACTCCTGGCAAACTGGGTTACATTTCACTTTATACTGCTGCAGTCGGTCACCTAGAGGGCATTGTGCAGCTGGGTGACCCAGAAATGCCCGTCTTATTGTCCAGCTCCATCTGAGATTCCTCCCCCAGTCAGGTGCAGGGATAAGAGACGCTGTCCAAGTCCATGTTGGCTTTGTGAGACTGAAAGGAATAGTGCCAATTCTTATCATGGGAAATGTGTCCCAAACCAATGAGGAGGTGGGGAGGGAGTAGGAAAGGAAAGTTTTTTTTACTATCTGAAAGAGATGATCTGCAAATACATTTTATCTTTCCTGTCAAGTTTGTCATAGGTTTTTTTGGGTGGGGTGGCAAGGAGAGGTAATTGTATGAATTCAGGGGCATGGGCATAACCTCTCATCAAGAAGCCCCTGGGGCAGTTAGATGGCACAGTGGATAGAGCACTGGCCCTGGATTCAGGAGGACCTGAGTTCAAATCCAGCCTCAGACACTTAACACTTACTAGCTGTGTGACCCTGGGAAAGTCACTTAACCCCAATTGCCTCACCAAAAAAAAAGAAGAAGAAGAAGAAGAAGAAGAAGAAGAAGAAGAAGCCCCTACATTGTCCTAGGGCATCAGGATTGTAAAGGAGTTATTATACACATTTAAAGTCACAGAAATGATGGACTATGGCATCAACTATAGTAGTCAATCAATTAATTCATCAAGCATCATGCTTTTACTAGGTGCCTATCATTATGGCAGGCACTATGTTAGATACTTGAAAAACAAAGACACAAGTTACAAAGTCACGAGTTCTTAGTCACAATGCACTTAATTATATCAGGAGAAACAACATGTACAGAAATAAGTATGTACAAAATGTATATACAAAATTAAATACTAGGTAATTTTGGTAGGGAGAGATTGTACTAGCAGATGGGATCAGGAAAGTTCTCATGTAAGATATGACATTTAAGCTGAACTGTGAAGGTAACCAGGAATCATAAGGGATGAGGAAGGAGTGCATAATAGGCATGGAAGACAGTCTGGTATTGGCACCGCTTATATAATGTTGTGTTTAAAGAATAGCAACAAGGCCACTTTGATTGAACTATAGAGTTAGTGAAGGGGAATAATATATATAATGAGACAGAAAAGATAGGATGAAGGCAGATGGTGATGGGCTTAATGTGTCAAATGGAGCCAAGTTGTGATGGGCTTTATATGCCAAAAAGAAGTCTTTATGTTTAATCTTAGAGGTAATAGAGATGGTCAGACTTATGCTTACCACAAGAAAAGCCATTAATGTTAGTGACCTCAGCTGTCCTCTTTCAATTTCATAGGATTCACAGCTAAATGGAACCTGAAAGATTAGCTAGTTCAAATTTCTGATTTTACAGATGAGCAAACTATGGCCTCTGGGAATGAAATGGAATGTCCAAGGTTAGATAGGTATTAAGTAAAAGAGCTAGAATTTATATTCAGTTTCTCTGACTTGAAATCTAGTTTTCCTTCTCTTAGATGCTTAAAAAGCATCTAAATTGCAAGGGGGTTAGCAGAGGTCTGTACAATTCCTTGGAGCTCCATGTTTCTAGTGATGACATTGATAAGGAGAAATATCTGTCACTAAACAAACAAACAAACAAAAATGCCTCATGTTTAATTCCCAAATAGTTGTTGTTTGAAGGGGCAGAGGAAAGATTTTAGGAGCATTCATTTTATTCAACAAACTCTTTTTGACCACTGATTGTATACCACATAGAAGCCAAATGGGAGACCCAAGGAATTCTGAGATGTGTGGGTCCATCTCTGCCCTCAAAGAATGTATAACCTAGAAGGATATGCTGTTATGTAAATAACTAACCTAAATTGGAGCAATGGGGAGTAGTTTGTGAGGTGGGAAGTTTGCTTTGAAGATCTTGATGATGAAGAAAGTGGTGGGGACCCCCATATGAGTACTAGAATTTTAAAAATTGTTTTAAAAAATTTAATTTTTCTCTATTACATGTAAAGATATTTTCTGAGTTGCAAATCCCCCCCCTTCCTTCCTTTCCCCCTCCCAAGGCCAGCAAGCAATTTGATATAAGTTATACATTATAAGCATGTTAATGCAAGAAAGAATAAAAAAGAACAATAGCAAAAAAGTGAAAAAACTATGCTTCAGTCTGCATTCAGACACCATAGTTCTTTTTCAGAATGTGGAGAGCATTTTCCACTGTAAGACTTTTAGCATTGTCTTTGCTTATTGTATTGCTGAGAAGAATTAAGTCTATCACAGTTGTTCATCACATAGTGTTGTTGATACTGTGAACAATGTTCTCTTGGTTCTGCTCATTTCATGCAGCATCAATTCATATATGTCTTTTCAGGTTTTTCTGAAATCCATTTGCTTATCATTTCTTACAGCACACTAGAATTCCATTACATTCATATACCACAATTTGTTTAGCCATTCCCCAATTGATGGGCATCTCCTTAATTTCCAATTCTTTGCTACCACAAAAAGAGCAACTATAAATATTTTTGTACACGTGGGTCCCTTTCCCTTTTTTTATGATCTCTTTGAGATATAGATCTAGTAGTGGTATTGTTGGGTCAAAGGGTATACACAGTTTTAAAGTCTTTTGAGCATGGTTTCAAATTGCTCTCCAGAATGGTTGGATGAGTTCACAGCTCCACCAACAGTTGGGTGCTAGAATTTTGATGCATAGGTTCAGTGTAAAATTTTCATCTCTATATAGAGTTCACAGCTATAATACAAGCCACAAATGCAAGCCTGGATAGAAAATCCTGAGTTAGAGAATTTATAAAGAATGTCTTATTTGGATGCTGCAGCTTAAACCAAACTCAAGAAGAAGTAGAAAGGATACTGCAATTACTTTCAGTGGTAATATCAGAATGATCAGAGTCAGGGAAAAGAAAAACAAATAGACCCAATGCTCTCTGAGCTAAAAAATGAATATCCTGTTCTGCAAAACATAGAAAAAAGGCAAAGCCATTCTTATGGAATATGGAATTTGCCATCTAGGCCCAAAATTTTTAACCATATTTTAAGAAATCCTGGGGTAGCTAGGTGGCACAGTGGATAGAGCACCAGCCCTGGAGTCAGGAGTACCTGAGTTCAAATCCGGCCTCAGACACTTAACACTTACTAGCTTTGTGACCCTGGGCAAGTCACTTAACCCCAATTGCCCCACTAAAAAAAAGAAATCCTGATCTAGACCAGCCTTTGTGCTTTAAGACGAGCAGGCTGATACCCACTGAGGCAGAGTAATCTATACAAGATCGCATTGTGCAGATAGTAAGTAGCTTTTCAGGGATTTGAAAACTGATTCTTCGATCACAAATCTTATGTGTTTTCCACTATGTTTTGTTGTCTCTCTGTATCTATAGAGTTAGTCTAAGAGAATCTTAGGAACATTCCCTTATGTACTAGAAATAACACTAGGCATGGAAACAGGTAAGCTAGAATTACAATTCCATCTCTACTATTCCCTTGGGCATGTCCCTTCCATTATATGCGTCTCAGTTTCCTCCTTTGTAAAATGAGGAGGATAGACTAGAATATTTCTAGGGTTTCTTCTAGCTCTAAAATTCTATGATTCATTATGCTTTTTAAATTGATTCATAAAAATAAAAGTCTTAGTTACTGTTCTCAGTTTTTACTGTTCTTACTTTTCTCACTTTTGTTATATTACAATATTCCCAAACACAAAACCAGGATGATACTACTTTTTCCATTAATTGTTACTTTGCTCAGTAAGTAGAGTAGGAAAGTATATAAAGCACTGTGATTTTGTTGTTTACTTATGTGTTTAGTCCTTTGTTCAACACACTCAGCCAAATCCATGAGCTATGTTATATTATTCTACTGTTGGAAACAAGATGACATATTTAGCATATTTAATTTTAAAAATTCTTATCTAGCAATAGCACTACCAGACCTCTAACTGCAATATATATATGTATGTGTATGTGTGTGTATGCATATACTATACATACATATGTGTGCGCATACATACATACATAGTAGTAGTAATAGTAGGCCTCCACCAGTTGAGGATGACCATGGACCAGCACCTTGAAGAGCCATAGGCCACAGTGTGGCTATGCAGTCCGATGTGGGAGCCACAGCTCCTGAGTGACTTATAACTGGTAACTGCTGCATCCCGTGTTGTATCTACCCCATAAGGAGTAGCTGGAGTATCCTCTCCAGGGTGCTGGCCTGGGCAGATCAATATGGAAAACAAGCTGTTGCCCATGCAGCAGGTTTTCCCTCTCCATGACATTGGTGGATCCAAAGGAGAGGCAGAGCCAATACAGTTTGGCACCAGTGCTGCTATACATACAATGCACAGATATATGCACACAATACAGATATATACACACATATAAAATTGTAAGATATCAAATACATAAACACATATGCATGTATACATGCAATTATATGTAACTATAAGATATTAAAACATATATGCCATATGTATAAGAATATTTATAACAGTTTTTTTGTCATGACAAAGAAACAAAAATCAAAGATATAGCCATTAATTATAAAATGGTGTATGAATGCAATGGAATATTATTGTTCCGTAAGGAATGAAGAAGAAAAATTTGGGGAGACTTGTACAAAGTAATGGAGAATGAGCAGAACCAGGAGAATGATTTATACAAAGACAACAAAAAATATTAAGAAAAAGACAACTCTGAAAGGCTTAAAAACTCTGATCAATCTAGTGACTAACCATGATTCCAGAGTAGCAGTAATGAAGCTTGCTACCCACTTCCCAACAGAGGGGTGATGGACTCAAGGTTTAGAAAGAACATGATACATTTTGAGACATGGCCCATGTTGGCATTTGTTTTCCTTGACTAATCTTATTGATTACAAGGTTTTTGTTTTGCATTTTTTTCAGTTAGGTGTATATGGTAGGGAATAGAGAGATAATGATAAGATAGTTCCTTAACTCCCCACACTCTCACAATGAGAATAAAAAAAAAAAAACAGAAGAAATCCAAAGATAAGGAGAACAAGTTTGAAAGTTACATGTTGAATTTATTATAAACTTAAAAAGAAAACCAAACTATATAATCTAGATTTACAGTTTCACGCATCATCCTTTCCTTTTGTTCTATAATGTATAGGGAAATGCTTTTTAAATTCTGTGTTTGCTAAGTTCAGAATAAAAAAAGGAAAATATAAATTAAATCCCTGTTAAATGTGTTGAAAGAAAAAAATAATGGAAAAGATGTCAAGCATCACTTCAAAAACACTAATCAAAACAAGCTCATGGCCTTTGACCTGATAGAGAAAGGGAGATCCTAGTGAGAAGGGGGTCTGATAGACAGGCCAACACTAGGTCTGAGTGCCAGGCATTCTTTTAGGCAGACATAGTCTGACCCAAGTACTCCATGATCTTTCCAAAGACTCAGCTCTGTACCTTAATGAGTTGCCATCCCCATAGCATGGAAGAGGAGAGGAATGGGCAGCTCTGGGGGTCTGAGGGCTAAAGATAAATCTATGAAAACTGAACACAGAGATTTCAATGAAGCAGTGTTTGGATTTGGACTTTAAATTTTTTAGTTTATAAAGTCTTCAGAAGGAATACATACAGGTCCAGCTATGCAAATCCCCTAGTGTTTGGGGGTCTGGAGAAGCTTTCCACTATAGACAGGAAGGTAGGAAGATCCACAATACACCTAATAACTTCAACTCAGGTACCTGCCATTAACCCTTATGTATACATGTCATAGCTTACTGCCATTGGTATGAATTTCTCAGTGCCCTTGGGTTGATGAACTTGAGTGGAGATATGGTGTGAGAAGCTATTATTCCTCATTTGGGGCTATGCCCCTTTGGCCCAAGACCTAATGTTTTCCCTCAATTAAAAACTTGACTTAAAGAATAACCCCACCCTGGATTTGGTAGCTCATCTGACCACAGGTGTCTAGACACTTGACAATCTTGATCGGGGCAGAGTGCTGTCATGAGAAGAGTATTGTATTTATTGTCATAAGAATTCTGAACTTGAACCCTGAATTACATTATCTAATAGTGCAAACTTGGATAAGAAATGACTTAACCTAAGTTGATCTCAATTTCTTCATTTGTAAAATGGAGGTGGAAGTACTTGCAATAAATATCTCATGGGGGGTGTGTGTAATTTAAATTTCTAAATGTGGGTTCTAATCTGTCCCTCCAGTTTTGGGGGGAACCTGACTAAAATCACTGATAAACGAGTTTAGGTTTTTTAAGGGTTTATTAAAAGAAAGAGAAAGATTGAGAACAGAATTCCTACAACCTGGCAATCCTAACTTTCCTCAACTCCTCTGTGAAGTCCTCTGCTGCCACCATGATGTAAGGAACCAAAAGAGAGCCAGCTCCCTGCACAGGCTCAGCTTCCCCCTTCCTGTCCCCTCCCAGCAAAGGGAGGTTCTTCAAGCTGATTGGTTGACTGGGCCGGAAGGTAGTCAAAGTTCAAAATTGTTTGCTTCTGAGAACCATGCTTTCTTAAGTACTCTCAAGTACCAGCCAGATGTGCTTAGAATCTAGTTAACTAGAAATCAGCCATTAATCCAGTCAACAGTCAAGTCCAATTAAATCAGTTTAAATCAATCTCCAGGTGAGCCCCTGAGTATCCGCTAAATCCATTATCTTAACACAGGGGGGAAATAAGATAATGTGTTTACTTTTCCATCACTACATGAGTCATCTTTGCATTCTATTCACATTTTTGGTTCCTATTATATATTTTTTTCCATTTCTCTGATTGATATAATTAATTCTAGTTCTGCTTACTCTTTTGGAAAGAGATGTATTATAATGATAAAATCTGGTCCCCTAAGCAAAGACTTCAGAAAGAACCACTTATCCATTGTTCATTATAACAAATAGATTTCTAGTCCATCACTCCCAAGGTTCTATATAGATACCAACTCTGCCTGGTTTTCCATTTTTTTCCATATTTTCCTGTGCAGAACACATTCCCTACAAGGAGTTAACTATCATCACAAGGATTCTGTGAGGAAAATGCTTTGTAAACCTTAATTATATGAGATACTATTATCATTATCCCTCTTCTCTAGACATATGGTATCTTCAACTGAACACAAAACACCATATGTAGTCTGGCCAGGGCAGAGTACAATGAAACTCATCTCCCAAATTCTGTTTGCTTATTTTGATGGGTCTTTATTCTCAGTTATGTGGGCATTTCTTCTAATGATACATATTACAACTTGTCTTTACCTTCTCTTCCTGCACAACTCATTCATGTCTTATAAATAAATCTTCAATGGTGGGGGTGGGGAAAATCCACCCAACATGTTGACAGGCAATATCTCTTGATATTGCATGGATTTGGGGCAGCTAGGTGCCGCAGTGGATAAAGCACTGGCCTTGGATTCAGGAGTACCTGAGTTCAAATCCAGTCTCATACACTTGACAGTTACTAGTTGTGTGACCCTGGGCAAGTCACTTAACCCTCATTGCCCCTCCAAAAAAACAAAAACAAAACAAATTTTAAAAAGATATTGCATGGATTCAATTTTATCCCATGGACTGTATATCTTTATCTCTTGCTTTTGCTATCTGATTGACTAACCATCTCTTTGAGTCATAAGTCTCCTGGATAATAGCTTTTTCATGGCTTTTGGCACATATTGCTTTACTGGTACAATGCTGGAATGTATTCATATACCACATGTACTTGTCCATTATACTTTGGATGGCCTATAACTTTAATTCATCAGAGATCATGGTAATCCATCTTTGACAGCCATATGATATCATTGAAGAATCATTTCAATGGAAAGCTGAGGTTAATTAAAAGAACTACACAATTTTCTAAATGTAATAAGGCTGGGTTGTTTTTTTTTGCCTTTAATGAAACGTGTTTATTTCATTATTCATTTTCATTGCCTATCTAAGGTATATGGAACACATCATAGACATGGCTCTAAGGCCAGTACCCTCTCAGAGCAGGTTCAGTATTGGGACAAAATTAAGCACTTGAAAAGCACTGAACATTGAAAAAAATGAGGAGGTTTATTTTGCTCTAACATAGAAAACATATGCAACAAAGATATGGTGGCATTTTTCCAGATATGCTCCTCCCCTCAATTCCATTTAGAAACTTGTCTTGGGCAGGTAGGTGGCACAGCGGATAAAACACTGGCCCTGGATTAAGGAGGACCTGAGTTCAAATCCAGTCTCAGACACTTGACACTTACTAACTGTGTGACCCTGGGCAAATCACTTAACCCTCATTGCCCCAGGAAAAAAAAAGTATTTGGGGAAGCTTGTCTGGTCAGCCAGTCAACAGGATTTAGTGACTTATGTGGTCCTGAGCACCCACTAAATCTGTGCATCACAGAATCCATATGGCTTGGGCTATTTTTATAGGTCAGGAAGCTATGTCAGAGAAGCTGGAGTCAATCATGGAGGGAGGAAAAACCACCAGAGAAGCCACTAAGGAAGATTTGGCCAAAGGATGTTGAGTGGAGGGTTGTGTATGTATGGGGAGGATTTACAGGGAAGATATACAGGGTAGGATATTGTGTCAGGAAACTGTTGTCCTCTCATAGCCCACCTCTATGGGTTGGCCACTCCATTGCTGATCATATTCTAGGTAATAGACATTCCTCATCAATTTGGCTATTCTTACATTGCTAGGCTAAACTCCTTGTAAGTAATTATGAGCTAAAATTAGGAGTCTCTGCAATGTTTTAGAACTTGATGCAATAAGTGTAATGTCATCTGCAAACAGGTACATGTGGAAAACCATATAACTTTAAAGATAATTTGTTTATTGGAATCTACACTGGACATCTGCTAAACATCTTTTTTATTGTCTCCATTTTATACTTGACTTGCTACTAATACCATGCTGTTGAACAGTTTTCTCTGTTGCTATATCTTTCAGTCTTAACTTTTCCTAACTGGAGGCTTAGAACAATTGTCATTATACTTCTAACTTTATCTAAACTAAACTTCCTAAAGTCACATAAGATGTCAGCACATGGACCTCAGGTGGCCATTGTATTGCTTCTAAGCTTAAAATGAACTTATTGTTATGAGATATTTATACTAGTAATCCTGTCAAAAATATGAATAAGGTTAATATGGCATTTTATTCTTTATGCCTTTTGCTCACAAATTATCTTTTTAAAAATCTGTTATAGAATTTTACTTGGTATAATTCTTAGACTCATCAGTTTATAGTTTGTAGAATCCATCCTTTTTTCTCTTTAGATAATAAGACATTTGCCCATCTCTAGTCTTCTTTACTTCTTTGTCCTTCCCCTGTGTCCTCTTCCATTTCATCACACAGATATCCATACTTCTCCCCACCCCCACATCTGTTTTCATAGGTAACTAGGTAATTCAGTGTATAGAGAACTGGATCTGGAGTCAGGAAAACCTGAGTTCAAATCCAGTCTCAAATACTTACTACTTATATGATCCTGGGCAAGTCAAATTTTCATATCTGTAAAATGAGTTAGAGAAAGGAACAGCAAACCACTCCAATATCTTTGCTAAGAAAATTCCAAATGGGGTCATGAAGAGTTGGATATGACTGAAACAACTTAATAACACTAATTTCATACACAGACCTTAATTCTCTTGAACATGGTTATTCACACATTCACAAACACCTTTTAATTAGTCTACTGTGCTTATAACTATTGGAGTTATATATTCAATTACCTTGATAACACAATCCTCCAGAAGAAAAACATATATCTTGCTCAGTGAAGACAAGAAAGCTGCCTAATTAAAATGTTAACAGACACAAACTTCAGGTTAGGAAAAAAAAGATAATGTGTTTGTTTTTCCATGACTAAATGAGTCATCTTTACATTCTACTCACATTTTGTTGGCTCCTATTTGATTTTCTTCCATTCCTCTGATTGAGATAATCAATTCTAGTTCTGGTGACTCTTTAGGAAAGAGATGTATTAATGATAAGTTCAGGGCCCCCAAGCAAAGGCTTCCAAAATAGCCTTCTATCCATTGAGAATTATAAACAAACAGATTTCCAGTCATCACTCCCAAGTTTCAACATGGACAACATTTCTGCCTGATTTTCCATTGACCCTTGTACTTTCCCTGAGTGAAACAGATACTTTACAAGGATTTAACTATTATCTAGCTGAATAACTAAGTTTCAGCCACAAGAGGGAAGACTCTTGCAAGTTTAGAGAATTCATTTAAAATAAACATTATATATAAATGCAACTTTATGTAGTTTTATTCTCATAAAAATCTTCTATAATGCTCTGTAAATATCTCTTGTTGAATTAATAGGATCATGGAACTTCAAGCTGGAAATTACCTAACAGATTATCTAACCTAATCCTTTGGCTTGATTTCCTTTTGTTGCTGTTTTTGTTGTTTCAAATTGTTTTTTGTTTGTTTGTTTGTTTTAGTGAGGCAATTTGGGTTAAGTGACTTGCCCAGGGTCACACAGCTAGTAAGTGTTAAGTGTCTGAGGCTGGATTTGAACTCAGGTACTCCTGACTCCAGGTCTGGTGCTCTATCCATTATGCCACCTAGCTGCCCCTCAAATTGTTTTTTAAACAATTTATTCAATGTTTTGCCTTTGCTTTTTTATATCATACCTTCACTCTCCACCAGAATTGTCAACAAAGTAGAATTAGGCAAGAAAAATAAATACATTGTCCATTTCGGACAATATAAGCTTTATTTTACATTGATACTTCTTTCAGCAACTGCTGTTCTGAGAAGAGGCAGTTATGCTTCAGCAACTGTGAGCCAAGAGTTTGCCAAAATTTTTCCCCATACCCCTCTCCCTTCACCTCAAAAAGAGGCAATCTGTAGAACAAATTATACACACATATACAAATAAATATACACATACATAATTTATATTTTGAGTAATAAACATTTTTATTTATAGTTTTGAATTTTGAACTACAATTTTATCCCTCATTCCCTCCCTTCCCTTCCCCCTCCTTGAAGCAGTGAGCAATCAGATATGCACTATACATATGTAATTATGTAAAATATTACCATATTGGTCACTTTGTACAAGAAAAATTGAATAAAAGAAAAAAGTGAAAGAAGTGAAAAATAGTATGTTTCAGTTTTTGTGCAATCAATATCAGCTCTTTCTCTGGAGGTGGATAGTATGCTTCATCATTAGTCCTTTGGGATTGTTTTGGATCATTGTATTGCTGAGAATAGTTAAGCCATTCACAGTTCTTCATCAAGCAATATTGCTGTCAACTATACATGAGTTCATACAAGTCTTTCCAGGCCTTTCAGAAATCATCCTGCTTGCCTTTCTTACAGCACAATAATATTCTATCACCATCATATACCACAGCTTGTTTAGCAATTCCCCAATTGATGGGCATTCCTTTGATTTTCAATTCTTAGCCACCACAAAAAGAGCTGCTATAAATACTTTTGTACACATAGGTCTTTTTCTCATTTTGGGGATGTCTTTGGGACATAACTCTAGCAGTGGTATTGACCTTTGGGCATAGTTCCAAATTGCTCTCTAGAATGGTTGGATCTTTTCACAACTCGACCAACAGTGGATTAGCATACCAGTTTTCCCACGTCCCCTGCAACATCCAAAATTTTCCATTTTTTGTTTTAACAAATGATATTTTTAAGGAAAAAAAAAGAAAGTGAGGAAAAATGGACAAAAAATTAGCAAACTCAATTAAACATCAAAGGAGTCGGAAAATAGATGTCATGTTCCATACCTATATGGGCATCTCGGGGGCAGCTAGATGGTGCAGTGGATAGAGCACCGGCCCTGGAGTCAGGAGTACCCGAGTTCAAATCTGGCCTCAGGCACTTAACACTTACTAGCTGTGTGACCCTGGGCAAGTCACTTAACCCCAATTGCCTCACTAAAAAAAGTAAATAAATATATGGGCATCTCATTTGTGTAAAGAACTAGGATATAGTTGTCATCTTCTCTTCTATCAAGCCATGCTTCTTTGTTTTACTGTTTTTACCTGTGTAATTTTTCACTTTTGATAATTTTGCATTTCCTCTATTTATATTGTTTTAGTCATGGTGTATATTGTTTTCTTGCCAATGGTTACTGTATTCTTCATCAGATAATGTAAATCTTTTTAGGTTTTTCTATATTCATGTTTGTTACACAGTAATATTTTATTGCCTCGGGGGCAGCTAGGTGGTGCAGTGGATAGAGCACCAGCCCTGGAGTCAGGAGGACCTGAGTTCAAATCCGACCTCAGACACTTAACACTTATTAGCTGTGTGACCCTGGGCAAGTCAACCCCAATTGCCTCACCCCCCCACCCTGCAAAAAATGATTAATATTTTATTTCCTTCATGTACCACAATTTGTTGTATGAGAACTTTTTTCTTCTTGATGACTATCTTGAATGATAAACCTAGTAGTGTAATCTATGGATACAGAAATGTAATCACTTTATTTGCACAATTTCAAAGTGCTTTCCAAAATGATCATATTGATTTATAATTCCACCTACCATGCCTATATTTTCACAATCGCTCCAACATTGACTATTCTTTTTTTTTTTTCAGGGCAATGAGGATTAAGTGACTTGCCCAGGGTCACACAGCTAGTGTCAAATGTCTGAGTCCAGATTTCAATTCATGTCCTCCTGAATCCAGGGCCAGTGCTTTATCCACTGAGCCACCTAACTGCCCCCTCTATCCTTTATTTGGTTAAGACTGCATTTCTTACCCATAGCTATGAAAGGACTATGATTTGCTTTTCTCCTAATTTTTAAAAGGAATGATATTTAATATTAAGGTCCATTTATCCATTTTGAATTTATCAGAGAATATGACATAATATGTTGGACTAAGCCTAATTTCTACTAGAATGCCTTGTAGTTATCTCAGCATGTTTTGGGGGTTTGGGCAGGTTTTTTTGGTTTGTTTTTGTGGGGCAATGATGGTTAAGTGACTTGCCCAGGGTCACACAGCTAGCAAGCATCAAGGGTCTGAATCTGGATTTGAACTCAGGTCCTCCTGAATCCAGGGCCAGTGCTTTATCGACTATGCCACCTAGCTGCCCTCTCAGCATGTCTCAGCATGTTTTTAAAAATCATATAGGTTATTTGTGTTTACTGGTTTATGAAACAGTAGTTTATTGAGTTCAATCATTTTTGAATCATCCCTATTTATCCACTCCATTTTTTTTCATAAAACCAAATGATTTTGATGGCTGTTTCTTCAAAATTTTAGATGTAGAAGTGCTAGTCTCCTTTCTTCTACATCACTTTTCACTATTTCTTTTCTTGATATTCTAGATCTTTTATTTCTCTATTGAATACAAAACTCAATAGCATCTCTTTGATAAAACAATGCCTGGCACATTAAATGTGTATTGATTGATTGCTAGTTTAATTGGTATGGTATTAAAACTAAGAGTTAGATTTATATTTTCCTGGGTTTTTTTTTTTACTTTTTTCTCTGAATTAAGATTATTGTTGTTTTTGTTCCTCCCTCTTTTTAAAGACAATACATTGGGGCAGCTAGGTGGTACAGTGGATAAAGCACCAGCCCTGGATTCAGGAAGACCTGAGTTTAAATCCAGCCTCAGACATCTGACACTTACTAGCTGCGTGACCCTGGGCAAGTCACTTAACCCCAATTGCCTCACCAAAAAAAAAAAAAAAAGACAATACATTGTCCTTTCAATTATTTTTGCTTAGTCTAATTTGAGGAACCCTGTTCCCATTGGTTCTCTTGCCCTCAACCTTAAATCTTTCCCCTTTCATTTGTCACTCATTTTCCTAGTTTTAGAATTTTACTTACTTTATTAATTATATTTTTTCTTTCTTAGTTTTATCTAATCTAATTCTTCCTTTTTCTATCTCAGTTAAGTAGAAAACTAAAATCCTTCTTCCTCTACTACCCTTAAAATTATTTTGTTCCTGAGATTTTTTTCCATTTTCTGCAATCTAAGAAGTATATATCTCTTACTTTCTTTTCATTAATTCTCTTCTTTCTGTCTGTCCTAGATTTTATTTTTTGAATATTCTTTATCATTTTTAAAATATCTGGGTCATCATAAAATTAAAGCTTGTAAGGAATTTATTTTGTGTTTTCCCCTCTGCAGCATTTTTTCTTTATTTTAATTTTATTTAGAATTTTCCCCAAGTTACATGTAAAACATTTTCTTTTAATTTTTTCACATTGATTTTTTAAAACTTTATGCTCTAAATTTTCTTCCTCCCTCCCTCCTCAACCCTCCCTATGAAATCAAGCAATTCAATTTGTCATACATGTGCAGTTATGCAAAACATCTTCACATTAGTCAGGTTGTGAAAGAAAATAGACAAATTAACTTTAGAAAGAGGAACTAACAAAAAAATATATACTTCAGTCTTTATTCAGATACTATCAGTTCTTCCTCTGTTGATGGTTTGTGTTTTTCATACATCCTTCTGATATCATCCTGCTCTTCATTTCTTTCACAGTTTCTATTGCTAACTGTACTACTCTCCATCTTATTCTCTCCCCTTGATATTTATGCTATTTTCTATCTTCCTACACCCTATTCCTCCTTGAAAGTGTTTTTCTTTTTACTGCCCCCTTCCCCAATCTGTCCTTCTTTCCTTCATCTCCCTGCCTCCTTATCTCTGTCCCCTTCCACTTTCCTTCAGGACAAAATATATTACTATACCCACTTGAATATGTATGTTAGTCACTCTTTGATCCAAAATTCTGGTGAGAATAAGGTTCACTCACTCCCCTACTCCTTCCCCATCTTCCCCTCTACTCCATAAGCTTTTTCTTGTTTCTTTTATGTGAGCTTCTTTTCCCCAGTCTCCCTCTCCCTTTCCCTTTCTTCCAGTGTATTCCTCTTACCCCTTAACTTTATTTTCAATATGTCATCATGGGTCAGCTAGATGATACAGTGGACATAGCACCAGTCCTGGACCCAGGAGGTCCTGAGCCCAAATCTGGCACCAGACATAAGACACCCCACCCTGCCTGCCCCACACAAAGACAAGGACAAAAAAAAAATAAATGCTTTACAGATATCATCCCTTCATATTCAATTCATACCTATGCCCTCTGTCCAAGTATATTTCTTTCACCTGCCCAAATACTGAGAAAGATCTTATGAATTAGAAATATTATCTTCTAAGGGAATATAAACAGTTTAATCTTTTAATATCCCTCATGATTTCTTTTTCCTGTTTACCTTTTTATGCTTCTCCAGGGTCTTGCATTTGAAAGTCAAATTTTCTATTCAGTTCAGGTCTCCTCATCACAAATGCCTGAAAGTCCTCTTTTTCATTGATGTCCTGAAAGATTACACTCAGTTTTTCTGTGTAGGGGATTCTTGTCTATAGTCACAGTTCCTTTGCCCTCCAGGATATCATATTCCATGACCTCCAGTTCTTTAATATAGGTGCTGCTAGATCTTATGTTATTTTTACTGTAGTTCCACAATATTTGAATTCTTTTTTTCTAGCTGCTTACAATATTTTCTCCTTCACCTGGGAACTCTGAAATTTGGTTATACTATTCCTGGAGGTTTTCACTTGGGGATATTTTCAGGAGGTGATTGGTGGATTCTTTTAATTTCTATTTCACCTTCTGCTTCTAGAATATCAGGGCAATTTTTACAGACAATTTCTTGGAAGATGATGTCTAAACTTTTATTTTGGTCATGGTTTCCAGGTAGTCCAGTGATTTTCAAATTTTCTCTCCTGGATCTATTTTCCAGGTCAGCTGTTTGTCCAAGGAGATAGTTCACATTGCCCTCTATTTTTTCATTCATTTGGATTTGCTTTACTGTGTCTTGATTTCTCATAAAGTCACTACCCTCCATTTGTTCAACCCTAATTCTTAGGCAATTATGTTTTTCTGAGAGCTTTTGTATCTCCTTTCCCATTTGGCTTTTCAAGCTGTTGAATTTTTTCTCATGACTTTCCTGCATTGCTCTCATTTCTCTTTCCATTCTTTCCTTCATCTCTCTAAATCTTCCTTCTGTCTTTCCTACTTTCTCTTCAAAGACCCTTTTGAGTGCTTCCATGGTCTGAGACCAATTCATATTTTTCTTGGAATTTTTGGACTTTGTTATTATCTTCTTCTGAGAGTGTATTCTGGTCTACTTTCCCCCCCCAAAATAGCTTTCTATAGTGCACTGCTTTCTTTGCCTACTCATCTCAACCTGGAAGCAGATGGATGATTGAAATCTGATTCTCTATGGTCAGAAGCTTGTCATGCTTGTGCCCCTCCCCCACTGGGCCACCACCACTGGAGTCCACCCACTGGATCAGAACATGTGTGCTTCACCCCAACTTCAGCAGAGGCTATAGCCACTTCACCCCAGTCAACCACCAAACCCCCTCACCAGTCCCCGAGCTGAGCCTCAGAAGAAGCCAGTGGCACCAAAGACTCTGAGGTCCTGGAAGTGCTAGGCTAGGTCCGCACTGTGTGCCGAGCTCCTCTCTCTGTCTGAGGGCTGAGTTCCAGAAGCAGCTGCTGCAACAGTTGCACCCAAGGTTCCCAAGGCCTGGTTGTCTGGAGGTGGGGGGTCTGCTCAGTGTGCTCCACTCTCACCCCAGTACAACAGACTTTTCCTGTCAACCCTCTAAGCTGTCTTTGGCTGGAAAATTATTTCAGCCTGTCCTTTTTGGGGGTTCTGCTGCTCCAACAATTGTTTTATGACATTATTTGAAGGTATTTGGAGGGGTTTGGGGGAGAGGTCAAAGAAGTCATTGCCTTTCCTCTGCCATCTTGATTCTGCCCCTTCTGCAGAATTTCTATGTTATTGCCTTGTAGTTCTTGACTCATCCTTTTATTTCTTTTGTGCTTAACTCTTAAAAGCATGAATTTCTAGAGGAGATAGAGAAGACAGACTTATTACTCCATGCTAGTAATTGTCATGTTTCTCTCATCCTGTGGTTCATTGCCTTTCTCATTATGATTTTGCCCCATTTTCCATGAAATTTCCTCTCTATGTACATGTTGTCTCCACCTCCTCAATGTCAGTTGGGTACTCTGTACTCTGACTCTTTTCCTAAGCCAAGATGTCTGTGGAGGCACAACATTCTCTAAGCACTAAATCCATGTAGATTATACACTGTAATGTTCCAGTCTCCCATTACAGAATATACCTCTCTGCCAGTGAATGTTCTTTATCAGGGCTCCTTCCCACCAGTGAATTGATTTTTCTACCTTTTTTGCTACTCTTTAAAACTCTATCTTTGCCACTTCATCCCCTCCCCTGTAGTTGTTCTTCCTGATGGTGTATATGAATTATTTTTCCTTCCTTGTTTGCTATTAACTTGAATAGCATATATCACACACACCCCTCAATCTTCTTCCTCTCCTGTACCCCTTTTCTGTGCTTTCTCATTTGGCAGTATAGTTAAACACACACACACACACACACACACACACACACACACGCACACACACACATACTCAGGCATGCGCAAATGCAGTGGATTCATTTAAAGGTAGAGGTGTTATGAGTTTTGGTCCATGTTATTTCTGGCCTTTTCCTTCACTATCACTTCTACTTCAGGGCTCCTTTCACTTTTTGGAAAGAAATCTCTTAATGGTCACCCTGTTGTTATGTTGTTGTTATTGTTTTAACCCTATCAGTGACTTTCTAGTTTTCCTCCTTTGATAATTTATTTTGTTACTACCTTGGTTGCTGTATTTGTCTGCTTTTCTTGTGTTCCTGTTCTCTGAGGTTTTTGCAGAAAAAATAATCTGCTCATTTTTTGTTTGTTTTACTTTTGCCTTTAGGGATGCTTCAAATGCCTCTATAACTTAATATCTATTTTGAAAAATTGATGATTAGACTTGTTTACATTATATCACTTTGGTTTCCATGTTGGGCTCCATTTCTCTATGGAACACATGATTCGATTCTCTTCTGTGGAGTCTGATAGGTGCAGTCTTGTGTTTTTAAAATTTCCTTTCCTTTCTATTTGAAGGGTAGAATTTATGGTTTACAGTTGTTAAACTTAACTACTGTGTTCTTGGAGTGGATCTATGGATTCTTTTGTGTGGCACTTTGTTTTCTATGTTCATAAGTTCTGGGCATTTTTCTTTTTTATTTAATTTTTTTTTATTTTACAATTACATGTAGAGATAGTTTTCAACATTTGTTTTTATAAGAATTCTTGTTTCAAATTTTTCTCCCTCCTTCCCCTCCCTCCCCCCTCCCCAAGACAGCAAGTAATCAGATATAGGTTATATATGTACAATCACATTAAACATATTTCTGCATTAGTCATGTAATGAGAGAAGAATCAGAGCAAAATGGAAAAACCTCAAAATAAAAAACAATAGCAAAAACCAATAGAAATAGTAGGATTCGATCTGAATCCAAATTCAACAGTTCTTTTATTTTTCTGGATTTGGAGAGCATTTTCCATCATGAGTCCTTCGGAACTATCTTGGACCATTGTATTGCTGAGAAGAATCAAGTCTATCACAATTGATCAACACACAATGTTGTTGATATCATGTACAATGTTCTCCTGGTTCTGCTCATCTTACTCAGCATCAGTTCATGTAAGTCCTTCCAGGTCTCTCTGAAATCTGCCTGCTCATCATTTCTTATAGAACAATAGTATTCCATTACATTCATATGCCACAACTTGTTCAGCCATTCCCCAATTGATGGGCATCCCCTCAATTTCCAATTCCTTGCCACCATAAAAGAGGTCAGCTATAAATATTTTTGTACATGTGGGTCCTTTTCCCTTTATTATGATCTCTTTGGGAAAAAGAACCAAAAGTAGTATTGCTGGGTCTAAGGGTTTGCAAGACTTTATAGCCCTTTGGGCATAGTTCCAAACTGCTCTCCAGAATGGGTGGATCAGTTCACAGCTCCACCAACAGTGCATTAGTGCTCCAATTTTTCCACAGCTTTATGCAACATTTAATATTTCCCTCTTTTGTCATATTAGCCAATCTGATAGGTGTCAGGTAGTACCTCAGAGTTGTTTTAATTTGCATCTCTCTAATCAATAGTGATTTAGGGCATTTTTTCATATAGCAATAGATAGCTTTGATTTCTTCATCAGAAAACTGCCTGTTCATATCCTTTGACCTTTTCTCAATTGGAGAATGACTTGGATTCTTATAAATTTTATTTAGTTCCCAATATATTTTAGAAATGAGGCCTTATCAGAAGTACTGGCTATAAAAATTGTTTCCCCGTTTTCTGTATCCCTTTAAATTTTGGATGCATTTCTTCTGCTTGTACAAAACCTTTTTAATTTAATGTAATCAAAATCATCTATTTCGCATTTCATAATATTCTCTATCTCTTATTTGGTCATAAACTGTTCTCCTTTCCAAGGATCTGAAAGGTAGACTATTCTTTCTTCTCCTAATTTACCTATGTAGGGGGCAGCTAGGTGGCGCAGTGGATAAAGCAATGACCCTGGATTCATGAGGACCTGAGTTCAAATCCAGCCTGAGACACTTGACACTTATTAGCTGTGTGACCCTGGGCAAGTCACTTAACCCCCATTTCCCCTCAACAAAAACAAAAACAACAACAACAACAACAAAAAATTACCTATCACCTTTTATGTCTATATCATGTACCCATTTTGACCTTATTTTAGTATAAGGTGTAAGGTGTTGGTCTATCTGGGCATTTTTCTTATTTTGTTTCTTGCATGATGGGAGATGGGAGAACTAAGATCCTTAAATTGTCTCTATGAATCTTGGAATGAAGTGATGAAGGCAGAGGCAGTGGATGTGCTTGTAGAAACTGTAGTAGCAGTAAGGGAATGTGTGAGTGTACCTCAGAGTAAAAATCATTGGTTCCTATTGTGCAGTTTCAAACAATGTCTGGATTGTAAGTGAAGGCAATCCTGAGTGAGTAGCTTAAAGATTAGGGATCAACTTTATTAATTAATCAGATTGTTACCTCATTAAGGTTCTGTATCAGGTTTTGTCAGGATAAAAGAAAATGTCTAATCTTTTTTTTTCCTTTTTTTCTATTTTGTGGGGCAATGAGGGTTAAGTGACTTACCCAGGGTCACACAGCTAGTAAGTGCCAAGTGTCTGAAGTCAGATTTGAACTCAGGTTCTCCTGAATCCAGGGCCAGTGCTTTATCCACTATGCCACCTAGCTGCCCCTTAATCCTTCTTTATTGGCCACATGGCCTAGAAGTCTGATTTCTCTTTTCCAAACTATTTCAATATTATTACCTTGTAGGTCTTATAGAAACCTTAAAGACTTCATTCCTTTTTTTTCTTTCATTCCTCACTCTTAGAAGTATGAATTAACTGCAGGAGACAGAGAATATAGAAGTATTGCCCTATTGTAGAAATTTTCTTTTGTTCCTAATTGGGAGGTTCATTACCAACCTCTGTCCTCCCAATGATTATTTTTTTCACATTTACAATGAAATTTTCTCTCCAGGTCCATGCCTAGATGTCAATTAACTCCCAGCAAGTCTGATACTTCTCCTGAGGACAGATACTTTTTATGGTGGTACCACTCTGTCAAATGTAGTGACCTCTTTAAGCACCAAGTCCCTGCTGATTATACTCATTTAAAGCTTTAGAAACCATGGCAAGTGCAAGGGAATTGCTCAATGGATCCCAGAACAGAATTCTGTGGTGTCAATTTTGTAGCCCTGCTGGAGTGTGGAGCAGCAGAGGAAGGTGTGCTGACTGAACGGTTTAAGGATTAGGAACTGACCTCCCCTACTATTAATTCTTCAGGTTCTTACCTGATTCAGGTTCTTGGTGTCTTAATCTGTGGAGACAGCTGGAATTGCTCTGCCTCTTGTTCATAATTCTTATTTTGGAGAGTTTTGAAAGGTCGTGAGGATCAGAGAAAATGTCTAGTTTTCTATCTTGTTGGCCATATGACCTCTCTCTCTCTCTCTCTCTCTCCCCTCTCTCTTAATCCTCTTTCTTCTCTTTCCTATGCCATTCCTTACTTTGTTGTTTTGTATTTTTAATAACATTTTAAAACATTTGATTATCCAATTAATAAAAGTGTCAAGTTCAGATATTCTTACATCCCCATTCATTATTCTGTAAGATTAAGTTCTGTTTTTAAAGGCAAGTTGTTGCTAAGTGAATCTTTCTTGTCTTTTGATATACTCTTTGTTTGCTGTATATTCCTGTGTGATTCTTACTATAGTTCCTTGGCATATGATCTGTCACTTGCTAGCTATTTTCAGTATTTTTCCTTGATCTGGAAGTATTAGAGTTCAGCAGTATCATTTCTGGGTTATACAATGTTATTTTTTTTTTCCAGGAGGTGACCTGTTGATGTTTTTTGTTTTCAGTTTGCCACCTGGGTCTAATTGAACTGGGCAATTTTCTTGTATAGTCTCTTGAAATATGATTCCTAAAGTTGTATTTGTTTGTTTGTTTCAGCATTATGGCTTAATGATTTTTACATTGTATCTTCCTGTCCTTGCATAGGTCAGTTCTTTATGGCAGTAGATATGTGGTTTCCCATTGTGAAGGCTTTTGATTTTGATAATTTTTCATTGTTACATTCCATTTTTGAGCTCTAGTTCCTCCAGTCTATTTTTTAGGCTGTACTCCTTTTAAATATTTTCCATCTTTTGTTCTAAACTGTTTATTCTCCTTTTAAGTTCTTTAGCTAGCATTCTAATTTGACCCATTATTTCTTCCTTTGTTTCTTCCTTAATTTCTCTGACTAGGAATTTCTTGTACTCTCAGAATATTTGTAGCCTATCCCTTCTATTGTTGCTGCTCTCTTTGTAATTAGCCAAATTTTCTTCCTCTGTTGTTTTAGCTTGGGATTCTCTTATTATTTTACTAGAGATTTTCTTATTTTTCCTCACTTCTTTCATCTCTCCACCAAGATGACTGGTAAAAATCCCCCTTTCCAAAACCCACTATTTACATTTCTTTCAAATTTCTTGTCTCTGCAGTTGCTGGAGTTACTGTTATCACCTCTCCCCCTGCCCCCCCAAAACAAAAACCAAACCAAAACTAAACAAAAACAAACAAAAAATCTTTCGATGTAAGAATATAAGTGATTTAGATAGTAGCAAGACAGCTAACTCTCAGTCTCCAAAAAAAGACAAAAGAGACAATTTGTGTTTTGTGAACCATTATGTATATCTTTTAATTGTGCTGTTTTTTTAGGAGAGTCGGTCTTGCCTATGTACAGAGTGCATGCTAGTAGAAGTCAGTGACATAGGAATCAGTAGTGTGATTACTGACTCAGAGTAGTTCAGTAATGTGAAGGCTGGTAGTACATATACTGCCATTGTTAATTTTTTTTTTTTGTGAGGCAACTGGGGTTAAGTGACTTGCCCAGGGTCACACAGCCAGTAAGTGTTAAGTGTCTCAGGCTGGATTTGAACTCAGGTACTCCTGACTCCAGGGCCAGTGCTCTATCCACTGTTCCATCTAGCTGCCCCCTATTGTTGATTTTTAAAAAGGAGGTAACTGAGTCCTAAAAAGGTCAATCACTAGTCCAAGGTCAGAAAGTTCTTAAATAGTCCATATCTATGGAATTCTGTTTTTATTCATTCAATTGCTATATGTAGAAGGATAATGTAGACCCCTAAATAGTATCCTCCCTCCTACTTCCTAGTTTCATGTTTGGTTGGCTGGAGTCCTTCAGATTCTGGTCCCCTAGGCTTTATAAAAACTGGACAAGGGGTAGCCTCCTCTGAATGACAAGTGACAAAAAAGAAATAGATATTCTTTAACAGTCTACCACTTTTTTTCTTATCATCATCAAGAAACATGGAGCAATTAAATAGCCAGATGGTTGCCATCTGTCTTTTCAGTTTCTAGTAGCCCAGGGCAAAAGGATTCCAAGTCAGTAATCTGGCTATGTGCTATATAGTGTTCATGCTGCCTAATGCTTTCAGGAAAATCATTAAGCCAACCACTGTAAGAAGTGGTCAAAGACTTTCCATTATAGTGGCAGACATCCTGTACAAATGCTGGCAAATATCTCTAAACTAGGAGCTATCACAAAGTTTCAGAATGCTCCAAGTTCTCCATACAGGGATATCAGGCTCCCTCCAAGGCCTCACGTTTTTGGAATACATAGCATCCCTGAAGTGAGATGTTTACAGATCAATTTCACTACTAAGATGTGTTGATTTCTTCCTCTACATTTTATTTCCTGGACTGAATTTTCTCTCATATTCCAGTTATTCGCCATTCATATTGTTAATTCTGAAGTGCTCTTTCACCCATTGTGCCTTTCAGTTTGTAAGCTCCTTCAGGATAGAAAGCATGTCTCATTTATTGGTGCATAGTCCCTAAAGCCTAGCAGGTAGGAGCTTAATAAATGTTTGTTGACTAATATGTGAGTGAATGGATGAATGAGCAAGGATAATAGAGTGCAAAGAACTCTGGACTCTGAGTTAGGAAAGACTCAATCCCATTTCTATGATTTGCTAGGTACGTGATCTTGGGAAAGTTATTTAACCTTTCTGAATTTGAAGTTCCTCATCTATGAAATGAGGACAATAATAATAGCTATAATAATGTATTTGAAAGGCTGCCACGTAAAGGAGACATTAGATATGTTGCACTTGACCCTAGAGGTCAAAATCAGGAGCAATAACTAGAAGTTCCAAAGAGGCTAATTTGATATCTAGGTTTGATATCTAGAAAAATTTCCCAGCAATAAGAACTGACCCCAAATAAAATGGGTTGCCTTAAGAGATGATAAATTCCTCTTTCTTGAAGGTTTTTAGGGGAAGCCAGAGACCACTTGTCAGGTATAGGGATTACTTACATATATGGGTTGGACTAAATGGCTGCTGTCTCTTCTAAGCCTCAAGGTTTGAAAGTTTTCTGCATAGACATATATGTTAACCCATAGAAACTAATGAGATCACAGAGATAGAATTGATAGAGATAGAGATATTAATCTGCCTTCTTCCAGACATTCTCCAAAACATCAATGTCAGTACCCAGAACTAAGTATAATACTCCAGATCATGTCTAATGAGGGTGGACTACAGTAGAATTATCACCTCCCAATTTCTGGAAATTGTTCCTTTTTTAATGTAGCCCAAGATCATATTTGCTTTTTTTGTTTTCCACAATGGTGTATTCCTCAGATCTTTTTTTTTTAACAACTCTGTCTTTTGAAGTTCATTTTATGAACCCAGGTACAAGACTTTACAGTTATCTCTGTTACATTTTATCTTTTTAGTTTTAGTCTGATACTCTAACCTGTCATGGTTTTTTTTTTTTTATTCTATATTGTCCACTATGTTAGCTGCTCTTCTCAGGTTTGTGTTATTTTCAGATTTTATGAACATATTATCTAGGTCATCAAGCCATTGATAAAAATATTGATAAAGCAGGTCCATACAATACAGATCTTAGGGACACTCCACTAGACACATCCTCACATGTTGACAGTGAACCATTAAAATAACTACTTTAGGGGCAGCTAGGTGGCACAGTGGATAAAGCACTGGCCTTGGATTCAGGAGCACCTGAGTTCAAATCCAACCTCAGACACTTGACATTACTAGCTGTGTGACCCTGGGCAAGTAACCTAGCCCTTATTGCCTTGCCAAAAATAAATAAATAAATGAATGAATGAATGAATGAATAAATAAATGACTACTTTATCTTAAACTTAACATTTTCAAAACAGAACTTAACCTTTCCACTAAAACTCACCTCTTCCCAACTCCTCTATTTTAGTTGAGAATTCAACTTCTTTCTAGTTGTGCTGGTTCAGTACCTTGGAATTGTCCTTAACTTCTCTTTCCCTCATTTCTCAAAGTCAATCAGTTATTAAGTCCTATCTGTTCCTGCATTCATCACCTTCTCTACACAAGCAAGGCAATGCCTCTAATTCAAGTCCTTAGCACCTTTAGTCCATTATATTATAATAGCATCCTAATTATTCTATCTTTCTCCAGTTTCTCCCCTTTCCAATATATCCATATATATAAATATATATATATATATGTATATATAAATTGTTGGGTTTTTTCTTTGTTTTGAAACTAGGTTTCTCTATTTTACCCAAGCTGGAAATTCAGTTAACCCTCATGAAACTGATCCTGCTACTGATTTACGTTGGGGTGTTTGCCTACTCTGTTTCCACCATGGGCCAATTTGCCCTCCCTTAAGCAAACCAGGTGTCTTTCATTCATGGGAGCTCATCTTATTGGTGCTAGGCCTAGTGAGGACATAGTTGCCCATGGCAACTCAGAACTGTCAAGGTCCAGCAATCCACCAACCAGCCTAATCCTCTCTAGGAATAAAGATTACAGGCATGTGTCACCACATCTAGCCAAAACTCATCTTCCTAAAGGACAGATCTGTGGCTTTCTTTTGCTTCTAGTATAAAATACAAGCTGCCTTTTTTTTTTTTTTTTTGGCTTTCAATGCCTTTCACAATCTGGCTCCAGACTACCTTCTAAGCTTCTTTTACACCAATCTCCCACATGGATTCCAGGTTCCACTTGAACTGTGTGAGAAAATAATGACTTTTGGGACTCCCAGAGGCCCCCTGCTGGAGGGGATTAGATTAAGATTGATTGGATTGACTTTGCTGATTGACTCACTTGGAGTTAACTTGATTGGAATCATACCTACCTGAAGGCCTTGTCTTCAGGGGGTGTGTTCTCTGAACTCTGACCTCAGCACGTTCTGCTCATGGACCACCCTCAAGTCCAGTGAAACAATGGATTTGGGTGATGCTGGCCAATTAGCTTGGAGCAGTGTGTAAGGACCACCTCTTGTCCAGACCCACAGGAAGCTTCTGCTCACAGAGGCATTGGGACTTCTTTTTGGCCTGAGACTCATAGGTGGTGGCGCCTTTTTCTCCCACCTCCTCTATCTTAGCTAGGCTTTCCTAACTTTCTGAGCCATGTGCTAGCTCTCTTTAATAATATCTAATATACTTTAATAAATGCTTAAGGCCCCAAAAGTGGTGCTAAAGTTTCTAATTTATAAGTAGCAATATATTGGAAACCCCAGCTAATTTTCTCCAAACTTGGGACAGAAATAAAGCAACCACATATAATTTTAAATGCCACAATTGGCATGCCTTCTCCACTCCATTTCCTATCTCTATGTCTTTACAGGTTGGCCCCATTGACTGAAACAAGTCTCATCCACCTATTGAGACCTCTAACTCACTGCAGAACTCATCTCAAGTGCTATTTCCTACAGGAAGCCCATTTTCCTCGCAACAGTTGTTAGAGCCTTTCCCTGAGAGGTTACTTTGCATATATTTTATATTTAATTTTATACTTACAAATTATTTCCCCTCTATAGAATGTAAGCTCCTTCAGAGAAGGGTTGTTTCTTTTTTGTATCAGCAGTATCAAGCATGATGACTAGCACATTGCTGGCACTTTACACATATTTACTTGTGGAATTGAATCAAATACATACAATTATTCATAAACTAAAACACTATATAAACATTATTGATTACAACATAGTAGAAAGAATATTGGCTTCTGATTCTAGTTCTATTTCTGATTATAATTATATATACTCATACATATACACACAGACAGACACAGACACAGATGTATACACATATACAAACATATACATAAACATACATAGACATAGACATAGACATAATTTAGCAAGTCTCTTCAGAGCCTTAATTTCCCTATCTGGGAGATAAAAGTGTTGGACTAGATGACCCTAAGGTTCATTCTAATATTTATAGTTTTATTGTTTTGTTTTTAAACCATTTGGCTGTTATGCCATGAGTCTATGGCCATTCCTGGGCCTAGATCAACTGGAATCATGTTTGAGAACAGGAGATGCAGTAAGAAGCCACATAAATATTAAATCTCCAAGAACCAAAATAGTCATGAAGAGGACCACTTCAGTGTGGAGGAAAGGAGGGACTATCCATCAGTGCAGTGAGAGGCAACCTGAGGGAATTAAGATAAATTAGCAGTGTGGGGTGGGGTGAGAGGAAGGGAAAGAAGGACATAGTATTGGAAAGAAATGAGAAAAAAAACAAAATGCTATATGATTTGAATACTAAGAGGACTGTCTTTCTTCTCTCTTTTTAGGATGGAAAAAGTACAAAAATAAAACATATAGTGGGGAGGGAGCCTACCCTTGCTTCTGGCTATAAGAAGGTTGATTCCAACCTCAATTGGCCCAGAGTTCTGGGGTTCACAAAGTTGAACTTTAAGGGTGAGGGCTTCTGAGGCTCTAATAAGAACAAATATTTGTTAATTACCTACTATGGTTAATGTACTCTACTAGACTATATAAGAATAAAAAGTTACTTATTTCCTGCTCTCAAAAATTTTACAATCAAATAGAGGTAATTTGTTTTTTTTAAATAATAAACTTTTGGGGGCGGGGTAAGGCAATTGGGGTTAAGTGACTTGCCCAGAGTCACAAAGCTAGTAAGTGTCAAGTGCCTGAGACCAGATTTGAATTCAGGTCCTCCTGAATCCAGGGCCAGTGCTCTATCCACTGCCCCACCTAGCTGCCCCCAATAATCAACATTTTTATTTAAAGTTTTGAGTTTCAAATTTTATCCCTCTTTCCTTCCCTCCCCCGTCCCTGACGTGGAAAGCAATCAGATATAGTTTATATATGTGCATTTATGTAGAACATTACCATATTAGTCATTTTGTATAAGAAAACTTGAAAGAAAGTAAAAAGTAGCATGCTTCAGTCTGTGTTCCATCAATATCAGTTCTTTCTTTGGAAGTGGATATTATGCTTCATCATTAGTCCTTTGGGTTTGTCTTGGATCATTGTATTGCTAAGAATAGTTAAGTCATTCACAGTAAATAGAGGTAATTTGAGGGAAGAAGACAAGACTTTCAGTATATTGGTGATTTGGAAGGACCTCTACCCAGTTTAGTTGGGCAGACTCCACCAGGGATAATTGGACCATTGATTTAAAGCTCAAAGGGATTTTAGAGGCAACTTCTTCCTTTTATTGATGTATAAATTGAGGCCCAGAGAAAATAAGTGACTTGTCCAAAGCTGTAAAAATAGTGACAGAAATGGGATTTGAACCCAGTTCCTCTGATTCTGAATCCATGGCACTTTCCATCATATTATGGAAAGTTTCAGGGAATCATGGTAACATCTGAACTGGGTTTTGAAGGAAGAGAGAGGTTCTTAGACTTGTAAGATGCACTTTGCAAAGAAGATCAAAGGATAACAGATTTGGATTTGGAAAAGGCTTTAAGGGCCATCTAATACAAACCTCTCATTTTAAATATAGTGAGGGAGCAGCTAGATGGTGCAGTGGTTGAAGCAATGGCCCTGGCTTCAGGAGGACCTGAGTTCAAATGCGGTCTTAGACATTTGACACTTACTAGCTGTGTGACCCTGGGCAATTCACTTAACTCTCATTGCCCCACCAAAACATAACAAAACAAAACAAAACAAAACAAAACAAAACAAAACAAAACAAAAAACAGAATAAATATAGTGAAACAGACTCAGAGAGTTTAAATCACACAGGTTGTAAGAGGCATAGCTAGGATTTAAAGCCAGTTTCTCTGAGTCCAAATCTAATGCTACTCACTATGCCGGCTCTTTTTAGTCAACATTTCCCTCTCTAGGTATTCATAAGCCATTCTTTAAAAAAAAGAAAAAATTCTAAAAAATTTCACAGGAATGAGTCAAGAACACTGGCCTATAATTTGAAGAATATATACCTTTTTTTTAAATGGGATAATATTTCCTTTTTTCCAGTCCTATGGTATGTCCTCTTTCAGGTATCACTTACTGCGTTTTTTCATCTCTCATATAGTTCATCTGCGCCAAATGATTTGTTAATGTTTGATATTAACTTCATTAAAGCATGCTGATTCTATCATTTCCAGTGCAACTGATACTTGCCTCCATTTTATGTAGGTATCTTTTTTTTTGTAGGTATCTTTTTAAAATCATAAGTTGTTGTGAATTTATTGCCTGTTTTCTTGTTTCCCCCCATTCCTTTTATTTTAAAGTACTTTTGAAAAGCAAGACATGCATAACAGAGGTTCAAAATTTTGCATATAACCTTCATTTTCTGTTCTACTTTGTATATGAAAATGTTCTCCTGCTTGGTGTTCATTAAATTCAGAATTTAAAATAGGTAATTTTGATTTAATTTGCAAGATGCCACCAGTCAAATATTATCTTAATATCCTTTGTTGAGTTCCTTCCATCCCTTAGATATGAAACTTTCCTATATTATAAACTATTGTCCATAAATACAAATACCATTCTCAGACATCTTAGCAACTTTAGCTGTTCATTTCCTTAGTCTATTTTTCTCTTCTGCATCCTTTTCGTTCACTGAGTAGCAGTGAAGAAATTATGGCCTGTACTCATATAAGCCTCAGTTTCTTATCTAAGGCTTTGAAATCATAGGCAATGTATATTGATTATCTTCTGACAGGATCATTTGTACTCATGTGAATTACCAGCCTATTAGAGTCACCATGTGGCAAGACTCATACATTTTAGAAAGTTCTATAATATCTTAAAGCCCTCCTGGGAAGACAAACAGGCATCTCTATTGTTGTCATCAGAACCACAAAAAGCTGCCTTAGTTTTCTTGAGCAATGAATCACCAATAACTGTTACTCTTCTTTTAAGAAGAGATTTGCCACCTAAAGTGCAGGTGTGACCATCTGATTCAATGGCTTTTTGTTGCTTTTAGAATCAAATACATGACCCTCTGTTTATTTTTGAAAGCCCTTCACATCCTAGGCACAACCTCCCTTTCTTTTTTTAACCTAGCTTTCTAATACTTCTAATAATTCAAGCTTTCCCATATCCATATATACATACATGCACATACATGTATACATATATGTATATGCATATGAATATATAACTCCCCTTCCAACACTCAACAAGTCCAACCAAACTGGCATTTTTGCTGGTCTTCACACAACAATACTCCATCTCCCATCTTTGAGTCTTTGCACTGGCTAGTTGCCATTCTAGAAATTTACTCATATCTCACCAATACCTCACCAAATCCTTTATTTCTTTAAAAACTCTACTCAGCCAACATATTCTACATGATGCCTTAGCAATTATTGACCTTGTATCTATGTGGTATATACTTATTTAGGTACATGTGGTCTCCCTTGATAGAACATAAGTTTCTTGATGCAAACATTATTTCATTTTCCTATTTCTATTAATGGAACCTAGCATAGTTTCTAGCACATAGATGTTTAACAAATGCTTATTGGTTGATTCACGCATAGCTCTTATGGATTTACTTTTTCATTCTTAGGAGGAGAAGTAGCTGTTTCTTCTCCAGAGCATTCAGCTCTCTTCAGGAACATCATTGAAAAACAAACTTTCAAATAGACAGTTGTCCTTTTCCTTCTCTTTTCTTCTCTATCATGTGCCATTTCCACTATATTACATCTTGACAATGGTTCATTTCCCCTTCTACCACTTCAGATCCCTTTTCTTCATTTCTCCTGCTTCCATTCTGCAAAAGACCACTTCATTGTCCCTGATGATCTGGAGCTTGTAGAGACATTTCTCAAGTCTCTTCACCTTCTTTTCAAGGAGCAATAGCAGTTTATATTGGAATGTAGATCAGTGATTTCTTTCCAAACTTTTTTTGGTAACCTGGCCCTCATGTTAAAATGTTTTGATCATTCATTCCCAATATACAGAATGTCCCCCAAAGTCTTTGTACAGGTTTAAGCTTGTGTAGCTTTTATAATTTCAGAAGTATAAATTATATAAATTCATAAAAACATCTGAAAGAGAATATTTTAAAATGTTGATGTTTCTTGCTAAAAGTTGACATAACTTCTCTTATTCTAGTCATCTTTCAAAGTTTAAAAACTCATCAGCTCAGTGAATGAAATAATTGCATTTGTATCCCTAGCCTTAAGATCATCTAAAAATTAGGTTTTCATGAATACACACCAGTTTTGATGTGACACCACAAGAAAAAGTCTAATGGAGATAGACCAAGTGAAAAGTGGCCATTCAAGAGGAACACTTTATCAATCTACTAGTGTCAGAAAGTGTCATCTAGAAACTGTCACATAAGTAGTATAAAATGTCAAGTTGCCTCATCTTGTTAAAATTAAATTTATAAAACTTATTATTCAACATTCACAAAACTAAGTAAGTGTCAAAGAAATTTAAATAATTAGAATTTCAAATGATGTTATTGGGAAGTTTGTAGCATTTATACTTCTGAAGGTATTAAAACTTAAAACTGCACTAAAATTTTTAGGCATGTCTATATATTTACTTTTAATTTTTACATATGTGTATTTGTATGTCATTGTGCAAGTAATTATGTATATTTTTAAATGTAAACAAAAACAGAAACTTATGAAATTATAATATAGACTATTTAATTCTAGAGTCAATGGGAAACCTGTGAAGTTATTTGAGTAGGGCAGTGATATGGTCAGACCTGTGATTTAGGAAAATTATTTTGTTAGTTATGTGAAGGATAGATTGGAGTGGAAAGAGACTTTTAGCACAGAATCCAGTAAGTAACCTATTACAATTAGTAGTCCAGGTGAAGAGGTAATAAGCACCTGAACTAGAATGGAAGCTCTATGAATAAAGAGAATGAGACAGAAGTATTATGGAAGCAGAAAAAGCTAGAGACATATAGAGGTATAACAGAGATACAGAGATTGAGCTGATGATGACACCGAGATTAAGCATGTTGGTCAATGGAAGCATGGTAGTGTCCTGCATAGCATTACAGAAGTTCCATAAAGGGATGAGTTTGCTAAAGATAATTTAATGAAGATTGCAATCCACTATGCCTACTCATCCTATGCAACTTGTTGTTTCACCAAAATGAAAAATTTAAAAAGATGGAAGTGACTCTTACCAGAGCTTATTGTATTCACACAGGTAATCTGGCCGAGGCGGGTAGGAGGGAGTAAACTGACAGGAAAGAATTTTCCCATGTTACAATGACTTTGTATGATAGGGATTGAGATTGAATTTGTGATTATATTGGTAGAGTGAGTTCTCCATGAAAAACTATCTCTGCCAATAAAAATTTGAGTCTCTGTTATCTTAGAGAGTTGTCTAGAGTACTGAAAGATTAAATACCTTTCCCAGGGACATATAGCTAAAGATGGAATTTGAACTCAGGTTTATCTGGTGCAAAGCACAGCTCTCTATACACTATGCCAAAAAGGAGCTATTTCTGAGCATAAGGGGAGAAAGTGAGAGCTTGCATAACTGAAGAGGCTGAAATGAGGAAAGTGTAAATGTATTAGAGACAAGTCCAATGATTTGCTACTATGGTGAGGCTGGAATGGATGCAACTATTTTTCCTCCACTCCAACAAGTTGATCATAATCTTGATATCATTCCACTGTCCCCTAAGGGAATGGCCCCACTTTGAAGACCATTTTGAGTCACTTGGCTGTGGCAAAAATACAAATATTGGGAGGAAACTGGTCAAAATTGTGGAGTATGGGTAAGTTTTACATTCTAGTTTTCTGTCACAATTATTCCAAAAAGGATCTAGAAAACAGATGACTGATCAGGAAATACAATGGCAAAACAAATTAAAACAAAATAAAGTGAGTTATTTTTTCAGCTCAAGTAGGCATAGGGAGACAGATAGATAGGTCTTCAGACACTCAGAAAGGACTCAAGGCTCTAAACAGCATACACTTGTAATGCAGGAATGGAAGGAGGATCTACCTGTGATTGTGCACCAAGATAAGAAGAGATCCTAGAACTGACATAGAGGGTATTGATCTTGTGCAGGGAACAAGAATAGGTGCCAAATGGCAACTTGGTTATGTACATCTCAGATCTTAGTCACGGATTCAATAAGCAATGAGAAAGGGTCCAGTGTTGAGTGTGGTGTTTAAGGGCAAAGAATGCTACTAGAACTTAGGCTGCGTACTGAAGAAGGAAGTATAGAAGTTAGGAACAGCAGGTCAGGAACTTGCATACCCCAGACCAACTCAGATTTTCCTCTCAGTCATAACAATTTGAGTGCACTGAAAGTTTGCTGGTTTCCAGTCTGAGTTGTCCAAGATATTCTTAAACAGCACAACACTCAATACCCCAAGAAAGCAGCAGGAGGACCTAAGATGATTTAAAACAGGATTAAGCATGGCACAAGCATAGTCTCCAGAAGTGTGCAAAACCTGATAGCAATGTAAAATCTGGACTTGGTAACTAAGGCTGGAAGAACAGGCAAGTAGCAAAAAGAATCCCACCTTAAGGAGTTATTATGGTAATAGACATGCTCAAGACACAAAAGAGAGTCATTCCAAAACATGTACAATTAAATACTGAATTAATAATACAGCTTAGCCATTAGAATTCTAGGGGGTGAAGAGGAATTAAGCAAGACATTTTAAAAAAGAATTTAAATGATTTTGTAAATGAAATAAGAGCATGAGGAGAAAGAATAATAGTACATTGCCACCATACCTCAGTAGCCTTCCCACCCTGGCAGATCCTTCAGCACCTCTGACTTCCATATTAAAATATCTTAATACCCTTATTGCCTCCTTCTTCCTATGATGAGTACCCTCTAGGAATTCCCTTTTTGCAGAAGGGTTCAAGACAACTATGTTTATTTTGTTTGTTGTATCATTTACTGATTTATTAATTTTATTTTCTTCATTTTTTATTGATTATTTCCTATTTTTCTGGTTTGATTTTTCAGCCCTGTTTTAAAAATGAGATTGACCAAAGCATTTTATTAGTTTTTTTGAACAGTCTTTTGTGTTGTTTGCCAATTCTATAGGGTTGGGATTTTTTTTTTTGTTTCAGTTTAGCTATTTCTCTAATTTTCAATAGCACCTCTTTTGTGCTATTTAAATGTTAGTTTATTTGTTGGATTTCTAATTTTACATATTCAGTTTACTAATCATCCCTCTTTTCCCTGATCACTTATTGAGCTGCATTCTAGAAATATTAGTGTGTTGTTTCACCATTATAATTTTATTTCATATAATCATTAATTATTTATATTGTTTGTTCTTTAATATACTCATTTATGTTTATATTAAATTATCACTTGAGTTCGTGACTTTTTTGCTCTCATGACTGATTACCATTTTTATTGTGTTAACTCTATTAAATATGTGTTTGCTGTTTTTGCCTTTTTACATTTATTTGTAAAAGCTCTGAACCATAATACATGGTAAATTTTTGTAAAAATACCAGGTGGACAGGAATATGTGTATATCTTTAGTAGTCCCATTTAGAAGATACCATTACGTCTTTTAGTAATAGTTTCCCCAGCATTTTGTTTAAATATATGTGTATGTGCATGCATACATATATGTGTATATATTCTCTTTTGTATTCTTATTTTATTGTTTATATATTCCTTTTTCTTTGTCTTTCTGTTAGATTCATGTAAAACTGAGAGAGGGACATTAAAACTTACTCTTTTATTACTTTCTGTGATTTCTTGTATTTTAGATGTATTTTTTCCTTTTGTACTTAGATTTAGAGGATAATATTGACATTTAATTGGTATTTGTTGCTTCAGTCTAATTTTTTCCTTGTTTATCTTTTTATGTGTTTTTGTTCTTAATTTATCAGATGACTGCATCTATGACTTTTAATCCCCCCCATAATAAATTTAACTCCACCCCTTCATTTTTATTCTATGTGTATCTTTGTTTTTAGGTATGTTTAGGTAACAAAATGTTGTGATGGTGTGTTGTTATTTTTTTTCTTATCCAATTCTCCAGTCTTTCATTTTATTTTTGTATTATGGGAATTAGGTTTATGTTTCTACTTATTTTTAATATTTTTTTCTGAATTGAGATTTTGATTTCACTTCTCTACCATAAAAGTGATAAATTTTAAGACAGCCCTATCCTATAGCTCCCTTCCCTTCACTCTGAACTTTCCCTACATTTATTTGTTGCCTGTTTCACTAGTTTTGATGTTTTACTAAACTTATTTTCTTTTTTTTTCTTATTTTTTACTGGTTATTTAGTTTTCCCTTCTCTTTCTCCCCAGTTAAATAATAAAGTAATATTTCTTTGCTTTTTAAATATAATTTGTGTTAAAAATATTTATTTCCCACATTCTCTTCATTTATCTTCTTTCCATTTACTCTAGAGTTTTATTATTTGATTCATGACTTTTATTCTGAATTTTTGCTTCATTTGTGTCTTATTACTAATGGAATTAAAGCTTCTAAAGTATTTATTTTACACCACATATCCAATCCATCACCAAGTACTAATGATACTATGTGCATAATATATCTAATATCTGTTCCCATTTCTCCCCTCACACAAGCACTAACTATAGTTAGACTCTCATACTCCCTAAACAATTATAATAGCTGCCTTCAGTTTTCCACCTCTCTAATCTATCTATCCTTCACAAACTTTCATAAAAACTCAGTTGTAGGAATTCTGGGAAGAAAGGCTCATTAAATCATTGCTTGTAGAGGTGTTAATTTGGTATGACCATTCCAGAAGACAATTTGAAATTAGAAAAAAAAAAATTGTTCATGCTAATTCTTCTACTGGATTTTGAAGTAAGAGTAGATGAACTAGTCACTAGGCATATTTTCACTTTGTTAAAATGCCAATCACCTAACAAGCATTAGTTAAGAATCTACTATGTAGCAGGCATTGTGTTAAGCAAAAACAACAACAAAGGAAATAATCCTTATTATCAAGGAATTTATATTCTAATGGGAGGGCAATATGTATACATATAAGTACATACAGAATCAACATATACAGATTAAAAACAAAAAAAACCCACAAAATATTTAGGAAAGGCGATCACTAGCCCTTTATATCAGGAAAGACTTAAGAGGTGGTGCTTGTGCTGATTGATTCTTGAAGGAGCAGCGATGGATTCTGCGAGGTAGAGGTGAGGAAAGAGTGTATTCCAAGCATGGAAAAAAGCATAGGCACAGAGATAGTGGATGGATTGCAATATGTGAGAAAGATAAAAAGGCCAGTTTGGCTGAACCTGGATGTAACATAAAATGAGATTGGAAAGAAATATTGGAGCCAAGTTATGAGAGTTTTAAAAGGCAAACATTGTTTATATTTGATTCTTGAAGCAACAGGGAGCCACTGGGATTTATTCAGCATAGGATAAGATAAAACAAAGCTTCTTAATCTTTTTTTCACTCAAGACCCCTTTTCACCTGAGAAATTTTTACACAATTCCGGGTATATAGGTATATAAAATAGGTATAAAAGTTAAGCCAGTTTTTTCCCTAAGAGATATTGAAAACATCTTTGAGACTCAAAAATTTCAGGGAATTGCTCAGATAATTGATATCACTTCCCTGTTCTTTCTAGTATAAATAGCCACAGGAAGCTCCAACCATTCTGATAATTATCTAGTGGGTTACCATAGGCAACTCAGAATCAGGGAAGCTTTGCTTAACTAAATCAACACACAGTGTCTTCACTACATATTCCTTCTTTTGTTAAGTAAATCTCCTTTTATTAATTTTGAATGACCTATGAGTGTTTCATTTCATTCTAATATCAGATCTAAATTAGCTCATGCCAGTCCCAGAACAGAAAACATGCATAGCATTACTTTTGAAAATTAAAGCAAATCAAGGCACAAAGTTCTGAACACATTCCATTTATTGATAAGGCTAGCAATTACCAATAAAAGGGGTCTCTCAATTCTTTCAGTCAGTTGAAAGACCACAAGGTAGGGTTTACTAGCCTTCATGTAGTTTCAGGAAGTACAAGCAAACAAAGAACAGGAAGCATAAAAGAATATGATTATTTACACAGTCTACAGTATCACAGATGATGGAAAACTGGAAGTCAGGAATGTAACAATACCTCCTTCCATCTTTTTACTAGGAAAAACTCATTGGTGGTATCCACCTGCATGGATAACAGTCTAGACTTCCTTGAAGGATAGTAAGAGTTGTAGAGATACTAGACTTTCTGGTGCCTACTTGCAACTTGCAAGGCTTATTAGAAAGATAACAATTCTCCCTTAATTGTACATGGGCAGCAAGATGCTTTGAATTAAGGTGATTAATGAGGCAACCCAGTTCAGAGAGGAAAGCTGAACTTCTGAACTTAACTCAGAGAAAAAGAAACATGGCTTATGCAATTTTATAACATATCGGGGGTGATACAGAAGAGAATCAACTACAAAATGGAATCATAGTGAATTGGAATTTCTCAATAGTGAATGGAGCTGATCACATAATGACAAAATGGCAGTATGCAATGACTATAAAAAATAAAAGCAGTACTAAAATATAACAAACTTTAAGTCAAAATTGATACTATCCATATTATTAAATAATGTCCAAATTCACTTCCCTCTCCAGTCTTTTTCTCATTTCTCTGCTTCAGTAGGGACAAAAGCACTAGTTGAGCTAGCAAGAGAGTAGCCCATCTAGGGTATATGGACTCATAAAGAAGCAGATGTAGCATGTATTTTTCTCAGAGTGATGAGGTACGATTATATATTTGACTTGGGAGTCATCAGCTTGTGTATGTGGTGGGGTGTGGATGTGGATGTGTATACCATGAACACAAGGTAAATACAGTGAATTACTTCTAGATGGGTTGCAAAATGAAAGTCCATAATATTTTTCTAAGCATGTGAAACACCATCACTAATACCATTGTCACTATCACTACTACCATTACCATATCTTTAAGACGAATTATCATTGCTGTTGTTTTTTTCTATTTTGAGGTTTTTCATCATTGCTCTGATTTTTTCTCTTATAACATGACTAATGCAGAAATAGGATTAGTGTTATTATGTGCATATATATATAACCTATATCAGATTACCTGCTGTCTAGGGGAGGGGGGAGGGAGGGAGAAAAATCTGAAATTGTAAAGCTTGTATGGACAAAAGTTGAGAACTATCTTTACATGTAACGGAAAAAGTAAAATACTTTATTAATTTTTTTAAAAAGATGAATTATCATTAATAGCAACACCATTCTTGTTTGTTTTTGTTTTTGTTTTTGTTTTTGCAGGTCAATGAGGGTTAAGTGACTTGCCCAGGTCACACAGCTAGTAAGTATCAAGTGTCTGAGGTCACATTTGAATTCAGGTCCTCCTGAATCCAGGGCCACTGCTTTATCCACTGTGCGACCTAGCTGCCCCTCAACACCATTCTTTATTATGAATCTGTGATAAAGTGAATGACCTGATTTTCAGAAAGAAGAAAGGGAGGAAGAAAGGGAAGTGAGGAGGAAGGAAAGGGATGGCGTTAGTAAACTTAAGCCAGGAAACTTAATCTAGACTTCAATTCTTGGCAAAATTCTAGAACATATTAAAATGATGATTTATGGACATTTAAAAAAGAATGAGATGATTATTTAAATTTTGGTCAAACATTTCATAAAGTATGCCACGTAGTGCTTGTGGAATAGATGGAAAAATGTGGACTAGACAATAATGAAATTTAGTGGGTTCCAAACTGGTGAAATGTCTCATTAGGTTTCTTAATTTTTATTTAAGCTGATGTGAACTTGAGGGATTTGATGGAGGAGGTATATGGAAAAGGTGAAAACTCTCTTTAATTGCATTTAGAAAGGCATAGTATCCAGGAAAAAGAAGAGGTCTTGTGGCATAGTGAATAGTAGGTCAGGTCCAAATCCTGCCACATAGTAGCACTGTTAGCATTGGCTGGCATTTAGCATTGTTCTATGCAGCTCTCAAAGATTATAAATTCCAGAGTTGCCAAACTGTATGATGAGCCAAATGAAGGGATAATCCTGTTATATTCTATTCTAATCAGGACATATCTATAGTATTGTTGTATTCGTTCTGACCACAACATCCTAAGATCTAATAATATAATCCAATAAATATTTATTAAGCACTTTCTGATAGTCAGGCACCAAGCTATGAAGCAATAAGTGCTAGGGGTACAATTAATAAAAAGAGAAATCCTACTCCCAACAAGCTTACAATCTAAATGGAGAAAGGATAACACAAAAGGAGGCAGGAAAGGGGAGGGGGACACTCTATAAGGGAAGTCATTGAGAAGAGGTAAGTACTCCACTCATCAGCCTTCCAGAGGACAGCAGAGATGGAGGGAGATGGCGTCAATTAAGGTTTGAATTAGCAGTGTGATGATAATTTTTAAAGTGATGAGCTTATCCTGGGAGGGGCATCTTGTTCCATGGAGCTGAAACTAATCAGGGCAGCATATGCAAAGTGGAGTAGGAAAAACCTAGATATGTTGGTGTCTTGGATGGAGAAAATCCTTGAGATCATGCCATATGAGAATCTGTTGAAGGAGCTGGTGACATTTAGTCTGAAGAAGAGACAGTTTAGGATTGGGGAAAACCAAGATAACTGACTTCAAATATCTGAAAGGCTGTCATGTAGAAGAGAGAAGTAGATTTTTTCTGGGTTCCATAGGACAGGAATAAGAGCAAACATTGTAAGTTTGGAGAATGATGTAACACTCCTTCACAATCATAGCCAACCAAATGTGGAATAGGTTGCCTCAGGAAATAAAGGGATGACCATATTTCAAGTATAGTATAGAAGAGGTTTTTCTTCAATGATGAGCTACACTAGATGGTCTCAAAGAAACCTGTGATGAAGGCTTGTCCTAAGTCTCTTATTTGCCCAACTATGACAGCCTTTGTTGTTGTTTTTTTAAGTTAGATTTAGTACTTTCTTGGATGATTCTGGAGTACATCCCCTCTATTATTGATAAGATCACTAGCATCTGTTTTAAGGCTTGATTTGCAAAACAAGAAGTTCTTACTTTTTTATATTAATGAGGCACCAATAAAAAATCCATGGTCAAATGAGCATTTATATAGGTGAATGTTTTGAAATCCAAGAAGTATTTGTGAGTCCTGACTTCCTGGACCCTGAGGAAATTATGGGCAAGTTGGTACACTAACCTATAAGAATTAAGCTAAAATGTTTCATGCCTAGCAAAAAAGTATATGTATTTTTACAACGGGCAATTCTACTTGAAATAACTTTACTGGCATTCTCATTGCAACATCTGACAAACAGCTTTAACCACTGACCAATCCTGTGACTCCTTCTGAGGCAGGAGGTTAAACTGAGGTAAAACCAGATTTTTTTCTACATTTGCTTTATAAAAACAGTGGTTGGGGCAGCTAGGTGGTGCAGTGGATAAAGCACCAGCCCTGGATTCAGGAGGACCTGAGTTCAAATCTGGCCTCAGACACTTGACACTTACTAGCTGTGTGACCCTGGGCAAGTTACTTAACCCTCATTGCCCTGCAAAAAACAAACAAACAAACCAAAAAACAAAACAAAACAAAAACAGTGGTATTGGGAAATGGTTTCAGACTTAAAATCATCATTTGGTATGTTCTAATGACCACTACTAAATCCAAGACCTCAGTGTTTTTCCTCCACATCTAAACCTTTCAGAATTGCTAGATATAGATAACAGCCCCAGCATATCCCAAAGACCTTAGAGATATACATCTAGGCCAACCTTCTTATCTCACAGGAAATTAGTACATAGCAAAGGAAATTACTTCTCTGGTCCCTTTGTACATCTAGGTAAACACACAGACCAAGTAGTTGAATAGTTTATTGTGTTGTCTCTTTACATTCATTAATGGGATCCTGGAGATTGGTTAAAAGTGTAGTTCCAATGGTAAATCTGATCAGAATTTTCCCTTACTAGTGTCTCTCTCTCCTAGCTTTTCCTAGCATAATTACTGATGACCTTTTGAAAATAAAAGGAAAAAAAGAGACAGCATAGTATAGCAGAATGGGGGCAGCTAGGTGGCGCAGTGGATAGAGCACCGGCCCTGGAGTCAGGAGGACCTGAGTTCAAATCTGGCCTCAGATACTTAACACTTACTAGCTGTGTGACCCTGGGCAAGTCACTTAACCCCAATTGCCTCACAAAAAAAAAAAGAGTATAGCAGAATGACTACCAGATCCAAACCTGAATTTTAATTCTAGCTCACATACTTAACAGTAAGGCTGAATCTTGGACAACTGCTTTGGGCCCCATTTTCCTCATCTATAAATGAAGTTTAAAGTTCCTTCTTACTCCAAATTTATCATTCCTGATATATATTAGGCACTTAATAAACATTCATTGCTTGATTCATCTTTTGATACCATCCTTATATAAACCTATGGTGCAACAAGTGTTTGAGACAGAATTTGAATTCAGATCTTACTCACTCCAAGTCCAGTACATTATTTATTATGCCACCTAGCTGTCTCAGGTGAAAAAAGGGCAAATGAAATTATTAAAATGGTAGTGGAGAAGAGGAGGGGGGTGTTGGGATTTTTTTTCCATCAGAAAAGGCAAACAACAACAGCAAAAGGAGTTACACATTAGATCCTTGCAAACCTGTGAATTACAGGCGGGCTATTTTTATCCCCATTTGATAGAAAAGAAACCTGAGACCAAAGAAGTAAAGTGGTTTCCCCCCAGTGTCACACAACTAGTAATAGTTTGAAGCAGAATTCGAAGGAAACTTTTATATTTTATGAAACCATGAAGAGTGTGGATAAGAGCAATATAATTAATTATTATGAGGACAGATGCACATGACTGGGCTGCAAACCTCTTTTGACACTTTTGCTCACTTGGGTTAAAGAAAGAGAATGTATAGATGGAGTCATGCTGAGTAGGTACAAGATGCTGATGTCAGGTCAGCTAATCTCTGATGATAGTCATAACGCAGCATGTCGGAGAATTCAAGCATTAATGGGAAGGAACATTTTCTTTCCTTATGTGGCATAAATTAGCATAAATTATGTGAGGGAATTTGATCCTGCAGCTCCTGCTGTGTGACCTTGTATGAGATATTGTCCTCTCTGTGCTTCAACTTCCTCAACTGTAAAATGAGGGAGTTGATCTAGATGACCTCCAAGACCCTTTACAGTTCCAAACTCTTGATCCTATGAGCCCAAGATGCTTTACATGTTCTGTTGGTATTTCCATATTTTTTCCATCTGTTGTGTTTTAGTATTGGGTTTAGCTCTGTAATTTATTTCTTTTTATCATATCAGTCAATCAGTAAATATTTATTGGACTTTCAGTTCAGACTAACAAGGTGGAAGGCTCCATTCTCCATTATATTAAAAACAACCACAGAATAATTAGACCTGTTTCCACAAGACAAAAAAGCAAGAAGCCCCAAAAGGTAGCAGCCTTAGTAATTAATACTTAGCCCCCGTCACCATCCAATGTCCATGCTTTTTCAGAGCAAAGAAGACTAATCAACAAGCTTGTGCTCTGAAACTCTCTCAGGGAATTCCCTCATGCTCCAGTCTATTATTGACATATTCCACCTTGCCTTTCATTAAGCATTCTATTTAACAAACTGTGGACCTTACCTCTGCCCAGTCATGTGCAATGAAGAAAGAGGTATAGAATGGGGATAACCATGCTTCCTTTCTGCCTGTAGTGTCCCCTAGGTTAGAGAGTCCCAAAATGGCAGAAATTCTTCCAGGAATTAGTAGAAGAGATGAGTCAGGTCATCCAAATATTAGAGAATGAAGAGACATGAGGCAAGGCAACAACATACGGGACTACACTGGGCCCCAATTAAATTGAAATTGCCTTTCTTTCTCCCCATTTCATTCCATTCCTTTACCACCTCATATATTCTCTTAAAGCCTCTCTTCTTATGAAGAGGCAACAGGAGTTTATTTTCCTTTTGTTGTTAATCATGGACATTATTGGGGTACATCACAGAGTCCCCTCTATCCTCCATCTCAAAACAGCCCTGAGATTTCTCTACCTATTAAGCAAATTGAAAAAGACAACAAAAGATGGAAACAGTCAACCTTAGAGAGACTGTGAAAAGGCAGGCACACTAATTCATTGTTGGTAGAACTGTGAATTAGTACTAGTATTCTGGAAAGCAATTTGGATTTATGAAAATGAGGTGGATGAAATTTTGATGATATAAAAAGGAAAGAAAATCAATAAAATTTATTTTTAAAGAAGTAAATATTTATTAAGAAACTACCAAGCACTATGAATTGTGCTAGCCATTTCATTACATAAAATGACATAATTACTACTCATAAAGAATTTACATTGTTATAAGGTAGATAAAAAGACATCTAAAATATATACTTAAAGTTATATAAATACAAATACATACAAAGAAGTTCAATTTAAGGTAGTATGGAAGAGAGAGAGGGCTGTGTTAGAGTCAGTTCATACCAGCTCCTAAGAGTCAACTGTTAAATTTCCATCGTAATTTTCAGGATATCAGTAAACAATAAAAATCAGGTATTGGTTTATTGTTTTGTTGATGGTCTAGAATTAAGAAAATGATGGAGAAAATGTTAATAATTTAGATTAAACTTTAAAATGTGTCTTGGATTTTTAAAAAGCCAGTTGTTAAACATTTATCTTCATAGGCAGGGTACTAACAGAAGGAATGATCATGAAGAATATGATGCTTGAGTTCTGTCTTAAAGGAAAAGCTGGACTCTGAGGCAGTGTTAAGGAGGGATTGCATTGAAGGCAATAAGAAAGCAAATGTAAAGTCAGAGATAAAGGAGATGGAATGACGTGTCAGAAATATAAGAGAGAAAGCCAATTTGGCAAAATCACAGGGTGCAGGAGAAGGCACACTGTCTAACAAGGCTGGAAAGATAAATCAGGACAATGTTGTATAGGGTTTTCACAGCTAAACAGGAAAGTTTATATTTTATCATAAAGGTCATGAGAAGCCGCTAGAGTTAACTGATTAGGGGAGTCACGTGGTCAGATCTGTGTTTAAGGAAAATTACTTTGGCAGCAGTGTGTAAAATGGACTAGAATGGGAAAAACTTTGAGGTAGGGAAACCAGTTAGGGAGATATTGAAGTAATCTGGGTGAGATGTAAAGAGGGCCTGAACCAAGGTGGTAGCTGTGTGAGTTAAGAAAAGGGGTCAAATATAAAAAAATATTGTAGAGATTTTGCAATGGTTAAATATATATGCTGAAGGAAACTGAAATATCAATAATAATGTCATGGTCACAAACTTGGGATACTGGGAGTCTTTGACAGAAAGAAGGAAGTTTGGAGGAAAAACAGAATTTTGGGGTAAAACATGAGTTCAGTTTTATACATGTTGAGTTTAAGATATTTCCTTGAGATCTAGTTTGAGGTGTTCAAAAGGCAATTTGTAATATGATGCTGAAAGTCAGGCAAAAGACTGGGACTAGATATATAGATCTGGGAGTCATTTGCATAGAGGTGATAATTAAATCCATGGATGCTGACAAGGTTATCAAGGAAAAGCATGCAGAGAACATAACACAGAAGATGCACCAGCAAAGGAGATTGAGAAAGAACAAAGAGCTAGAACCAGGAGGGACAGAAACATAAAAATTCAGAAAGGAGAGTATCAGGGAAGGGACAAGGGGGATTAACTGTGTCAAATACAACATCTAACTCAAGATAGAATAGTACTAAGGGAAAAAATAATCAAATAATGCTAATTAAAAGATCATTGGGGGACAGCTAGGTGGTGCAGTGGATAGAGCACCGGCCCTGGATTCAGGAGTGCCTGAGTTCAAATCCGGCCTCAGACACTTAACACTTACTAGCTGTGTGACCCTGGGCAAGTCACTTAACCCCAATTGCCTCACTAAAAATTAAAAAAAAAAAAAAGATCATTGGGATGGCAGCATAATCTACCCATATTGTGGAGTCCATGGGCCTGGCCCCAGAACAAAACTCAAACAGTAGCACAGTTGTTTTGAAGCTACTGAGACTTCCAGCTAGCTGACTGGGGCTGGGGCCAACTATTGTCTACTGGAACACCATTTACATGCAAATCTTCCTCAACTCCAACTAGGGTCCGGAGTCTGGAAACACATAGACAATACTCATGACCTAAGGTTCGAAGAAGTTTGTACTTTTCTCTAACTCAAGCTTCCCCTGTGATCCTTGAAGAACATAGAAATCGATAAATGAAGAATGAAGCAGCAGCACCCCAAATAAAGCCATATGGCTTTGTAGACCTAGTGATCTCCAAATATTATATTGTAGATCTAGGGATCCACAAAGTAGAGAGTAACTCTACAACTACAAGCAGAAATTCAAGGAAAAATTGATTTTCTAGAAGTACTATGTGAATACCTAGAAGCAAGAGATCAAACAGGAAATGAGACTAGACATGGGAGATAGTTGTAAAATAATACACCTGAGGTCACATGTTATATTGGTGGTAAGTTCTACTTTATAAGCAGTTGTAATAAGGGACTGCCTAAGTGATCTGATTTCAGGGACACCGGAAAGGGCACTTGGTGCCATCACCCTTCCAAACACCATCCTTTTACTGATTTTATAAAATGTGAGCACTTAGAAATCTAGTCCAATCATCTCAGTTTACAGATGTGTCTTAACCTCTTTGGGCTTCAGTAAAATACAAAGATATTTTTCCTAGAAGGATTGGAATAGGTAATTGCTAAGGTTCCTTCCCATTATTTATTTTATTAAGTCTTAGGAACTGGCTTGCCTATCATAAAGTCTTCATTCTAGTTAGTAGCAATTTGACTCCAGAACCCATATTTTCCCTAAGATGATAATCTTGATCTAGACACTGTAGTAGAATTAAAGAGGAGATTTAGCAAAGGATAAAATCTTCACCACAGCATAAGAGTTAATGCCTAAAATGCAAATACTTGGGGAGAAGGAAATTGCACTTTAATTCCTACTGAACTGTAAAGAAATTCACTAGGTTAATAAACTCCTGGCTGGCTAGCCAAAAACTGTGGGGACCAATTTTTAATTGGGGAGTGCTAGCTAAGCGGCTTGCCGCAATATTGGGGCAAGGAAGGAGACCAGCAGCCTCCCTCAAAACAGAACAAGATAGGGGCAGCTAGGTGGCGCAGTGGATAGAGCACCAGCCCTGGATTCAGGAGGACCCGAGTTCAAATCCGGCCTCAGACACTTTACACACTTACTAGCTGTGTGACCCTGGGCAAGTTACTTAACCCCAATTGCCTCACCAAAAAAATAAAAAAACCAGAACAAGATTTATTTTAACAAGAAAGAACTTAAAAAAAACACACACAAACAGGATCAGTAGGATCAAGGGAAAGGAAATAAAATGGGGAAAGGGAAATTATAATACCTGAAAAAATACCACCGCCCAGGAATCAGCGGAAAATACGCAGCAGAATGCCTGTCGCTTTTCAGCTTCCACCTAGAAAGCCCAATTCTCCTCCCCCAAACCTAGAAACACCCCACACAGTCCCAGCCAATGGGATGGCCGCTCCCTCACTAGGCTTCCCATCATCATAATTTTGCCAGGCCCATGTAGGCGTAGGTGAGTGGTCATGATGTGAGGTGCCAGAGCCCTGGCTACAACCAGTGGGTGGAGCACCATGTGGTTTGCGGAACCCCAGGCCAGTGCGGGCTGAGGCATAAAAACCTCAAATAACAATTAATTCTTTACAAAAGTGTTGATCACTGGTTTCAGATGCTTTCCTAAGAACCACTTTTTTGAAGTAGAAGGAACAAAAGAATGAGATGCCCCAGGTGATTCTAAAAGAAGGGAATACTAGAATTACCAAAGGCATATTTTACTCTTTTGTCCCCATGGCATGCTGCTACCTTTCATCTTATTTTGGTTAGTAGACATGAGGAGGAAAAGAAACTTCTTGGGAGTGTTGTGTCACTGGAGACTTAAAGTTAGTCATGGAATTGTCTGGTGGGGCCGAATGTGCTATTGTGAGGAATAAGGAATTCTGAGTTTTGAAATCCTGCTTAACCTTAAACATCCAATTCCTAAAGTCAATTTAAATCCCACTTCCTCCATGAAGCTTTCCCAGAACTTTTAGCAGAGATAATCTCTCTCCAGGGGTCACTCAGCTCCTCCCCATTGAAAAGGGTATACATTCTTTGAAATGATAGCTGAAACTTATGCGTGGTCTCTCTATAGAGAGTTGTTGATCCAGTGGCAATGAGAGCTCTATAAAGATACTCATCCCTTCATTTTAATATAGCCCACCTCCAATTACATTAATTAGATTTGATTTCTGTTTGATGAACTGCTTTGAAGGGTATATGAACTTGTGAATCCACAGTCATGGCTGTCTTTGGTCTGAGATACATGGCCAAATGGCCATCCTTTTGTTAATAACCTGCCAGCCTTATTAATAAAATGAAATTTTTAATTCTTACAGTTACCTCAACTGCAGAGCAAAGTTTTCTGCACACAGTAGGAAATTAATTTTTTGGAAAATTGAATTGAATGGGGGATCTGAAAGCCAAAATTAGTAGCAGATACTCCATTCTCCTTTCCTTTCTAAAGCAGAACTACTACCCAAGGACCTATAATGTCACTGTCCCAGCTGTGCTTTTGCAATACCCAGGAGTTCCAGCACCACTGGATCAACAGCTTCATACTCATCTGCCAACTAGATATAAACCTATCCAGAGAGTAAGCACTCATCTATCTGACTGAATTAGTGGAGCAGGACTTGTCCCATTGGAAAGTGAGGGTCATGGACATTGACAATTAAGAAAGGAGATTTAACTTAGCACATGCCCTTGCCAGCTTCCATCCTCTCCACTCTCCTTCACAAAGAAGTTACAACCTACTCAATCTAAACTAAGTTAGAACTAGCAAGCAGAGGAAGTTGCAGCTCGATCAGGTCCAATGCAAAAGAAGTTTGCCTTCAGCTAATGATGCTGCTGCCAGAGCTGTTACTCTTTGGTCTGTCTCTCTCATGAGGTATGGAATCGGTTCCCAGAGCATTCATTTAGAAGAGGCAAACACTCTCATTAATTTAGAAGAATCACTGATTATTCTCTTCTTACAAACAGCCAAACACATTCCTCTCCCTACTTCACTGTGCCTGTTTATTTAAAGTTCACACCCGAGGAGATGAGGTTGCTAATGGCTAATTCCTTTTCAGTAAAGCAGCAGAGTTAGCTATTAATTCAGAAGGCCTCTCCTCACATTAGAAGCATTCCTATTTGTTGCTGTCTGAGTGAGAATGACCCAACAGGCCTCATTTCCACAAGCCCCTGTTGACTTCCCTGCTGCTCAACAGAGCAATGTAAAGAGTAGGCTGTCACTGTGCAGGGTTTCATTGTTGGTTTGCACTTCAGCAAATAGTCTGATCTCTCTTGTTAATTTGGGCCATGTCTATACATGTTCACTGACTTCTGGAACCAAGCCCTGGCAACATCCTCTGAGAAGCAATACAGTATAACCACTGGTGGGTAATAGGCGGTCTGATGTATGTAAGATGGCTTTCTTCCCCCTAAAATGAGTAATGAGTGAGTAGTGATCTCTCCAACCATGGAATAAAGGCCTTCTTTCTTTCTTCCTTTTTTAACCTAGGTTACCCTTAAGGGAAGGATGGAGGTGGGGGTGGGGGAAAATAGTCTGTGGAGATGGTTGGAGCCTTATAAAAACTAGAGGAGGGCAGGCTCAAAACCAAGAAGGAAAAAAAAAATGCCTTCTGGGCTTAGGATTTGTTTCTGAGCCCTTTTCCTTCTCCCTCATTGTATAGGAGAGCAAGATTTTTTTTGTTTTGTTTTGTTTTGGGTTTTTTTTTTTTTTGGTGAGGCAATTGGGGTTAAGTGACTTGCCCAGGGTCACACAGCTAGTAAGTGTCAAGTGTCTGAAGCTGGATTTGAACTCAGGTCTTCCTGAATCCAGGGCCAGTGCTCTATCCACTGCGCCACCTAGCTGCCCCGAGCAAGAGTTTTAATATTGAGGAACCAGGGATTCCTGAATCTAGAAAACTCTAAACCATTTGCTAGAAGGATATTATATAAGATCCTAACTAGGAGCATTTTATCAATTGGAAGTTAAGCAAGATGTTATATAATTTTTCTGCCCCTAAATTAGACTACAGAAGTGATGTCCTTCAAGATCAGGAAAACCAGTATTAAAAAATACACATAAACCCACCTTCCTCATTGCCTCCACAAAGGATAGCTACCCGCAGGCAGAATGGTAAAGACACCCTCGGAGTAGCAGTGGTTCCCACTCCCCTCCAGAGCTCTGGTCTTGCTTCCAGGCCAGCCCTTGCAGTTCTTGCCACCAAAGAAAGTCCTTTGTGCTGTGAAATGGTTCAATATCAGAAACTGATATTATTTTGTCAGTGGAAATAAAATTAAATGCTGGCTCTGATTTCTTACTAACTGTGTAATGTTGAACAAGTCATTTAACATCTCTAGACCTCAGTTTCCTTATCTTTAGAACAAGGGCTTTTGACTTGAGGATTTCTAAGGTTTAACTCTAAATTTGTGAACTTCTACTTTCAAGGTACATAGCAAAGGAAATTACTTCTCTGGTCCCTTTGTTACCCTCACAAAATAAAAGCACTGAATATCACATTTATTTCAATGTCATTAATTTTTTTATATTGCCTTAATTTTCCAATATATCTCACTCCCTTCCCCTACCAGTAGAACTATCACTTATTGGAAAAGAGAAACAGACAAACAGACACAGAGAAGAGAGAGCAATAGTTCAGCAAAACCAGCCAATATTCCAACCAAGTCTGACAGTATATGTTCGATACCCACATCTCCCACCTCTGCATTTTAGAAAGGGAGTACATTTTCTTTCTTTCTTTTGTTTTGTTTTGGTTTTTTTTGCAGGGCAATGATGGTTAAGTGACTTGCCCAGGGTCACACAGCTAGTAAATATCAAGTGTCTGAGGCAGGATTTGAACTTGGGTCCTCCTGAATCCAGGGCTGGTACTTTATCCACTGAGCCACCTAGCTGCCCTACATTTTCTTATTCATGTAATTAATATTTATTAAGCTTCTACTATGAGTTGGGCATGGTAATTGATGATGATGATAATGATAATGACAATGCTGAGTAAAATGTTTATGGCACTTTAAAGTTTGCAGAGTGTTTTACATATATTATCTCATTTGGCCTCAGAACAACATAGGGAGATACAATTAGCCCTAAAGCTTTTTTTTTAATTCCCACTTTACAAATGAGAAAACTGAAGCTCTAGCAGCAACTTGTACAATATTACACAAGCAAGGTAGTGTCACATATTCAAATATGTCTAGCTCTCTAGCCATGAAGAGGAACAAATCAGAACCCTTGTCTATAAAGTGTTTACAATTCAGTAGGGAAAGAAATACAGGTACAAAAATACATGTTCAAAAACTACAATGCCAGCCAGATGATATGATATATGTCATGAGAGATGTACAAAGTGCTAAGATCACTCAAAGAAGAAAGAGATGACTTCTGCTAGGGCACATTTTGCTTGGAGGAGGTTACATTGAAGGAGGGGCATGATTTTGACATGTGGAGAAGTGTGAAAGAAAGTTATTATCAGAGAAAAAATGGTAAGAGGGAGGGCCCTGGGCATGTTTAAAGGACTATAACGTACTAGAATAGAATTGGAGTTGAAAGCTCTGCTCCATTTTTTAACCTAAATTAGATGAATCACCTACGGGCCACAGTTTCCCCTTTTATAGAAAGAGGAGGTTGGACTTGGTGGTCCTTAAGGTTCTTTCCTAAATTCTTAGGTCTGTGAAAAAGAGAAGGGTAGATAGGTAGATTGGCATCATATCATGATAGATACTGAATACAAGTTATGTAACTTGAAGTTTATGAGGTTTAGGGAAAATGATTCATTTTAGTCAGCCTGGTCATTTAGACAACAAGTAATTACTAACCTATACTTTAACATGGAAACAATAGATATTTTTGCTTTGCTTTGTCATGTAAAACATATTCAGAGATATTTACATAGACTTTATCTTCCAACAAATTGAGGAGAAAGATAAAGTCAAATGTAACAAAGACAACAGCAAACCCAAGGCCTTTGTGTATTTTTCTGTTTTATCACTGAGTTATAATATTGCTCTGCTAACATTTGTGCTAGAGAGCAGGCACTTCCTGCAATCACTTTATATTTCAAGATTGGATGCCTGAAAGAGACTTGGAGAAGTAATTAAACTGATCAGGACATTTAATACTAGCATTGTTGAGCAAACTCCAGGCACTCTTGAAATCTTCCCTTAGTCTCTTTGAAATGATACAGATGTCCAGTCAGTAAATAATGGTTGGGGTGGAAGGAAGCCTGCTATCATCAGAAAAAATCTTCATTTATCAAATCCTAAGGGAAGATAGCTTAATGTAGCTGTTCTTTGAAATACATAAACTCCAGTAGTTAAATTCCTTCCTTTAAGTTTGTTTGGTTTAAAAAAATAGATAGTATTTACATAAGTCTTCATTTATTATCCCCACCTTACAGTTGAGAAGTGTCATACAACTAGGAAGTAGCTGAGGCCAGATTTTAAAATATATCTTCCTGACCTCAGGTACTAGAACTCTATCCACTGTGCCACCTAGTAACACAGTCTTAGGACAAAAAGAACACTGTTTGTACTTTTAACATTTAACATAGTGTGGGGCACACAGAAGAAACAGAAATGCTTTTTCAGTGATAGTGTTAACATAATCATAATTGTGGTAGCAAATAGGTACATAGGATTTCAAGGTGTATAAGGGGCTTTACAAGAATTATCTCATTTGATCATTAAAACAATCCTGTGAGATGGATGTAATCCCCATTTCATGGATAAGGAAACTGAGTCTGAGAGAAGTTAAGTGATTGCCCTAGAGTCATACAACTAGTAAGTGTGGAGATAATTGTAACAACTGTGTCATAGACTTGTTGTGAAGAACTAAATTTAAAGTTTACAAAGTACATATATTAAAGTACTACATAAAGGATTAAAGTATTCTTTACAACATAAAGGATATTATTAAGTAAGCCTCTTTAAATGAAGATTTGAAGAAATCTTTTTAAAAATTTTAAACATGTACCTTGTGTAGCACAAACAAAAACTAAATTCAAATATTCAGGTACATGTTTAAATTTTTTTAAAAAGGGTTCTTCAAACTTTATATATATATATATGTATGTATATATATATGTATATATATACATATACATGGCTGCTCCATTTTAAAAGTCAACTTCTAAGTCTTTCATCTAGTTTCAGCTAAGACAGGTGATTGAGATCAGCTGAAGCAGAGTGACAGCAGCACAGACTTCTATTATAAATTAACAGAAATAAGAGAAAACTGTGGAAAAGGTTTGCTGGAGTTCGGGAAAGACTGCTAAAGCACAGTGAAGCACAAAGGAAAGTTTTGTTTGAGGTGGAAGGTTGTTTGGGGATATTATATATTCCCCTTTTGATTGTAAGCTTCCACCATTAGATTGTAAGTTCCTTGAGGTCAGGGACTCTATTTTCTTCTTTTTATATTGCCAGCATTCAACATAGTGCCTGACATAGTTGTGGCTTGATAAATGTTTATTGATTGATAAATTATAGCAAAAGATGATCTACTGCTCTGAAATCATAGGAAAAGCTGACCAGGCAATCAAAATTTTTTGATTCCTTACAAACTAGTAATAAATAAATCATGGATTCCAAGACAGATGGAAATATACTATATGATATTTCAAAGAAAAGTATTACATGTCAATGATGAAAAGGTGACATTCTTATTATGCTTTTTTGTTGTTTGGGCTTTTGCTCTATTTCTAGATAATACTAGTATAAGGGTTTTGCTTGGGTGTGCTGTTTTGTTTTTCCCAAATAAGTTATGTGTGTTCACATGGATCTCTCTAGATGTGGTTCACAGGGGTAGGGTGGGGGAGCAAAAATGGGTATCACAAGAATCTTTTCTCACTATCCTTCTACAAGTGAGATTTTGATTCCTATTAGGAGGAGAAGCAAGAGGTTGAGGTCAGAATCTTGCCACCATGCTATCCTCAGAGGAAAAGGGCACCATGCTAGAATTATATCTATTTGTTTCCTTAAATATTGTTAGTACAGAGAAGTAATTTTTACATTTAAGCTATGTTCCTGATCACTATCCTTTAATTGAAGATATATATCTAAGGTCTAACTCCCTTCACACCAGATGCCCCCATAGCAAACACAGAGTAAATAGCAAATAACTCACTTATCAAAACACATTGCAAACAGAGAATGAATATATGTGTGTGTGTGTGTGTGTGTGTGTATATTTATCAGACAATACACAAAGGGGCTTGAACTCTCCTACACTTAGTGAGATAACTGAGGGAAATCTCCATAGTATAGTATTGTATAGTATAACATAGCATAGCATAAAGTGGGAATAGAGATGTGTTCAAAGTGCTGGTTCCTCCACATGTCAACTTCTTCCCAGAGTGAAGGGAGGTTGAAACTGTCTTCTTTCTTGAAGCTAAAACCCTGGAGTCCAAGAGAGCTCTTCTCTCAAGCTTTCACTAACAGTGCCCCTCATGCAGGCACAAAGCATTGAATAATCTGTTTCCACCAATGAATGCATACAAATGGATTTTAACTCTCTGGTTATATTTTATTGTTTGTTAGTCTGACTTGGTGAATTAACTCTTTAAATGTGACTACAATGTATCCCCAGAGTCTTAGTGTAGTTTTAAGCTTTAAACTATCTACCTACCTCCCTATCTGTGTGTATGTGTATATACATATACATACACACACACACACACACACACATATATATATATATATATATACACATATGTGTGCATACACACAAAATCTATCCGTTTGTAACATTTGCTGGATTGTTGAGAAAGCAAAAAAGTTCTAGGGAAAAAATCTACTTCTTCATTGATTACCCTAAAACCTTTGACTGAGATCACAACAAAATTTGGTAGTCCTCAAAGAGATGGGAATACCAAATCATCTAATTTGTCTCCTGAGAAAGCTGTATATGAGACAAGCAGCAACAGTTAGAACCTAGCATGCAGCAACTGATGGGTTTAAGATTGGAAACAGAATACGACAAGACTGTATATTGTCACCATATTTATTTAACTTAAATGAAGAATACATCATGCGAAATGCCAGGCTGGATGAATTAAAATTTTGAATTAAGGTTTGTGGGAGAAATATCAATAATCTCAGATATGCAGATGATACCACATTGATGGCAAAAAGTAAAGAGGAATTAAGAAGCCTCTTGATGAGGATGGAAGAGGAAAGTGTAAAAGCTGGCTTGAAAATTAACATAAAACAACAACTAAGATCTTGGCAACTGGTCCCATCACTTCCTGGCAAATAGAGGGAGAAGAAATGGAAATAGTGTCAGATTTTCTATTCTTGGACTCAAAGATCATTGTAGATGACAACTACAGCCATGAAATTAAAAGATGCTTGTTCCTTGGAAAGGAAAGCTATGGCAAATCTCAACAGCATACTAAAAAGCAGAGATATCACCTTGCTGACAAAAGTCTATACAGTCAAAGCTATTGTTTTTCCAGTAGCAATGTCTGGCCATGAGAGTTGGATTATAAGGAAAGCTGAGTGTCACAGAATCAATGTTTTCCAATTATGATGCTAGAGAAGACTTTTGAGAGTCCCTTGGACAGCAAGGAGATCAAAAAAAAATCAATACTTAAAGAAATTAATTCAGGCTAGAAATAATTCAGGTCAAATACTGACGCTGAAGCTTAAATACTTTGGCCACGTAGTAAGAAGCTGGGTCTCATTGTAAAAGGGCCTGATGTTGAGAAAGATTGAAGGCAAAAGGTAAAGAGGATGTCAGAGTAAGAGATGGATAGATAGTGTCATAGAAACAATGAACATGAACTTAGACAGACTTTGAGAGATAGTAGAGGAAAGGCCTGACATGCTATGGTCCATGGGGGTCACAAAGAGTTGGATATGACTGAATAATTAGCTATATACACATACATTCATACACCTACATATATATGTATGTGTGTGTATATATACTCATATAGACAAATATTTCTGAGCATCTGTTTCCCTCAACTGGCCTCTTTCTTATCAGTGGAATCATTCCTTAATGGTTAGCATACTCCCATTCCATCTTATTCTCCCTAAGTGATTCTGTACCTTTACATGCAAATCCTACCCTCCCCCGCCATGCCCAACTCTTTTTTTACTCCATCTCTCTCAACTATAACCCAAGTTCCCCCCACCCAAGTCCTACTTTTTTGGAATAATTTTTGTAGTATTGGCTTTAATCATGCTTTAAAAGGTTAATAGGATTCTCCTGTGAATCTATGAGGACCAGGCATTTTTTTCTCCTTTGAAAGCTTTGTTGTATATACTTCTATTTCTTTTCCTGAGATTGAATTTTAATGACTCTCTTTTTTTCTTCTGTTAGTTTGTGTATTCTAAATTTTCAAAGGTCTTTATTTCTGATATTCTTAGATTTGGTAGCATATAAGTGTGCATAGTAGGATCTAATAATTATTTTTGCAAATAAGTGTGCATAGTAGGATCTAATAATTATTTTTATTCTAGTTTTGATTCGATCAAGGTTGCTATTTTTGTTTTGATTTTTCTACACTCTTTTTAATCAGGTTAATTAAGGTTTTATCAATATAGTTCTTTTCATAGAACTGTTTTACTTTTCTTTATTTTTCTTATAGTACTTTTTGTTTGCAGCTTATTTATTTTCATCTGGTTTTCATTATCTCTTGTTATTTGGGGTTTTTCTATATATTGACATAGTTCCTTGTTTCTTTTTCTATTTTGCTAATTCATGTTTTCAGGATTATACTTTTTTCCCCTGAGGACTGCTTTAGCTGCATCCAAAAATATTTTTAATGTATTTTTCAGGGGTCGGGGTAATGAGGGTTAAGTGACTTGCCCAAGGTTCTACAGCTAGTAAAGTGTCACGTATCTGAGGTCAAATTTTAACTCAGGTCCTCCTGAAACCAGGGTTGGTGCTTTATCCAATGTGCCCCCTAGCTGCCCCTTTTAAATGTAATTTAATAAGTTTCTTTTTCTTTTACATAATTATCATTTCTATGATTATTCTTTGGTCTATTCGTTATTTAGCTTTTCACTGCTAAGTCTCTAAGGCTATACATTGTGTGTGTTTGTACTTCATAAACTGATTAATATTTCTATTGCATTATGGTATATAAAGGATGTGTTTACTATTTCTGTTTTACATCTATTTGCAATATCTCTGTGCCATAATACATGGTCAATTTTTTAAAAAAAATATTCTATGTGATTATTAGAAACAGGTACATTCTTTAGCAGTAACATTTGGCAGTTGTGATAAGGTTTTTAGCTCTATTTTATCCAGGAATTTCTTCAATTCCATATTTTCCCTTCCATTTATCTTTCTGTTAAGACATCTAAAATTAAGGGAAGGACATTAAAATGTCCTGCTATTACCATGTATCTCATAATGTAGTTAATTTTTCCTTTGTGAATTTAGATGCTAAGGGATTTGGATTTAATATAAATTTGGGCTTTTTTTTCTTCTTTCCATTTATTACCCCTTTCCCTGGTTTTTGTTGTTCAATCATTTCAGTTGTGTCCAACTCTTTGAGACCCCATTTGTGGTTTTCTTGTCAAAGATATTGGAGTGGTTTGACATTTCCTTCTCTAGCTCATTTTACAGATAAGGAACTGAGGCAAAAAGGATTAAATGATTTGCCCAGGTCATACAGTTAGTAAATATCTGAAGCCAAATTTGAACTCTGGAAGTTGAGTCTTCCTGATGCCAGGCCCATCACTCTTTACTCTCTGCTGCTGCCCAGTCCCTAGACTTTACTTTTAATTTATTCTTTTTTCTTACTTCCATTTATTTATTCATTATTCTCCCATTTTCCTCATAGTTAATTTGTTAAGCAAAATCTTCCTTTCTCTCCTTCAACTTCTTTTTTCTCTAATTTCCCCCTAAAATGATCTTTCCCTCATTCTCTATATCAGTTCGCTTCCCTTTCAATCTTAGTTTTTATTCTTTGATTGACAGTTCTTATGCTTATTTTTTAACCTTATAGCATTAATACTAGAGGTATTAATACGAGAGATACCTATTTTGAGTTCCTACTTCTAATCAATTTTTGTTATCATTTTATAGACTTTTGCACCTAATTTCTATTATGCTTCACTTTTAGAAATATCAATTTCTGCAGGAAAAGTCCCTAATCTCATTTTAAAATTTTAATTCTTTCAATGAACAGAAATCTATTATTTCCCTTCTCTACTTTGTTCCACTGGAAAAGAGGGGGGAAATGATAGCAAATATGCCTACTAAAAAATTCTAATTCCTACATTTTGATATGTAAAATTAAATATTCCTCAATACAGACTTTGAGTCCAGAAAATACCACATTTTCTTCTCAATCTTCTAGAATTATATTTGGTCATTGAGTTAATTGGAGCCTTTAAGTCTTTCAAAGATGTTTTTCTTTGCAATTTGTTCTCATGGTTCTACTCACTTTGCATCACCAGGTTTCTCTGAAATTGTCCCTTTCATCATTTCTTTTAGTATACCATAATTCCATTACCTTCATTTGTCATATATTTTTCAGCCACTACTCAAGTCACCCCCTTATTTCTGAGTCCTTTGCTACCATACCACCAAAAAAAAATCTGGTAGAAATGCTTTTGTATAGATTAATCCTATTCATCTTTCTTTGGTCACTTTGAAGTATAAACCTGTTAGTGGTATTACTTGTTCAAAGAGTATGCACCATTTAGATGCTTTGGGACATAATTTAAATTCCTTTCTAGAACACATAGACTAAATTGTATCTCCACTAATAGTATATTAATGCACTTGTTATACAATAGGTCATTCACTAATCTTTAATCTTTCCTTGTCAACTGGTTAATTCCCTATTGTTTGCAAACATCCATATTTTCCCCCAACCCTTGCTTAAGAAACTCTACTTGATCTTGATAACTGTTGTCCTATAGCTCAACATTTTGGGGTACCTAAATTCCTTTAGAAATCCATCTATAATTGGTGCCTCCATTTTCTCTGTTATCTCTTTCTTCTGCAAGCTGATTTCCAACTTCATCATGCAAATGAAAGTACTATATCCAAAGTTATCCATGATTTCTTATTTGCCAAATCTAATGGCCTTTTTTCACTTCTGTTTCTTCTTGGCCTATCTGCATCCTTTGATACAGTTAATTACTCTCTTCTTTTGGTGTTAAGGAGAGGCCTATTGTTAGTTCTTGGTTAGCTCAGGTTTGATGTTGGTTTGATGAGGCACTGCAAAGTCATTGAATAGTTAACAAAAGGTTTACTTTGCCCTGACTCAGAAAAAAAAATGCATCAAGATATAATTCCACTTAGTTTTTCTGAATCTAATCCTCCTTATCTCCATATGAAAACATCTAGTCAGTGTACTGTGGCTAGCTTAATCTTTAAAACATACACCAAAGGGAAGGTTCCTTGACTCTATAAGAGAGGCTCTATTTATGCCCTTAAGTGATCAGGAAGCTGATTCAAGGGAGGCAGGGACCAACCAAATCTCAGAGAATGTTGTTGCCTTTTGGGGGTTGGGGGGGGGCAATTAGGGTTAAGTGACTTGCCCAGGGTCACACAGCAACTAAGTGTCTGAGGCCAGATTTGAATTTAGGTCATCCTGACTCCAGGGCCAGTGCTCTATCCACTGTACCACTTAGCTGCCCCAACTTTATTGCCTTTAGGGTAAATTGGTCTCTGTTGTATAAATTGTAGCCCTACTGCATACCACTTCCATTTTAGCAAGGTCCTAAGAATCTAGAACAGAGGTGTCATACTCAAAAAGGCACAGATCTCTGCTATAGCTATTGATGTAGAAAACCTCAAATTAACATAATCCATGTTGTATTTTTATTTTTTTGTTAAATATTTCACAATTGTATTTTAATTTCTGAGGGCTGTTTCTGGCCTGGGCAGGGAATTGGACATTTGTGTTCTAGAGGACAAAACTCCTGTCTTATGCAGTAATGGGGAGGAGAGGGGAGGGAGACAGAAAATTATATGCACAACCCCCATTCAAAATGATCACAAAAAAGAAAAAGCAGAAATTAATTAAAAAAAATACAGAAGAGGAAAGAACCCAGAAATCCTAGGCTTTTTACTTTCCACTTTAGGATGTCCAAGTCTAATATCTCAATGCTCTAGTCCATCTGGTGGGTGATACCACATCTGTGTAGTTCATAGTGGGTTTCCTAATTAAAAGTGTTGATGAGGAGTGTTTGAGCCAGAACAGCATGAAGATCAGGGACACAGCAGAAATGATGCCATCTCTACCACAATCACAGATTCTTTTCTTGATGGAAGGTGATGATGAAGAGTAAGATCAGCATCAGAAATATCAAGGCCACAGCACAGATGATACTTTTGGCACAGTCAACAGTTCATCATGCATCAGTGACATCTGTAGTAAAGTGGCTAAGGGGTCACAAGCCTCTTGATATGTTTCCTGATCCAACTAATTTTACTTTTTCTGAACCTAATATAGTTCTCAGTAAAATAGGACCCTCCCAAATATAGAGATTTGAAACTCTACTCACCTAAGTTTGACCTGATTTTCTTTTCTGGAGATGAGAGGAAGTAAATGTTCCTTTTAAATCATTGGTATAAAAAGCCTTCCAGATTTTAAACTAGAAGGCATTGAAGATGAGTTAAACTGGGCTCATTAACAGAATAAATGTCTCTATCTTTGGGCAAAGCTAGCTGGAAAGATGAATATGATGTTTACTGGCAGCCAAGGTGACTTTCCTTTGAGATATCTTCTACTGGTTCCTCCCACCACATGAGCTCAAACACTACAACTTCATTAGAGTCCAAGATAATGTCAGTGTTCTAAATCATCTTCTTCTAGAATCTTCTCATTAAATTGTAGCTTGATGCCACCCTGCGGAGCTTCAAAATGTAGTTCTAAAAGAAAACATACTGGCCAGTATGCATAGGCACATAGTCTACCTAGCACCTTGTTGGCAGAATAGCTAGTTAAAATTTATTCAAACCCTTTAGACCAGGGACCCTATTGCTAAGCTTATATCATAGCAGAAAAGAAAAAGAAAAATCATGGTCGCTCATTTTGTGGTAGCAAAAAATAAAACAAAACTGGAAATAAAGTGAATATCCATTGATTACGAACAACTGAACAAATTGTGGTATATTAATGTAATGGTTTATAGCATCATAGAAAAAACAAATCAGAATTTTTTAAAGAGGAAAATCTATATGAACTGATGCAGAGTAAAGGAAACAGAACCAGGAAATATTATCTGTTATTTTAAAGAGATAATTAGCTTAATTTTAGTACTTAAAAATTATAAAGTGCCTTACTGAACTACTGCATGCTTTCATGGAGGTTGAAAAAATTTATTCACACATATAAAATTATTTTACATGGGGGGATTTCATTCAGTAATCCATATTCTCCTCATTGCCACAATTGTTGAAAAAATTACAGTAATTTATATGAATAATCTTTTCTAAGTCCTTTATGATCTGTTTGTAGATGGTCTAATAACAACAATAAACATTTATATAGTGTTTTAAGGTTTACAGAGTGCTCACAAATATCTCATTTTATCCTCACAAAAACCTCAAGAGATAAAGTAGTTTCCCCATTTCACAGATGAGGAAACTTAAGCAGACAGCAGTTAAGACTTGCTCAGCGTCACACAGCCGTTCTTGCTGATTCCAGGTCCAGTGCTGTATCGCTGCTTAGCTATCTCTATGCATGTTATGTACTTGTTGTATACTATATAACACAAATCTCAATATGAAATATTAATTTCTATGGAAAACAATGTGATCAGTGAGGTTAAGGAAACAATTATACAAAAAGTCACATAACCTCTTTAAGCCGCAAGCAGTTATACAAAACTTATCTATTATATTATAGACTGATCTTGGACAAGATATGTTAATTAAGCCCCTGAGCTTCAATTTCCTCATCTGTAAAATCAGAGGATTGGACTGGGTAACAACTGAGGTTTCTTATATTTCTAAATCTAGATTTTATGATCATAAATCACATGTTCTTGATGTAGTGACATGTTTACCAGATGTTAGGGTACAAAGATGAAGAATGTCACACTTGAAAGGGTCCTAAGTTTAGAGTCAGGAGGTCTGATTTCAAATTCCTTCTCTTCTCCTTTACTGCTATGTAACCCTGGGAAATTATCACATGGTCCAATGATAAAAGCCCCGACTCTGGATTGACCAGATCAGGGTTTGAATCCAACCTTTGATGTTCCCTGTGTTATTGCAGGCAAGATGTTGAACTCCCCTAGGCTTCAGTTATCTCATCAAAGTTGGACTAGATGCTATGTAAGATATTTTCCATTTCTGGTTCTATAATGCTAGTGAAGACCACACTGCTTATTATGTTCATTCATGGTCTTGGTGAAGAGAAAAGGAAGTCTACCATGCCCCTTTTGTTGGAGATGTGAAGGAGTTTTGTGCACTGTCAGATCCAATAGCTCTATCTGTTTGCTTTGCTTAAATACTTTTCTGTGTTATAAAGGAAGACGCACTGAGATGGAGGAGGAAAAATATAAACTGCTGATGTGTAAAAAAGACATTAATAAACTTCTTAAATGTTTAAAATAGGAAGCTATAATTGTCGATCAGTTATCCCTTTCAAGCAACAGATAGGAATCCCTAGAAAATTCCTAGAAAAAGCTACTTGTTTCTGCTTCCATGTCCACTCACTTTTCAACCCCTTGAAACATAACTCCAGTCTCATCATTCAACTGGAATGGCTTTCTCCAAGGTTACCACAAGTTCTAAACTACATAATGAAAGTCTTTCCTCAGTCCTCATTTGTCTTAACCTCTGGGAGTGTTTTGATTCTATTCTAGGTCCTCTCTTGAAATACTCTTCACTCTCAACTTTCCAGATTTTGCTCTCTCTCAGTTCTCTTTTGCTGGATCATCAACCATGTTCTACCCCTTAAGTATGAGTATATTGCAAAGTCTTGTCCTGGGATCTCTTCTTAAATCTTTCCACTTCTCTGTGATCTCACAAGATCAATAAATAATTCAATTTTATATATATGTATATATATATGTATATATATGTATATATGTATGTGTATATATATATATATATATATATATATATATATATATATATATATATATATATATATATATATATATATATAAAGTCCACATCTATATATGCAGCCTTATTCTCTCTTGGCTAAGCACCTGTCTTGAATTTAATGACCCCAAATTTGATGATTAATAATTAATAATGTCCAAAAGGACAGGTCGTATGAACCTATCCCTCCTCCAAACTTCCCTATTTCTATTGAAGGCACCTCCATCCTCCCTGCCACTCAGGTTTATAATCTTGGATTTAACCAAAACACTTCCCCTTTTCCTCATCCCTAATAATCAATAAGTATCTAGGTCTCATTAATTCTATATCTGTTTCGGGAGCCAACATGGCAGAGGACAGGCAGTAACTTCTCAGAGCTCTCTCCCAAATATCTCCAAATCCCTTCCAATAATGCCATAAGACAATTCCTGGAGTGGCAGAACCCACAAAAGGATGGGTGAGATCATTTTCCAGCCAAAGATGGCTTAAAAGGTCCGTAGGAAAGGCCAGTTGTATCTGGGTGAGAGTGGAGTACACCATGCAGCCCCAGCCCCAGAGAATCAGGCCTCCTGAACCTAGGAATCAGTTGAGGTAGTGGCTAATTCTGGAACTCAGCTCACAGAACTGGTGAGGAGGTCAAGTGGTTAGCCAGGGGGAGATTTCAGGAGTCTCTACTGGCACTGAGGTGTAACTCTGTTGTGTTGGCCATGTTTGGAACAAAGAAGCAGTCTTCAGTAGTGCCCCAGGTTGCAGAGGGGTACAGGCATGCCGGAGCTTGCAACCACAGTATTCATAATTCTATTCCTGGGTTAAAGAGCAAGCAGGCCTATGGTTACTTGTAGAACAGAGCACAGGCCAGAGCAGTGTAGAATGTGCTTCTCCATAAATTATACCACCTGGGGCCCCCTGAAGCTTAGGACAGTGTGCCCTGGAAGCAGTGCCCCACTTTAAGAAGGAGTTAAAAGTCAAGAAATAGGCTGGCAAAATGAGCAGACAGAAAAAGATGTTGACTTTTGAAAGTTTCTTGGGTGACAAGGAAGATCAAAATAGATACTCAGAAGAAGACAACAAAGTCAAAGCTCCTATATCCAAAGCTTCCAAGAAAAATATGAATTGGTCTCAGGCCATAGAAGTTCTCAAAAAGGACTTTGAAGATAAAGTAAGAGAGGTAGAGGAAAAAATGGAAAGAGAAATGAGAATGATGCAGGAGGGTCATGAAAGAAAGGCAACAGCTTGAAAAGCCAAATGGAAAAGGAGGTACAAAAGCTATCTAAAGAAAATCATTGCTTAAGAATTAGCATTGAGTGAAGGGAAGCTAATGACACAATAAAGCAAAACCAAAAGAATGAAAAATCAGAAGGCAATGTGAAATATCTCCTTGGAATAACAGCTGACATGGAAAATAGATCCAGGAGAGGTAACTTGAAAATTATTGGATTACCTGAAAGTCATGATCAAAAAATGAGTTTAGACATCATCTTTCAAGAAATTGTCAGACAAAAATTGCCCTGATATTCTAGAACTAGAAGGTAAAATAGAAATTGCAAGAATCCACCAATCACCTCCTGAAAGAAATCCCCAAATGAAAATCTCCAGGAGTATTATAGCCAAATTCCAGAACTTCCAGGTCAAGGAGAAAATATTGCAAGCAGCCAGAAAGAAACTTCATGTATGGTGGAGCCACAGTAAGGATAACACAAGAACAAACAGATTATACAATAAAGGGTCATAGGACTTGGAATATGATATTCAGGAGGGCAAAAGAATTGGGGTTACAACCGAGAATCACCTACTCAGCAAAACTGTGTATAATTCTTCAGGGGGAAAATCGGGAATTCAATGAAACAGAGGACTTGCAGGCATTCATTTGACTTTCAAATATAAGACTCTAGAGAAACATAAAATGATAAACAGGAAAAAGAAATAAGGGATAGTAAAAGGTTAAACTGTTTAAATTCCTACATGAGAAGATGATACTTGTAACTTATAAGAACTTTCTCATCATTAGGGCAGGGGGATGGAGTACATTTAGACAGAGAGAAAGAAGTGTGAATTGAATATGAAGGAATGATATCTTTAAAAAATAAAAATAAGGGTCAAGAGAGGAATGCATGGGGGGAAAGGGAAAGGGAGAGGTGGAATGGGGTAAAGTATCTCACCTGAAAGGAGCAAGAAAAAGTTTATGGAGTGGAGGGGAAGATGGGGGAAATACAGGGGAGTTAGTGAGCCTTAATTTCATCAGAATTGGATTAAAGAGGGAATAACATACATACTCAATTGAGTAAAGTTATCTAACCCTGCAAGAAAGTAAGAAGGGAAAGGGATAAGAAGGAAGATGTGAAAGAAGAGAGGGCAGATTGGGGGAGGGGGAAGTCAGAAACAAAACACTTTTGAAGAGGGATAGGGTAAAAGAAGATAGAAAATAGAGTAAATGTCATGGAGAGGGAATGGGATGGAGGGAAATAGCAATGGTAACTGTGAAAAAAATTTTGAAGCAAAGGCAAGAGCAATGTAAGATGATGATGATGATGATTGATGGATTGATGAGGATTGGATGAAGATGAGGATTGATGAGGATTGGTTAATGATGAGAAGAACTGATTGATGATGAGGATTGATTGATTGATTGATGATGATAAAATGTATGGCACTTACTTTGCTAGGCTATTGTGAAGAAAATTTGTTGTCAGGTATAAGGTACTATATCAATTTTTTGTTGTAATAATCAACCTCTTGGGTTTATTGTAAGGAAATCACTCTTTAAAGTACTATATAAATGTAGACTACTATTTTTAAAAATTATGAACAGGATACTATCAGAAAGGCCTGAAGGGACCTTCATGAGCTGATGCAGAGTGAAATCTACTATATACAAAATGACAGCAATTTTGTAAGATTATCTACTGTGAATGACTTAGTTATTTTCAGCAATGCAAGACAACTCTGAAGAACTTATGAAAAATGAAATACATCTACAGAGAAAGATCTGATGATATCTGAATACAGATTGAATTGTTTTTAGTTTCTTTATCTGAAGTTTTGTTTTTGTCTGTTTTCTTTCACAACCTGGCTAATGTGGAAATGTTTTTCATAACTGCTCATATATAACTTATATTGAATTACTTGAGTTCTTGGGGGTGTGGAGAGGGAGGAAGAGAATTTAGAACACAAAATTTTTAAAAATTGATGTCAAAATTTGTTTTTACATGTAATTTGGGAAAATAAAAATTCTAAATTAAAAAAATAATAATTCTATATCTATTTCACTAAATTCACATGGCCATCTCCCTAACCCTGGCCTTCTTTACCTTTCACCCAGAAGATTGCAAAAGATATCTCATTGGACTTTGTTTCCAGTCTTCTCACTTCTAATATGTCCTCCATACAATTGTGAAAATTATCTTCTTTGACTGTCATTAGCTGACTATTGCTTCTAGGATAAAATATAAATCCCTCAGCTTGAAATTTGAAGTCCTTCACTGTATTGGTTCTGACCTACCTTTCTAGGATTATTTCACATTACTTCCCTTCCACATGTTCTACATTCCAGCCAAACTGGCTTACTAGATGTTCCCAGAATTTGGCATTCCATCTTCTGTAATGCACTTTGCTTTGTATAGTTTGAATAAGAGTAGCCAGCACATAGAGATAGCTTTAACAAACTTGATAGTTGCTCACAAAGGGAGCACAATGGAAAGCACGGGATGTAGGGCCAGGGGTGGATGTGGCAAAGACCAAGAACACCTCAGGGCTCAAATCTGAGACAACTGCCCTCTGATACTAAATACAGATTGCCCTGTTATCTATAGGACTAATAGAATGAGGGCATTTTCAAATTTCCTTAATAAGAAGTAAGGGATGGGGCAGCTAGGTAGCACTGTGGAGAGAGCACCGGCCCTGGATTCAGGAGGACCTGAGTTCAAATCCAGCCTCAGACACTTGACACTTACTAGCTGTGTGACCCTGGGTAAGTCACTTAACCCTCATTGCCCCATCCCACCCCCAAAATAGAGAGGAAAAAAATAAGAAGTAAGAGATGAGGGTTAGTAGGGAATGTAAACTTTGTTATGCTAATCCAGCAAAAGTCTGAAAAGGGTTAATGCCCAGTTTCTGGATTTATAAGTCTTGCTTTACTGGCATGGGATGGGGGGTGGAGGGGGTCATACCAGTCAAACCAGTTTTCAACAGTTGACAAATCCACCTCCTGGTGTTATCTTCCCAAAATTCAAGTCAAAGCTTTCCCATGGGGCATGCATAAGGCAAAAAAATGAAGGAATTACTAACCTGATGCTGAATGCATTGCAGCAAATAGCAGATTATGATCAAGATTATGGCTGTGTCTATCATGAAGAGGACCATAGTTTATAAGGTACTTCTGATCCATTCATCAGGTGCTCCTAGATCCAGGTAATAGAGCCTTCTGTTGATGAAATTGGCTTCCCCTGATAATGCTTAAGCCAGGCTCAGGAAGGAATTTAGTGGTGGCTCTACAACTATATAGCTGGGGGAAAACAATAATCCCTGCAAAAAGCAGGAGCACTTTTATGGTGCTGCCTGTACGTGGCTAACTACACAGTATGGCCAGAGTCAAGGTCAATTAGAAAATCAAATAGAGCAACAGGAACAGGTGTGCTTCCAGTCAGATCATCTCAATTGTTTCTCTGGTGTTATCTGTGAGAATAAAAAGAGGAAAGGTACAGTCCAGAATCTAAGGTTTTCCCCATCAGTTAATGTTCTTCCTCTGAGATCTAGTCACTTCCCTTCCAACGAGCCGATAGGTGAACTGTCCTAATGGGTAGGATCCAAAGTTTTTCCCTCACCTTTCACCCTAGACCCCTGTGTCACTATCTTGACTGAGAGCCATTTGTCAACACCAGTCGGGTTCTACTATATTGCTCCTTCTGCCTCACCAGGGCATATCACACTACTTCTGTGACTACTGTTCAAACAAGTCTTACAGTCTCAATAGTTTCTCAAGGATGTAATTTGGCTGTTCTATCAAAGGTAAGTAGGTCCTTGGGCAGAAAGAATATAAAAGGGGACAGCTAGATGGCACAGTGGATAGAGCACTGGCCCTGGAGTCAGGAGGACCTGAGTTCAAATCCAATGTCAGACACTTAACACTTACTGGCTGTGTGACCCTGGGCAAGTCACTTAACCCCAATTGCCTTACAAAAAAAGCAAAGAAAAAAAAAAGAAAGAAAGAATGTAAAAGACAGTTGATCTGCCACATGGTCACAGGGTTCCATGCCATTAGTGGGTTAAAGGGTTACCAGTGAACTGAGCAGCTTCTAATGCAGTTTGTTGTTGCATTCCCTACTCCAATCCTACAGCATGTCAGGTCACAGTCTAAAGGGGTTTCATAACGCCCCCTAAATGTGGAAGATGCAGTTGCTAGTAGCCAAATAACCCAATCAGGGCCTGAGCCTTTTTCTTGGTTCTGCATGGCTTCAAGACTAGACATTCTTCAGGAATGTCCCTCTGGGCTCCCTGCCCATAGTTATGCCAGGAACTTGACCTTTTAGGATGGTTCTTTTATCTTGTCTGAGGTAAGTGCCCATCCATATTGTTCCAATTGAGCCTTCAGGGTGTCAGAGACGTGTCCACTTTTGTGTATAACAATATCATCAATATATTGGAGGACTTTAATATCAGAGTCAAGTTGGAGCCACTGCACTGGATCCACTGGTGGCAAGTATTAAGATAAACTTGGGGAAGAACCATAAAAGTGTACTACATTTCCTGTGAAGTTAAAAAGCAAATTGGACTTGACTCTTCTACCTTAAGGGAAGTAGAAAAGAAGCCCTTGGCTAGGTTTACCCCAGCATAGCATTTACCAATTATGGCCATCAGCATTTTGAGTCAGTCACTACATCTGGCACAATGCAGGCACCAATGTCCACACACCATGCCTTTGATTAGGGAAAAAAGAAAAGAACCGATACATTCTAAAATATTTATAGCAGCTGTCTTTGTGGTGGCAAAGACCTGGACATTTCAGGGATGTCTATCAATTGGGGAATGGCTAAAAAATGTTGTGTTATATGATTGTGATGGAATACCACTGCTATAAGAAATGATGAGCTCAATGATTTTAGAAAAACATGGAAAGACTTGCACGAAATAATGAAGAACAAAATGAATAGAACCAAGAGGACATTGTATATAGTAATAGCAATATTGTTTTAAGACTGACTTTGAACAAATAAATTATTTTGGCTATTATAAATACCCAAGTTAACTGAAGAAAGGACATATGAAGATCTGAATTCAGAGAAAGTACTAATAAATAGAAGTATGTATAGAAAAATTTTACAGATGTTTGTGTCTAATGATAATCTTCTCTGGAGCAAAGGGTGGGGGAAGGACAGGGAAGAAAAAGAGGGGGAAAAAGAAATTTATGTGATAATTTTGTTGTATATTTGAAAGAAATAGCAAGTTGTGCATAGCAGACTTACAGTTTAACGTGCAATTATCTTTTTTATTATACTGTAATGGAAATTCTTGTTTTATTCCATAAATTTAATAAACAACTTGGTTTAGCCCCCAATAGTCTATATATTTAGTCTTCAAATACCACTGGCCTTTCTCCTGGCCACATCAGGCTGTTGAACTGAGATATGACCCTTTGTATATCTCCAACATCTAATAGTTCTTGTATTATTACAATGATCCCTCCCTCCCCACCTCAAATTCTATATTACTTGAGTTAGACCACCTTGGTGAGTGAGGGCAATTAGGAACAGAACATATCTACCTACATATATACATATACACACACACATACAAACATGTGTACATATACATGCATGCACATGCTCATCATATATACATACATATCTCCATCCACCCCTAAACACTCTGTGATTTGGCAGCCATCATAACATGACCTACAGGAATGAGTTTCTCTGAGAAGACATTCCATTTGACCTCTATTTCCAAACTTCTCAATCCCAAGGTTACCTTTTTAAAGGATCCTTTTACCCCATTGGTTTCTTGTCTAGTGTCTTATCTATTAATAAAGCAATGATTCTTCTCTTCTCTTCCCCTCTCCCAGTATCTTGGAGAAGTAAGCTTCCTAGACTGATGATTCTCTTCAGGACAGTGGTTTCTGGATGTATAAAGAAGCATAAGGGAGGCCATCCTCTACAGCTATCAATGTATCAATCATGTGCTGAGTTATAATCATACCATCAGGGGAGGTATATCCATTTGAGTTAGAATAAAGCCACAGATTGACTCCCTTCTGGCTCAGAGTGGAAATTGTTTCTGTGGAATTGCACTGGGAAATCCTCCTAAGCAAGATATGTTTGTTTACTGGCCACATAAAGTCCTTCTAATAGGGCAGCTTGTTGTCCCTTTTCTATCCATGGGGGAACCATTGTGTTAACCAGGAGGTGGTTAGTAGAAAGCCCCCCCCCCCCCCAGGATAATCCATTCATCTTCTTCCATGTAGAGAGTTTAGGTACCGCTATCAATAATATGAACTAGTCAGACTTCTAAAGATTCTTCAGGATTTTGCTGGTACATTTTTTGAATGCTGTTAAGTTCTTTTCACTATATATATCTGTACCCTTGTCAGCAGATTGCTGTTTTACCACTCAGTGATGGTAGTGATTATCAGACAAATTCTGGTCATTTGCCATGTTTGTAAGTATGGCTGAATCTATCACACTTTTCAGTGTACCATCTTGCCTCCTTTGGTATCTCAAAAGATCTTTAATTCAAACACTTAAGTTATTAAGATACTCCCCCCATTTTAAGAACAAGTCATTGGAAGACTTCACCTTTCATAGAGAATTAATTACCAAGTATTATTGATTCTACCTCTGAAACATTGTTTTTGTATCTGTCATAGAAACCATTACTCCTATCTATGTTTTGTATCATTTTCACCTCTCTAGACTATTTACAATAGTTTCCTGCCAGGTCTTCACATCTCTACTATCTTCTCTGCCAGATGATTTTCCCATTTGTATAGATAGATCTGGACCTGTCATTTCACTGTTCCAAACAATATAATGACGGCTGATTGCTCACCAAACCCCTGGCTCAGGCATCCACCTCTAATCTGGAGCCTTACCTCATTCTGCTCCCTTTTGGAAATTTTAGGAGCTAGGCAAACTAGACTAATTACCATCCCACACACATGCTCTTTGCTACACGTGAGCCTTTGTGCATACTTGTCAGTGAGTCTTGGATGACTTTCCTCTTTCCCTATTGAATCTCCATCTGTCCTTTAAATTTCAATAATATCCCCTTTTCCAGAAATTTATCATTGATTCTTCCAGCTCTCTCCTCACCTTGTGCCTTTTTAAAAATTTCTATATTTTATATACTAGTCATTTTGACTAAACCAGTATTCTAGTTATTTGTAATTAGAGACCATGTTATCTAAACTTTGTATCTTCCCCAGCTCCTATTACAATGCTCTGAACACAGCAGGCACTTAATAGTTGTTGTAAAGTGACTTACCCAAGGCTACTAGCTAAAATAGCTCTTTCATAAGCTACATCTGTGTAGTAGGACCAAGATCGCTTAACTACCAAGGCCCTTCTCTTCATGGTAGGCCATGCTCCCCCTTTCATATATATATATATATATATATATATATATATATATATATTTCATTTTATGTAATCTTTTCCCACAAAACTGTTAGTATTTCCTCTTTTTTGGCCAATCAAATCAAATTTTAAAATTTATTTGTTTATTTTTTGTAATAAACAATTTGATTTATAGTTTTGGATTCCAATTTTGATCCCTTTTCCTCCCTCCCCGCTTCCTTCCCTCCTTGGATTCTTTTTTCTCTAGAACTTAAAGCCTTGGGTTGAACTTGGAGTTTTCTGTGTATTGCTTTCAAGTCAGCCTCCCAAATGTTTTGTAAACAGTCATCTCCACAACCACCTCCCCCTTTGTTCCTGACTAAAGGTAAGGAATAAAATTAGGAGGAGAAATCTTTTTGGGGCTGGCTGAATATTGACTATTTCTAGATAAAGGATTACTTGAGGACCTATGTGGAGTGCTAGATGAATAAAATAAAATAAAATATACCCAGAGCTGCTTTTTAGATAAACATAAACAAGTAAATAGTGCCAATGATGCAATCGTGTCTAAACCATCACCAGCTTACCTTTACAAAAACAGATTCAGAGCATCAATTGGCCTTGTATAATAGAAGTGATGTCATGTCCTAACTTAGGGGAGATGTACTTCCCATTGTTTCAGATAGCCTTGCTTACAGAACAGGAACCTTAAGTTTCCTCAGAATTCAATGTGATTGCTTTCCCAGTATTCTTTTGGGCCTTTGCCCTGAGGTTCACACACAGAGAGAGAGAAGCCCTGAGAGACATTGTTGCATTTGTAAGAAAGGAGGAGGGTTTCTCCTGTTATTTGAAGAAAGCCCTGCTTATTACTATTGTTTTTACCTATGAACTGCCTTTCTTTCTAGAGGCAAAAGGTTGATTGCCATAGAAACATTCAGGAGTGTTTCATGTTGTCCCTAGAACTAGGATGGTGTCTGGAAAGTCTAGAAAGAGGTAGGGACATTGTCCTAATACCTCCTGGTCTAATGCCCTTTCTCCCCCAAACCCTCGTACTTAAAATTCAATTTCTCTGGTCTCCATCTCCCATAGAACTAAATTTCTCCTGCCATGGTAATTTCCTTTTGTAGTAAACAATTCCAATTTGACCCATAATCTAAATTGTATTAAGGGTGAATGCTGTTACATAAAGGGGGACAAACTCTAATTCAGATTAATTTTATGTGAATCCAGTCTGAATTAGAGAGCTTTCTTAATATCTGACACATTAAACACTTTAAACAAGATTAACAAAGTGGTCTAAAGTAGGAAGCAGAGTAGAGTTGAAAGAGTACTGGTAGATTGGTTCACATACAGTTTCTTTGCTATGCATCAGCTCTGTTACCTTGAGCAAATCATTCCCTGATTCTCTGCTTTAGGTTTCTTTTTGGTTTAATCTCCTCTGCTAAATGAAGGGCCAGAATTGAATTGTCTCTGAGTTACCAACCAACTCTAATATCTTATTACTAGATATTATCCTGAGGGGATCTGCCTTAACAAGGAGGTGAAAGGATTGTGGCTAGTACATTTCTGGTTTATAATTTCCCATGTTCTTCTACCACTTACAATAAATATTGCTGTTTATCATAACAGTTCCTTATTTCATACACAAGATAAGTAGCCTGAGCTTACCTTGTCATAAATTCTAAATCTGGATTAATAAATTAAATAAAGTATCACACATTCATAAATTTTTGGTCCACTCCACTATAATTTCCATGCTCAGAAATTATTGTTATTTATATAGGCCTGGAATTTACTCTTTTCCTGTCCTGCTTCCTTTCCCTTACGTTTTGCCTCTTAGGAAAAATTATTTCTACCATTTCTAAGAGTCTTGAATTCAGAATAGTAACACGGCTTGAGAGGTGGGCAGAAGCATCTTAGTTAAGCTCTAATAATTCCATTCTATGAAATTCAGCATTACAATTTCTAGAGCCCTAAACAAGCAAGTTCCCTGTAGGGATGAAAAGTGTTTCTGGGGAGTTGGGTACCCTAAGGAACCAGGATTTTTTGTTTCTATACACATATGTGTGCATAGAAACACACACATACAAATACATATACAAAAGCTGTCAGAGGATAGCTAGCCTTGAAATATAAAATATAGATATGTTTGTATAGATATGGCTCCCAGAAAATAAAGCATAGGATCATAGAACTGAAAAAATGCTTAGAGAGCATTTATTCCAACCTTTCCATTTAACAGATGAACAAGTTGGAAGCCAGAAAAATTAAGTGTCATTTCTAAGGTTTGCTGCAAAGCCTAGAATAGAACTCAGCTATCTAACTTCTAGGTCACAGGTCTTTCCAATGTAAAACTCATCCTCTGATGAGATGCCCATTTGGGATCATATTCTTTTTTAAGCTTATTTATTTATTTAGAATTTTCCCCAAGTTACATGTAAAAAAGCCCAATTTTTTTCACATGGATTTTTAAAAACTTTGTGGTCCAAATTTTCTTCCTCCCTCCTTAACCCTCCCTAAGAAATCAAACAATTCAATATGAGTTATACATGTGCAGTCATGCAAAACATCTTCACATTAGTCAGGTTGTGAAAGAAAATAGACAAAATAAATTTAGGAAGAGGAACTAACAAAAAATATATACTTCAGTCTGTATTTAGATACCATCAGTTCTTTCTCTGTTGATGGTTCACATTTTTTCATACATCATTCTGATGGCATCCTGCTCATCATTTCTTTCACAATTACTATTGCTAACTGTATTCCCCTCCATCCTATTCCCTTCCCTCAATATTTACTCTATTTTTATCTTCTTTCACCCTATCCCTCCTCAAATGTGTTTTGCTTTTTACTTCCCCCTCCCCCAATCTGCCCTCCCTTCCTTCATCTCCACCCCCTTATCTCCTTCCCCTCCCACTTTCCTTCAGGACAAAATATATTACTATACCCACTTGAGTATGTTATTCCCTCTTTGAGCCAATTCTGATGAGAGTAAGGGTCACGCACTCCCTCTTTCCCTCCACTCTGTAAGCTTTTTGTTTCCTTTATGTGAGCTAGTTTACCACATTCCACCTCTTTCCCTTCCTTCCAGTGCATTCCTCTTACCCCTTAACTTTATTTTCAATATGTCATCATGGGTCAGCTAGGTGACACAGTGGACAGAGCACCAGCCCTGGATGCAGGAGGTCCTGAGCTCAAATCTGGCACCATACATAAGCCACTCCATCCTGCCTGCCCCACAAAAAAACAAGGATAAATAAAAAATAAATGCTTTACAGATATCATCCCTTCATATTCAATTCACATCTATGACCTCTGTCTAAGTATATTCCTTTCAGCTGCCCTAATACTGAGAAAATTCTTATGAGTTAGAAGTATTATCTTCCTATGTAGGAATATAAACAGTTTAACCTTTTAATATCCCTCATGATTTCTTTTTCCTGTTTACCTTTTTATGTTTCTCTAGGGCCTTGTGTTTGAAAGTCAAATTTTCTATTCACTTCAGGTCTTTTCATCATGAATGCCTGAAAGTCGTCTTTTTCATTGAAGTCCCATTTTCCCCCTAAAATATTATACTCAGTTTTGCTGGGTAGGAAATTCTTAGTTGTAATCCCAGTTCCTTTGTCCTCTGGTATATCATATTCCATGCCTTCCAATCCTTTAATGTAGAAGCTGCTAGATCTTATACTATTCTAATTGTAACTACACAGTATTTGAATTACTTTTTTCTAGCTGCTTGCAATATTTTCTCCTTGACCTGGGATCTCTAGAATTTGGCTACAGATTTGGAAGTTTTCCTTTTGGGATTTCTTTGTGGAGGTGATCAGTGGATTCTTTCAATTTCTATTTTAGCTTCTGCTTCTAGAATATCAAGGCAATTTTCCCTGACAGTTTCTTGGAAGATCATGTCTAAGCTAATTTTTTGATCATAGTATTCAGGTAATCCAATGATTTTCAAATTATGTCTCCTGGATCTATTTTTCAGGTCAGCTGTTTTTTTCCAAGGAGACAGTTCACATTGCCTTCTATTTTTCATTCTTTTGGTTTTTCTTTATTGTGTCTTGATTTCTCTTAGAGTCATTCACTTCTATTTGCTCTATCCTAATTCTTAAGCAGTGATTTTCTTCAGAGAGTTTATGTACCTCCCTTTCCATTTTCCATTTTCCAATTTGTCCTTTGAAGCTGGTGACTCTTTTCATGTTCCTCCTACCTCACTCTCATTTCTCTTTCCATTTTTTCCTCTACCTCTCTTAATTTTCCCTCCACCTCTCTTATTTTATCTTCAAAGTCCTTTGTTAGCACTTCTGTGGCCTGAGACCAATTCATATTTTTCTTGAAAGCTTTGGATGTAGGAGTTTTGACTTTGTTATTATCTTCTTCTGAGGGTGTATTTTGATCTACCTTGCCACAAAAGAAACTTTTGATGGTTTGCTGCTTTCTCTGCCTGCTCATCTTTCCTACCTATTTCTTGGCCTTTAACTCCTTCTTAATGTGGAGCTCTGCTTCCAGGATGCACTGTCCCAAGCTACAGGGGGTCACAGGTGGTAATATTTAAGGAGACACTCATTCTCAGCCCATCTGGCTTGTAAGTAATCATGGGCCTGCTTGTGATTTAACCTGGAACCAGAAATCTGATTGAAATCTGCTTCTCTATCATTGAAAGCTTGTCATGCCTGTGCCCCTCCTACACTGGGCCACTGCCACTCAAGTCTGTTTCCTGAGTAACACAACAGCACTCCTGCCTTTGCTCCAGAAGAGACCCCCTATTATTTCTCCCTGGCCAGCTGCTAAACACCCCTCACTAGTCCATGAGTTGAGTTTCTGAAGAAGCTGCTGACACTGAAGTTTCTGAGGCTCTGGAGGTGCAACCTGCTTGGGGCTGGATCTGTGCTGTACACTGAGCTTCTCTCTCACCCTGGTACAGCAGATGATCCCTGCTGCCCATTTAAGCCATCTTTGCCTGAAAAATGGTCTCAATCTGTTCTCTTATGGATTTTGCTGCTCCAGGAGTGGTCTTATGGCATTTTTTGAAGGTATGGATTTGTTGGGAGCCCCAAGAGTCATAGCCTTTCCTCTGCCATCTTCACTCAGCCCCCTGGGATTGTATTCTTATGTTTTTCTAATAATGGAGGAGATTTTTGGAGATGCTATAGACTTCAGTAGCAGTCATACTACACTGATTTTCTGCCCTAAATGGGGGGGGGGGGGTTCCAGGGATAAGAAGGAAAAGTAGAAGAGGGAAGTGAATTTCTAATGTTCATATTCCCCATGGGAGTCAACTGTATCATAGGTACTGAATCACTCAACCATTTAATAATATTTAAAAATCAAAGGTATTGCCCTGGCCTACCTGTATATCTCATGAATTTGTTAGATCAAATTAATACTATTAGAGGTATGAAAGCCACACACTATGAGTCCAGAAGTACTTCCCTGCTTACTTCCTCAAGAGAATGACACTGAAAACCCATACTTCTATACAAGGGTACCTACCAGTTCTTCCTGCCCCAGCACATACAGTGCTATAATAGACCCCATTTTCCAAATAGGTTATTGGGTTTTGTGGAATGCTGCTATTAACAGAGCTGATCCCAGCATTTGGAGACAAATTAAAGAAAGGACTAAGGGACCTGAGCTGGAATAACATGGAATTTCCCCATTAAAACAATGGTAGTAACATTTATAAAGCATTGAAATCTCAATGTTTTCCCTGGTTTCCCTAAGAATATTTGAAATTTTCCTTCTGTTTCTTTTTTTTTAATTTCCCAAATTACCCTTTTATCTTCATACTGTGGCAGTGTATTTGTTCCCATGATCAAAGCAAGACTTGCCAAAAGCATGAAGTTTGAGAATGATGTGGGTGGTTGTGTAAATTTGTTTGGCTACAACCTGGATAAGGAAAAACAGAAAAATAAGATAAAATGCTTGCTTGACTTCAAAAAACCTTACTACTCAAATATTTACAGTATTTTCCTTCTAGTTCTAATTTTCAATGATTCTCATGGTGAGAATTATACATTTAATAGTCCCAGGAAAGGTTGGAACCAGTTTGAACCAATTTGTGAGAGCCAATTGTTAATTATTTTACTGTGAGCAATTATAACTCAGTAATAGGCAAATGACACAAATCAGGGCTGACTTATAGACTTAAGGAAGTAATGAGAGAAACTTTTGTAATGCAATTTAAGCTTAAACAATGCATCCTTGTACATTTTGCTTTTCTTTTTGTTGTTTGTTTGTTTCTGGAGAATTGGTTGTTAAACATTTGCCAGGACACCATATTTAGATAGAGCAAAAAACATTGGATAGGTATCCAGGAGATTTGAGTTCTGATCCTGAATCTGGGCTAACTCATTTTATGTGTAACATTAGGTAAGTCTTTTTTTTTTTCTTTTCTGAGTCTCACTTTAAATTTACCTACAAAATAAGAGTTTAGGGCTAAGTGATCTCTAAGGTCCTTTCCTACTTGAAATGTATAAACCTTTATTCCAAGAGTATTAAATTAATCTCTTTCATTGAATTTACTGGTCAATTCCATTTAATAGTAAATAATTTAATCAAATAGCCATCTAATCTGTCATATATAATTTTGTTTTATCAGTATTTTACTATATATAAATAATATAATAAATTATTGAATTACATTATTTTATAAGCTGCTATTTATGCCCATATTGAAACAGCTCAGTTTGCACAGCTTTTAATAAAATTCAAGTTTCCTACCAGGAGTCTCATTTTAATACTTTACTTCCATAATCAATTATCAATCCAGTGTTTACTGATTTCAAAGTATTATATGTCAGAGGAGAGTGTACTTCTCAGAATGATGATTTCTGTTTAATATAAACTTAGAGAGTTGGTAGGGATCTTAGGAACTGAATTTAATAAACATAAACCACTTATTATGTGTTTTCAAGGTGCTTATTAACTACCAGGGAACGGGGGGGGAACCTGTTCACAAATAACGCTAATATAAAAAGAGAGTATGGAAGGTATAATGGACTTCAGGCAAAATACTATGAAAAATTTGAATGATAAAGTTCACAGAGTCAAGTAAGGCTTCATAGAGGATGTAACCCCTGAAATGGGCTTTGAATAAAAGGAAGGAAATTGGAGCAAGAGAAGACATCCATCTAAGGTCTAAGGGGATATTATGTAAAAGGCTATAGAGATGGTAGAGCAACATGATATTTCCCCAATGGAGAGTTTGTGGAAGATTCTATACATAGATTAGAGGGTTCAAGGATTTCCATAATCTGGCTCTAATTTCTCTAACTATTCTCATTCACACAATGTATATTATGGTAGAGGAAGTTAGAGCGAGATAATGGAAATTCTTGAATGTCACAATCAAGAGTTTATATTTCATTCAGTAGGTAATGGGGAGCCACTGAGGGTCTTTGAGTAGAAGACTGATGTGATCAGAGATAGTCTTAATACCTTACAGCCTAACTTTACAAATGAAGAAACTGGAACATCAAATTCTTAAATGACTAACAGAACTAGGATTAGAACCCCCCAGGCCTCCTAAAACTTAATCTAAGAATTTTTCATTATACCACATAAACTCCCACATTTTGTGGGCCAGTGAGTTTTAGCAAATGAAGATAAGGCTTGTTTCAAGGTTTTGGTTTTCTCAGCATTGAGAGAAATATTTATTAATGTCAGCTAATGTCATCAACTATAGGGTATGAAGTAGTAGCACACAGAAAACATGCTAGGCCTGGTGAAACCCACTCCTTTCAGTCTCATTGAGCTGTGGAGGACCAAGGAGAGAGGTAGAAGAGAGAGGAAAAAGAGGAGTAACATTATAGGATAATCAGGAAGAGATATTCTAAACTGTGTTTATATCAAAAGTTGAGGGAAAAAAGAATTTGCAAAATAATCAGATCCAGGCAAACAATTTGTATGTTGGACACAGTAATGTGAAGGAAAACAGTTTTGAAAGACCTCTGATCAATCCAATGACCAATAATGACTCAGTAAGATTGACAGTGAGGGGGCAGCTAGGTGTCATAGTGGATAAAGCACCAGCCTTGGATTCAGGAGGACCTGAGTTCAAATCCAACCTCAGACACTTGACGCTTACTAGCTGTGTAACACTGGGCAAGTTACTTAACCCTCATTGCCCTGGGGGGCGGGGAGATTGGAGTTTGACAGTGAAACATACCTCCTACAAATGGTGGGTGATAGGTACAGAATGAAAGATATGTTTTTAAATATGACCAAAATGTTGGTTTATTTTGATTTAATTGCATTTCTTTGTTACAAGGGAAGGCCCAATGGAGGGAAGGGTATGGGAGAAGGTGCAAAAAAAGTCATTCTAAATATTTAAAGGGAATTAATAAAAGGTTTTTTTAAAACCACCAACAAATTACTCTGTTCTCTTTCCTTCCTCCAGTGAGAGTATTGTATCAGGGATTTTATCTTTACTGCAGTGACACAATTATTTTCTAGACTAAATCAGAACTCCTTTATCTCTCTGTGGGTTGCTCTTTTGGATTTGCTTCTGTAAGGCAGCTAGGTGCAGGGTTCAGCAAACTGCTGCCCGCAGGCCAAATCTGACCCACTTGTCTTTGTACAGCCCAAGCCAAGAATAATTTCTGCATTTTTAATGGTTAAAAAATCAAAAGAAGAATAATATATCATAATTCATAAAATTATATAAAATTCAAATTCTATTTTCCATAAAGAAAGGTTTTGTAGGAACCAAGAGATGTTTATACATTTACATATTGTCTGTGGCTTGTTTTGATGCTACAGTGGGTAGTTGATGTGGCATTCTCATCACCTCAGATAGTTGCTCACAATTATACCTTGACAGCATTTTGAGTATAATGCATATCACCATACTGTCATTTTATTTTATTACCAGCATATACCTATCACATGAAAACAAGAGAAGAAGAGGAAAAGTTTTATTATAATTTTTTTGAGTTTAGGACCAAGATTGAAATTTTTCTGAATGGAAAAAAACTGCCTTCAATCACTATGATTGAATACTTTGTGTTTTTTGTTGTTGTTGTTGTTGTTGCTGTTTTTGCAGGGCAATGAGGTTTAAGTGACTTGCCCAGGGTCGTACAGCTAGAAAGTGTCAAGTGTCTGAGGTTGGATTGGAACTCAGGTCCTCCTGAATGCAGGGCTAGTGCTCTATCCACTGCACCACCTAGCTGCCCCAATTAAATACTTTAAAAAATAATTTTTGCTACATATTTCATAATGTTTCTTAATGAATTTAACATAAATTTTCAAGGCAAAGTAGTGCTTTTATACTGTGATAAAGTCAATTCAACAACAATTAAAATTGTTTGAATCTAAGATCATGTCAAGTTGTTTTCTATACTTCTTGTGCTCTCAGAAGTTAACACACAAAGCAAGATTTTTCCTTCCTACACATATTGGCAGTACATATCTTTTCCATGTTAAAGCTAAAGTTCTTTTACAGTTTTTATTTTTTCTCTGGTTTTATAATTTTTTGGACCTCAGTGCAAGTACAAAAAATGCAAAAGGAATAGCCATATTTCTGACTCCATTGAACTGTGAAACTGAAGAGCTTCCAGCTAATCTTCATTGGAAGTGATTCAACTACAATGTAATGACATGCTAAAAGACAAATATCAAGAGAAGACTCTAATACAATTCCATAAATGCCTTCCAAGAGATAAATATGCTCAATTGAAATCAGATGCTTGTGAATTGATATCAATATTTTATAGTACCTATCATGTGAATATATTTTCAAAGATTGAAATACATTAAAAAATGATCAGCATTAACAAACATTTATGAGCAATTTTGATGATAGGGTATTCTAACTTTGAAATCCAATTCAGTGTAATGTTACTCCCCAAAAGAATTTCATTCTCATTACTAGATCTTTGTTATAAAAAATTATACTCAAATATTATTATTACTAATTGTTTAATTTCATCAATAAAAATATGTGGCGGGGGGAGGGGCAGCTAGATGGTGCAGTGGATAAAGCACCAGCCCTGGATTCAAAAGGACCTGAGTTCAAATTTGGCATCAGATACTTGACAGTATCTGTGTGACCCTGGGCAAGTCACTTAACCTTCATGCCTCCCGCAAAATAAATAGAGAGAGAGAGAGAGAGAGAGATGAATGAGTGAATAAATAAGTAAATAAATAAACAAAGAAATAGAAAATAAAAATATGTGGGAATTTGTTTTCTCTCTTGTTATAAGAAGTACATATAATATCCTTGATTTTACCTTTTTTATTATAAAGCCTAAAATATTTACTCTTTGATTCTTTACAGAAAAATATTTGCTAACCCCTGATATAATGGCAAGTACCTACCCTATAGGTTCAGTAAGACCTGAATTTGATTTCTGCCCCAAACACTATGACCTTGGTCTCTCTTAGCACCAGTTTCCTTATCTATAAAATATGGATAATAATATCTTATACCACATGGTTGTTATGATTCAAGTAAGATAATATATGTAAAGCAATTAACAAACCTTAAAGTGATATATAAATTTAGCTAAGACATGTCTTGTTTTTGGTTTTTGGTTTTGGTTTTTTTTTTTTAATTTTGGTTTTGGGTGGGTTTTGTTTTGGTTTTGTTTTGGCCAGGCAATGAGGGTTAAGTGACTTGCCTAGGGTCACACAGCTAGTAAATGTCAAACGTCTGAGGCTGAATTTGAATTCAGGTACTCCTGAATCCAGGGCCAGTGCTTTATCCACTGTGCTACCTAGCTGCCCCAATGACATGTTTCTTTTTTAATACCTTATTTAAAAACCATGGCTTGTTATTTTTTTTTCCTTAGGGAAAGGAGGTGGGAGCATGATAATTGAGGATAGGGATAGTAGGGAAAAAGGAAAGAAAGAAAGAGTGAGAGAGAGAGAAAGAGAAAGAAAAAGAAAGAAAGAAGAAAAAAGGAAGGAAGGAAGGAAGGAAGGAAGGAAGGAAGGAAGGAAGGAAGGAAGGAAGGAAGGAAGGAAGGAAGGAAGGAAAGAAAAATCAACGAAGCTTTAAAAAATGCAAAGAAGAGAACAAAAGGCCAGAAAGAAGCACAAACAGTAAAAGTGGGGGAAGTGCAGTCAGGTAGCACAGTGGATAAAGCACCAGTGCTGGATTCAGGAGGACCTGAGTTCAAATCTGAACCTTCAATACTTGCCACTTACTAGGTGTGTGAACCTGGGCAAGTCACTTGACCCACATTGTCCTGCAAAAAAAAAAGTGCATGTATACACATATATGTGTGTATGAAATAATTTTATTCTACTATGAATATGGAAATGCTCATTTTATTTGGGATTAAGTTCAGATTAAAAATAAATTTAGGGGCACCTAGATGGCGCAGTGGATAGAGCACTGTCCCTGGAGTCAGGAGGATCTGAGTTCAAATCCAGCCTCAGACACTTAACACTTACTGGCTGTATGACCCTGGGCAAGTCACTTAAACCCAATTGCCTCACAAAAAGAAATAAACAAACAAATCAATAAATAAATTTAAAACAAATATATACATGCCATTATACTATGTGCCAAGGAAGATTTAGAGAGTGAACTATAGTCTCTGCCCTCATGAATTTTACTGTCCAGCAGATTTCATATAAGGTAGGATAGAAAGAAATGGCAAGTGTCATGGGTGTGTCAGGTAACCTTTACCTTATCTACTGTTTTCCCACAGGGCTCTATGGGAAGGATGTTCACCGAAGTGGAGGCCCTGATCTCCATAACTTCATCTCATCTGGATTTGTCACCTTAGGAAGAGGACACACGAAGGGTACAGTGGAAACCATTTTTTACTAAATACAAAGATTGTCTAGGGAAAGTCACTCTGAAACATTGAAGATGGTTTGGAGGCCAGACAATTGTCTTGGACAGGAATGATTAGGGTGAATCTGTGGATGATTATTCCTGGTGATTTGGGATGCTTCTAGTGGAGCTTCCCAGGAATAGAGGATATGACATTAGGGCCCATAACCCCTAAGTTGGGATACGATAAGCAAGAAAGACCCACACTGTTCATTTTGGTTTAGGAGCTATATGGAGCACGAAATATGTAGTATTTGCAAAGTGGACCTCTTTTTTTTCCTTTCTAAACTAACATTTTCTATACTGATTTCTATACTCTGTATGCATTGCTAGTATGCATTATGAGTTTTATTCTATAGACAGCCCAGCATTCAGTGTGTAGATATGTATATCTTATACAATATAGGTACAAACCTAGATGTTAACCTGTCCCTAAAGCTACAAGATGGAGCTTCTCTATTGAGCCTGTATGTGATGTAGCTGATGTTGGCTTGCAGAGCATCTTGTAGGGAGATGCGGAATCCTGCTTGTTTACATTTTCTGTTTTAACAGAATCATAATGGTGTTGTGAGAATTCTGTCACTACACGAGTAATCTAGTCCAAATCCATCTAATTACTTTTCTACCAATCTGTATACTTATATAGAACCAATGTGAAATATATGCAGAAATATTTTCCTGTCTTACTCTAGCTGAAAATGTGTCTGTTGTTACATGAGTGAAAAAGGACAATTTACAATATTTCTTACATTCCATGCACTTTTTTTAAAGAATTCTCTATGCAATGTTAATTATATAGAGAAGAAAATAATCTGTACCTGTGTATGTTTTCTCTGTTGTGTCTATGTGTATCTAAATAAAGTTTATCAAGGATACAGGTGATACTTGTGGGTACTAAGAGTTATAGGCCTGCACCAAGGACCTGAGTCCTACTTATGCATGCAAACTTCTGGCTTCCACACATCCTCCTTCAGTGGTGAATCGGATCCACAAATCTAGGTTGTCAAGAAGAAGCATGGTGCCAAGCTGAATTTTTCTCTTTTTTTAAAAAAATGCAAGGTTAGCGCTGGAGGATGGAAGGTAGAAGAGAATATGTCAACAAGTAGATCATCCTTGAATAAACAATGTAAGTGGCACTTGGCACAAATATTAATATCATTTCTCATCTGAGAAACCTTTTTCTTACCCCCTCCCCTCATGTGTGTATGTATATATGTATGTATGTATGTATGTATATGTATATATTTTCTCCCTCTTTGTCCTTTCTTAATTCATTTCTTTTCCTTCTTCCCTTTTTCCTTCTCCCCTGTCTGTGCCATAGTGCCCATGAATGTCATTTAGCCCTGCTATGGCATTCAAGGTCAAAGATGTTGCTGACTCCTGCTCTACAATTAAACTCCATTGACCCACTCCATACCCTATGATGACCCACAATTTATATGATGAAATTAAATCCCCCAACAGATTAGGATAACCACATTGATGTTCCTTGCTATTTATGGCATAGAGACATCACTCTGGAAGATTTGGGCCATCTTTCAAAACCATTTTATTGGTACCAAAGAAGATTATATAAACAAAAATGCGTTGTTGCTTCACTATAATGCTATACTCAATCATCATGTTCTACAACAGTTCCCTACCATGGATTGGCCCGAAAACAAATCTGACATATGCTGATTTTTCTTCTCTGTTAAAAAATATTATAAGATTAAATGATTCCCTCAGGCAGTATTGATCCACCAACTACCCCAGTGTACTACTCCACTAGCTTCTTGGGATGCCAACAATTTCAAACCCTTAGGGAGTGTATAACTAAATGTTTTGTACTTTCCTTTTTTTCCTCTTTCTCTTACCCTTTTCTGCTTTTACCATTTCCTTTACCTTAGTTAGGCATACCAAGGAGGTCATATGGGAATTACTCACCTCTGTGAATGCTCCTCTGGACTAAACAGGGTGTTAGCCCCAAACTAAGATGTTTTCCCACTCCAGCCCATACCCCATCAAATCCCTATTCATAAATAAGGTTATACTTTGGGGGCAGCATCCCCAGAAAAAGTCAAATTCTATGCTATTGCACCTCAAATATTTATGTAAGGTTTAAATAAATATCAAAGCCTTAGTCAATTAAGTCAAAAAAGGAATCCCATGGTATATGTTGGAGTGATAAGGGGGTTAAAAGTGAGAAAGGACAATCCTGTCCTTTTATTTCCATCATAGCAGAGGGCTCGTTTTCATTGATATTCATATTGATTTGTATTTATATGAGATTTAGGTAATTTTGAAAAATTACAAGTTAATAGTTACCTTAGATCAGTACCAATTTAAATAACTCTAGAAACAGCACTGCTCACATATAATCTTAACTGACAAATATTCCATTTGGGCCAGCACCTCCTTAGAACTAAGTTAGGAGGAACACCATAAAAGAAGTGACTGTCAGCAAGGACTAAGCAGAACTCCTTTAGTGTTTTTGTACGACCATGAAAAGCAAGCGGAATGAATCCAATTCTCCTTTAATGTTGCTCAGAGCCTATGTACATGGAACCATAAATCAACTGGCCAGTTCAGTCAATTCAATAAGAAAGTTAGACAGGTGAGTTATATTGGCATATATACAGCCTGAGCCAATCTTTCTCAAATCTTTTTGGCTTTCCTCACAGGGCTTTGTACTAGGACTTTTCTAGGGGTCATAATTACCTAAGATGAAATCTAAATTAAAGGACATAAGAGAAGTGACAGTGTCAGAATAGGTCTCAAGTACCATGGACTAAACCCCACAATCCTCTCATAGGTAAATAAAGCTATATGAATGATGAAATTACAGAAGGTGAGGGGGAGAATTATATAAATAGGGAAAGGAAAGATAGAAGATAGAGGGGAATAGGTGCTATTGCCCCAACCACATCCATGGATGAATAATGAAGGGAAGATAGTTTCTCTGGTCTCTAAACAAGAAGCTGGGGTACTGAAGAATGGGAGAGATGACAAAAGGGAGGAATTAAATCAAGGGTAATCAAAAGAGGAGGACATAACCCAGTGAGAGGAAAGGGTCCCACTGAGGAATATTCCTGTGAAGAATAATGTGTATCTCTAATGGGAAATGGTGATTTTACAGTGAATCTAATCTGAGGGAATTTTGTGCACAAGGAGATTCCTTCTTCTGAAAGAGTCCATGGTCAACATCTTGTCTCAGCGAAAAAACAAAACATATTTTCTGAAAGCAATCCACACCCAGAAAATATAAAGAAGAAACAAACAAAAAAAAAGTTGGATAAGAACAGAGAAAGAGAAATTTTGAAATAACCACTAAACTAAGAGTCATAAAAGCAAGGAGAGAAGAGAGTGAGAATTAGATAACTGAATGAATGAATGATTGAATGATAAATCAATGAGTTAAGAAAAACTCCAAAAGTATTGAAAAAGTTGAGGAACAGGAGTGGATGGATGAAGACAGAGAGGGAAGAGTTTGTGAGAATGGAGTTGCATCAAAGTAGGTTAAGAAAAACTGATCATTGGGACAAAGTACAAATAACAACATAACTAAATACTAACTAAGGGGGATCCAAATTTAAAAAAAAATTACTAGAGACAGAAATGGAGGAAAACATAAACTAACTCATATGACATTAAATGTGAATAGATTGAATAATACAATAAAAAGAGATTGACAGACTGAGAAAACAAAACTTTGTAATGTTACGAGAAATTCACATAAAAACCAAAAATATATGTAGAATAAAAATGAAGGTTTGGAATAAAATTTATGTATATCAGGGCAGCTAGATGGCACAGTGGATAGAGCACTGGCCCTGGAGTTAGGAGGACCTGAGTTCAAATCTGGCCTCAGACACTTAACACTTACTGGCTGTGTGACCCTGGGCAAGTCACTTAACCCCAGTTGCCTCAACCCCCCCACAAAAAATTACATGTATCAGGTAATACACATAAAATTATCTGTGTCAGGTGAATTTGAAAAAGCAGAAATTATAATCATTCTAATATACAAAGCCCAAAATGAAAATTCACCAAAAAATCATAGAGAAGTAAATATTAATATTAAATATATACTCTACAAATGGCATGGCATCTCAATCCATGAAGGGAAAATTAACTAAATTTTGCAAGAGAGATAATAACACAATAGTAGAAGATTTTACTATTTCTCAGAGTAGTACAAATCTAAAAGAAAGATAAAAGGGAAAATTTAGACTGAACAAAATATTGAAGAATTTAAAGCTGAATATGACCACTAGAAAATATACATATTTATTCAGCCAATATGGAACTTTTTTATTAATTGAGGCACAGAGAAATTGTCAATACAGGTAAAAATTCAGAAATAGTAATCACATCATATGATGATGACTTGTAAAATGGTGATTCAATGAACAAAAATAAAGGACATCAAAATGTAGAATTAGTAATGAAATAGTAAATAATAAATGGGTCAAAGAACAAATAATAGAAAAAGTTAATTAGGTGAATGACAATGATAATAATAAAAACAACTGCCAAAATTTCTGGGATGCAGCTAAAAGATTCCCAGAGGAAAATTATATTCCTAAAAGAATAATTTACTGAGTATTCAATAAGAATGTTCAATGGCAGTAAGACACGAGAAGGAATTTCTTAAAGGCATAGTTATAGGGAGAAAAGATACAATACAATTCTTATTTGCTGATACCATTATAGTTCACTTAGAAAATTCTAAGGTATCAGTAAAGATACTAATGGAGAAAATATATAGTTTTAGGAAAGTGGTAGTTACAAAATCATTCCACAAAATAATCAATAGCATTTCTATATCATAATAACAAAAGCAAAAAAGAAAACTTAACAAAAAAGAAAATTCAATTCAAAATAACTATAAAATGCACAAAATATTTTGGAATCACTCTCCCAATAAGTTACTAAGTTACTAAAATTACTAAGGTAATAACTCTCCCAATAAGTTACTAAGTTACTAAAATTACTAAGGTGATACTTTTATGGACCATGACAATATGGTAAAAATTATAATACTATTAAAGTCAATTTACATATTTAACACTAAACCATCAGACTCACAAAGGAATATCTTTCTGAGCTAGGTAAAATAATTACAAAATTCATTTGGATAAACAAAAGATATAGAATATCAAGAGGTACAATTGAAAATACAAGAAAGAAAAGGGAATAGCATTTTTAGACTTTAAAATACATCATAAAACATCAACCATCAAAATTATTTAGTATAGTTAAAATAGAAAAGTAGCTCAAAGGAATGGATTAGACGAGGAAGAAGCAGATATAATTAAACTCAATAACCCAATGTTTGACAAACCTAAAAACACAAATTACCTAGGAAAGAATTTCCTATTTAATAATAAATGCTGGGCAACTGGGAAGAGGTCTTGCATGAATTATGCTTAGACCAACATCATGCATCATATTCCACATTAAATTCAAAATGCATATGTGCTAGCATTAAAGATCATACCATAAAAAATGAAAGACAGCAGATAACTTTCACAGATATGAGTATGCAATAAATTCTTAACCAAATAATGGATAAAGACAATAGAAAAGATAAAATAGATAACTTGATTCCATGAAATTGAAAAACTTTGCACAAACAAAATTAATGAGTCTAAGATTTGATGGTAAAGACTGAGAAAATGTTTTTATCATATATCTCTGACAAGGATTTGATATTCAAGATATTTAGACAACTAAATGCATAATATAGAAATAACATCTATATATACATATGAACAACTGTCATCTTTTAAAAATGGTCAAAGAAAATGAAGACATAATCTAAATCATGAATAATGAAAGAAATACAAATAAATACAAGCTTAAGATTTTACCTCACACCCAGAAAAATTGTCCAAAATGATAAACTATAACTAATGGTCAATGTCAGAGGATTATGGAAAGATAGAGAAACTAGCACATTGTTGATGAAACTATGAACTATTAGAAATATTTTGGTAACAAATTTTGAATTGTGTAAATAAAATTACTAAAATGCCCAAACTGTTTGACCCAGAGACTCTACTGGTACATATATACTACCATTACCACCCTGCTTCCTCCCTCCCTGAGTAGTTCATTGACAAAAAGAAAGGATCCATGTCTACCAAAATATTTATAGCCACATGTTTTGTAGTACCAGAGAACTAGATACAAAGTAGATGACCATCAACTGGGTAGTGATCAAACAAATTGTGATCAATATAATGTAGTATGACTGTTCTGTAAGAAACTACATCATTATAAATATAAAGAAGTGAACAGGTATGAAGTAATGTAAGCAGATCCAGAAAAATTATATACAAAATCTTACAAATATAAGTATCAACAAGCATCAAACAAAAAATTAGTGTTACAGAATTATAAAAATAAACATCCCCAAAATAAGATATATGGGAAGACATCTCCCTTACTCCTTTGCAGAGATACTTGGAACATTACATATAAGATCATATAAGAACATTACGTATAAGGTTTATTTGTTTTTTTCCCTATGTGCTGTTAGGTTTTGCTGATTTTTTAAAATATCTTCCATTTTTTTCTTTATAAGAATTTTTCTTCATTATAAGGCTTTTTAGGATTAGGAAACAAGAAGGCAAAATCTAGGTAAAAATTTAAAAGACAGTTATCAATAAAATCTATTAAAATATGAAGGGTTCAATTTTTCTGCCTTCAACTCATCAATAAAGTTATAAAAAGAAAATACATTGTAGGTACTAACTGATAGGGGTGGGAATTAGCTGCTCCAGGCAAAGACCTAAAGGAGAGACAGTAAAACCCTACTTACTACCCTTCTTTGCTTCACTGACCTGCAAATGCTGAACCCTGAGAGATGTGATATAATGTTACTTTATATAATTATCTAATAATTTCTTCATTAATGATACATCATGGGGGGCAGGGGAGGGGAGGGTTAAGCGTAGGTATATTTTAGCTCCTTTATTCTACAGCTCTTCTAAAAGTAGCCAATAAAGTTTTGGGTTTTTCCTTGCATGCCTTTGAAAGTTAACATTAGTATGCCTGACAGAACTTGGTTGGACTGATCAACATTTCTAAAGTAGAGAACCAAGACTGAGGCTGGAAAAAGTGTAATATAGTGAAAAGAATGGTTATGGAGTCAGAAAGACCCATATTCATATCCAATCTCTTCCAGTTATCAGTCAAAACAGTATTTATTGTTGTTCAGTTATTTCAATTATGTACAACTCTGTGCCCTATTTGAGGCTTCCTTGCAAAGATTTTGGAGTGGTTTGCCAATTTCTTTCTCCTGCTCATTTTAGAGATGAAGAAAACTGAGGCAAAATAGGGTTAAGTGATTTGCCCAGGGTTACACAGCTACTAAGTGTGTGAAGCCAAAAAGAAGTCTTCTTTGACTCCAGACTCAAACATTCTATCCACTGAGCCACCTAGCTAACTTTTGCCCACTTAGCTGCCCCTTTTATTAGTATTTATTAAGCACCTACTATGTGCAAGGGACTATACTAAGCACATGGTATAAAGTATAAAGAATAAAACCATGCTACTTGCCATGAGCTAACCATCTTTTTTATGAGCTTACATTCTTAAATAGCTTTGGGCAAGTAATTTAATTTCTGTGTGTTAAAACTGAAGTTTCCTTATTATAAAAGAAGGGAGTGATTGAGATGATATATAATTTACATTCAGGTTGTCCTGAGTTCAAGCCCAAGACTATCTACTCTACCACCTAGCTGCCCATTCAAAGGACACAAATTCTTATAATTATTTGACAGAGAATTCTCTCATTTGGAACAGGGAGTAACAGAAGCCATCTTAATACAGGAAATCCTGACCAGAAGCCACTTTATACTTGGCAACTGCTGATACAATTCCATCTCTAAAAGGATCTGGCCTGTCTAAGAATATCTACCTTTTACCCCCAAGTCAACTTCTCTGGTGCCTGAAATTTCACCTTTATAGATAAGTTGTTTTGTTTGGGGATGAAAATAAGGATGTAATATTTTTCTCACAACTAAATTCATAGACCTTAAAAATCTATCCACAAATTCCCTTGGTGGTCCATGGTTGCTAGGTTAGTAATATCTTGGTCTAAAAGAAGACTTCTGTGGAAGCTAGGTGCACTGTGGAGAGAGCACCGGCCCTGGATTTCAGGAGGACCTGAGTTCAAATCTAGCCTCAGACACTTGGCACTTACTAGCTAGTGTGACCCTGGGCAAGTCACTTACCCCAACTGCCTCACAAAAACAAACAAACAAATAAATAAAAGAAGACTTCTAATAAATTATATATAAATCTTCTTGAAAGGACTTATTTGCAATATTGGTCATCAATTACACAGGATGAAAAGATATCAATGAACTATGGATGACACAAATTGTAAGAGTCCTCACATAATTACATCATAGATCGTGTGAAGTAATAAAATGTACATATTATGTATGCACATATATCATAATGTGTTCACATATATCAGTACATTTTTGTATTATGTTTGAAGTTAACAAAGTGATTTCTCCACAATAAACCTATAAAATGCTATAAGTAGCTATTACTAGATTAAGATCTTTCAAATCCCACCTCAAACTCTTACTAGCTGTGTGAATCTGAACAAGTCACTTAACCTCACTATGCCTCAATTTCCTCATTTGTAAAAAAAAGGGTGAGGATCAATGGCTTCTACCCTCTCTTCCAGCCTTAAATCTATCCTAAGAATCCCCCCTATGACAGATATTGAAAGTGAAACTCAGAGTTTGAGGACATTGTATAGGTAGGTGTTATACACATGTGCTATCAACTTTAATGAGGATCTTAAAAAGTTCCTCCCCCTCCCTAACCCTCAATCCCTTTATCTTTAAAATTAAAGACTCAGACTACACAATCACTAAAGTCACTTCTGGTTCTAATATTCTACAAACTGAATTGCTCCATACCTCCATTCAGTCTTGATGGGGTTCCAGATAGATCTTCTGCTTTGGGACCTCATAAAGAGGAATAGCAGAGGTGGAACTGCTTTGCTAGGGGCCCCCAAAAGTGTTGGAACTCACAACACATTACAAGAAACAAAAAAGTAGAAATTTCCTACCTGACTGAAAGCTTGTCTGATATACCAAGGAGCATTCACAGTGATAAGAGCTAATAGTATAGAGTAGTGGAAAAAATATGTCCAGAATCTGAAGTTGAAGCCTTGGGTTCAAATTTTTATTCTACTATGTGCTACTTGTTTGACCTTGAAGTAAAACCTGACCTTGTCATATCCTGCCTTTTTCTCTTCTCAGAGAGTTAAATCCTGTCCACTAAAGGTCCCAGAAGTCTCTATATTATAGAACAGACACCTTTCTAGAAGAAAACCTCCCTGAAGCTCAGAAATTTCTAGTTATGCTGATGAGATAAGGGAGAACTAGGGTTGGCTGATGTTTCCAGGACTCAGCAGTGAGTAGATGTAGAGGGAAGAGTCATTAGGACAGGAGTTGGACTTCTGCCATCTTTCCTGGATTTGACTTGTTGGTTTCTCTTTTTTCTTATGGAGCTTGACAATGCTGTTTTGGCTTTCCATAGTTGACTGACTACTTCTATAGCACCTAATTACAGGGGACTTTTTTTTTTAAAGCAACAATGAATAATAGGCTTACTAAATATGTTCAGAATTCTCTCTCTCTCTCTCTTCTCTCTCTCTCTTCTCTTTCTCTAATTGGAGGTGTAGTAAATAGAAGTCTGAACATAATTCCTAGGAGCCCCTTGTCAATCAATTACTGGCCACTCCATAGCTCTAGCTCCACTCAGAAACAATTGACCTGTGCAAACACATGCTGGCTTTCTGTCAGGTGCCTCAAAGCCAAATCCTGCCCTGTCTTCACTATCAATCCCCATCCTTGCTCTCAAATTCTGGCATGTGACAACTGACTGGAACCACTCTGGTATCAGAAGGGAAATTAATGCTTTCCAGCAATGAAAATAAAATTTTAAAGGAAAAAAAAAACCTCTCCTATTAAGCCTGAAACCAGCTCCATTTGGTGGTTATAAGTAATTGTGAATAAGGCATCAAGGAGACTGATAGGCAAGGGGAGCACCCCTTTTGCTCCTAAGCAGTTAAAATGGATAAATTATACAAGCATTACTATACTTGTGCCAGAGGGATTCCTTTTAAAAGAATTCCCTGAGAAAGAGGAAATATATTCCTGGGGCCTAAAAGCGGTAGTCAATTCTCTGACTCATTATAAGGCTAGGAAAATCAATCATAGTGTGATAGAAAGAACACACGGTCTTACAGTCAGAAGACCTGGATTCAATTCCAGGTCTGCTACTAATTAATTTCATTTTCATAGAGCCACAGATTTTTCATCTGTAAAGAAAGGTTATCATACTGAACCACCTACCTCAAGGAGTGTTCAATACAATATGGTATAGCATTCTTTTTCATTTTGTTTGTTTTTTATTTGGGGGGGGGAATGAGGGTTTAAGTGACTTGCCCAGGGTCACACAGCTAGTAAGTGTCAAGTGTCTGAGGTCAGATTTGAACTCAGGTCTTCCTGAATCCAGGGCCAGTTGCTTTATCCCACTGTACTACCTCGCTTCCCCCTAGCATTCTTTATAAATTAGGAACAGAGCCATTCAATCAATGAATAAGTGTTATTAAGTGCCTATTATGTGTCAGGCTGTTTTTAGATGCTACCAAATCAATAAACACCTTATTAAGCATCTATTGTGTAACAAGATACTATGTTAAATTAATGGACAAATAGTCTAATGGAGGGAAGGACAAACATAAAAAGAAGAAAAGGGGGACAAGCTAGGTGACACAGTGGATAAAGCACTGGCCCCTAGATTCAGGAGGACCTGAGATCAAATCCAACCTCAGACACTTGACCCGAGAAGGCAAAGCAACTCTGCATGTGAAGTCATGCAAATATTTCCATATTAGTAAAGAAAATACAAACAAAAAGAAAAAGAAAGTAAAAAAAATTTTTGCTTCAATTTGCACTCAGAATTCATCAGTTCTCTCTCTAGAAATGGATAGCATTTTTCATCATGGGTTCTTTGCAATTGTCTCAGATCATTGCCTTGATCAGAGTAGCATTGCAGTTGATCACAATATTGCTGTTACTATGTACAATATTCTCCTGGTTCTTACTTCTCTTTGCATCAATTCAGATAAGACTTCCCAGGTTTTACTGAGAACCATCCTACTTGTCATTTCTTACAGCAAGACGTCATTTCATCACAATTCTATGCCAAAACTTATTAGACATTCCCCAATTTATGGGCATGGGACTTTTCTTTTAGTCTTTCAGTAACTCTTGCCTTAACTCTCTGGCTTCTTCCAGAGCCTCCATCATCCTTTTTCTTACCCTTTTCTTATCCTTCTTTCCTGCTGTAGAGTATAGCTATTGTTATTCATCCTTTGTTTTTTGAAGAAGACCAATGATACGGATGATATCTTGACTTCTGTGTGAATTGGATTTAAGTGAGGCAGAGTTGTCCAAAGCCATCAGCCTCACTCTCTCCTCCAGAGTCAATGAAGTCCAGTGGCAGGACAAAAGCCAAGATAACTGTCAATGGCCCAGGATGGAGTGGATGACCTACCTTGGAGTCTTTGGTGCTTGACCAAACTCTAAGTACTCCATGGCACCTATTTCAGCTGTCTTGGTTCCAAACAACAAATTGTTTTTCATCCACCCATATTCCTGGAGAAAGTTTTGCCATGCATAAAGTAGACATCTCTCTAACTCAGACAGGTTTGAGGCCTGTCAGATACCGTCAACCTGGTTTTAGCCTGTCTGTTGAGATGGTTTACTGTAATGTAAGCCTCTGTACATGCTATAGTTTCTTGGGAAGCAATGGGTGAGAAGTTTGGTGAAGGTAGATAAGTAGCCCTGAAAAGGGCTTAGCAAGCCTTTACACCAAAATGTTAGTCTTTTTCTGACCACCCTGTACACCCCAGAGACTGTAGTACCCATTTAGAGACAGAAAGCCATTCAAATATGTGTACTAGAACTACCTCCACACCAGTTCCCACCCAGGCAGCAGTATGATTGGAATGCACAATATTTCCTGGATTCTTGTCAATTATGCTATATGCTGTGAAACATAAGTGGGCCCAAAACATTGATCCCACTAAAAAGTGCAGTGTGGTTTAGGAATCCTTCTGCACTTTATTGTATATATCATTTATGGCTAACAGCCCAAACTCCCAGTTAATGTCACTTAATCATTCTTAACATTAGCCAAGGATACCTCTTGCAAATGGACTACATAGAATTAGGCCTGACAAATTACACAGGAGGATATTCATAGAGATCAGAAATGCTATTTAGTGCTTTTGTTAAACTTTGCCAATTTTATAATGATGCACATTTGGGATTTTTTCTCAAATTTAAAAGAAGCCAGACTGGTCAGAGCGATAATGTTGATGTTACCCAATGTTTTAAAATTTAGTTACCTTTAGACATCCCCTGAGTAATACCTTATAAAGTATAGTTTGTCTCTTGGTGACTATATTAAAAAGTAGAATTTGCCTTTAGGATTTTTGAACCCTAGCTTCCACTTTCTTTTGCTTCTGTCACATACTCCACAAATTTTTGTTATTATTCTCTGTCTCTCTGTCTCTCTCTGTGTCTCTCTGCATCTCTGTCTCTCTGTGTCTGTCTCTCTGTCTCTCTGTACCTCTCTCTCTCTCTCTCTCTCTCTGTCTCTCTCTGTCTCTCTCTCTGTCTCTTTCTCTCTCTCTCTCTTTTGTCTACCCTGTGATACTATCTTTGAGAATGACGCCTGGAAATGGGACTATAGCCCATACTTCTGATATTCATCTACATATACAGAAGGTACAGGAAACAGCTATATCAATCTGTACCATAGAGATGATTTGTGTTCTGTATTCAATTCAGATAACTTGCTTTCAAAAGGCTCCTTGTACTTTCCTTATACCATATTATCCATCATTCTTCCATCTTATTTGTTTCACTGTAAGGCAATTGAGGCCATTAAGTCCTACTAAAAGGTATTCCAGCATATTCTCTTGCACAATTCAGAATACCACCTTTGTAACATTTTAACACAAGATCAAAGATTGATAGGTAAGAAGACTGATAGGTTATGAGACTTAAGCCAGAAAAAGAATTTTTTAAAACATTAAGGACTATGGACTGACATCTTCATTCCCCTAACAAGTAGATTTTGTTTCTCAGGAATATTCTTTTAGTCAGCAACCAAAACCACTCGGAATTGTGTTTTTGCCTTGGAAGTTTGAATCCCTAAAGGGGTAGAGAGAGAAAGAATGCCTCCCTTGTCTTGGGAGATTCAGATTTTGAACTGTTTGTGGTTTAGCACAGTGCATAGCATGTATTATATGCTTAATAAATATTCATTGATTGATTTTGGCTTGGATCGTGAATATGATGAAGGCATCTTCAATATTTTATATTAAGATTCTAGGGGAGATGCTGTTTGTTCAATGGCCACAAGTTGGAGCCTGGGAAAGTATTCATTTTTTCCAATTCAATTCAATAGCACTTTCTTACATGTCTACCTGTATCAGGGACTATAATAGGCACTTAGGATACAGAGACTGATACTGTCCCCTACCCCCAAGAGGCCTTCATTGTATTGTAGGGAAACATGTATACAGATAAGTAGATAATGAAATAAATACAAAGCAATTTGCTAATTAATCCCCTAACAACTGAGGGAATCATGAAAGGTTTCTTATAGGAAATGGCACTTACCTGGGCCTTGAAGTGAGTTGAAAGCTTCAATAAGCATTGGGATGGAAGGTAGTGAGTATTATAGGCATGAGAGCCTGTAAAAAAGCACAGAAATGAGTTATTCAAAGATCAAGAGGCATGCCAGTCTGGATGGAATTCAGAGTGCACAAGGAGTAATGTGTAATCAACCTGGAAGGATAGGTATTATTAGCCTGCATAAATTCATGCTGAGCCATCAGCCACTAATACCGTGAGTCACATAGCAACAATGGTTAAGAAAGAAGCAACACAGTATAGTGTGAAAAGCAGCTGACTTGAAGACCTGGTTCAAATCCTGACTTCACCCTTTACTAGCTATGTGACTGTAGCCAATTCACTTAAATGTCTCTGGGTTCCTATTTCTTCATCTATAAAAGGTATACAATACTTCTTAGATTAACTAACCCGTAGTTGTAAGGTAAGTCCTTTGTAAACCTTAGTGTTGTAGAAATGTCGTCGTCATCGTCATCATCATCATCTACTCCCAATGTTAAAAAGCAGTATTCTGGCTTTGGGAAGGAGACTGTAGAAGAAGAATGAAAGATGATAGATTCCGAATGTAGAAAGAACATATATTTTGAGACAGAACAATATGGGAATTTGTTTTGCTTCACTATGTATATTGGTTAATAGGTTTTCTTTTTTCATGTAGATATGAAGGATAAAAAATAAATGCCTGTTAATTGTTTTTTAAAGTTTTAAATAATGAAATTTTTAAAAATGACATCTTAGCTCTCAGAGTTTACAGTCCAGTTGAGGAGAAAGCACACATACACATATACACAGAACACATTTTCATACAAAACAATTAAATAAATTAGGGGAAAGGGGGAAGAGAATAAGCATTTATTAGTGCTTACTATGTGCCAGGTACTATGCTAAGTACTTTTTACAATCTTATCTCATTAAATCATTAAAGCAACCTTGAAAAATTTTTAGGTACAATATATGTAAAGTCCCCAGTTTACAGCTGAGGAAACCGGGGCAAACAGGTTAAGTGACCTACCCAGGGTCACACAGTTAATAACCATTTGAGGCTGGATTGAACTTCAGTCTTCCTGATTCCAAGTTCAACACTCAATCACTTATCTCCTAGTAGCCTTAAGTATGGCTGAGGCTTCAAAAAATTCTAGGGCATATGGACAAGTATAGTATCTTTGTTTAATCCCTTCCAATTGCTCACTTATATCTATCTATTTTGCTTCTGTTGACTTTTATATTTTTAGAATTTCTACTCAGCCCCTGTGTTTATATTTTAGAATTTCTACTCAGCCCTGATGTTTTCATCTAGGAATACTTGCTATTTCAGTAAGGGTCTATTTCCCCCTGTAGTATTATATTCCATTTTTTCTGAGTTACTCTTGTTTGTAAGCCTATATCTTTTTTTTTTTAGATATAAGGAATTTATTTTTTCCGTTACATGTAAAGATAGTTCTCAACTTTTGTTTATACAAGCTTTACAATTTCAGATTTTTCTCCCTCCCTCCCTTCTCCTCCCTCCCCTCCCTCCCCCCTCTCCTAGACAGCAGGTAATCTAATATAGATTATATCTATATACATATATAGATATAGATATCTAAACACACACATATGTATATATATATATATATACATAATAACATTAATACTATTTCTGCATTAGTCCTAAGAGAAAAAATCAGAGCAATGATGAAAAACCTCAAAATAGAAAAAAACACAACAGCACCAAAAACAAAAGAAATAGCATGGTTCATTCAGCATCTATACTCCACGGTTCTTTTTTTTTTTTCTTGGATTTGGAGATCCTCTTCTATCATGAGTTCCCTGGAACTCTTCTGTACCATTTGCATTGGTAAGAAGAATATAGTCCATCACAGTAGATCAACACTCAATGTTGATGATACTGTGTATAATGTTAATTCTGTTCTGCTCATCTCAGTCATCATCAGCTCACACGAGACCCTCCAGGTTTCTCTGAACTCCTCCTGCTCATCATTTCTTATAGCACAATAGTATTCCATTGTATTCATATACCACAAATTGTCCAGCCATTCCCCAATTGATGGGCATCCCCTCAACTTCCGATTCCTTGCTACCACATAAAGATCAGCTATAAATATTTTTGTACATGTGGGTCCCTTTCCCCTTTCCATGATTTCTTTGGGAAAAAAGACCTAAAGTGGAATTGCTGGGTCAAAGGGTATGCACAACTTTATTGCCCTTTGGGCATAATTCCAAATTGCTCTCCAGAATGGTTGGATCAGTTCACAGCTGCACCAACAATGCATTAGTGTTCCAATTTTCCCACAGCTTCTTCAACATTTATTATTTTCCTTTTTTGTCATTTTAGCCAATCTGATGGGTGTCAGGTGGTACCTCAGAGTTGTTTTAATTTGCATCTCTCTAATCATTAGAGATTTAGAGCACTTTTTCATATGGGAATAGATAGCTTTGGTTTCTTCATCAGAAAACTGCCTGTTCATATCCTTTGACCATTTCTCAATTGGGGAATGACTTGGATTCCTATAAATTTTATTTAGTTCCCTATATATTTTAGAGATGAGGACTTTATCAGAAGTAATGGTCACAAAAATTGTTTCCCAGCTTTCTGCCTCCCTTCTAATTTTGGATGCATTGCTACTGTTTGTACAAAAATTTTTTAATTTAATATAATCAAAATCATCCATTTGGCATTTTATAATATACTCTATCTCTTGTTTGGTCATAAACTGTTTTCCTTTCCAAAGATCTGATAGGTAGACTATTCCTTTCTCTCCTAATTTACCTATGGTATCACATCTTATGTCTAAATCATGTATCCATTTTGACCTTATTTTAGTATAAGGTGTAAGATGTTGGTCTATGCCTAATTTCTGCCATACTATCTTCCAGTTTTCCCAGCAGTTTTTGTCAAATACTGAATTCCTATCCCAGAAGCTGGAGTCTTTGGGTTTATCAAACTCTACATTACTAATGTCATTTACTACTGCATTTCCTGAGCCTAGCCTATTCCATTGATCTACCATTCTATTTTTTAGCCAGTAACAGATAGTTTTGATGACTGCCGCTTTATAGTAGAGCTCCAGGTTTGATACTGCTAACCCACCTTCCTGTGAATTTTTTTTTCATTATTTCCCTGGATATTCTTGATTTTTTGTTTTTCCAGATGAATTTTGTTATTATTTTTTCTAGCTCTATAAAATAATTTTTAGGTAGTCTGGTATAGCACTGAATAAGTAAATTAATTTAGGCAGTATTGTCATTTTTACTATATTAGCTCTGCCCATCCATGAGCAATTGATATCTTTCCAATTATTTAGATCTGATTTGATTTGTGAGAAGAGTGTTTGGTAGTTGTGTTCATAGAGTTCCTGGGTTTGTCTTGGCAAGTAGACTCCCAAGTATTTTATATTATCTACTGTTACTTTAAATGGAATTTCTCTTTCTATCTCTTGCTGCTGGACTTTGTTGGTCATGTATAGAAATGCTGATGATTTATGTGGATTTATTTTATATCCTGCTACTTTGCTAAAGTTGTTAATTGTTTCAAGTAATTTTTGAGTTGATCCTCTAGGATTCTTTAAGTATACCATCATATCATCTGCAAAGAGTGATAGTTTTGTTTCCTCCTTGCCTATTCTAATTCCTTTAATTCCTTTCTCTTCTCTGATTGCTAAAGCTAACATTTCTAGGACAATGTTAAATAATAGGGGTGATAATGGACATCCCTGTTTCACCCCTGATCTTATTGGGAAGGCCTCTAATTTATCTCTATTGCATATAATACTTGCTGATGGTTTTAGGTAGATATTGTTTATTATTTTAAGGGAAGCTCCACCTATTCCTAATGTTAAGGGCTAAAATTCTAGCTAAACTGTCTAAAATATCTAATGAGTAGTCGCCAATAAATTATAAGCTTTAGCAAGAGTTAGACTTTTAAGCATTTATTAAGGAAAACAAGAATTTGGTAAAGAGAGAGAGAAAGGCCTAGATTTCTATCTATTAAAGGGAGAGCACATTTTTAGCTCCCTTCTCCGCCAGCGTCCCCAGGAAAGAGAGCGAGAGTGAGCGCCAGTCTCTTCCTTCCTCCTCCCACTAGTCCGCGTCACTTCCTGATGCCAAAGAAAAGACTCCTGGTCTTGCCCTCAAAGACCTTCACTTCATGGGCAGAACTCTTCTACAGTAAGTATCCAGCAGGTGGCGTTATTCCAATCATTACAGTCCCCCCTGTTGTTCCTCAAGAAACAAAATGTTTCCTTGATGGAACAGTAAAAAGAATATAATAACTATTGCTAACCAATAATATGTGAACAACAATATAGAAAAGGAAGAGAGGAAAGTTTTGTCCAGAGGGGTGATTTTTTTTTGTCCTCATGAACCGACGCTTTGACATTAGTCTTGCAAAGGGAGGGCCTCTGCAGAGAATACATGTTACAGATGGTGTATATTATAACAGAAAGAGAAAAAAAAAACAAAAACAACAAATCAAAACTGTTCATTTAAAGTCTCTGAAAGTCTTTTCTCAGATGTCCTCTAGGTGTAGTCGTGGAATGGAAGTCTTTTCAGGGGTTGATGTGTGGATGCTGGTAATCAGCCAGGAAAATTTCCTACAAAATTGAGCTTAACACAACTTTAAAATAGCTTTGTCAATAATCAAATCAAACAATGAAAGTTCTCAAAAACATGTCTAAGGGAATTCAGAATCTTAGTTGTTACACATTAAACATATAATAAAACAAAAATTGAAACATTCTTTAAAATTATAATATTACTATAGTCCCCCCTTATGGAGGGTAATTGAGAAGACAATTGCTGCAATATTAATTAATAAAAATAATTTTTATCTTTGTTTCATCACTTTTTGCATCATCTGCCTAATTATCCTCATGCCAATATGAGAAATTTTAAAATCTAATATAATTAGTAACAGATGTCAAGGCCAAATTCAACACTGTTATTTATCATGACACCTGAGATAATTATGGGGGTTACCATAAAAGAACAGAGAAATGATGGGATATGAGCATTCCCACACTTGAGCAATATGTACTGCCCATACAGTATGCCAGGCTTAAAATAGATGGATGGAATATATGTCCATGCCACCGAACATATTGGAGGAAACTGAGTCAGACTTAATCAGATGCATGGGATTGAGATGTCCATGGCATCAGGCATATAGGAGGGAGCATAGAAGCCAGGTGTAGAAGTGAGATGGGTGGGATGAATACTTCCAGCCATCTGTACAATATTGTGGGGAAAAGAGAATAAAATATTAAACCAAGAGAATCCAACCTCAACATTTGTCAAAAGCCGTTCTCTCGGCCATACCTTGACTTCATGCATGTCTCCCCTCATGTGACAGTTCAGTGTCTGCTCTTGCATGTATTCTTCTTGTGATTGGATGGCATCTTGGCCAACTGGCATCTGATAACTCAAAATAAAGGCAATTAATGTCTTAAATGATAAGTTCCCATAATCCAAGTCTCATATGGATTTAAAAATTGAGGATAATAAATGATTGCAAAAAATGTGAATACATCTTGATTCAGAACACGATATATAATTATGCAACAATTTCAAATAATACCCCTTTTTTTAACTTAGTATACAATTACTTTTTTGAAAAATCTGAACATATTTAAATACAAGTTAAAGCACAACACAATCTCAAAGACAACTTTTACAAATGTTCCCCTCTTTTTTTTTTTTTTTGGAATATGCTTATCAAAAATAATACTTCTTTACACATGCCATGGCAACCAATTTGCCAGGGAAATGCTTCAAAGAGTTTGATCAAATAATCAGTTGAGAAAAATAACAAAAACAAATAACTCAGAATATGGGAGCACAATACTCCTAGAATTAACATTGTATTATGAAATCAAAACCATCTTGCAATGTTTCAAAATTAGAGATGAATAAATAGAAAAAAAATACACATGGAACAATAAAAGACAATGAAATTCAAACTAGGGAAATCTAAATGAATATGAACTTAATATTAATAAGAGTATTATAAAATATAAACTTGATCACATGACTATAAAAAGCTTTTACAAATATTCTCCTTGTTTTAAAAACTAAGTATAAGACACAATCTCAAAAGCATGAAAATCTCTATGAAAATAAACCCATACCATTAATTGCAAAATGTAGGTGTAATAGCATAGAAATCCTATGTAACCTCTGAACTGACATTAATACTCTGAGTAAATTCAGAACACTTTTGATTCCGAGATCTAAAATCCCCAACACTCATATCAATACCTTGCTGCTTACTTCTACATTTCTGTAAAATATATACCCTTCCATGGCAAAAGAAGCAGAGTCTTGAACTATGTTGATGATTGTCATTCTTATTCAGCTTAAATTTTTCTTCTTTAACCCCTCTATATTGTCTGTCAGTCTTTTCACCATACAAATGCTTTATAAGATTACTAATTAAAGACAAAAGCTGGTTAGCAAAATTATGAACAAATCGAGCATATCTGGAATTTAAAGGGTTTTCTAAGGTTGTCTCAGAAGCACAGCCAGGTTGGGGAAGGGCTGAGCCTGAAGCTGCAAATGTAGTTAGAGAAAGTTGTGCATGAGCATTAGATCTCTGGACTTCCCAGGCAGGGGAAGCAATGGGCTTGGCCATGGGAGGAGTAGAGGGTGGGGTCTGGAGAGGAGGGGAGGGACCAGCACAATTTGAATCAGACTTGATTTTGAACTCAGGCCTGGATTCCTCTTCCCCCCACTTTGCCTCCAGGTGCTAGGGGATTAAAAACTTCTAGAGGGTGGGTCATTGCCTCCAGGCATGTAAAATTAGAGCAACAATTAGTGTTAGAACTGGGAAAAGCTGCAGGAATCTCTTCAGGTTTCTCTGAAAAAGCATGGTTGGGAGAGTGGGAGATATTTCCTTGTGTGAGTATGTTGCTGGCTCTTCTAACAAAAATAAAAATAAAAATAGAAAATCCAGAAAAACAAAGCATTAACATGATCTTATCTCCCATTTGTCTGGTTAAACAGACTAAAATCAAAAATAGGGTAATTAGGGAGTTTAAAAGGTCCATTTGAAAAAATTTAAAGGGAAAACACAGCCAGTACGCCAGTACGCCAGTACTTAGCAGTTAAAGGGAGAAGGTAGGGGAAATTTCTTACCCAACCAGAAGATCAGAAGACTGAGGTTTAGCTTTCCTCTTCGTGGTTGTCATCTGTTAAGGGCTAAAATTCTAGCTAAACTGTCTAAAATATCTAATGAGTGGTCACCAATAAATTATAAGCTTTAGCAAGAGTTAGACTTTTAAGCATTTATTAAGGAAAACAAGAATTTGGTAAAGAGAGAGAGAAAGGCCTAGATTTCTATCTATTAAAGGAAGAGCACATTTTTAGCTCCCTTCTCCGCCAGCGTCCCCAGGAAAGAGAGCAAGAGTGAGCGCCAGTCTCTTCCTTCCTCCTCCCACTAGTCCGCGTCACTTCCTGATGCCAAAGAAAAGACTCCTGGTCTTGCCCTCAAAGACCTTCACTTCATGGGCAGAACTCTTCTACAGTAAGTATCCAGCAGGTGGCGTTATTCCAATCATTACACTAAACTCTCCAGTGTTTTTATTAGGAATGGGTGTTGTATTTTGTCAAAAGCTTTCTCTGCATCTATTGAGATAATCATATGATTTTGGTTGGTTTTCTTATTGATGTGGTTGATTATGTTAATAGTTTTCCTAATGTTGAACCAGCCCTGCATTCCTGGTATAAATCCCACCTGGTCATAGTGTATTATCCTGGTGATCACTTGCTGTAATCTCCTTGCTAATATCTTATTTAAGATTTTAGCATCCATATTCATTAGGGAAATTGGTCTATAATTTTCTTTCTCTGTTTTTGCTTTGCCTGGTTTTGGTATCACCACCATATTTGTGTCATAAAAGGAATTTGGTAGAACTCCTTCTTCACCTATTTTTCCAAATAATTTGTATAATATTGGAATTAATTGTTCTTTAAATGTTTGGTAAAATTCACCCGTAAACCCATCTGGCCCTGGGGATTTTTTCTTAGGGAGTTCATTAATGGCTTGTTCAATTTCTTTTTCTAATATGGGTTTATTTAAGGATTTTGTTTCTTCTTTAATTAACCTGGGCAGTTTGTATTTTTGTAAATATTTATCCATTTGGTTTAGATTGTCAAATTTATTGGCATACAGTTGGGCAAAATAATTCCTAATTATTGATTTAATTTCTACTTCGTTGGTGGTAACATCACCTTTTTCATTTTTGATACTGGTAATTTGGTTTTCTTCTTTCTTTTTTTAAATCAACTTAACCAATATTTTATCTATTTTATTGGTTTTTTCATAAAACCAGCTTAGTTTTATTGATTAATTCTATAGTTTTTTTGCTTTCAATCTTATTAATTTCTCCTTTGATTTTCAGGATCTCTAATTTATTATCTAATTGGGGATTTCTAATTTGTTCTTTTTCTAGCTTTTTAAGTTGCATGTCCAATTCATTAATCTCCTCTTTCTCTTTTTTATTCATGTAAGCAGTTAGAGCTATAAATTTTCCCCTAAGCACTGCTTTGGCTGCATCCCATAGATTTTGGTATGTTGTCTCATTATTGTCATTCTCTTGGATAAAGTTATTGAATATTTCTATGATTTGTTGTTTGGCCCATTTGTTCTTTAGAATGAAATTATTTAGTTTCCAATTGATTTTCATTTTGCTTTCCCCTGGCTCTTTCTTACATGTAATTTTTATTGCATCATGATCTGAAAAGGATGCATTTACTATTTCTGCCTTTCTACATTTGACTATGATGTTTTTGTGCCCTATTACATGGTCAATTTTTGAAAATGTGCCATGTACTGCTGAGAAAAAGGTATATTCCTTTCTATCCCCATTCAGTTTTCTCCAGACATCTACCATGTCTAACTTTTCTAGTAATCTATTCACCTCTTTCACTTCTTTCTTATTTATGTTTCGGCTAGATTTATCTAATTCTGAGAGGGGGAGATTCAGATCCCCCACTAGTATAGTATTACTGTCTAATTCTTCTTGTAACTCATTTAACTTCTCCTCTAAGAACTTGGATGCTATACCACTTGGAGCATACATATTTAATATTGATATTACTTCATTATCTATAGTACCTTTAAGCAAGATGTAATTTCCTTCCTTATCTCTTTTAAAGAGATCTATTTTTGCCTGCACTTTCTCTGAGATAAGGATTGCCCCTACTTTTTTTACTTTAGCTGAGGCATAATATATTCTGCTCCAGCCTTTTACCTTTACTCTGTGTGTATCTCTCTGCTTCAAGTGTGTTTCTTGTAAACAGCATATTGTAGGATTCTGGTTTGTAATCCACTCTGCAATTCGCTTCCATTTTATAGCAGAGTTCATCCCATTCACATTCATAGTTATTATTACTGACTGTCTATTCCCCTCCATTCTATTTACCCCCTTTGTACTTTTCCCCCCTTCTTTCACCCTATTCCTCCTCACCGAAGTTTTACTTCTTTCCCCTGCCTCCCCCAATCTGCCCTCCCTTTTTATCACCCCCCTCTCTTTTCTTTACCCTTTTCTCCCTTGCTTTTGTCCTCCCTTCTATCAGTCCCACCCTTTCCCTTCCCCTTTTGCTTCCCTAAAGAATGAGCTAAGTTTCTTTATCCCAATGAACATATATGTCATTCCCTCTTTGAATCAAATATAATGAGAGTAGGGTTGAAACAATGTTCACCCTTCCTTTCTTTCCCTCTATTGTAATAGTTTTTTTTCACCTCTTCATATGATATAATTCATCCCCTTCCACCTCCCCTTTCCTCTCCTCCCCATAGACTCCCTTTTTAACCCCTTAATTCTTTTTTGTATCATCACATCAAAGACAATTTATATTTATACCCTCTGTGTAAAGTCCTTCTCTCTGCCCAAATACATTTACAGTTCTTAAGAGTTATGAGTATTATCTTCCTGTGTAGGGATATAAACAGTTTAACCTAATAGGGTAACCTTTTCCCCCCTCTGTTTACCTTTTTAAACCTCTCTTGAGTCTTGCATGTTGAGATCGAATTTTCTATTCAGTTCTGGTCTTTTCACCAGGAAAGATTGAAAGTCCCCAATGTCATTAAATGTCCATCTTTTCCCCTGAAAGAAAATGCACATTTTTGCTAGGTAATAGATTCTCGGCTGCAATCCAAGCTCCTTTGCCTTCCAGAATATCATATTCCAAGCCTTGCGGTCCTTTAATGTTGATGCTGCCAGGTCCTGAGCAATCCTGACTGTGGCTCCATGATATTTAAATTGCTTCTTTCTGGCTGCTTGGAGTATTTTCTACTTCACCTGATAATTATGGAATTTGGCTACAATATTCCTTGGAATTTTCCTTTTTGGGTCTCTATCAGGAGGTGATCGGGGGATTCTTTCAATGATGATTTTATCCTCTGATTCTATAATATCAGGGTAGTTCTCCTTAATAATTTCCTGGAATATGGTGTCTAGATTCTTTTTCTGGTCATGGCTTTCAGGCAGTCCAATGATGCTAAAATTGTCTCTCCTCGATCTGTTTTCCAGATCAGTTGTCTTTCCAATGAGGTATTTCACATTTTCTTCTATTTTTTCATTCTTTTGATTCTGCTTGATTAATTCCTGGTGTCTCATGGATTCCTTATCTTCCAACTGTCCCATTTTAATTTTTAAGGCATTGTTTTCTTCAGTGATATTATGCACCTTTTTTTTTCCATTTGGCCACGTGAATTTTTTAAGGCAGTGTTTTCTTCAATGAGATTATGCACCTTTTTTTCCATTTGGCCAGATGAATTTTTTAAGGTATTGTTTTCTTCAGTGAGATTATGTACCTTTTTTTCCATTTGGCCAAGTGAATTTTTTAAGGCATTGTTTTCTTCAGTGAAATTATGTGCTTCCTTTTCCAAGCTGCTGATTCTTTTTTCATAGTTTTCTCGTTTTGTTTTCATTTCTCTCCCCATTTTTTCTTCTACCTCTCTCAATTGATTTTTGTTGTTGTTTTTTTTGTTGTTGTTGTTTTTTTGGTGAGGCAATTGGGGTTAAGTGACTTGCCTAGGGTCACACAGCTAGTAAGTGTTAAGTGTCTGAGACCAGATTTGAACTCAGGTCCTCCTGACTTCAGGGCTGGTGCTCTATCCACTGCACCACCTAGCTGCCCCTCAATTGATTTTTAAAATCCTTTTTGAGCTCTTCCAGGAAGGCTTTTTGTTCTTGAGACCAATTCACCTTCCCTCGTGAGGCTTCAGATGTAGGCAATTTGAGGCTATTGTCCTCATCTGAGTTTGTGTTGGCTTCTTCCCTATTGATACAGAAACTCTCAATGGAGAGGGCTCTTTTTTGCTTCTTACTCATTATTGCAGCTTATTTATTTATTTTTTAAGTTGAGGTCTCCTCTGGGGGCACCAGGGTCCCTGTTTTGTGCTTCTTGTGCAGGGGTATAGGTGCTGTGTGACCGGGTTTTTACTCTGAGGCCTTTATGGTGTGTGGAGATCCCCCGCCCTGCACTTCCTGTCTGAGTGAGCTCAGCCAGCCAGGCGCCCAATCCTGGCGACCAATCCTGCCTGACCCGTTCGTGGCCCTCCCGGCCATTGCAGGTAAGTTTTTCCACTGTCCTTCTTGGCCACCAGATTTTTGAACCAGGTTCCAGGGGCCTCAGTTGCTCAGCTGTGGCCCGCAGCTCCTGCTGACTTGCCCTAACCCCCTCGGCGCTGGGTTGCTGCCCTGCGCTGGGCCTCCCTTTTGCCCAAGTCAGACTGACCTTTTCCTGAAGTCTTCTAAATTATCTCTGGTTGGAGGACTGTGTCTCTCTGTCTCTTTGCAGGTTCTGTAGTTTCAGAATCTGTTCAGAGGCTTGATTTAATGTTCTTTTTGAGGGAACAGAAGGAGAGCTCAGGCAGCTTGCTGCTTCCTCTCTGCCATCTTGGCTCCGCCCCAAGCCTATATCTTTAAAAAAATTTTTTGTTTGTTTGTTTTCAGGGCAATGGGGGTTAAGTGACTTGCCCATGGTCACACAGCTAGTAAGTGTCAAGTGTCTGAGGCTGGATTTGAACTCAGGTACTCCTGAATCCAGAGCCAGTGCTTTATCCACCGTGCCATCTAGCTGCCCCATAGCCTATATCTTTTGATGTTTCAAATATCATATTCTAAGCTTTCCACTCTAAAAGTAGTGGCTATATCTTGTGTGAGTCTGACTGCTGTTTTTTTGGTACCTGAATGTTTTCTCTATGCCTACCTATAGTACTTTTTCTTTGACCAGGAAGCTCAGGGTTTGGGTTATAATATTCTTGGCAGTCTTCGTTTTGGAGTTTCTTTCAGGAAGTAACCAGTTAATTCTATTTTTGCCTTGCCCTCTGATTCTAATAGATCTGAATATTTTTGTTTCATGATTTCTTGAAATCTGATAGTCATACTTCTTTTTTGATATGTGATGGTTTTCAGGTAGTACAGTAAATCCTAAATGAATTCTCTTTGTTATTGGGGGGGGGGAGTAATTGTTTTTTATATGAGATACCTTACATTTTCTTCTATTTTTTCAGTCTTTTTGCTTTGTTTTGATAATTCTTATTGTCTAATGAAGTCATTAACTTCTGTTTGGTCAATTTTAATTTTCAGGGATTTTCAGTGAGGTTTTGTACTCCTTGTGACACACCATTAATTCTCCTTCCAAATTTTTCCTCTAAAGCTTTCATCTATTTTCCATGTCTTATTTTGCCTGGTGTTTTTATTTCACTTAAAAAATAATTTGAACTCTTTTTCAAAATGTTTGATTTATTTCCTCTAGGAATTCTAGTCTAAACTTTTTTTGTTTGTTTTTTTAATTTGATGCTTTGCTTATAGATATTTGGGAGTCATCTTTCTTTTGGGTTTGTTCTTGGGCATCCTTGTCACAAAAATAGTTCCCAGAAATAGTTATAATGACATCATGGGAATATATATATATATATATATATATATATATATATATATCTTATTCTTCTTGTTTTACTTTGCAGATGAGGTCTTTGTGTTAGTGACAGGCTCTTGGTCTTTTTTCTTATTTTCTTATTTTCTGCTGCTTTCTCTAAGCATTATGTTCTGTGTTCCTTGAGGATCTCAGGAAAAGTTCAAACTTAGACCTGCAAGCCTTCAGTCTACCCAAAATAGGCTGTTTAGGCCAACATCAGATTGTTGCCTTTCAGGTCTGATCTTTTCAAGCTTCTAACTAGGGTTTGGGTGTAAGTGAAAATACTACAGTGTAACTCATGGTTGGAGTTTGGTCAGACTCCTGGCCCTGTTCCCCTGTCAGTTCCCTGGTTCAGAGCAATGGAACTTCAGACTTCCCTTTGGTCTGTGTTGCTCCAAGATCAGAGCCATACAACTGCTGCTCCCTTTTCTAATGCTCCTTTACCAGGACATAGCCTTAACCCCATGGCTGCTCTTTGAAACAGTGGTTTTGAAAATGATAGCCTGAATTTCTAGGAATCTTGATACTTGGTGACCTTGAATAACATTAGAATTCTAGAGTTAGGAGCAGATGGAGTAAAGAAGGAAAATGTCTCTATATTCAGGTAAACTTAGCTATCTTGAGCTTTGTAGCTTGCTTTGATTTATATTATTCTTTCCCAGAATTCCTTAATAAAACTTTTTTTTTTCTTTGTGTCTTTGTTAAACTAAACAAAGGAGAGTTGACAGCCTTCCTAGAATGTCAAGAGAATTGCTCAGAACTCCTTAGGGTTTGTCTGGTATCAGCAGAAGAAAGAATAAATCAATCTCCATGGGTCAGTACTTTGGGGATTCAGTGGAATAAGACTGTTGCCCACCCTTTAGGAGTATTTCTGTAAAAGTATCCAGGACCATCCCCAGGGGCAGGGTCAAGAGATCTAAGAAGGAATAAATAATAATTAAGTACTTTGGGAAAACTTTATCTTTACCTCTTGGACTGTTTGGTACCCAACACTATTACCTAGAGCTTGGCCAATAAAACTTTGTTTCTTTAAGCCTATTTGATTTTGAAAGTGATTCTTTAATGCAACTCTGTTCGTAAGTCTTCCCAACTATATTCATATAATTCTTTAGGCACCAGGAACAGAGAGCTTTGCATAAAGGAGCTTCAATGAAGGTCTTTTTTCAGTTATTTTGTTGTTTTTTTAGTCATGTCCAATTCTTTGTGATCTCATTTGGGGTTCTCTTGGCAAATATATTAAAGCGGTTTGTCATTTCCTTCTCCAGCTCATTTTACAGATAGAGAACTGACACAAATAGGGTTAAATGACTTGCCTAGGATCACGCAAATATGAGGCCAGATTTGAACTGAGGAAGATGAGTTTTCCTGACTTTAGGCTTGGCTTTCTTTCAACTTTATCACCTGATGGCCCAAAAGTATCTTGAATCCAACTTGGTTTTCTTGAATGAGGAGTCATTGCATCATCTCTCATGGGACAAATTTTTTTTCTTTATTATATTCCATTTGATTCCTGTAATTTTCCTGGGTAGCTAGTACCAAAGTCATGTAAATTACCTAAGAAGCCCCAAGGAAATATGTAGAAGCATTAGAGAAAGCCAGATATCCCAGGCCATCACCAGCTGTCCTGACTTTTGTCTTGCTACTGGACTTCAATGACTCTGGAAGAGAGAGTGAGGCTGATGACTTCATGCAACTCTGCCTCACTTAAATCCATTTCACACAGGTCAAGCTATTGGTCCTCTGAATATGAAGGACAAACAAGAACTCTCACAGATAAGTCAGGTTTCCAGAAACAGGTTGATGACACCCCCTTCAGTTCTACGGGTACAGGAACAAGAGTGGTTCTTTAATGACCTTATCTTGTGTGCCCACTGGTAGGCTTCTCCCCTTTCCCCTAGACTATGTGTTGAGAATCATTTAGACATGGGGACATAGACAGCTTTCAGAAAGTGATATGTACAAGAATGGTACTATAAGAATAGTTTAAAAATTCATCACCACCACACTCCCCCTCGCTCTATGACTCTCCCACAAGTACATATAGAGTCCAAGGGAAGGGGGCTTAACCTTAGACAACACCTGTGGCAAGGGGGTATTCAAATCTCCTGGTTGCTAGAAGTCCTTTCCTCTAATTCTTGAAGTTCTCTAGAAATTCCCTTTAGGCACAAATGTAGTCTCTTTTCTGGGCTCCTTGTAGAACCATGTTTCCAGTCTGCCCTTGGCTCCCATTAATCTGAGCTTACCATTTAGGACAATAATGGGAAGATGGTAAATCCAACATCTCCAAATGTTTTGAAATCGGAAGAACTTCTCTTGACAAAGGAAAGTGGTAGGGGGAGAGAGGAGACCTGGCCAAAGCTGAGATCTTCCCCCAAGGCAGTTATACCTCAGGACTTGTGCTAGAAAACCACACATACTACAATTTCTGGAATAACTTCCAGCTACCTTCATGCTTTTATAGAAGACCCAGAGGCCATTACAAAATCCCATGACTGATAGAACAAAATTCTTGTCTGGCATCATTTCACTTCAAATGGCTTTCAAAGACTTTTAGAACTTAGTGTAAGGCAGGGGTTCTTACCTTTTTGTGTGCCGTGGATCTCTTTAGCAGATAAAGCTTATATATCCTTTTTCAGAATGTTTATACATGCATAAAATGAAATACATTGTATTACAAAGAAAAAATATACTGAAATAGTTATTTCTCATCTCTCTATTTTTATACACAAACACACACACACACACACACACACACACACGTTCAAGGACCCCAGGTTAAGAACCCCTGATCTTTAAGTCTTTTTATTAAGATGTGTTCTCACATAGTTAAGGTAGTGAGATAAAATGAAGTGGGATGGTTTTGACCCCTTACACAAGAAAATGTGCCTATTTTGCTTTTTGACTATTTGGGTGATTGAGGGAAAAGAGAATAAGTGGAGATTTTTTTTCTATTTCTCTCTCCGCCCCATCCCCAGCTCCAACTTTGTTCCTTTTATTAAAATCGCATCTGGGATGGAAGCAGCATGATGTAGTTCAAGAAAATTCAATTCAGAAAAATACAGGTCCTGTCCTAACTCTGCCAAAACTCTGTCTTCATCTATAAAATGAGAATATTGAAACAAATGGTAGCTAAGGTCCTTTCTTACTCTTAACATTCTGCAAGTCTAAAGTTTCCCATTATGATCTCCTTTTGTCCTGATAGACTGTCCTTCTCTAGGTCTCTTTTATTCCTTATTAGTATTAGTATTATTATTATATTTTATTCCTATGCCACATTAATAATTAGTAAGTTCTCCCCTCTAGGGCCCTCCAATACTTCTCTCTATCAAAGAGACTCCCTGCCTGAAGTGGCTCGCTGAGATACTTTATTTTCCCCATAGCCATGTAGGTTAAGTAAGTGGCAAGGTAAAATGGAAAGAGCACTGGCTTTTATGGCAGAGGATCTGGGTTCAAATTCTGTCTCTGGTACATACTACCTATGTAAGTTTAGAAAAGTTATTTAACTTCACCTGTTATTTTCCACCTCTATAAAATGAAATGTTTGGACTAGATGGCTTCTGAGTCCCCTTTTTGTTCTAGATCTATGATCCTATTATCTTAATTTCTCACTGTTATTCATTGATTATGGGCAAATCACTTCACCTCTCTGCACCTCCGTTTCTCCATCTATAAAATGAGGATAATAATTCTAACACTATTTAACACACAGAGTCATTGTAGAAAAATGGTTTTGTAAATTCTTAGTGTGAGTTGGAATTTTTTGTTCTCTCCTAAATAAGATTTTATACTGATAAGTAGGAACCTTGAACTTATCAGTATCTGCAACAACTTTAGCAGTAAAAATTTCAGAACCAGCTTAAGCCTTAAGCAAAAGGAAATCTCATTTTCTTTTCCATATTTCCCTCCATTTTCTATCTCTTCTATATCCCATCCTTATCCTACCAGGTTCTACTGCCCAGATCTCCTTCCTTTACCATCTCACCTGGTCTGTGCTCTCCATATGATAGATGCTTCAGTCCTCCCCCTTCCCCATCCTATTATCTCAAAAACATTGCCTGCTATCTCCCCTGCTCTCCAAAACAAGCTCGTCTGAAACAGTAATTTGTCAGTCAATCAATAAGCATTTATTAAACACTTACTACATACCAAGTACTATGCTAAATGAAGAAAAAAAAAGGGGGAAAATAACATGCTAATTACATCTGAGGTTCCACCTCCTGAATAACATATTTGTCCTCAAATGTGACCTTCCTAAAGGCAAACTAAAAATATTTGTGAATTCTATGGTAGGGATTTCAGATTCCACAGCAAGTCACCTGGGGGATAACTAATCCTTTATAAAGTCCAAGACTGATTTTGTTGTTACTACATAGCTAAAACTTTATCCTTAAAATCACATTGCAGCAGTCACCCTGGACTGACTGGCCTAGCCACAGCCATATTTTGCTTCTCCTTTATGCAACTGCCTACATTGTGGACAATTCACTGCTCATTAGCACTTCCATCAGAAACTGAAAAGAGGCAGAGCCAGGGGGAGGAGAGATGAAGAAGAAACTTTTCTATTTTGCTCCTTGTTAGAAGAAAAAGTCAGAAAGATAAAAAGCCCTTTTAGTGAAGGAGGTTGACGATCTTGTCTAAAATTGAGGGTAAGCTATTATATGTGAGTTTGAAGCTCTCTTTTGTCTTTCTGTCTCCCATCCCTGTCCTCCTTGCCTGAAGACAGTTAAGTCAGTCACAGTTGACAAAGAGGACTGGTCTGAGGCCGTGGTATCTGACTTCTCAAACAACTTATGTTCTTGATGCCTATTAGTGCCTCTGTCCATGAGGAAAAGGCATAGAGGATAGAAATGGAAATCAGAACAGTTATATTCCAGCCAAAACTTCACCTGGATTGACAGTTTGACATTTACTGACCCCAAAAGGCCCTGACACTGGCAAATCTAAGTTTCCAATGAAAAACCACAGACTCACCCTACTTGCCCCTGTAGTTCCTGAGCCTCCCTTAGTGTGTTTTTCATTTATATGGTATCAATCAATCATAATGATGACACACTGAATTCTCAAATATTAAACATTTACATAATGAAAAAGTAAAATGTGTAGTTTTATAATAATCAGCATATCACAGTTACTCAATACAAGACTGTATAAGAATAATCAAATTACAGTTAACCCATAACTCTAGGTCATGCGGAAGAGAGTGGGAACACAAAGAAATCTCATAGGAAAGCACATTAATAAGAATGATCTACATGGTAACTCACAACTTTGGGCTGTAGACCTGTATAACATTGAACCCTTCATAAACAATACTCAACACACAAAGAAGTTTCTTTTCTAACTACTCCTCTTATTATCTTCACCACTCTCTTGCTAGGCAAATGTATCTCTTCTACTCTAGAAAGATGAAGCAATGACAATCTCTTTTAATTCAAAATCACTGAAGAGGCTGTTGGAGTAGTGTTATGCTATTTCTTAAGTCAGAGAACTACAAAGCTTCTCAGGTGGGCTCTCTTGGCATTATAAACAAGTTCACCCACTTCTTTTTTTTGAGGCAATTGGGGTTAAGTGACTTGCCTAGGGTCACACAGCTAGTAAGTGTGTAAAGTGTTTGAGGCTGGATTTGAACTTGGGTCCTCCTGAATCCAGGGCCTGTGCTCTATCCACTGCGCCACCTAGCTGCCCCCACCCACTTCTTTTTTCACTAGGATGCCACATTGTCTGAACAGTTTCAAATTCTTTACAATAAAGCAGCTGGAAGACCTATCTTTACTCACCACTCTTCCCTCCATGGAAGCCAACAAGGTTTCATCTCTTTTAGAACTATAGGTTGTGCTTAAGGGAAATAGCATTCAGAGTTTAGTGCAGTGCCTCCCAAAGAGTAAGTTCTTAAGAAATAATTGTTGACTATCTCTAGTCAATCAGTAGCTTCTCAAGTGGACAGAACTTGAAGCCTTTTTCTCAGATAACTGTCCTTTATTGTCTTTTCACTCAACTCTTATTGCCTTCTCAGCTTCTCCTGTTTCTCCAGGGTTCTTCACCACCCTCAATGACTAAAAGTAGAGCCTTCTAGAGCTTATGACTCATCACTTTCATATATGTGACAAATCTCAGAAAATCTACTTTTTCTTTTAGTTATGAAACCAACTTATTTAATTATCTCATAGTCTCCAAAAAAGTTATTTGATTAATCACTTTGTTGAGTTTTGATCTTTTAAGTTCTAAAAGTTACCTACCAATTTGCTGAGGGACCACAATGTTCTATAGCCTCAGTACTCATGTGGGTCCTAATGGTTCTCTACACAATGTATCCAGGTCAGCATGGGGAGAAAGAGAGAGGTACATGTGCACTAGGGACTCAGTCTAGCCAGGAAGTAGCCATATAAAACCTTTTCTCATGGAGACTGTATTGACATCTATGGGAGTGTATTAGGGCAAGAAGCAATCCCAGATTCAGTAGGATAGGCCTGACACTGCAGAGAGTAAGAACATAGAGCAACTGACAGGTCCAACAATATTATCCCAGAGCTGGGTAGAACACAGTTCTAGAGTGTACTAAAGAGAAACCTGCATTTATGGGTGGCCTACCTATGACTTCATACTTGAGACCGTGTACTAAGGAGCAGGAAGAGAATTAAATAGTAGTTATGTGGTTCTGACACCGGAGTGGTGTCTTAGTTTTAGCTCCCATCTAGATTTGAGGTCTGCAATTGAGTAACCACAAAAGAGAGCTCAGTCCAAGGGGAACATTGCAGTTTTGTCACTTGCAATTTATAAAGCCTTCCAGCTAACTGACAGGGAACTGGGGCCAGTAAAGGTCTATTGGAACTTCAACCAGGGGCAAGCCTACAGTTGTGCTATGTAGATCTAGACTAGGTCAGAACATTGTAAACTTTAGACTAGGAGAATAAGAGTGTGTTGAAAGCTTTCATGTTTCTGGTATGAACTAGCCCTGAGATCTTTGAAGAACTCAGCATTTTCTTCCTGAAAAAAAAAAGCATCAAAAGGGTGAAAAAAATACAAATAAAGAGAAAACAAGACCTAGACCTTCCCTCTAAAACCTAAACATGAAGAACCAAATTTATGAGATAATGCTGGACAAATGAGTAAACTAACAAAAAAAGAAAACAAACCCTCCCATGATGAAGAGATGTCATGCTTCCAGGGATGTTCAAAACATGTCAGTTCAACTAGCATTCCTAGAACAAATTAGTTAAAAATAAAAGAGTTAAAAATTATTTTGCAAGTAAAATTAATTCACTAGAGACAACAAATGGAAAAACAGAAGCCTTTCTAACCTTTCACTTGTGGATTATATTCAATTCATTATATTTTGCTTGTCATAGTTGTTTGTATGTTGTATCCCCCTATGAGAGAGAGGGAGAGAGAGGAAATTACACAGTACAGTAAGAACTGTGACTTTTGCCCTTCTTTGTATATATATATTGCTTGACACAGTGGAATATGAGTAATAAATTTTTGGTTATTTGACATGATGTAAGAAAGAAAGAAAGAAAGAGTTTTAGTCTGGAGTCAGGAAGACTTGTCTTCTTGAGTTCAAATCTGGCATCAAACATTTACTAGCTGTGTGATCCTGTACAATCACTTAACTGTGTTTGGTCAGTTTCCTTCTATATAAAATGAGCTGAAGAAGAAAAGAGCAAACTACTCTAATGTCTTTGCCAAGAAAACTCCAAATGGGATCACAAAGAATCAGACACAACTGAAAAATGACTAACAACAAGAAATAGAAATTAATGATTCCATGAAACAATTAGAAACACTAGACCAAAATCAAAAGATTGAAAGAAAATAAGAAAAAGTAAGACATTGCATATCCATATGGGCATGGAAAACCTTCTTGGTAAAGGGCAGAGCATAGACTAGGAGAATAATCTTTCCAGATCACATCCCACATTGGAAGTGCTAATAAATTGCAGATCCCAGATTTGGATTTGAAAATACCAGGAGTGACAAGCCAAAATCTTGGGAGAGTGCCTAAAATTCAAAGTCAAGACATAGGCTGGGAAAATGAGGAGAGAAAAACAACAACAGCAACAAAGAATGTTGTCATAAAAAGCTAATATAGTGGCAGGGAAGGACAAGACATAAACTCAGAAGATGTTAATTTGAAAATAGTTACAAGCAAAGTATCAAAGAAAAATGCTAATTGGACACAAGCCCATTGAGAATTCCTGGAAGACTTGAAGAAAGAAATGAGTAGTAAAGGACAAATTGGGGAGAGAAATGAGAGTAATGCAAGAAAATTATGAAAAGAGAATGAATAGCTTGATAAAATAGGCACAAAGATTCACTGAAGAAAAGAACTCCTTAAAAAGTAGAATTGGCCAAGTAGAAAAGGAGGCACAGAATCTCACTAAAGAAAATAAAAATTAGAATTGGGCAAGTGAAAGCCAATGACTCCATGAGGTATTAAAAAACAAAGTCAAAAGAATGCAAACAATAGAAGAAACTGTGAGGTCTTTCATCAGAAAACAACTCATCTGGAAAATAAATTGAGGAGGGATAATTTAAGAATTATTGAACTACCAGAAAGTCATGATTAAAACAAGAGTCTAGACTCAAGATATTATCAAAGAAAATTGTCCTCATGTATTAGATGCAAAGAGTAAAACAGTCATAGAAAGAGTCTACTGATCACTTCCTGAAAGAGTCGCCAAAATGAAAACCCCCAGGAATATTATAGTCAAAGTCCAGAGTTCCCATGTCAAGGAAAAAACATTGCCAGCAGCCAGAAAGAAAAATTCAAATATTGTGGAGTCACAGTCAGGATTACACAAAATTTAGCAGCTTCCATGTTAAAGGAATGGAAGGTTTGGAATATGATATTCTAAAGGGCAAAGGAGCTATGATTAGAAACAAGAATAACCTACCCAGCACAACTGAATATAATCTTTCAAGGGAAAAAAATGTAAGTTGAATGCATTCACAATGAAAAGACCAGAGTGGAATAGAAATTTTCACATTCAAACACAAGACTCGGGAGAGGCATAAAAAGAGAAATCATAAGGGACTCAATAAGGCTAAAGTGTTTACATTTCTATGTGGAAAGATCATACATGTAATTCCTAAGAACTTTATCATTATTAGGGCAGTTAAAAAGAGTTTTCACAGACTGAGGGCATGGGTGTGAATCAATTATGTTGGAATGATCTCCAAAACAAATGAAGAGATGCACTTGGAGAAGAGGGAAGGGAAAGGTAAAAGAGGAACAAATTTCTCATATAAAAGAGGCATGCAAGGAAGAACTTTTACAGTAGATGGGGAAATGGGGGTGGGGGAATGCTTGGACCTCACTCTCATCACAGTTGGCTCAAAAAGGGACACACACACACATGCATACATACATATACATACACAGATATGTATATATTTTCCTTTATTTTAGGTGTTTATGCACACACAATTGTGTCTAGAAATATATCTTATCCAATAGGGAAATAGGAGGGGAATGAAATAAGAGAAAGGAGTGGATGATAAAAGAGAAAATGGATTAAGGGAGGCAATGGTTAGAAGCAAAATACACTTTTGAAGAGAGAAGGGGGAATAAACAGAAGAAAATAGAATGGAAGCAAATAAACAGTAATAATAACTATGAATGAGAATGGGATGAGCCTAGACATAAAATGGAAGCAGATAGTAGAATGGATTAGAAACTGTACTCCAACAATATGTTGTTTGCAAGAAACATGCTTGAAATAGAAAGACACACAAAGTTAAAATAATGGGCTGGAGGAGAATTAAGTATGTTTCAGCTGAAGTAAAAAAGGCAAGAATAGCAATCATGATTTCAGGCAAAGCAAAAGCAAAAATAGACCTAACTAAAAGAGACAATCAGAGAAACTTCATTTTGCTACAAGGTACCACAGACAATGAAGTAATATAAAAAATTACAGCAAGTTTCTCTGATAAAGGTCTTATTTCTCAAATATAAAAAACTTGGTGAAATTTATAAAAATAATAGCCACTCCCAAACTGATAAATCATCAAAGGATATAAATAGGCAGTTTTCAGAAGAAATAAAAGCTATCTATAGTCATATATGAAAACATGCTCTAAATGACTATTGATTCAAGAAATGCATATTAAATCAACTCTGAGGTACCACTTCACACATATCAGAAATGACAATTGCTTGAGAGGATGAGGGAAAATAGGTACACTAATAACTATTGGAATAATGAACTGATCTAGCCATTCTGGAGAACTATTTGGAACTATGTCCAAAGAGCTATAAAAATATGCATCCCCTTTGACCCAGCACAAAGGAAAAGGAAAAGGAACTGTATGTACCAAAATAGTTCGTGTTGGCAAAGAATTAGAAATTGAGAGGATATTCATTAGTTAGAAATGGCTGGCCAAATTATGGTATATGATTTTGATGTAGTACTATTGTGGTATTAAAAATGATGAGGGGGTGGTTTTAGAAAAATATGGTAAGTCCTATGAAAATTGATTCAAAGTGACGTGAGAACTGGGAGATCATTGTGCACAGTAACTGCAATGTTGTAATGATGATCAACTGTCAAAGACTTGACTACTCTGATCAATACAATGATTGAAGGCAATTTCAAAGGACTCATGATGAAAAAATACTTTCCATTTCCCGAGAGAGAACTGATGAACTCTAAAAGCAAATTGAAATATAATTTTCTCACTTTTTTGTTTTTGCAATATGCCTAATATGGAGATATGTTTTGGATGATTTCATATGCATAATTAATATCAAATTGCTTTCCTTCTCAGTGGCTGGGAGAGAAATTGGAACTCAAAATTTAAAAAGAAGTGTTTAAAATAAATATTTTTTAGTTTTAAAAGAATATTAGGGGTGGCTAGGTGGCGCAGTGGATAAAGCACCGGCCCTGGATTCAGGAGTACCTGAGTTCAAATCCGGCCTCAGACACTTGACACTTACTAGCTGTGTGACCCTGGGCAAGTCACTTAACCCCCATTGCCCCGCCAAAAAAAAAAAAAAAAGAATATCAAACATAAATAAGTGTTAAATTCGGGTGGTGCTAGAGCCAGCTCTAACTGGCTTACAAGACCTTATTGTTAAATTTTCAGTGTGAGCATTGATCCTAGAAACCATAAATCATAAATAAAGCCTTGATTTATTGGGGTTTTGTTGTCTAGACTTAATCATTCAGATAAAAGTGTTTGTATGCATTTTAGTAGCACCTGTCTGTAAAACATTTACCAGTACATCCCTGTATCATTCCATAAACATTGCTTGAGCTTAGTAGGATTTCAATAGGTTTCAGGAATGAAGCCATCATCAGACTCGATACCTGATGACTGTAGACTAATAATAATAACTTTTTAAAAGTATCATTGGGCAAACCAAGAGCCATGAAAATAAAAGTCTAGATATCATATTTCAAGAAATCACAAAAGAAAACTGCCCTTATTTATTAAGAGATAAAGTAAAAATAGAAAGAATCCACTGCCCTCCTCCCAAAATCCCAAAATGAAAACTCTCAGATACATCATTGCCAAAATCCAGAACTTTCAGAACAAAAGAAAAAAATAATGCAAGCATCAAGAAACAAATATTAAGTAACCACAGTGAAGATTACACAAGATTTAGCAGCTAAAATTCTAACAATTCAGAGATTAAATTATAAAATTCCAAAAGGTAGATAGAACACTACAACCAAAAATAACTTGCCTAGGAAAACTTGCAATGTCTTCAAGTGTGCCTTTTGAATATCCTTCCCCCATCTCATTACACCTAAGGAGATCTTTGTTAACTTTGGAATTGCTTATGAGTGTCTTGTTTCAGTCTAATATTAAACCTAAACCACCAGGAAACTATCCTGAGTCAGAACATACCTCTTTCAATGACCAAACTGATCACATATGAAAAGCAAAAGGTACAGTACTTTATGTACGTAATTTAAAAATTACAGAATCACAGACTCTTACAAATTAAAAGGGATGCCTTCGGATGGATGGATGGATGGATGGATGGATGGATGGATGGATGGATGAAAAAGTTCTTATTATGAGTCAAGCTCTGTGCTAAGTGCTAGGGATACAAAGAAAAAAGGCTAAATAGTCCCTCCAAGAAGCTCAAACTAATTGAACAAGACAACACACAAAGGAAATTAAGTTGTAAGGCAAATAGAAAGTCCAATAATGGCTAAAAGTGTAGTAATGGGGTAGGTAGCCTGACCCAGAAGTCCTAGGTTACTTCAGTAGTTAAGATGATGGGACCAGAGGACTGCAGGGTTGGCTGATGGTAAGTTCCAGAAGATATTAGGACTCAGGGGGTGGCTAGGTGGCATAGTGGATAAAGCACCGGCCCTGGATTCAGGAGTACCTGAGTTCAAATCTGGGCTCAGACATTTGACACTGTGTGACCCTGGGCAAGTCACTTAACGCCCATTGCCCCGCAAAAAAAAAAAAAAAAAAAAAAAAAAAGATATTAGGACTCAGTGGCAGGGCAGATGTTAGGGACCAGTTATACACAATTTCATTAGAAGGAATACAGTTGTTGAATTACACATAATTCGACCCCTGTGGGTCTTTAATCCATCCTGTGTTTTCTGGTATTCCCCCCACAATGGAATTAGAATTATTAGACTTATTAAAATTAGACAAATAGATGACTAGAATTAATGACTGTTTTGCAGTTTATAGCTTTCATTTAGGGTTTTTTGGTTGGGTTTTTTTGAGGCAATCTATGGATTCTTTAAATTGTTATTTAATTTTCTATGTCCAGAAGTCCTGTGCAGTTTTCTTGTATTATTTCATGCATTATGGTGTTCAGGGTTTTTGACTTGTGCTCTTCTAGGATACCTATAATCCTTATATTTATTCATCTTGAATTTGAGATCAATATTTTTTTTGCTTGACTAGAGAGGATGTTTTCTTTTAACTTATTTTCAGAGGGGATTTTTGCCTCTCTTCTTCTAGATTATCCTTTGTCTCTGTACTACTTCCATTCCCAATCATTTGTCATCTCTTTTGTTTCTTTGATGGGACTTAACCATTGCTGATTAAAGTCATTCTAGTCTGCCAATGTTTTTCTATTGTACAGGCCATAAATTCTGCTCTTACAATTCTCATTTCTCTTTTAAACCACTCAAGAAATAACATTTTGTGATTCCATGTTCTCAAAATCCACAGGGTCAGATGTTGAAGCATTGTCTTTTCTTTTCCAGTATTTATTCATATATTCATGAACTTATTTACTAGATGTGGAGGCCAATTTTTCTTCTGTTTTTGATGTTTTCTCTATTATGCTCTCTAAACTCAAGGTCTTTTAGGTTTCTTCCTCTTGAGATCTTTGGTAATTTAAGTCTTTTTTCTTCCTTATTTTCCCCTATTATTTACTTTCCAACTCCCTCCTCTTTAATGGGGAGGTTAGATCCTGAATCCTATGGACTAGATCTGAAAGCATCTCAACCTCCTCCCATACTGCGCAATTTATGGGTCACCAACCTAGGTCTCTGCTGCAGATAAATCTGGATGGGTTGGTGAGGAAACAGAATTTGCCCCAGCTGGAGGCTGGGTTCTTTTCCTTAGAAGTAGAATACCACACAGTGTCCTCCTTACCCTCCACTCCTTCATGTGTCTTGTTCCCTTCACTCTGTTCCTCTGCTCTCCTTCAAAGATCATTTGCATAACAGAATACTGCTCTGGCAGTAGCTATTGAAGTCTCACAAAATGTCCACGGTTTGGAGTTTGGATCTCCATGGCACTGGAAAGAGTGAGGAAAAGTCAAGGTGTGGTATCGTAATTTGTTACAAACCCATGAATGGGTCAGAGTGGCCTTGCTGCTGGGAGTACAGAGGACATTGAGGAAGGAGTGCTGAATGAGCATGAGTTAGGCATTGGTTCATGGAGTTTTTGCTTCTTCTTGGTTCCCGGTGTCCTAGACCATGGAGACAGCTAAGGTTGCTTTATTTTGGACACAAAATTTCTGTTTTTCAGCGATTTGGGAGTATCAGAAAAAATCTCTAGTCTTCTTTTTGGTGACGACTCAGAAGTTTGAGTACCCTGGTTATTCTTTTATTTTTGTTTTTGGGTTTTTTTGCAGGGCAATTGGGGTTAAGTGACTTGCCCAGGGTCACACAGCTAGTAAGTGTTAAGTGTTTGAGGCCAGATTTGAACTCAGGTACTCCTGAATCCAGGGCTGGTGCTTTATCCACTGCACCACCTAGCTGCCCCTGGATATTCTTAGTGTAGCCAGCCCACTATTGGGAGGCCACCTAGCCCACATTCTTCTGATATCTATTCAGGAGATATTAGAAAGGAGTGGGCAGAGGTTATAGAATTCTGGGTAAATCATTTAATGATCTGTATAATTAACTAATTTGGCTTATCTACTACTGACTTTAGAGAAGGCAACCAAAGCTGATTTCAACTGCCTCAAAACCCAGGACTGTAGCTGGAAAATTTTCTTCTTAAGAGTTAATGCAAAGCTCTTAATGCCAGACTCATTAACAGCTCACCCATTCCTTCCAGCCAAATCTATTTAGAAGGTTGTATGAATTTTGTAATTCTCCATAGAGAATTAGCTTACTAATTTGACATATTCATATTTATGCTCCTTGGGGATGGATTTACTGAAAATGTTACATTTTTAAAGGCTTAATCAAAAGCTTTATAATAATCTCCTTAATTTATAGCTTCTATATAATTCACTTTAAACATCATAGCTCTGAGGTGATTGTCATTTTAACATAAAAAGGCATATATAGTGTGTATAATGTTTTTTCTGTCTAAAATATATTTTATTATTACAAACCTAATAAATATAAATAAACTAACATTGGAAAAGATTGTTGGAGAAATGTCCCCACAAAATCTTTATATTTTAACTATTTAAATTTTTATTAGAAAAATGAGGGAAGGGGTTCCTGATTTCATTGGCTGTAGGACACTCCTAATAAGGAAAAATTCATTTAGCACTGTACTATAGTAATGATTCTACAGTGGTACTAAAGGGTAAAATAACTTGCTGAATGTCACAGCTTGCATGTGTCAGAGGCATGGCTTAAACCCAGGTCTTCCTGACTTCCTAGCTGTCTATTCTCTAAGCCAGACTGCCTCCCTAGAGAAATTATAATAATGTTATATAAATTTTAACAAAATAAAAAATTGAAACATTAATTTGTATCACTTTTGGAATCTACAATTATAATTAGAAAGTTGAGGGGAACATCTTATAACAAGGTGAAAATCATAACTCATTCATACCATTTCATTCATTTGTAATTTTTATGCATGATTCCTCTCCCCTTTAAATCTACAAAACATGGTGGAGGATCTCTTCTGAATCTTTTAACATTTCTGGGGTATCATTTTAGCTCCTGAGCTAATCCACATTCTTGCTCCATGACTTGTAGATTTCCTTTCTGATAGGAAATTTTCTGTTCTCTTTTTATTCTCTCTCTTACCCACAAATCATCATTGGTGATGTGTCATAACCTTTTTATACCAACTATGTGGTTGACAATCATATAATATCACAAGGAGAATATTTTATTTTATTTCCACTAATCCCTTCTATCTCCTGTTTGATTATAAACTCTTCCCTTATCCATAGAGCTAACAGGTATATTGTTCCATGGTCCCCTAATTTACTTATGATAGCACCCTTTATATCTGAATCATTTATCCAGTTTGACCTTATCTTGGTATGAGATGTTGGTTTATTGCCTAGTTTCCAAAAAACTGCTTTACAGTTTTCCTAGCAATTGTTGTCAAATGTTGAGTTCTGACCTCCAAAGCTTGGATCTTTCGGGTTGTCAAGCCTATTTACTACTATGCATTTTGTGCCTACTCTATTCCACTGATCCATCACTCGATTTATTATTAGCCACTACCAGATCATTTTGATGATTTGTTATTATTGTTGTTCAGTCATTTTTAGTCATGTCTGACTTCTTGAACCCATTTAGGTTATTGGGTTTGTTTTTTGTTTGTTTGCTTGTTTTCCTGGCAAAGATACTGGAGTGGTTTGCCATTTCCTTCTCCAGTTCATTTTATAGATGAGGAAACTGAAGCAAAAAGGGTTAAGTGACTTTCTCAGGGTCACACCGCTAATACAAGTATGAGGCCAAATATGAACTTACAAAGATGAGTTTTGGGGCAGCTAGGTGGCGCAGTGGATAGAGCACTGGCCCTGGAGTCAGGAGTACCTGAGTTCAAATCCAGCCTCAGACACTTAACACTTACTAGCTGTGTGACCCTAGGCAAGTCACTTAACCCCAATTGCCTCACTAAAAATAAAAAATAAAATAAATAAAATAAAATAAAAATAAAAAAAAAACAAAGATGAGTTTTCCTGACTCCAGATGCAGCATTCTGTCCACTGCACCACTTAACTGTATCATTTTGATGATTACCATCTTCCCATGTACTTTGTAATCTGAAATTTCTAGGCATTATCCTTGACATTTTTTCACTGATTCCCTTGATATTCTTGACTTTTTGTTCTTCCAAATGAATTTTATTATTTTTCCCTAGAGCTATCAAATAATGCTTTGGTAGTTTGATAGGTATAGCATTGAATACATAAATTGACTCATATAGAATTGTCATTTTTTTATATGATTCAACTTACTCATTAGCAATTCATATTTCTCCAATTGTTTAGATCTCTCTTTATTTGTATGAAAAGTGTGTTGTAATTGTGCTCATATAAACCCTGAGTTTGTTTTGGAAAGTATGCTTCCAAGTATTGTATATTGTCTGCATTTATTTTGAATGGAATTTCTCTTTTTATCTCTTCCTGCTAAGTTTTATTGGTGTTATATAGAAATACTGATGCTTTATATAGGTTTATTTTATAACCTATAAATCTGATGAAGTTGTTACTTGTTTCAACTGATTTTTAATTGATTTTCTAGGATTCTCTAAGTATAACATATCACCTGCAGAGTGATAGTTTTATTTCTTCATTGCCTATTTTTATTCATTCAGTTTTTTTTATCTTGTCTTATTGATATAGCTACCAGATCTAGTACAATATTGAATAAAAGTGGTGATAATAAAAAGCCTTGCTTCACTCCTGATCTTACTGGGAAGTCTTTAAGTTTGTCACTGGTACAGATAGTTTGCTCTTGGATTTCAATAGACACTACTTATCATTTTCAAGAAAGGCTCCATTGATTCCAGTGCTTTCTAGTATTTTTACCAGGAATGGGTATTGTATTTTGTCAAAGGCATTTGTATTTTGTCTGCATCTATTGACATGATCATATGGGTTTTTTGTTGTTGTTCTTATTGTTACTGATTGAGCTAGCCTTCCATTCCTAGTATAAATCAGACCTGGCCATAGTGTAGGATCTTTATGAAATATTGCTGTGATCTCCTTGTGAGAATTTTATTTAAAATGTTTGCATCAATATTCATTTGGTAAATTGGTCTATATTTTTCTTTCTTTGTTTTTGCTCTCCCTGGTTTAGGTTTCAAAAATATTTGTGTCATAAAAGGAAATTGGTAGGACTCCCTTTATGCCTATTTTCCCACATAGTTTATACAATCTTGGGATGAATTGTTCCTTATATGGTTGGTAGAATTCATTTGTTAATCCACCTGGCCCCAGGGACTCTTTCTTAGGGATTTCATTGGTGGCTTGTTCAATTTCTTTATCTAATATAGGATTATTTAAGTATTCTATTTCTTCTTCTGTTAACCTGGGCAATTTATATTTTTGTAACCATTTCACTTAGATTGTCAGCTTTAGTGGCATATAATTGGACAAAATAACTCCTAACAATTGTTTTAATGTCATCTTTATTCAGCCTTTTAATTTTTGATGCTAGTAATTTGGTTTTTTCCTTTCTTTTTTAAAAATCAAATTAACCAATGGCTTATCTATTTTATTGTGTTTTTTTTTTATAAAACCAGTTTCTAGTTTTATCTATTAGGTCTTTACTTTCAATTTTATTAATATTTCCCTTGATTTGCAAGATTTACATTTTGTTATTTAAATGGGGATTTAAAATTTCTTCTTTTTCTATTTTTCTTTAAGTTGGATGCCTAATTCTTTGATTTGTTCTTTCTCTCTTTTATTGATGCACACATTTAGAGATATGAAATATCCCCTAGTACATCTTTGGCTGCATGACATAAATCTTGGTGTGTTGTCTAATTGTTTTCATTTTCTTTAATGAAATTATTGAGTGTTTCTATGATTTTTCTATGACCCACTCATTCTTTAGCTTTTAATTATTGTTTTCAACTAAATTTGAATTGATACTTCCATAGCCCTTAATTGAATGTCATTTTATTGCAATATGGTCAGAAAAGGTTGCATTTTGTATTTCTTCAGCTGGTTTTGAAGTTTTATGCCCTAATATGTGGTCAATTTTTGTAAAATGTCATGTGCAGCTGAGAAAAGGGTATATTCCTTTCTGTTCCCATTCAGTTCTCTCTGGAAATCTGTCATATCTAAGTTTTCTAAGATTATATTCATCTCCTTGACTTCTTTCTTATTTATTTTATGGTTAGATTTATGTAGGTTTGAGAGGGGAGAATTGAGATCCCCCATCAGTATAGATTTACTGTCTATTTATTCCTATAATTCATTTAACTTTTCCTTTAAGAATTTGGATACAATGCCATTTAGTGTAAATATGTTTTGTATTCAATTACTTTATTGTGTTTGGTTCCTTTTAACAAAATGTAGTTTCCTGATTTTCTCTTTTAATTTCATATATTTTTTGGTTTTGTCTTCTCTGAGATCATGATTGCTACCCCTGCCTTTTCTAAAATCTGGCCTAAAGCACAATACATTAGGTTCTAGGCTGTTTTTTAAGATTCTGTGTATGCTCCTCTATTAAAAGTATGCTTCTTATAAACAATATCTTGTTGCTCTCTGCTTCCATTTTATGGGCAAGTTCATCCCATTTGCATTCCCAGTTATAATTAGTAAGTGTGCATTTCCCTCCATCCTGTTTTCTTTTACTTATCTTTCTGTCCCTCTTTTTATCCTGTCCCTCCTCTAAAGTCTGTTTTGCATCTGACCACTTCCTTCTTTTATCTGCCCTCTTCTTTGTCACTCTTATACCATTCCTCTCCCTACTTCCCAGTTGGGTAAGATAGATTTATATTACCAATTTAGAATGTAGATATGTGTTTTTCCTCTTTGAACCAATTTACATAACAAATTTAAGCATTGCCTACCCTCCTGTATTTTTCCCTCCCCTGTAAAAGCTCTTCTTTGCGTGGCTCCTTATTGTGAGATAATTTTCCCCATTTTTTTCCCCTCCTTTCTCCTTCTCCTAGGGCATTCCTCTTTCTTGCCTATTCATTTTGTACATCATCCCAACATAACCAACTCACTCCTGAAGTGATTTTTCCACAATCCTTAGGTTGCAAATAGCAGAATCGGTTTTTTTAACTTGGGTTTTGACTAGCAATCCAGTGATTTTGCCACTGCATCATGCTTTCTTTGAGAAAACTTGTTAGGTGCTGCTACCCATCACAAACAGTTCACAGGCCAAGTAAAATTATTTTTTCATTTCACCTTCAAAGTTCTCACTTAAGTACTTACTCATATCACTAAAATCTGTGCCAGTGGAGGCTGCAACCCATCATCCCCCTGACAATCTATTAAGGTTCTTTTGAATTCTGACTCCATCATTCATTATATTAGCTATGCCTTCCAGTTACTGGGACATTCCACTAGAGACTTCCTTCCTCATTGACAGTAAATCATTAATGATTCTTTGAAGCTGATTGTCTGATAGATTCTGAATCCATCGCAATATATTGTTCTGTAATCTATCTCTCCATCTTCTTCAAAAGAAAAGTATGAAATACTTCATCAATTGCTTTGCTGAAAATTCAGAAGTGTGCTGGAAACAGCTCATACTGGCTCATAAGAGTTGATGGTTAAATTGGCAAATGCTACAAATCACTCCTTAATTTAATATTATATTGATTGTCCATACTTAAGAAAGTGATGGAGAAAATATTAATGATTCAATTTAAACTTAAAAGTGTATCCTGCATTTTCAGAGAACCAGTTATTAAACATTTACTATCACATCCTTGGCTAAAATCCAAGTAAATGTTTCCCATAGCATTACCTACATCTAATGGTTTTGTAATCCTTTCAAAAAAGGATAATGTGGTTAGTCTGTTTGTGTGCACAATAGTGCCCATGTAGAGTTTACTATGGCTCTTTGACAGTGAATTTAGATAAACTATTTTCCCTTCCCTACCCACTATTTCCTTGTATGTGACCTAGAACTCCCTTCAGGATACAGTGTTCTGTCAATTGGATGTACATTTATTAAGTGACTATTACAAAAATCCCCCTTACCCAGAAGGCTTTCCCTGATTAACATACTTTGTCTAGTCGCTCAGGGTCTCAATACAATGTTCACTGAAGATAACTCTCAATTTACTAAGGATATGCTTTTTACTAACTACCATTGTAAAATGAGAGTGATGTTCCCTAAGGGCATTGGAGAAAGGGAAGAATTTCCAGAAGAAGAAAGAAGGTAATATAGTGGTCAGGTGGCCATAAAGACAAGAAGATTGGGCTGGAATCCAGAAGACCTAGGTTTTAGCTCCATCTCTGTTACCATTTTATTGTGTGACATTGAGCAAGTAATTTAAACCTCAGTGTCCTCATTTATAACATGAGAGGGTTGGAAAGTTTATCTCTCAGGACCCTTTCAGCTTAGGGCCCAGTTGGCTGCTGTTCTCTTGGGAGTGTATACGTGTGTGTTTGTGGCACTATGAAACCTGGCGAGTGGGGTTGTCAAGAAGATGATGGGTTACAGCTTCCACTGTTGTAGATCTTGGTGATAGTATTAAGTATTCAAGTGAGAACTTTGAAGAAAAATGAAAAAAAAACATTTTACTTGGCCTGTGGACTATTTTTTATGGGTAGCAGCACCCCATAATCCAACAAAAATTCTTCTCGAAGAAAGCACAATCCAGTGGCAAAATCAATAGATTGTTAGTCAAAACCCGAGTTCAAATCCCTGCTCTGCCACTTGCAACCTAAGGATTGTGGACAAGTCACTTCACTTCTAGTCCTCAATTTCCTAATCTATAAAATGAGGGGATTAGATAGGATGACATCTAAGATACTTTTTAGTTCTAGATCTGTGATCTTCCAGATTCTGGAATTTCTTTTACACAGTCAACCACTCTTCCATCAAGTACTATTAAACCATAAGAATTTCCCTCATGCCTGGGAATTCTTGGATTCCATAATCAATTAATCAATCAAGTGAACAACCTACAAACTGCCCAGTGCAATGCTAAGCACTGAGGTTATGAAGAAAGGAAAAACAGTCCTTCCTTCAAGGAATTTACAGTCTAATGGGGAGATAGCATACAAATGACTATGTGCAAGTAAAGCATAGCAGGAAAAATTGAGATAATCAAAAGAAGGAAGGTACTAGCATCAAGAGGATCTGGGAAAGACTTCTTGCAGAGGTAGGATGTTAACTGATACTTGAGGAATGCCAGGAAAGCTAGGACATATAGATAAGGAAGGAGAGAATTCCAGGCATGGGGGACAGCAAGTGAAAATGAAGGCTCATAAGAGGTTCTTGTGAAAAGAATACAAGGAGGCTAATAGCAATGGAAAATGGTAGAAGAAGTAAAAAGACTATAAGGCTAGAAGACAGGCAGGTTATAAAGAAATTTAAAAGCTAAATGGAGGATGTTATATTTGATTCTGGAGGTAATAGGGACAAGGAACTGGCCCACAGAAAAGGCTCCAAACAGAAGACTCCCTTAGAGAGCTTCTTATTGCTCCTTGCCATAGAGTCATAGAAAGGTAAAGCTGAAAGGAACGTTAGAGATTAACAAGGGCAGCTAGATGGCACAGTGGATAGAGTACCGGCCCTGGAGTCAGGAGTACTTGAGTTCAAATCCAGCCTCAGACACTTGACACTTACTAGCTGTGTGACCCTGGCCAAGTCACTTAACCCCAATTGCCTCACTAAAAAGAAAAAGAAAGAAAGAAAGAAAGAAAGAAAGAAAGAAAGAAAGAAAGAAAGAAAGAAAGAGAGAGAGATTAACAAGCCTGTTCCCAGATAAGGAAATAAGGTTTGGCATACAAGGCCCTGCACAACCTGGAACCCACTCAACCTTTCTAATATTATTATTTTATATGCCTCTTTGCCATGAACTTTATGCTGGGTCCTCTTCTACCTCTTAATTCACAATGAACTCTAACCTCCATGCCTTTGCTTAAGAAAAGGAGGGAGAGGGGCAGCTAGGTGGTATAGTGGATTAAGCACTGGCCCTGGATTCAGGAGGACCTGAGTTCAAATCCGGCCTCAGACACTTAACACTTACTAGCTGTGTGACCCTGGGCAAGTCACTTAACCCCAATTGCCTCACAAAAAAAAAAAAAAAGAAAAGGAGGGAGGAAGGCATTCTAGGTTTATCAAAGTCATTTGGATACTTCTATCCCTCTTTTATAACCCAACCTCAAAACCATTTCTTCTAGGAAAATTTTTCTAACCTCCCTTGTTAGTAATGACCTTCCCCTTAAAGTTTCACATAACACTTTCTTTTTCTGGTTTATTACTATTTAATGCACTTACCATGCAATATTGTATGTGCATTTTGGTATTATCTCTCCCCCTTATTACACTGTAAACTCCTAGAGAGGAAGGACTGTGGTGTACCTACATCTCAATCAAATGAATCACCTGAAGTAGTTGCATGCATTTGAATCCACACTATTTGGAGTTATAATTATGTAAAACTTGGTCATTGGTTCCATCCCAAAGGAAACATGCAATAAGAATTCAAATACTACAAATACTTCACAGAATTCATTATCCCCACTAATTATGACCTAGCTATATATCAACCCCAGAGCCTAGTTTTTTGTACATGATGGGTACTTCATAGATATTTACTGTTTTCATTTAAGGCCCAGAAAGATGGTGACTGTTGTCTCCACAGAGTTTAGTCCCTGGTGGGGGTAGAGGGTGGGATTTTGTTATTGTTATTATCGGAGGGTGATTATTGCTAAAGTCAAAGCTGGAAATATAAGCAGCTCTCTTTTCTCTCAGCCCTGTGCTCTTTACACTATCTCCTACTCCCCCACTCTCTTGGGCTCATTTTCTGCCCTCCCATGCAAAGGTACTACCCCTGTAACAGGGAACAGGGAAGATTTCTACTCTGGAGGACCTTTAAGCTGTAAAGAAGTAGGAGGCCAACTCAGGCAAGATCCCAATTCAATTCAGTAAATATCAAAAGCATAATTAGCAATTTTTATGCCTGGGGAAAAATGCAGAAAACACATCCTCATTTAAACCTGAGACAATTGGAGTAGACAGAAACTTTGAGGCCTTATTTTCCAAACCACCTAAAAGTTGCTGTGAAGGAATAGCTGGTGATACTTGAAAGGAAGCAAAGAGGTAAGAGTAAGGAGAGAAACATAGTCAGACCAGCACTTCAGGACCACATAAAGGATAAGGGAAATAAGGTAGGCTGGGCTGGGGAGTTCGGCTGGGAGAGAGGAATTATTCCATTGGTAGCTTCCTACTTTGGTTATTCTTTCTAGCCAAGTGTTAAGCTCAACTGTTTTTAGGCTGAAGAAGAATGGTAAGTACTACCAACAACCTCTGAATTCCTATGCCCTGGGACCTACTATGTGCAAGACACAGCAAGATATTAATGTCGCTTGATATTTTTGAATTCTCACACAGTCCTATGAGATAGGTCATTTTGCATTGGGTAGAAGAATGGATTAGCATGGGGTAGGAAAGGAGCCAAATGAACCCCTCAAAATAGTCATTAAGCATTGAGAATAGCCTTTCAGGAGCACTGGTCATTTCTACAGCTGTCCTGTTCAACCGAGCAGATAGATGCTAACAGGAAAGGATTACGTGGAATGTAGAAAGGACTACAGCATTCCCTAAGGAGAAAGGTCCTGTGTTCATATACTGCTACTGTTACTATGTTCAAGATTGGCAGGTGGGGCAGGTGGTGATGGGAAGAACCTGCAGTTAATCAAGCCCAAGGGAAAAGCTTTGTTCAGTCCAACGTTTCATCAGCACTGGGGTCAGGTCTCTGGTCACAGAAGTGAAGAGAGTCAAATGACACCAGCTCAAAATAATCAGGAAAGGTAAACAGCCTCTGTGGGTAATTCAGAATCCTTTCCCCTCCATTACTCCAGCAGCAAAACATATTGAAGGAGCCCTTCAGAGGTTGCAAAGCAATTGCTTCTTGTCTCTGAAATTACTTTGCTGTCTTCTGTGTAAGTCCCTCAAATAACATTAGAGAGCCCCAGCTGTTTAATATCCAACCTGCTGATGGGGAGGATTGCTCATCAAACCTACAGAACAGAAGCGAATTTGGGAGGAGCAGGAGATGATTTCAGGCACAAAGGTTGCAGACAAATGACTACGAAGTCAATTGCCCAACATTAAGCAACAAATATGATTAAAGGCCAGAAAAATAGGACCTGTGAGGAAAGGATGAAGTGATTGGTTTGATTTATCCCTGAGAAAAGAAAATCACAAAGTGTAAGAATATGGAAAGTTCCTAGTAATTGTCTTTGTTCAATGAAGCCAGAACAAAAGGAATAAGACAACATGCTACAGGAGTGGTTTTGAAGATGGGGAGACAATGTGGGTAAAGAGAACTTTCTTTAGATTTAGAAGAGCCAGGTTCAAATTCCACTTTCGCCTCTTACTATATGTAAGGCAAGTGAATCACATCACTTATATATTCCTCAGTTTCAAATATAAAATGGGGGGAGGGGGTGGAGTTGGACTAGTTGATCTTTAAGGTTCCTTTCAACCCTATGATTCAACCTAAGGAAGAACTCCCGTATCATTTTTTCAAGCAACATTTATCAAGCCTCTACTATGCAAAGATATGGGGATTTAAGAGCAGAAACAAAAGCAGCCTTTGCTGTCATTAAGCTTACATTCCACTGAGGGCACAGGACAAAAACAGCACATGCACAAAGAAGCATGAAACAAGGTAGTTTGAGGAGAGAGAAAACACAAACAACCAAAGGGAGCAGAAAAGGTATCATGGAAATCGTAGTAAACTGAGCTGAACCTTGAAGGAAGATAAAGATTCTGAGATGGATTTGAAAGATGTGTTGATTCTCAGCAGAGCTGATGACTTGTGTGAACACAGAGAGGGGTGTGGAATGTTAGAATTATGGAACAGGTAGAAGTCCATTATAGATGTATTGTAAAGTTCTTAAATAGAAACAAGATGAAGTAAGGATTGAAAGGCAGGTTGTGGTAGGACTGAAATGTCAGAAAGAAAAGATCCCAATTTCCCCAAGGATGTGTGTGCTCACCGCTGCAAATTGATTGCATTAGGGGGGTTGAGAGAGGAAAACAATGCAATGGAGGGTTAATGGATGCCCTGGTGAGCCATGAGTAGTGTCTGAGGTGAGCCAAGCTACATGCTTTGTAAAACCCAGGAATGTCTGGGGGAGTGATGAGCAGATTCCCTACAGGAATCATTTTCAAGCAGTAGGACTTATATGCTTCCTCAGTGAAGATTTCAACATCCTCATTCCAGTTTCAGAGAGAAAATTTGCCATGTCTTCCCTTTCAGAGTTATGAGTCCAGAGAAGCTCATTTTCCAAACTATTCTGAGAATAAAAGGATAATATCATACGCATTTGGGAAATGGGTTCTGAGATTGCTTTTCTTTACTTAACACTATTCATCTCTATCCTGGTTAAATGTTTTACTATTTCAATACTATTACTGGTTTGGATTGCTCGATGAGCTAGACCTGAGTTAACTCTAAAAGTTCCAAATATTCTAACTGGGTGGATCAAAGCTATCAAGACAGATTCCATTGAGAATCGACCATGAATTGACTCCAAGTTGAGAAGTGTTCACATCTTGGGCCATAAGCTACATTAACTATGTTCAACATTATCACTGGAGGTTTGTGAAAAAGAAAACTCTTCTACATATACTAAATGTTTATGAAATTGAATTGAGGACAGATTGACTGTCCTCAATAACTGTCATACATGAAAGGAAGGTGGCAATAACATTTCACCAGCTCTATGAAAAACTTGTATAATTTCATTATGGGTTTCATTAGCCAAAGTTTCATTTCCCAAGAACTCATCATAAATGAAGCTGGAGGGAGATTTCATTCCCATGGACACCCGACAGCCAGTTAATGATGGACAATGATCAATCACTAAGTTGTAGCTCGTAGCTTATAGCTTGTAGCTGTGGTGACAATCATACTTTTGTTTAACTAGCTCCCTCTGTCTTCGATCTAAATGTTATTTGTATAACCTGACAGAATTTCATTTATCTTATCAATATTTTAACATGGTAAGGGATCTTAGTGGTCAACATATAGCTGACTCCTTTATCCAAAGACTAGCTGCTACAGCTTTTGACAGCACTCTTTCCACATAATCAAATATAACACAAAGATTCCTCTAACCAGTTATTTCCTTGGGACCAGTAATTATCATGGATTCAGTGAGAGTGTTTAGGGTAATTGAAATTATGCAAATATGACTTGAACCGTTCCCCATTTTTGTGCACACTCTGTTCTTAGACATACAGAGACCAAAAGTCAGAGTAAATTATTGAATTGACAGAATAAATGGTAGTGTCTCAGAAAAATAAATGAGCAACAGAATTATTCTCCTACCCCCTGTCCCTACTAAAAATAAATCTGTGTCATGCCCAGGAGGAACCTTGTTGAGCTTAGTAAAGTTATAGAGTAAAGCCTTTGTACCAGCATTAAGATGTTGCCCTATACAAGGCATAAAAATTCACATTAATTCCATATTTGAAACTTTATTTTGACACTAAGAATAACTTCTTGATGAGATGAGAATGAATACCCATTGTCATCACATTGAGGATGACATATTGAGTGAGGGTATTTAAAGATGTTCATTAAATCATGGCTCTTCATGTACCAGCAAGTTATATAAAAGAATATGAGAAATACCAAAAAACAAAAGTAGAAAGAGAGCAGGCTCAGGTCTAAGATTGGGGAAAACATGCATCCCTTCACAACACTCCAGTAATCTGAATGGCAGCAATGGAGCAGCAATGGTAAAGTAGGAGGTTCCTGCAAGGGGAACCACCAGAAGAGAAGTTCCTTGAGCAATCCTCCTGGATCCTGAAGAGAAGAGTTCCCTCTGAGTTTCTGTACCAAGCAGAACTCTAGGACCAAGCATTAGTTTCCCTGGTTTCCTCCAAGGCTCAGCTTAAAGCCCACCTTCTGTAGGAGCAATTATTAGTCTCCCCAACTACTAAAACCATCTACTTAATATTATCTTCCATCTCTTCTGTATATATCTTGAATGTACCTTCTCCATTAGAATACTCTCCTCAAGGTTAGACACTATGCCTTTTGCCTTGCTTTTCTTGCTTGTATTTGTATGCCCAGTGTTTAACATAGTGTCTTCCATGCAATATACACTTAATTAGTGCTACTTGCCTTGCCTTGCCTTGCCTTGCCTCATTTGTATCCCTAACACTTAGCACAGGACCTGGAAAGTGCTTAATAAATGCCTACTGGTGGACTGATAGACTGGCTGACTGACTGATGCATAAAATATAGAATATAATGTTAATATCTCCTGCTCAAGAAATCATATCTCCTAGTCTCAGGAGTTGGTACCAGGGTGCTTTAGATCTCTGCCACTCTCATGACTCTTCCCCATACCTTTCCCTGTAAACTCAGCCTGCTTCCTAAAACAAATCAGACAATATGAAAATTAGTTCCATACCCAATGGAACCAATGGATGGATGCTGGCAACAGGGCTTCCACCCCCAGGATCTATGGCATCATCTCAGACAACTCCCATGAGGGAGCTCTAGAGTAAAATAAGCACAGACAAAAAGAAGATACAAGTTATCACAACCCTGAGGCCACCTCAAATTTTCTTCTTTTTCTCTACTTGATTTTTTTTATCAGACTCACATCCCTACTGAAGATGATTGAGTGGTGTTTCCTTCTGTTCATCTACTGTTATCACCAGCCATATGATTGCCTAGTCCATTTCTCTGCTTTTCCAAATGAGAAAATAGAGACCCAAAGGTAGGAAGTAAATAGGGGCAGAAATCATCTCATTCCAGAAGTAGGCTCATTCCACTACCCTTGATATAAAAACACATCTCAGGGGATGTTTTTAAAGGGGTCTAAGTAGCAAAGAAGGTAAAAATAAAATACACTTTCAGGGGATGGCCTCAGAATCTCACCTGGATACCCCTAATCTAGACTCTAAATATGCAGCTGATCTGAGTGTTGAAGGGAAATAAGGGATCTAAGAGTCAAGATTAAGGAAGGAATACATTCCTGGCATAGAAAAGGACCCTTGCTAATACTCTTAAGACAGGAGCTGGAATGCAGTTGGATTCCAGAAGCCGTTTTGATGGGAATGTTGAATCCATGAAAGAATACGCTAGAAAGGTAGATTGGAGCTAGACTAAGTAGCTTGTTAGGTGGCACAGTGGGTAAAGCGCTGGTCCTGTAGTCAAGAGGACCTCAGTTCAAATCTCCCCTCAGACACTTGCTGTGTGACCCTGGGCAAGTCACTTAACCCCAATTGCCTTAAATATCTGGGGCTACCTGCAGTCGCATGGATATGGATTTAGATATCAATATTGATATAGATAAAGATATATCTTTTCATTGGATTCAGGTGGCTCTGGAAGGGAAAGTGAGGTTGGTTACCTTGAACAGCCCTTCCTCACTTAAATCCAGTTCAATACAAGTCATGACAACAACAAAAAGCTTGTATTTTGCCCAAGAGGCAGCAGATGATTTGGGATCAGAGAAGTGATATAGTCAGACCTTTGCCTTAAGATGATTTTAGCAGCTGTTCAGAGAATTCAAAGAAGAGAAGGGAGTCAGAGTAGTCTTCCCCCATTAAAATGTAAACTTCCTGAGGATAAAAGATATTTGGCTTGCATGTATTTTGTCCCCAGAGATTAACATAGTGCCTGCACTTAAGAAATGTTCTATCTATCCATCTATGTGCCTACCTGTCTATCAAAATATGGTAGGCAAGATAATGGTCATGTGATTGAAGAGAAGGGAACAGATGTTTGCAGAGTTTGACAAATTATTGGATATGAGAGATCAATTATTTATCAATCACCTCCTATGTGCCAGGCACAGATGTAAGTGCTTGGAAACAAAAAAGAAGAAAAGTACAGTTCTTACCCTCAAAAAGTTTACACTCTAGCAGGAGAAACAACATACAAACACATTTATACAAAGCACACTATATACAGGATAGTGAGTAATTTACAAAGGCAAGGTACTAGGATTAAAAGGGGATGGGAAGGTGGGATTTTAGTTGGGACTTAAAGGAAGCCAGGGAGGTCAAGAGTCAGAGCAAAGGAAGGGAGAGCACACTAAGCATTATAGGCAGCCAGAGAGAATACCCAGAGCTGAGAGATGGAGCATCAGGAACAGCCAGGAGACAAATGTCACTATATCAAAGAGCATATTTCATGGAGTAAGGCATAAGAAGACTGTAAAGGTAGAAGGAGGTTAGGTTATCATGGGCTTGAATGCCAAATAGAAAATTTTATATTTACTTCTAGAGGCAATAGAAAATCACTAGAGTTTAGGGAGGTGACATGATTGGACCTACATTTTAGGAAATCACTTTAGTGCTTAAATGGAAAATGAATTAGAGTGCGAAGAGGCTGGAGGAAAACAGAGCCACCAGCAGGCAATAATCCAGGCCTGAGGTGATAAGGGACTGTACTGGAGAGGTGGCAGTGGCAGAGGAGAGAAAGGTGCATATTTGAGCAATGTAGCAAAGGTGAAATTGACAGGCCTTGACAACAGACTAGATATGGGTGGAAAGAGATAGTGAGGAGTCCAAGATGACTCCAGGTTGCAAGCCTGAAAGAATGAGAGGATGGTGTTGCCCTCTACACTAATAAAGAAAGTAGGAGGGAAGGGAGAGTTTAGGGGAAAAGCTAATGAGTTCTATTTTGGACATATTGAGTTTAAGATATCTATTGGATATCCAGTTCAAGGTGTCTGAAAGGCAACTGGAGATGTGAGATTGGAGGGCAGAAGATATTGAAGCAGGATAGATAGGTTTGAGAGTAATCAGCATAGAGAAAATAAGTAAATGCATAGGAGCTGATGAAATCACCAAGTGAAGAAATATATAGAGAGAAGAGAAGGCCCAGGACTGAACCATATAGGATACCTATGATTAAAGGAGGAAGATCCAGCAAAGGAGAAAGAGGAAAAATTAGTCAGGAGGAAAACCAGTAGAGGGTACTCTCCAGAGAACCTAGAGAGAAAACAGTATCAAAGAAGAAAGAGGGAACAGTGTCAAAGGCTACAGAGAAGTCAAAGAAAATGAGGTGGAGAAAAGGTAATTGGATTTGGCAACCAAGAGATCATTAGTAACTTTCGAAAGGGCAATTTCAGTACGATGATTAAGTAGCAAAGTCTAAGTAGCTTGTAGATGCCTTTTTCAAGGAGTTTAGCTACAAAGGACAGAAGAGCTATAGGACAATAGTTTGGACTGAAGGATCAAGTGAGAAATGTACTGTGCTAAATGCCAAGGATACAAGTAGAAAAGTAAGATAGTTCTAATGGGAAAGACAACATAAGTTAAAGGTTCCATCTGCAAGTCAGATGGAAAGATGGCATTGTCATTATGGTGCAGGGGCAAACAGATGGTAATGCATTGTATGTGTTTCTGATACTGACTCAGGATAGGGTCTTCAGGGCTGCCCACTGGAGTCATATCGCTCCATTCATGACTCTAATCTAAGCAAGCTCACCTAATTGCTGTGCAGTAAAGCAAACACTTAATGTCTTACCTTCATGCCTTGACAAAGGCACATATGCCTGAAATTCATTTCCATCTTTTAGAATTCTGAGCTTTCTCCAAGGATTAATGTAGGCAGTACTTTTTATGAGGTCTTTCATGAGTTATTAGTGCTGTTTTCCTTTTCAATTCATATCGTGTTTATCTAATGTTTATTATTATTACATATTAAATCCCATTTCTAATATTTAATTGATTAATCATACTATTTAAATGTCTCTCCCAATAGAATATAAGTTTAATAAGGGCAAGGATTTTTTTTCATGGTATCCCAATGCTTAGCATGGTTACTTGGAAATACTTCAGTGCTCCAAATTTGCATTGCAGGTATGTAATAAATGCTTGTTGGCTTAATTAAAGGGCTAGGAGACAAATATTGAACCATCAAAGGATAATAAGGAGATAGCAGATGCGGGAACCAGATGAAAGCAGTATCATGAAAGGGATAGAAGGTAGTCAAGAATATCAAAGCTGCAGAGAAGGCAGAGGATGGGGTCTTAGAAAAGGCCTTAGAATTTAACAGTTAATAGATTATAGGTAATTTTTGATAAGATAGTATTAGTCAAGTGATAAGGTCAACAACCAAATTTCAGTGAGTTGAAAAGTAATTAGATAGAGGGGCAGCTAGATGATGCAGTGGATAAAGCACTGACCCTGGATTGAGGAGGACCTGAGTTCAAATCTGGCCTCAGACACTTGACACTTACTACCTGGGTGACTCTGGGAAAGTCACTTACCCTCATTGTCCCACCAAAAAAAGAAGAGTTAGAGAAATGGAATTCAGGGTACAATTAGTATGTTTTAAGGATTCAAGAGAATTGACCATATTCAAAAGCAATGTGGAAGGAAAAGAAAATACAGAGAAATTGAAGGTATAGAATACAGGAGATGAAGAAGCTCATATCTTGTGGCTTTAATTTTTCTAGTAAAATAGGAGGTACCATCTGAGTGGGATAGGGGAAGAGTTTGGAGAAAATGTAGGGGGCTTGAAGGCAGAGTCAAAGTAATAAAAAGTGTGGTAATGTCTATCAGAGAAGAATAAAATGATTGTCCTTCTACAGTGAGGGCCTAGTTGTATTTTGATAACATGAATTTTTAGTGGATGCATTTGGAAATCTGAAGATTTTCTTTAGATATATAAAATGTAACAGCAGAAGGATTAAAGCAGGCAGATAGTGCAGATGACAAAAGGTTAAGGAATGGCAGAGCATGAACATTACTAGGACAATGGGACATAGAATTCAAAGATGGAGGACAATATATAATTGAGCTAATTGACCATATGGTCAAGATTGTAAAGAGAAGAAAGTAAGGCCAGAACAATGGTTATGAACATGGAGGGATAGGGAGAGTGGAAATCTCATTACAGACAAAGAGTATGTTTAGATGAGAAAAGGTTGACAAAGATAGAAGTACATATATTTTCAGAGTTCAGGATTATGGAGGTGGCACAGGTATAGGTGATATTGATATCTAAAAGGTGACCAGTCCTATAAGTGCCTTAGGTGAAATAAAGGCATAAGCAGTGGTAGACTGATAAATGTTTAACTTGATTTTGGGAAGGGAGATGGGAAATGTATGCAGGGCACACTTTTAAGTTTAATCTTCATTATTAACATTTCCATCGCTTATTGTCTAAACAATCAAAAAATAATTAATCATGACTCAATTCGTAGCATTTACCTGTTTCCAAAGTGTTGGGTAGCTAAGTGGAGTAGTGGATAGAGCACTGGGCCTGGAGTTAGGAAGATTCATTTTCATGAGTTCAAATGTGACCCTGGCCAATTCATTTAACCTTGTTTGCCTCAGTTTCCTCATCTGGAAAATGATCTAGAAAAAGAATGGCAAACCACTCCAGTATCTCTGCTGAGAAAACCCCAAATGTGCTCATGAAGAGTTGGACATGACTGAAATGACCAAACAACAAAAATTTTCCAAGGTGTAAATCCTCACAATAAAAAATTAATATTTACCCTCAGGAGCCAATAAAAGTTGACTCCCACTCATAGTGTAGGTCCTGTGAGCTGAGAAGTTTGATCAACTGGAAAGTCACAGCTTTTGAAATATACATGTATCTTCAAGTCTCTAAGCATAAAGACAGACTTAGTAGTATGATCACAACTACCTCCTATAGTTCTTGTGAAGAATCAAATAAGAGCACTTTTTAAACATTAAAGTGCTTTTAAATACTAGTTATGAGGCACATAGGTATCTCAATGAATAGAACACTGGGCCTGAATCAGGAAGACCTGAATTTAAATATATCCTTGGTTACTAGCTTGTGTGACCAAAGGAAAGTCATTTGACCTCTGTTTGCCTCAGTTTCTTCAAATGTAAAATGGGGATAATAAGAGTACCTATCTCCCAGGTTTCCTGTAAGAGTCAAATGAAATAATATTTGTAAAATATTTGCACATAGTACCTTGAACATATTAGGTACTTATTAAATTCTGGTTTCCTTCATTTTATCCTCATAACAACCTTGTAAGATAGATGTTATTATTACCCCTATTTTACAGATGAGGAAACTGAGGCTGAGAGGTTAAGTGACTTGCTCTGCATCACACAGCTAGTAAGCATTTGAAGCTGCATTCAAACTCAGATCTTTCTAATTCTAAGACTAACATTCTATCCATTGCACCATCTAGCTTCATAAGACTTTGAATCAACTATGAAATTCATCGATAAAGACAGGAGAGTCACCTCCAGGTATATTACAATAAAGAGGTTTCATGGACTAGGTGATTTGGACAGGTATAATGAACCTCAAAGGAAGAGGGGTATGAGAGTGATGGTAGCAAAGGGAGGGTAGCAGTGAGGAACAAGAAGCAATTACTTCCCATAGCTTTGTGTTGGTTGGGACTAGAGATATATGAGAAATCATGCAACCTGAACTGAAGAAGGTTGCAAAGGATGCCATGTTTTCTACATAATGGCGCCACCCACTCTGTATCATTCACTAACAGAGAACCTGAAGAAGATAAAAAAGGTCTGGTAGAAATTAACCCAGCCATGTAAGTCTATGGAAACCTTACATCTTTGCCTCCTTCACTTTCTGAGCAATCTTTACGTGTCTGATAGTGCATTCCTTCCCATCCTTTTCCTTTTTTTAATTCTTCAGATCCTACATGACTTCTGTCTTGCTTGGTTGATTCCACTTGGTTTCTATATACTATTCTCCTAACCCACCAACTCAGAGTCCTTGTTCTCTCTATATGACTGATGGGGGTGAAATGTAAAGGATACTGGCTCTACACTGTATCCTGTATAAGAAACATGGTCTCTGGGCTGTGTATTTCACCAGCATCTGAGAATGCACTGTGATGTTTCTAGGGACAAGACAGTGTGGGAGTATAGGTATAGAGACTTATGTAAAAAAGAATTTAAATTAATATAAATGGTCTAGAGCTGGAAGAGATCTCAGAGGCCATCTACTCCAGCCCTCCCATTTCATATATATGGAAACTGAGGCTAGAAGAGATTAAATGACTTGGCCAAAGTCATACAAATAAGAAAACATTGAAGGCAGAATAATAGCATTGACTCTTTCCACTGTATCATACCACCTCCATGCAAGCTGGAAATAACTTCTGGTTCATAAGTAGAACACATACCCAGGTTATGAAATGTTAGGCAGGAAAATCCTTCACCCCTACCCAATCAATAATACTTCCTTCTGTGGGACATCCTTTTATTACACATTTGCCCTTTAACTATCATCCTTACTCTCAACCTTTGGAGAGCCAGTCCTAGAGGTTAGCATGGCATCCATAAAATCTATCCCACAATGAGAGGCTTCTTGCTGCCTCCCTTACTGTTTTGCTCTGACCGTATTGGCTTAGCACTACCATATTCAAAACAAGATTTCCCCAAGCTCTAATAGACAAATCTGCTGATCTGGACACAAAAACCAAAAATAATTTATTCCTGACATTTCCCCCACCCACCCTTGTATACACAATCACTGACTGCTAAAGGCCACAGGAGGCATTTGCCTAGGGAGACTTAGCAGACAGTTCTGTTAATATTTATCAAGAACTGAATGACACCGGGATGGGGAGTTAATTGGAGGGTTGCAAGTTTTCTGAATGACAGTACTTGCTGTCTACCTTAGGACCATGTCAAAATGATATCTGAACTCCTTCATAAAAGTAAAAGCAGGGCAGCTAGGTGGCACAGTGGATAGAATACCAGTTCTGGAGTCAGGAGGACCTGAGTTCAAATCCAACCTCAGACACTTAACACTTATTAGCTGTGTGACCCTGGACAAGTCACTTAACCCCAATTGCCTCACCCCAAAAAATTAAATAAATAAATAAATAAATAAATAAATAAAGAGTAAATGCAGGCATAAACACTCTGTTACCAAAAGGGCCCTGACTCTTCTCCATGAACTCCAAGAACTTCAGACATTTTCTGGGAAGGCTAGTTGTCTCTGAGACACAATAGCTGAGATTTGGTACCTTTTCTATGAATTGACAACTCTTTAGAGCAATGGGTCTCAATAGTTTCAAGTCCATAATGCTTCATTGAAGCAAAAAAGTTTTAATTTTTTTTTAAATTATCAAGCATTTATTTTCTCTCTCCAGTGGGAAAAAAGAAAGAAAAGCAAAACCCTTTTGCATTGACCATGTCCAAAAATATACGTTATTCTGAATCTCACAACTGGTCATTGTGTTGCCTAGAGTTCTTAAATATTTCAAAGTTGTTTTTTCTCTACAATGTTGTTACTGTATAAACTGTTCTGTTGGTTCTTCTCACTTCACCCTGTATCATTTCATACAAATCTTCCTAGATGTTTCTGAAACCACCCTTTTTCCCCATTTCTCATAGCACAACAATATTCCATTACATTCATATACTTCATTCATTCCCCACTTGAAACATACCCCCTTCAATTTTCAATTCTTTGCAACTACAAAAAGAGCTGATATAAATATTTCTGTGCCAATAGGTCTTTTTCCTCTTTCTTTAATCTCTGGAGAATTGGACCAATAGTTGTATCTGAGTCAAAGGGCATTCACAGTTTAATAACTTTATAATCATAATTCAAAATTGCTTTCCAGGAGGGTTGACCAATTCACAACTCCATTAATAGATTTTCCTGTAGCCCCTTCAACATTAATCATTCCTGGGGGCAGAGGGGTATGTGGTGGCTTTTTTTCTTTTGCCAAACTGAACTTCAGGAATACTTTAATTAGCATGTCTCTTGATATTATGGTTGGGAGCATTTTTTATAAGGCTATTGACAGCTTGGATTTCTTCCTTAGAAAAGTAGCAGTTCTATATCCTTTGACTATTTGCAAATTGGTAAATAAATGTTATTCTGATAAATTTGAATCAGTTCCTTACATATCTTAGAAACAAGACTTTTATCAGAGAAACTTTCTGATTTTTTTTTCCAGTTAACTATTCCCTTTCTAATCTTAGCTTCTTTGGACAAAATCATTTTCCTACTACCCCATTTCTTCCTCATTTCTTGGATTAGTTTAGAAAAGCCACATCTGAATCAGCTGAATGGAGAATGATGCTACTAATAAAACATCAATTAAACGCTAACTGCATTGTTGTTAGGATTGTTTTTGTTGTTGATGATGTTTTTGTTTTGCCAATATCCTTTGAATTTTAGGCAAAATCAATAGTTAAACAAATGAACAAAAGATTATTGGAAATAGTTTTGTTGGATATGATCTGTAGAATATATGATATCAAGAAATGAAACAATAACTTTTAAAAAATGCTTTCTATAAATCTAAACTTACCAAATGTATATATAGAAGATGAAAAAAATACAGGTTATAGATAAATACTTAAAAGAGGCAAGGTTCTATAAAGACTCTGTTCATGATAAAGCACAGGATGAACTGAAGCTGGCAATAAAAGCTAGTAATAACAAAAAGAGGCTTTTTAATCAGTATTGTGGAAAAGAGGAGAATCAATGTGATAAGACTATTTTTCTCTGTGTAGATGGAATTATGATAATGAATGATGGATTATGTAGAGCTGCTCAACATCTATTTTACTTATGTATTTTTTTCTATCAAGGAAATTTTCCTTTAGACTGGAAAGGAGAAGCAACATGATGCAGTAGAAAAAAAATAATGAATTTTAAGTAATGAGATTGGGGATGAAATTCTGGCTCTGTTCTTAATTACCCTTGGGACCTTAGACCATACTTTACTAATCTATAAAATGAGTTGGTTGGATACAATGAACCTGGAAGTTCCTTTTAGCTCTGAAACCCAAGATAGTGTTTTAAAGAATACATCTCCCACTCTACTTTGAAGCATACTTAGTCTCTAACCTAGTAACCACATGAAAATTTAGGATTAGTCTTTGAGTCATCAGTTTTTCTAGCTTATCCTATTTGGAGACAATTCATCATCTCCCATTGCAAACCACTGATGAATGGAATCTTCTCTGTGGTTACCAGAAATGGTGACTTAGGATTCCTCAATGTTAGGATTTCCCAAGGCGTGTGGGGTAGAAGAGGACTCATTACATTATTACCCTATGATATAGTAATAAAAATGGCTAGTATATAATTGGTGCAGTAATTAGGAAAGAAGAAAGAGAACACAACTATTCTTAATGAGTTTGAGTCATTAAACTCAGATGAAATATATGCCATGGTCCTGAGAAAAAAACAATGACTGGTGGATATGATTACTGAACCACTATCAATGAACTCTTAAAGATCATGGGCAGCAAGAGGGTTATCAGACCTGGAGGACAAATGTTCCAATTTTAAACAAAGCAAGAAGAATAGAGTCTACAACAGTTTGTTTTATTTCAATTACTTGGCAAAATTATAAAATGTATTATGTTACAAGGATAGTTGTATAAATAATATTTAAAAAGAAAACCATAATTATGAGCTGCCAGTATGGATTCATCTTGAATAGGTTATGCCAAAACAATATTGTGGGATCTGTGGGCCGGCATCCCTCAACTCTGGGATTCCATGAACCAGGCCTGATCTTAGCCACTTTGATTCCTATTGTTCCCACCTATAATTCACTCTGAGAAATCTCCAAATACAGCCTATGTCTAGGCTTTCCCAGAAATGAGTACAAGGGCCCTCTCAGCTAAGTGACCCAGTGGATTGAGCACTTGTCCTGGAGGAAAAAAAAACACAAAAACAAAACCCTGTTTTCATATATGGCCTCAGACAGTTGCTTATTGGGTGACCCTGGACAAGTAACTTCATCTCTTGTTTCCTCAGTTGTAAAATGGAGATAATAATAGCACCTACCTCCTAGGATTGTTATAGAGATCAAATGAGCAAAGCATTCAAAGCACCTTGCACATAGTAGATGTTGAGTAAATGGTTCTTCTCTTCCCATTTCTTATACAAATTCTCAAGGTAGTAAGTATATTTAGCAAGTAAAACACTGCCTTTATTTCATGCCACAGGCATGCAGTAAACACAAAGGACAGTTTCTCAGAGTAATAGCATCCCCCTGTGACTGACTCTCTCTCTCTCTCTCTCTCTCTCTCTCTCTCTCTCTCTCTCTCTCTCTCTCTCTGTATATATATATATATATATATATATATATATATATATATATATATATATATATATATGTATGTATGTATGTATATATATAATCTTTCTCCACATGCCCCAGAGATGAACGATAATGCCACAAAATTAGTCTGGCAGGACCTATTCTGGATGAATTTATGTGGCGTTCCTTAAAAAGGGAAATAAATGAACTTGGTGTTGCTACTTGGGCAATGCCTCAAGTTTTGGATAATGTCCCAAATCTGGTCATTACTTCTACCCCATAAAGATTCTATATAAATATCATTTTATGATACTACTTTCATAACTAGGATTCTTCTTCGAAGGAGAAAAAACAACTTGGACCTTATGCATAGGCAATTCCTCATCCCCCTCAGATACACGCCATCTGAATAATTTACAATAATAGCAATTGGCAAAGTCAGAATCCCTTGCTCCCCAACATCACAGATTTATTCCAGTGCCACCCCTCCTCCTAGCCCTGGGAACGCAACTCAGGAAGTCACTTTTCTCTTAATTGAAGGCTAGATCTAAAACTGTCAATTTTGAGACTACTGGATCATCATCAACATCATGTACCCTAACTGTGGATTTACCCCAATGCACCAGCCTACCTTCCTAGTATCTACACTTTATACCTCTTCATGCTCCTGAGTCCAACCAAGCTGGACTATTTACATTCTTCACATATAACATTCCATCTCCTGTCTAAGAAAAGGAGAACTATCCATCACATATATCTATAAAGAGGCTTGGGATACTTAAAATGGACATTATCTAGCTTAGTCTGGCAGATATCTTGTCACACAGATAATGAAATTTATTTCAAGGTCTTTATTAAGGGGAATGCTGCTGAGAAGCCACACACTCCAATGTGAACATTTACCCTTCCCTCCTCTATTCCCCTCACCCCCAATCACATCACCCCACAGACCTTCCTTCCCTTCATATGTATATACTCTCCTCTTTGCTGTATTTCTTACAGGTGCAGATTTTCTTTATGGGAAAATGTGGAATTGGGACAGAAGTTAAAGGTTCATTCCTGACAAAAAGAAAAGGAGAAAACAGGAAAACAAAGCTTGTAGGCAACAGAAAATGAGAATTGCTTTGTGACCAAAATGGTTTGTGAAATTACTCAAGGAGATTATTTCCAATCTGGGCCAGGCATTTTGGGAATAGTGTGAAGTGGGAAGAATTATTAACAGAACAGTAACTTGAAAAAGAATTCCAGAATACAATTGAGTGTCAGATGGGCAGTTGTTCCTATCTTTTCCTACCACACACCATTGCAGCTTTTCTGATTGCCTAGAGACTGGAGATTTAGTCTAGAATTTATCACATATTACCTTGTAACTTTAGCCAATCACTTCACTCTTATGAGTCTGAATTTCCTCTTATATCAGAAGAAAGTTTCTCCATATATTCCATATACCATACTGAACTCTGGCTACAAAGGATAAGGCTGGCTAGCCAGTGTCATAGCACTTGACAGCAAAGAACAGGGCGGCGGTGGGGGAGGGGGGGGACGGAAATTAGGAAGGAGGAAGAGAAGGAGAATAGATCTTCCTTTTTCCTTCTATATTCGTTTTCTGTTAGAATGTTTTTCCTTATATCAAACCTAACTCCAACTCTTTGCAATGTCTGTGTCTTGCTGCAGATTTCTGCTCTATGACTAAGAAGAATAAGCTAATCTCTCTTCTACAGAAGAGTTCTTTGCATACATGAAGGTAGCAATCATGTTGCTCTTAACTCCTTCTCTTAGTTAAAGGTCACCAATTCCTTTATCTAATCAAACTAACCTTGCTTTTCTTTGCTTATGACATGCTATCTCCCAATTCCTAGCATTTTCTTTTACTGTTCTTGGTGCATGAACACTTTCTACTCATAGTTTACTTCAGATTCAAGCTAAAACTCCACCTTCTGCAAGAAATTTTTCTTTTGAGACTATCTCTAATTTATCCTGTCTGTGTTTGTACATAGTTGTTTGCATGTTACCTGCCCCATTAGATTATAAGCTCTTTCTTTATAATACAGCACTTAGCTTGGTGCTCACAATATAGTAAGTGATTAATAAATTATTATTGACTTGATTTGACTAGAATGGAGATACTAATACTTACACTGCCTACCTTGTAGCAGCATTGTGAGAGAAACCCAAAGAATTTTTTTCAAAGCACTTTTTTATTTGAAATGAGATGAATTTAATCTTTTTTTTTAAAAAATGAATCTAATCTTGAATCAAACACTAAGAGGTGAAACCTGAGCTTGATGGTGGGAAAAATATAATGGAATAATGGCCTCTGGTAAGCCTGTTTCCCCCATGGAACCCGAAGATGATCTCTGACTCAATGAGGTCCTGTTCCATTTCTCCTCCAGTCCTGGTCCCAGTCCTCTCTCAAACTACCTCCTCCAAGCTATGTTACACAAATTCCTCCCAATCCTTTTTTTTTTTTTTGCCTAGAGCCTTATGACAGAGAAGCTATGCTTTTTATTTCCCCCTTGCCTGTTCTGTCACTACTATCCAGATACATTAAAAATGGGTCTCACTGAAGTGTCCTTGAGAAGGACATCCTAGAGTTTGTGTCAATGAAGTCGGCCTCCATGCTAAGGCATCATTTTCAATGAGGTCTACTTGCCTTCTGCTCCCTGTAAGAAATATCCTAAGAAAACAGAAGGCTCATAAATAGGCAGTGCTATCCTCATACATCACTCTGCAGTGTATACTTTATTAAATTATGGCAAACACAAACAATATTTATAAATCATTCCTCTTATTTGACAACTTCCACTGACAAATGTTCTGATATAAGTATAGAGAACTCATTCTTTTCCTATGCTTCAAGGTATGTTCCAGAATCATTCATCCAAGCATTCAGTAGATATTTTTTGAATACCTATGACATGCCCAGTATTATTTTAGATGCCTTGGAGGACATAAGAGAAGTAATTGACACTATCTCTTGTATAGAATGGTGTAATAAAAAGGAGTGTTGGGCTGGAAGGCAGGAGAACTAGGTTCTAGCTCCAAGTCTAGATATTGATAGTCTAAATTCCTAGTGTCTCAAACTTCTCACCTCCCATGTTCTATTCATCTGCTCAACCTCAGCTACACACAAGGAATGCCATATTCTTGATCACTCAAAAGTTTTCAAATTCCATGATAGGAACTTTGAAATTTATTTATTTGATCATAAGCTCCAAACACTCCACTTCTCTCTGTGTTTTATTCCTTCTAAACCTATTTTCTTCCTCAATGTAACTTCCAATTCCTCTATGTCTCAATACTTTCCCAGACCATCATTCTCGTTCTAGATATAACACTTAATGAACCAGTTAAATTCTGAAGTATCCTCTGTTCCCAAATCACTTTCCCCTTTTACTGCCCATGCCTTATCAAACTCCAACCCTGGATTCTTCCTACCATATACCTCCTCAAGAGCTACTCCCATGCTTCTGAATGGAACTGGAAGAAATCACACAACAGTGTTGATTGAGTATATTACAAATTAAAATTATCCAAACTTAACTAATTGACTCAATTGGGATTGGATAAATTACATTTATAGTTAGTCCAGTCCAGCAGCTAGCACTCATTTTTATTCCTCCCTAATTTATTCTCCATTCCATTTGCCACAATTGTCCTTTCCCTTTCCAAAGATCCATCTTCCATATAGCTGCCCAAATGATATTATTAAATCACAAATCTGACCAAGTCACTCTTCTGCTCAAAAAATTCAAATAGATCCCTATTACCTCTAGAATAAAATATAAAAGTTCCTCAGTTTATCATTTAAATCCCTTCACAATATGGCTCTAAACTACCATTCCATACTTTAAGATTCAAACCTTCTCTTCTCATTTCAAGTATCCTAGAACACTCCTCTCCCTCACCCTCTTAGATGAGTACCATGCCTCACATTTTACCTAGAAAATCAAGGCAATTAATCTTAGTGATCCATTTTTTTCTCCTCACAACCCCATTTTACTCCGATCTCTGAGGAAGAGGTGGCCCTTCTCCTTACTAAGGCCAACCAACCCTGGTACTTATACCATTTATTCCATCCCCTCCTATCTTCTCCAGTAGAATTTACTTACTATCATCTCATTTTCCCCATATGATCTTCAATGCCACTCAGTCTCCCATATCCTTCATTGTAGCCTATACACATGGCCAAGTTCCCCCATCTTCACCTAGCCTATGTAAACTCTGAAGCATTCTTATCCCAACTCCTATTCTCACAGATATGTTGAGTCCCCAGAGCTTAAATGGCTCAGAGTTCCATGGGCTGGGATGATTTCCTAATACTATCAGCTTGAGCCCCCAACAATGTCCTTTCTCCTAAGGCTATCAGTTAACAATCAATTTAGTGAACCAGGCCTCAACTTTTAGAAATGTTGTAGTAAGGACAGTTATTACAAAATATTCCTCCAAAATTCAGTCACATACTCTCCCATAAATACATACAAGAGCACATACATGTTCAGAGGGTAAAATATCTTTTGGTCACTGGAAATTCTTTTCTCCAATTCATAGGCTATTGAAGAAGTTCTCTTTATGCATAGTGAGTCTTTGTCCATTTGTCCTTGGCTTCTGATGGAGACATTGCCACCAGTGGATCCAAGGATACCACTAGGACATTGATGAGAAGATGGAAAGTTAAAAATTTTCCAGAGCCTTTGAAACTTCAAAGTTCCTTCTTTGAGCAATTAGCATGGGGAGGGCACCAAATGGAGAGAAGAGACATGGCCAAGGCTGAAGCTAAGGTTTTTCCTTCTCCCAGGCAGTTCCACCTAAGAAATATTTTGTAAAACCACACTTACTTTAATTTCTAAAATAAATTCCCATTCCAGCTAACTTAACACTTTTATACCGGACTGAGAGGGTATAATGAAATTCAATAACCAATTGGAATAGAACTTGTCTCTTGATATTTCACTTCATCAAAAGTCTTTCAATGGTGTTTTTCTCACAGGATTAAGATGTATTCTCAAATCTTTAAACTATAAGGCCAAAATGGGGTTGGGTACTTTCAACCCCATCATTACTCTTAAAAACCCTTACTAGAGCCTACTATATTGGTTAGTCATTATCCTACAACTCTCCCTTTCTTAGCCCATTTGCTCTAAAAAGTCATGTATCACTGATGCCTCCGCTTCCTCTCCACTTGTAGTAACCCTTTACAAGTTGGTTTCTGACCACATCACTCAGCTGTTCTCTCCAAAGTTACCAATGGTCTCTTAATTGCCAAATAGAATGTCATTTTCTCATTTTTTCATCCTTCTTGACCTTGCAGAATTTGACAGTGTTGATTGTTCTCTCCTCAGAGAAAAGTGGAAGAGCTTGCTAATATGTTTGTTCGTGAGTCTATGTGTTCAAATGTGAATAAATCTATATATACATAGTAGTAGTAGTAGTAGGCCTCCACCAGTCATGGATGACCATGGATCAGCGCCTTGAAGAGCCACAGGCCACAGTGTGGCTGTGCAGTCGGATACGGAAGCCGCCACTCCTGAGTGACTGATAACTCGTAACTGCCGCACCCCATGTTGTATCTGCCCCATGAGGAGTAGCTGGAGTGTCCTCTCCAGGGCACTGGCCTAGGTGGATCAATATGGAAAACAAGCTATTGCCCATGCAGCAAGTTTCCTCTCTCCACAACATTGGTGGATCCAAAGGAGAGGCAGAGCCAATGCAGTTTGGCACCAGTGCTGCCACAGGAGTTGCCAAAGGGATGTGATGTCCAACATCCAACTCTCCTGATTTTTCCTCAGGGTTAACTCCTGAAGCCTTTCCCATATATGGGTATAGCTGCAAGGCAGTGGAGGTTTAAAATCAGGGTTCCTTCCCCTAGGCGAGTTGCCTGCCTAGGGCGATGAGCCCTACCTGCCTGAAGTGACTGGTTTTAAGGTGCCAGTGACTCGCCTTCACCCTTTCTCCTGTTAGTGGAAACAGTTCCACCACAAGGAGGCCAGGAGTTGGGCTTCAGTTGTCAGAGGCTATTTGTTGTTTCACAACAAGTTAATATATATGCATATGTGTATAATATATATGCATGTGTGTATGTGTGTGTGTGTATATATATATATACATATATATATACATATATATATAATGGATTACATGACCTATTTTTTCATTCAGATGCAAAATTAAACCCAGGTCATTTAAAGAATTTTAATTATATAGGTATGAGAATTGAATGAAGGTAGAATCTAAAACTGGAAGGGAGCGTAGGATTCCACCACCCTCATTTTCCTTATATGTGTGCATATTATTTTCCATGGGAGAATATAAGCTCTTGAGGGTGAGAATGGTTCATGTTTGTCTCTGTATCTCCAGTATGTAGCAGCTTTTGGCACATGGTGGGCATTAAATAAATGCTTGTGAATACTCTCTGGTTTCTCTTGATACTGCTTTTTCCTGGTTCTCATAGATAAAAGAATAAGACAGTAATACAGATAACTTAGTATAAGTACATTTTTAAAAGACCTATGTTATATACACAGTTGTGTTTAATGGTAGCCATCTGAGGGGGAGGGAAAAAAGTAATTTTTGTGATAATTTTGTTGTATATTTGAAAGGAATAGCAAATTGTGCATAGTTACAAGTACAAGCATCTTTTTTATTATACTATGTTATGGAAATACTTGTTTTATTCCGTAAATTAAAAATTATTTTCTAAAAACCACATATAAGGTCCAAAGGGTAAGTCTTTTACCCACTTCAAGTAAGATTACATGCCACAGGACATAGTTCAAAGATGGAAAAGACACAAAGACCTTGTAGTCCAAACTCCTTTTACAATTGAACCAGAGAGACTAAAAGAATTTGAGAGATGGGAGGAGCCTCAGGAACCATGTGTTCCAACATATTCAGAGAAAATCTCTATACTGTAACCTCACTTCAACTTTCCCTGCCCCCAAACCTCCCTCCAGCCAATGCCTTCTTCCCTTTTCCCTGATTGGACAGACACTGAATCCCCATTCTTATCTCTGCCAGAGGAAATCTAGGAAATCTAGGAAATCTCTTCTCTTAGCCTTAGACCAACTCTCTTTTCCCAATGGTGCTGGGCTGCTCTGGCAGGGGTGATACCTTGATGCATCCTAAGGTTTCCCAGACCAACTTGCCCTTTGGCCTATAGCTCATTTTTGTGGCTTCCAAAACTTTTCCATGCATCTTCCAGCTGAAGTTTCCTATGATGGTGTCTTTTTTAATGAGAGTCAAAGTTCCTTGACTAAAAGAACTGCCTTCTTCTATTTGCATCCCTTGATCTTAGCACAGTGCTTTACACATAGTAAACACTCAAGCAGTTCCCCTGCCCCCTAAATTTATTACTAGTTAAAAGAAGCCATTCAGCCTCTCTAGGCATCCCATTCCACTTTTAGAAAGCTTGTTGTTAGAAGGCTATTTTTCTTTCCTTGACATCAAGTTTAAATTTGTTTCATTGCCATTTCCACTTTTTCCTATTTCTGCCCTCTAGAAAATAATATCCCTTATGCACCTCAACATAAGTTTTGTGTCTAATGAAACTTAGATTGATCTGAGGACTCACGACAGCTCAACCTTGGATTCTTGATGCATAAGTTTGCAATGAAAAATGCAGGGAGTCACATAGCACACCTAGTCCTGCTGTCAGATGGCTTTGTGACCTTCGGAAAGTCTCTTCTATTTCATGCCTGTTTTCTCATCTGAAAAATTAAGAATTGAAGCACATGATCCCTAATGTCTCTTCCAGCTCAAAAATGTCTATGGTTCTATAATTAATCTTTCTGAACCCAGAGAAGAGGTCAGAAAAATTTCTATCAATAAATCTATGCCTTTTTCTTGGATCCTAGTCACCTTGAGTTTGAGGGAAGGGACAATAGTTGCAAGGGGGAAAAGATGGAAACCACAAGGGAGAAGTAACTGTCTGATTACTTGACCTGAGGACTCTCAGGCACCACTCTTACTACCTAATCAATGATGTATCTTAGAGTTATAGAGTAAGGCCACTGTATACTTAAAGCAATTTTTACTAAATGAGAATTTTTGACTAACTAGAAATTGGTTTCCCCTTAGTCCTTTTTTCTCCCATCATAGGATACAGATAGGGATAGGGATAGGAATCAGATATATTATTTCATTGGTATAGCAAATTTCCAAGTAAGAAAACTATCTCTACCAATGCAGGCCAGCATCTTCTCTGCAACTTAGTCTTAGAGAATTGCCTGGGAGTAGTGACAGATTAATTGACTTGTCCAGAGTCACACAGATGGCATATGTAAGGGGAGGAAATTGAACCCACATCTTCCCAGCTTCAAAGCCAACTTCCTAGATATTACTACCACCACCTCTCCCAACATAATACACATACACATCTATATCTATATCTATCTATCTGTCTATATCTACATATAAAATGTATGTGATGTATAAGATTTGAAAGACATAGTTTCTGAATAATTAATAAAAGGGGTGAGTGGCACTCTTAAATGCCAAAGACCCCTCACAGAATCCATTCAATACTTATGTGCCCTTGGAAGCCTGGGTGTTCCTAAAGAATAAATATTATAATAAGAGTTGGACCCATTTTAGTGTGACTTTGATTATTCTCCTCCCAGACCACATATAGCCTTGGGAAATTTAGACAAAGAATCAATCCCCCAACAGAGCCTGGATAGAATAAAATGGGCTTCCCCACTTGGATGGGGTCTGAACAAGATTGAGGAGAAAGTTAATCCAATCTCATTACCAGCAATGTGTCTTTCAGATTCTTACTTGACCTAGTAGAGAATGAGAAGATAGGAAAGGAAAAAACCCTGGATATCCCCAATAATTTGTTATTTAATAATCATTTCTCTCACATATACATATATATATATATATGCATATCTATATATTATGTCATCTATATTTTTTAACTTTGTATGTTTATTTGTATTATGGAATCAAACCATAGTTACCCCCTCCCTATCACCAATATTCCTTTGGATCTGTGTTCATTTATGTGAAGGAAGAAAAAAAAAGAATTTTTGAATACCTACTATGTGCTAGGCACATGCTAAGTATTTTACAAATATTATCTCATTTGAGCCTCACAACAACCCTGGGGGATAGGTGCTATTATTTCTCCATTTGGCAGTTGAGAAAATTGAGACAGTAGAGGTTAAATGACTTGTCTAGGGTCACACAGCTACTAGGTATATGAGGGTAGATTTTAATACAGATCTTCCCAACTCCAGGTCCTGCATTTTACCTAGTGTTTCACCTAGCTGCTTCAGTAATGCTTTGTGGGTTATTTCTCCAAGCATATCAAAAACCTATCCACTCATGCCATGTCTGCACCCTTCCATAATTCAACCCTAAAGATCCACCCAAAAATTCCAGGAGCTTCCTGGCTCTCTACCAATTATCCCTTGCTCGTGCCAGTTGTGCCCATCTGATTTGGTTTTACATTTCTTTGCTGACATCTCCACTTCTGCATAAGTCCTTGTTTAAAATGTAATAAGTAAATTGTAGCCTATTTATATCTACCATGCACCTCTCCATTGCCCTTTGGGTGATCCCCAATTTAAATATTCAAAAGTCCATTAGTGTGAGTATAAAAAAGAGCCATTGCTCCTCTGATGTCTTGACACCATGAGACACTGGTTACCCAGAAATTTTTTTAGTATCTGGTTTGATTTCTCAATGACAAAACAGCTACATTAAAGTTACATTATTAGGGCAGCTGGGTGGTGCAGTGGATAAAGCACTGGCCCTGAATTTAGGAGGACCTGGGTTCAAGTCCAGCCTCAGACACTTGACACTTACTAGCTGTGTGGCCTTGGACAAGTCACTTAACCCTCATTGACCCACAAAACAAAAAAACAAAAACAAAAACAAAGTTACATTATCAATGAATAAGAAAAGGAAAATTAAAGAAGAAAAGTTATTGAGTTTATAAGTAGAGATTTCACAGCTAAATCTGAATCTAATGGGTCACAATACTTACAATACTAGTCATTCTTTAGGACTTAAAACCACAAAAAGATTTCTTTCTGTTGACTCTTGGGTCTGAAATAGAGTTGTTTTCACAAAGTTGCTGGATTCCCCATCTCCTAAAGAGTTAGAAATGTAATTGAGCAGAGCTCAGACAAGGGCTAGGCAATATAAGAAGCTGCCCAGGGCACAGGGGATGCAATCTTTTTAATATTGCTTTTGTTTGAAACAAATATATAATACTTTTAAATTACACTATCAGCATCTAGGTATGTGCTTGTGATAAATCAAGCTGAGTATTTTACAAAGAAAGAAAGCTCAAAGCCTCCAATGGACAAACAATTATACACATGAGGGCATAATTTTCAAACCTCACCTAAGGCACAAAAATGCAACAGGGAAGCCAAACATTTTTTTAAATGCCTTCTTTTGCACATCCCAGGAAAAAAAATGATCTTGTTTAGAGAGACTAAGGGGATGAGGCAGATTAGATGCAGAATAAATACTGAAACTCAAGGTTTGCTTTGAGTAACCCACTATTCAGATAATAGAGAATACAAAATATTCCCCTTTCCCACTGGCTATCTCATATGTTTAACAAAGATCCTTGTACGGTCAGATCTGGCTTCTAAAAATCTACTTGACATTAGTGTTTACTTTTTCCCTCCTCTTTCCCCTTAAAGTTTTTATAGAACAATAGAATTTGAGAATTTAAAGATCTCTTTTAAAATTGCATTTCTGCCTTTAGGTTTCCCATTTTAACTGATTTGGAGAAGTGGGTTTGTGTCCTTTTCTCCTTTTTGTACCCCTTACATTAACCATTTTCTACCACCAGCACTCTTGCTTTCCTGAGACACAACTCTCATGCATTTGGGGTACTGTCTGCCTGCTCCAATTGTCCTAAGTGGGTTATTGAGGGACAGACTGTATACAGACACACCAGCCACACACCCCAAATTTAGTAAATGGGCTGTGACTGTATCTGATCAGGAGACATTCTCCAGGGCGACAGCCTGGATTCTAAGACTTGAGCAAAAGTGGGTTACTGTGACTGACTCCCACTGTAGCACAAAAGTTAGTAAAAAGAGAGAAGGAAGTTCTGAAACTTATTTCCACCTGAACTTTATCCTGGTGGGAGAAGCAGAATCTGGGGACTCTAGAAAAACTAGTAGGAAGAGAATAACAATAGAATGCAGTCTCTTTGAGGACAGCGAATGTTTCATTCATGTCTTTTTATCTCTAGAACCTGGCACATTTATTTATTATTTTAAATCCTACTTGTACTTCCATCAGTTCAACAAAATTTCAGTGAGAAAAAATGGTTGGTTGTTTCAGTCCTGTCTGATTCTTTGTGACCCCATTCTGGGTTTTCTTGTCAGAAATGGCTTACCATTTCCTTCTCCAGTTCATTTTACAGGTAAGAAACTGAGGCAACCAGGGTTAAGTAGCTTTCCAGGGTCACACGCATAGGAAATGTCTGAAGCCAGATTTGAACTCTGGAAGATGAGTCTTCCCTACTCCAGGCCCAGTGCTCTGTGTTCTGTGGCCCTATATAGGAGACTGCCAATACCTAGGTGTATGAAAGTATCTATATGCACACAAATGTACATTGTGACATATGCCTTCTATTTTGCAGTCATCTGCAAAATCAACAATCAGGTCAGCTGGATAGCCTGCAGCAAACTATTTTATTACACATAAAAAGATTGATTGAGGGTAGTAATTAGAGGATTTTGAGCTGGAAGAGAATTTAGAATTCCATGCTCATTTTATTTATATGTTAACATGTTTTTCCTGAGCTCCTTGAGAGTGGGTACTATTTCATTCTTTAATCTCTGTATTCTCAGCATTCAACATAAGCTCCTAACACACAGTAGGTATTTAATAACTGTTTGTTGATTGATTGATAAGGAAACAAAAGCCTAGAAATATAGAGTACTTTGTCAAGGTTCCTATTGGTAATAAGCAGCAGAAGCAAATTTGGTACTCTTCCCATTATAGCAAACTGTCTTTGAGTTAATTAGATATACAAGGTCAAGTAGGTGATGAAAGATAAAAACCATTGAATAAATTTCTAGTCAAAGTAAGATCAGCGGTGAGAGTGCCCAGTTGTTCTGTCTTTACTTCTGGTCATTGGCCTGACTGGGACAGAAAGACTTTTTTTCCATTTGCAGCAATCAATACCTTAGTCCTATTGTTGCCCTATGGACATTTGTACCCCTTCCATGGGATGCTAGTCCTGATATGAGACAGAATCCCTGAGAGGAAGAAAGGCACCAAAAAGGACTTGCAATGGAAGAATTGTTTCCACGTTCAACAGTTCTAAGACAGCTACAAAACGCTTTTTCCTTGTGTCTATGCAGAGACTTCTTGGCCTGTTGCTCAGTATCAGCTATGAGCCACAGAAATGAATTTTGGAGTAATAATGAAAAAGAGATAACTCTTGAACTCCCCCCCCCCCGCCTTACTCTTTAAATCTGTTTTCTATCCTGCTTTTTCTCCAGTCTGCTCTAAAGCTCCCTGTCTAAATTCTCTTTGTCACTGAAAAAACAGGTCGCTCTTCCAATCTCCTGACTGACTCAAATATTATGACCCTCTAACCTAAATTCTCTGAGACCTAGGATTTTTCTGTGCCCCACTCTGACAAAAGCTCTCTTTGTCATCTCTGGACTTTGGTTGGCTACACAAGTCTTAACTCATTTTTTTCTTTATTCTCCCCAGAACAGATAACTTTGAGGAAGAGATAAAGGGAGGCTAAACCTGTAGTTTCATCTGTCTGTGGAATTCCTTTTATAAAACTTCCCTCCACCAATAAAGCTCAGCAAATATTCTTCGGCTGATGATCTTGGAAAGATCCTTGGGGCACTAAGAGTTTGTGACAACTAATATGGGTCAGAGGCAAACAAATGGTTCCTCACTCAAATTTTAGCTCTCTAACTGCTACACTGGAGTACCTCTCTTACTAATTTAATTGAGGAAATGTTTAAGTGTTTGCTGTATGCAGAACATGGTTTTAAACCTTGGACTTCTTGAATTGAATTTGGACATCCTAAATCTAACATGTCCAAAATTGAATTCATTATGCCCCCCCCAAAAAAAACAAAAAAACTATCCTCTCTTCTAAACTTCCTTTTTACTGTTGAGGGTGCCTCCAACCTCCCAGTCACCTAGGATTTCAACTTCCTTGACTCTTCATTCTCTCACCCCACTCCCAATATTATATTTCTTCCCAAGGCCTGTTGATTTTACCTTTTGTGCATTTCTTACTTAGACCCCTTTTTATCATCTGACACTGCCATCATCCTGGGACAAGCCATCATCACCTCATGTCTGGACTATTTAATAACCTACTTGTTGGTCTCCATGCCACAAGTTTCCCCCCATATTCCAGTGTATCCTCTACTCAGCCATAATAGTGATCTGCCTAAAGCCCAGGTTTGAAGGTGTCTCCTTCCTACTCAATAAACTCTGGTGACTCCTCATCTTCTCTAAAATCAACAATGGCATTAAAAGCCCTTCGGAGGGGCAGCTAGGTGGCACAGTGGATAAAGCACTGGCCCTGGATTCAGGGGGACCTGAGTTCAAAGCCAGCCTCAGATACTTGACACTTACTAGCTGTGTGACCCTAGGCAAGTCACTTAACCCTCATTGCCCTGCAAAAAAAAAAAAGCCCTTCGGAACCTGTTCCCTATTCACCTTTCCAGTCTTCTTATACTGCACCCCACCATAAAAATTGTGATCCATTGAGTGGGTTCCTTGTTATTTCCTGACTCCAAGTCTTTTCACTGGCTGTCTTCCATGCCTGGAATATTCTCCCTCCTCATCTCTGCCTCTTGGCTTCCCTGGCTTCCTTCAAACTTCAGCTAAAATTTTACTCTCCATAGGAAGATTTTTCCAATCTCTATTCATTCGAGTGCCTTCCTTCTGTTGATTATTTACAATGTATTCTGTACATAGCTTGTTTGGACATAGTTGTTTGCATACTCTCTCCCCTATTTTTCTGTGACCTCCTTGAGAGCAGGGGCTGTGTATTGTCTTTTTTTTTTGTCTTTTCCTTTTTCCTTTTTCTTTTTTGTATTCCTAACACTTACAACAGGGCCTGGAATATAATAGGTGCTTAGTAAATGTTGTTGACTCAGTGTCAGTGCCTCTAATTGGCATTCTATTGAACACCTATATGTGTATATATATATATATATATATATATATATATATATATATATATATATATATATATATATATATATATATATATAAACAGATATGAGAGAAAGAGGAGAGAGAGAGAGAGAGAGAGAGAGAGAGTGAGTTACCTTAGGGAGCTAATGAGGTCTGACTTGTCTTATAAATATCCTAAACACATGTACAAAAATGAACTCATTATAATTCCTCCAAAAGTCTTCCCATTTCCTAATTTCCCTAGTATGGTCAAAAAGAAACAAACAAAAACCTCCACTATTCTCTCAGTCATCAAGGCTCACAACCAGAGTGTCATCCTCAACTCTTCATTCTTATCCTCCATATCAGATGTGCTGCCAAGACAAATAGATTCTACCTTTCCAACATCTCTCCCCCCCCATCCTCTCATAATGCTACCAACCCCAGTACACCTTGCTACTACCTTATCACTTCATGCCTGGACTATTGCAATAACCTGGGGTCTCCCTCCCTCAATTTTCTTCCCTCTTCAGTCCTTCTTCCATTTAGCTATGAAAGGAGTTTTTTAAAAAGTTGAGCTAACCTCAAGTCAGACTTTGTTACCTCTCTATTAAATAAACTCAAGTGGCTCCTTATTACCTCCATGATCAAATATAAAATCTTCTATTTGGTCTTTTCAAGTTCTTCATAACATGACCCTCTCCCACCTTTGCAGCCTTCTTGCACCTTAATTCTCTATGATTTCATGAAATCAATCACCTTGCTGTGCCTCAAACAAGCTATCTCCTGGCTCTGTATAATTTTTATGGCTATCCCTCCTGCCTTTCTTTCCTCAGCCCTATCTCTAGTTTCCCTGGCTTCTTTCAAATTTCAGATAAAATCCTACCATCTGCAAGAAACCTTTCCCAGTCACACTTAATGCTAGCACCTTACTCTGAGATTTCCAATTTATCCTGTATATATAGTATATAGTGGTTTACATGCTGTCTCCCCCCTTAGATTACCCTTGAGGACAGGCACAGTTTTACCTTTCTTTGCATCCTTAAAGCTTAAGACTTTGGTGGGCATATAGTAAGTATTTAATAAATGATAAATTAATCTGTACATTTGCCATGTCCAAAAATCATCATTTGGCTCCTTGAGTCCATTATTCCTCTGTCTAGAGATGGACAGTATGCTTCATGAGTCCTCTGGAATCATGTTGGGTCAGAGATCTTACAATTTACAGGGTGTTTTTTTTCTTTACAGTATTGATACTGTATATACTATTCTCCTACTTATTGTACTATGTATCAACTTACACAAATCTTCCCAGAGTTCTCTGAAGCCTGTCCTTTCATTATTTCTTATGGAACAATAATATTTCATTACCTTCATATACTACAATTTATCAGTTAATCAACAAACATTTTAAGAGTTTACCATAAATTTTTTCTGCAAAGAATTTTCCCCAGTTAACTATTTACCATTTAATTTTATTGGCAATAATTTGCGTGTAAAGACTTTTCACATTTTAAATGTTCATTTTATCTTATAAGTTCTTCTCTATTCTTTGTTTGCTCATGAATTCTTCCCCTATCTGTAGCTGTAAAAATGTATTTTTCCTTTGCTCCTATAATTTGTTTATAATGTGAACTTTAAAATCTAGGTCATTTATCCATTTAGAGCTTATTGTGGGAGATACTAGTCTAAATCTACTATCTGCCAGACTGCTTTCCAATTTTCTCAGAAGTTTTTGTCTAAATAGTGAGTTCTTACCAAAGTTGATGTTTTGGGGTCTATGAAAGGTTATATTACTTTACATCTGTTTGTTGTGTATCCAGCCTATTTCACTGATCGAATTTTCCATTTTTAGACTATACAAATAGTTTTTTAAGTATTTTATTATTTTCCAGTTACATATAAGGATAGTTTTCAACATTTGTTTTCACAGGATTTTTAGTTCCAATTTTTTTTCTCCCACCCTCTCTTCCCTCCCTTCTCCCCAAAACAGAAAGCAGTCTTATATAGGTTATATAAATAGTTTTGATAATTATTGCATTTTAGAACAGTTTGAAATATGGTACTTCTAGGTCCCCTTCCTTCTCAATTTTTTTTTTTGTGTGTGTGGGGGGCAATGAGGGTTAAGTGACTTGCCCCAGGTCACACAGCTAGTAAGTGTCAAGTGTCTGAGGTTGGATTTGAACTCAGGTCCTCCTGAATCCAGGGCCAGCACTTTATCCACTGTGCCACCTAGCTGCCCCCTTCTTAATTTTTAAAAATTATTTTCATTTAGAATTTTGACTTTGGGTTTCTCCAGATAAATTTTGTTATTTTACCAGCTTTTTCATAGCTTGTCATGGCATTAAATAAGTAAATTAATTTAGGTAATATTGCCATTTTTCTTATGTTGATACATGCAAAACATGATAGTTGTCAATTTATTAAATTTATCTTTATTTCTGTAAAGAGTATTGTGTGGTTGTATTCATATAGTTCCTGTTTTTCTTGGTAAGTACTCAAATATTTTGTGCATCCTGCAGTTATTTTGAATTGAATTTTTAAAGGATAACACATGAGTCTAGATAGCAGGGGAGGAACAAATAGAGATTGAAAATTAGAGTTATTCATTTATTAGCAGTGAACAAACATTAAATAAAAATATGCCCCTCTCCAGTAATGGAATTTCTTTGTCTCCTTGTTTCTGTTATTTGCATAGCCTCACTGTTCTTAAGAGCTTAATTCTACAAAAATGTAACTAGAATAAAGACCTCTACTCAATAGGGTCCTATGCTGGGGCTGCACATCTTCTAACCCAGCTCTCACTCATAGAGTGTGACCACTAAATCCTTTCAGTCTTCTAAGGTTATCAGTATTACCGGGGAGGGAGGGGAAGGAATAGTTCTAATGATATAAGTCCACACCAAGCTTTCCACCATTATTATTAATTAGTATCAATTAGTCAGCCAGACCTAATGAACTTTTGGAAAGGAGTAGTTACTAAGTTGGTTTACTTGGTAGAACTATTATAAACCCTATATTATTATATTCACCCTAAAAGTCTATGGCACCCTCCCTCTAGCACATATAGAATACAGGGGAATAAGGGCTTATGGTTAGACAACACATGTGGCAAAAGAGCAACTCATAGATTCTATAAATCCCTTTTCTGGAGTCCTCAAAGGTTTGCTTTGGTGTGCTGTGTTGTAGCTTTTCTTCTAGGCTCTTGGAATAGCCTTGAGACTGCTTTCCTCATTGTGTCCCACTCTGTCCTTTGATTCTAAAGCAAACACTATTATCAGCCATTCTGGGAATCCTGCCAGGATTCTGGAGGGAAAAAAGTCTTAATCCTCCAAACCCTTCAAAGTTTACGAGGCTCCTCTTGCCAAGGTGGGGGAGGGAGGGAGATGGAGGCTAAAGCTGAGGCTGAGGTCCATGGCACCCAGGGACTTAGCTGGAATTCTCTACTGACAGGCGTTGAATTCTCTAACTAGCTCTGTGTTTTTACACAGGCTTCAGATGATATGAGCCAATCTGAACAGATTTCTTGTCTCACCTAAGCAGGTGTCCAGGTCTCATTCACACCTAGTGAATAGTCAAGATATGTTCTCACCTGATTGCTAGCTCAGGGTTAGCATCCTGACACTTTAAATAATGTAGAGGTGATAGTTTTTATTTGTTTGATTGACCTCCACCCTCACAGTGCCATGCAGGCAATAAACAAAAGCCTTCATTGCCAGATTTATCTTCATTTATGTAACTATTTGCCAGTGCCACCCAGGGGATCCTCCAGTTTGTCCTCCACTCACAGACTTTTTCTAGAAATGCCTCTCCCACTGGTTCTTCTCTAATCTTGCTCCCTAAGACAAGCACATACTATTTTACTTAAGTTGAAAGCTAGCTATATGCAAGCTATCTGAAAATTACATGATCTATCTTGTTGTTTCAAGTCATGTCGACTCTTCATGACTCCATTTGGGGTTTTCTTGGCAAAGATATTGAAGTGGTTTGTCATGTCCTTCTCCAGCTCATTTTACAGATGAAGAACTGAGGTAAAAAGGGTTGTGACTTGCCCAGGGACACATAGGTAGTAAGTATCTGAGGTCAAATTTGAACTCAGGAAGATTTTCTTTCCACTGTGTCACCTATAGTCTCTTTTCAATTTAGTTGGGCACAAGTTCACACAGCATACAGACCTTAATCATATTTTTTATTTCACCATTTTTTCTTACCCCAACCTAAAGCTAGGACATCTTTCAGTTTCCTTATTCATCCAGGAAGCAATATCCTTTCTGTTGCTTTCCTATAATCAAACTCCAAACCCTGTTTGAAATTAGTTCTCTTCACAGCCACTAGAACCCACCACTACATTCTGTGTTATCAGTTAACAGAATGTTTCTAAGTTAAAATTCCATACTTTCTTAGTTCACAGTCTCTATTGTTAATACTCCCAAGCTGGTCTTGCTTTATAGTTTGTTTTTTTTCCTTTATGAATCCACATTTGTTCCAAAGCCCCTTCATTTCTTTAGTCCTATCTTGGGTTTCCAATGTCCAAGATATGATATAATGTGAAGCACACTGAATTTGGAATCAGAATATCTGGATGGAAATATTGATCCTGCTAACTATTTACTACTTGTATGATCTTGGATAAATCACTTAACATCTCTAGGCCTAAATGTCAGCTGTTAAATGACAAGGTGTGGTAATAGATATACTAAGATAAGGTCTAATGAATACATGACTTAAATGTAAGTATATTATCAAAAAATAAATTAAAGACAGAATAAACCTATCACCTTTCAGATCTATGTAGAAAGGAACATTTCAATACCAATCAAGGAAGAGTGAGGATCACAGGAAATAAATGTACCAAACTGATTACATAACTTAAATAAATTTAATTATATGAATGAAAAAAGTTTTTAATAAAGAAAGTCGGGGCAGCTAGCCCTGGATTCAGGAGGACCTGAGTTCAAATCCGACCCCAGACACTTGATACTTACTAGCTGTGTAACCCTGGGCAAGTCACTTAACCCCAATTGCCTCACCAAAAAAAAAGAAAGAAAGAAAGAAAGAAAGAAAGAAAGAAAGAAAGAAAGAAAGAAAGAAAGAAAGAAAGAAAGAAAGAAAGAAAGAAAGAAAGAAAGAAAGAAAGAAAGGAAGAAAGGAAGAAAGGAAGAAAGGAAGAAAGGAAGAAAGGAAGAAAGAAAGAAAACAAACCAATGGCATCTTAGAGAGATGTTGTGGAATTAGAATTAACAAGAACTGGTGACTGAGTATGAAGAATGAGGGAGAGGGAAGAGTCAAGGGTTATTCCAAGTTGATAAACCTATTTATTTATTAACATGGTGCTGCCCTTTACAGAAATACAGAAGTTGGATGGGTGTGAAATAAAAGCTATATTTGGGGCATGTTGAAGTTGGGATGTCTATAGGACATTCAAATAGAAATATCTAGCAAGGATTTGATGATTGATGAATGGTGTTTAAGAGAAAAATTAGAGCTGGAAATGTAAATTTGAGAGTATATATATATATATATATATATACATTTAAACCTACATAAGTTAATTAGTCCTCCAAGAAAATATGTAGTGATAACAAAAAGAAAGGTTCCCAGGAACCCTGAGGAAACCCACAAAATGCTGGCAAGAGGTGAGTGATGATCCAACAAAGAAGACTTAGAAAACGTAAGAAAGGTGAAAGGAAAACTATATCATGAAGAAAACAATATCATGAAGGTATGCAAGGGATTCAAGGAGGACCAGGATTGATTGAGAAAAGAACAAAAGGTTTACAAGTTTAGAGATCATTAGTAATACACTGTAGAGACAAGTTTCATTTGAGTGGTGGGATTGGAAGTCAGATTGCAAGGAGTTTAGAAGTGATTGAGTGAACTCACATGCCCCAAACCCAACATTTTTATGATCTCACACCCACCCAATTGCCATATTTCTATTGAAGACAGATGAAGGGAATGGTCTATGTGCAAACTGCTAGAATTAGTGGAAGGATATGGGATTGAGGGCTGATATAGAAGGCTTTTCCTTAGCAAAGAAAATGTCCACCTCTTCCTAAGAGACAGAATTAAAGAAGGAATCCATGAGGATGAAGAGCACTTTTGATGTATGAAGTGGTAGAGAAGAGAGTGTTCATAACAGACGCCTTCTATTTTGTCAGTAAAGGAAGGATATTTTCAAGAGAGTCAGAGGAGATACTGAGAAAGTTTGAAACGTTAGCCAAGGGGAATAGGATAGAGAATTAATCAAACCAGAAAACATTTTCTAGTATAGGAGTGAGGGTTCACATTAAACAGCATGAGTTAGTAGCTGAAAGAGTCAGCATGGTTGTAAGAGTTGGTCTTATGGCATCCACCAGCTCAAGAGACTAGGCTAAAAAAAAGACAGTGATTCTGAGTTGAGGACTGGCAAGATGGGGAAGATGATCAGACAAGAGTGCACAAGAATCAAAGTCAGAAGAAAGTATATAGTTCAACAGGTAAAATATTGGGTCAGAGTAATAGGATAAGAGAACAGAGAGCTATGAAAGGGCTGGAGATTGAGATGTTCCATGTCGCCATTATTATTGCCCTCTTAAGAACAAGGTCTATTTCCTCCATAATAAAATAAAAATTCTCCTGTTTGTCATTTAATGTCTCCAGACTATCTTTCCAGACTGATTTCACATTACTTTCTCTTGCTCACTCTGTATTCTAGTCAAACCAACCTACTTTATATTCTCCACACACAACAGTTCAGCCTTGGAGATGCCATTGCACAGGCTGTGTGCCATGTCTGGAATTCTATGTCTTCTCATATCTGCCTCCTGAAACCCTAAGTTCCCTTTGAGGCTTAGTTCAAGTACTATCTCTTACAAGCAGCCTTTCCTATGATCCTATAAGCCTCCCAATTTTTTGTGGTCTTCTTATATGCCTTCTACTTATTTTGAATATTTTCGTAATTACTTCTTTGTGTATATTTTGCGCCTCTCCCAAATAGACTGTAAACTTCTATGAACAAGGTCAGTTTCATTTTTGTCTTTATATTGCCAATTCACTATGCCAATTGCATATATATATGTATATATATACATATATACATATACATACACAAAATATGCACACAATATATACTACAATATATTATATAGCATATATATTATAATGCCAATTGCACAATGACTAGCACATAGCTGGTGCTAATAAATGTTATTGGATTGAATGGCTAAAAGAGAAAGCCTATAAAATACTTGTTAAATGACTGCATTATTACTTATAAAAAAAGATGATGGAGAAAATGTCTCAGCTATTCAATACATATGCCCATTTTCTCATCTCTACAAAATCTTTACATGGATAATATCCACGCATATCAAGGACACCCATGGTCAAGGTAAAATTTCACAAATATATAATGTCCTCTAGCTAACCAGGTATGTAAAGTCACATAATTAACTGAAAGATATGGAGAAAGTGAGGTGACTGTACTTACTTATAGTAAAATGCTGCTTTAAAGGTTCCTCTTCAACAAGGCAGCATCAAGTAATTTGTTAAAAATCATATGGAGGGAAGCTTCTAGGTGGCATAGTGGATATAGCACCAGCCCTGGATTCAGGAGGATCTGAGTTCAAATTCGACCTCAGACACTTAACACTTGCTAGCTGTGTGACCCTGGGCAAGTCACTTAACCCCAATGGCCTCACGAAAGGGAAAAAAAAATCATATGGGGGGGGGGAGCTAGGTGGCACAGTGGATAAAGCACCAGCCCTGGATTTAGGAAGACCTAAGTTCAAATCCAGCCTCAGACACTTGACACTTGACACTAGCTGTAAGACCCTAGACAAGTCACTTAACCCTCATTGCCCTGCAAAATAAATAAATAAATAAATAAATAAATAAAAACTAAATAGAAGAGCTTCTATTTTATTTTAGCATTAATAGGAAGCCATTGGTGTTGATTGAATAGGGAAGTCATGATCTGCTTTTAAGGAAAATTATTTTGGCAGTAGTGTGTGGGATGGACTGGAGACATGGATATCAATTAGGAGATCATTGCAATAATCTAGCTGAGGGTTGATGGGGGTCTTCCTAGGTCCCTGTACCTCCTACTTCAAGTGCTTCTCTGGAATCCAACTGCCTAGAGGAAAGATTACCTGTACAACTCAAAAGTCTCATAAAAAGCCTTTCACCTTCTAAATGTGACATGCTGCTGGGGCCTGCAGTGAATATTTATAGAAATGAAAAATATCCTATGGGGTGGAAAGGAGGAGGGGAAAGGGAGGGGAATAGGCTTCCCCTTATTTGTTTCTTACAGTGGTTTTTGTTTATCTCATTATCTGCCAACCTGAACAATAAACATGACCAGATGGCATGTAGGCATGTTGACAAGATCATAAATGAGGAGGAAAAATAAAAACATATTTTGGTGAACATAAGATAGAAATAAGGTACTAAGTTGGAGTTTACTTGTGTAACAGGGGTTTGGTGCATGGCCAGATCATAGAAGATGAAAACACTCATGTGGGATACCCCAAGGGCCCCAAGGATAAGCTTTTGGGAGGAGTGGAACAGTTGTGGACATTCTGTGTTGGTCTATCACATGGTTGGGAGCAGTTTCTTTCCATTGACTATATAGGTGGAACTGCTGACCACCTGACTAGAACATTTTCTTACCTATGCAGTTGGATCCCAGAGGAAATGGTAGGGATAGGAGAAGGTAAAGACCCAAAAAGGCCCCCACCAACCCTGACCACACCAGGTAGAGAATGGAAAGAAAGTTATATTTGTAAACTTCCAGAAACAAATGAAACTTAAAGATTATTTAGTGCACTCTCCTCATTTTATAGTTGAAGAACTTCAGGTCCAGATAGAGGAAGTTAGTTATCAGCAACAGGACTAAATCTCAGTTTCTAGACTCCTAGCTCAATGATTGATACAAGGAAGCAAAGAAAGAGAGGGGTAAGTAGGAATTGGAGTCACCAGAGAATTCTTAGTCCTTCTTTCCCATTCCCCACCCATCGCCACTCTTTCAAAGACCAAAGATTCTGTTGCCCTTTGAGGATCTACAGGCACTACCAAAGGTGACAGAACACAAGGAGTTATGTCATTGCCTAGGGTCACACATCTAGTAAGTATCTAAAGTTGAATGTGAACTCAGGTCCTCCTGACTCCAGGGCCAGTGTTCTACCCCCAATCTGCCACCTAGATGCCCTTATTTCATTATGGTTTTTTTGTGTTTTTTTTGTGTTTTTTTTTTTGCAGGCCAATGAGGGTTAAGTGACTTGCCCAGGGTCACACAGCTAGTAAGTGTCAAGTGTCTGAAGCTGAATTTGAACCCAGGTCCTCCTGAATCCAGGGCCAGTGCTTTATCCACTGTGCCATCTAGCTGCCCCCTTTCATTAAGTTCTAAAAGTACTTTAAAGAGAAGCAGCTAGGTGGCGCAGTGGATAGAGCACTGGCCCTGGATTCAGGAGGACCTGAGTTCAAATCCAGCCTCAGACACTTGACACTTACCTAGCTGTGTGACCCTCATTACCCCACAAAAAAAAATTAAATATAAAAAAATTTCTTTAAAAAAAAGGGGCAGCTAGGTGGTGCAGTGAATAGAGCATTGGCCCTGGATTCAGGAAGACCTGAGTTCAAATCCAGCCTCAGACACTCGACACTTACCTAGCTGTGTGACCTTGGGCAAGTCACTTAACCCCAATTGCCTCACCAAAAAAAAAAAAAAAGTACTGTAAAGTTTATTTTGGAAGGGGCACATATCATGTGTTAACTTTTTTTTTTTTTTTTTTTTAGTGAGGCAATTGGGGTTAAGTGACTTGCCCAGGGTCACACAGCTAGTAAGTGTTAAGTGTCTGAGACCGGATTTGAACTCAGGTCTTCCTGAATCCAGGGCTGGTGCTCTATCCACTGCGCCATCTAGCTGCCACGTGTTAACTTTTTTAAAGTTTAATTGATATGTTTTATTATTTAACAATTTTAACATTTACAGTTAATATTTCAAAATTTCCCCTATTCTGTAAAACCATAAAATGAACCCAATAAAAATGCATGCAACATTCAATCCCTAACCTTCTCTATTTTAAAAGTGTTTTTTAATCAACAGAAATCTATTTTCTCTTCATTCCCCACCCCACTGAAAAAGAAAAGAAAAGAAAAACAAAAATGTGCATTGTCATGCAAAACAAATTCATTTATTGGCAAATCAATACATTTGATATGTATGTCTCTATATACAAATAGAGATGATAATATAGGTAGTTCTATGTTTATGTAGATATTCTACATGTCTCTTTATACAGACAAATATGTATTGTGTCTTTCTGTTCCATAAATCTACTACTTCTCTGTCAGGGCATAAACAGTATGTTTCATCATCCTCTGGAATAATAGATAGTCATTGTATTGATCATAGTTCTTACAGCTTTCAAAGTTGTCTTTAAAGTGTTATCATCATTGTATAAATTGTTCTTTTCTGCTCATTTCATTCTACATTGGTTTATAAGCGTCTAATTATAAATAAACTTATAAAATTATAAAAGGCTAATTTAATAAGGAAAATGTGAAACATAGACAATTAACTATGATACAAATAAAAACCTGATAAGCACATAGGAAGTCAAACAGGCAAGGTACTAGGAACGCTATTCCTTGTCTATCCATGCACCGTTTATACAATATTGAAAGCATCGCAGAAAGATGACTAATAAAAATGTAGAATACGTTTGAAAGATAGTGATGATCAAATAACAATGGCAAACTTAGGAATTTCAGTTCCTAAATTTGTAATTGGTATCTAAAGACATCTAAATTTGCAATTGGTGTCATCTCACATATGTGCACATAATCAGAAGGTACCAATTAAGTACAGTATCATCACACAAAGAGATATGTCACCAATCTCTGTCACAAGGTTGTTTCTGACTATTTGATTGGATGTTACAGAGAGAAAAGTGACCATCCAGGCCCCTGAGCAATGTTTCCACTTATATTTTGAATAATAGAGTTAGAAGGAAATTAGAAAAATGAACAGTCTAAACAAGTCATTTTAATTAACCCCAAAGCACCAGATACTAGAGTGGGCCTCCTTGGTAGGGCAGGAAATAGGCATGGAAAAGAAAAATGGGAATGGGGTATGATCTGAAACAATTGATCTAATCTGTTCAACTATACATATGACACTAATAACTACTCACCCAATTCTATTCAGCATAATGATTTGGGTCCTAGAGAATCTGCCACTTATCCTAACAGATTACATATGCCTCTGTTGGGGTCTTTCTATAGTTCTCAGAGGTTCACTGAAAGCCATCCTCCCTCTTAGATCACTGAACTGTCCCCAACCCCAACAGGGCCAAAGCTGCTCTTGAGCCTAGGAGTTTTAAGAAATGCCGTTTGAGTCATTGGATGAAGACAGCAAAAAACTCTCAGCTCAGTTCAAGTCCTGGAATTTGGGATGTGATCGGAGCTACAACTCCTGATGATTGATGCTTTCTCTATCTCAGTTATCCAGGAACATCAGACCACTTCTAATCTCAGATAAACAATCATGGAGCAGGATAAGTGTACTCAAAAACCAGCCCCAATAAGAATCCTTTTGAAGCATGTCTTAGATTTTTGCTGACCTGTCTTTCGTTACTCTTATAGGTATTTCCCCATTCTTTTTGCTCCTCAGTCAAAACCTCATCAAATCTAGCAAACGACCCCTCAACAAACCAGAGTGTGGAGGGAGGGCACAAAGAATGAGTGGGATCCTACACACAATTAGGCTGCAGAGAGAACTGATATTTTCAGAAAACACATCCTCCACCCACCTACTACAGTAATCTTCTCTAGAGATTAGAAAAAGAGCCAAAGGAGCTTGTTGATGTGCTTCATCCTAATAGGATTAACCTCAGTCAGAGAGCACTAATTCCTTGGACTCTTGCTTAGACATAAAACATTTCAATTTAGTGATTTGATAATTTCAGACTTATTTTGTAAATATCTTCTTAGTTCTGCCAGTTTCTTCAAGGGACAAAATGCCAAGCTCTCTGCCTTTCCTGCCATGCTCTAAGCAAGGCCTAGGGGTTCTTTTTTCTGGGGTTCTTTGTTTTCAGTTGTAAATCATGAACAATATACCTTGAGAGCGACCAAGTGTTTCCTTATTATAATACACTTGCAAACCAATATTCTCCATTTTTATGAACACAAAAGACTACAAGAGCAGTAGACTGTGATGACTGAGGATAGTCTGAGGATTGTCTTTCATACAAATAAAACTTGTAACAAAATCAATTTGACAAAATTATCTCAATCATACTCTTCCTTAAAGACATAGACTCCACAAAGCTTTCTCTTGTCACCTAGAACTTAACAAAATACTGTAGATGTGAGTACCCGAATAGCAGAGCTAAGTACAGTGGGACTATCAATTCCTGAGTCCTTGACACTAATCCTCACAATGCATCCTAAGATCCTATAATCATACCTGGCTGCCACATCACACCATTGACTCATATATACCTTCAGCAATATCTACAACTTCTGTTTAGCTTCTTAAGGATTTTTTTTAGTTTAAGATTTTCTTTTTTTATTATGAGCTTGACATACCTCAACAAACCTCATGTCCACATAACTATAATAGAATTGCCACCATACATCACCTTCAGAGCTCCTATTTTTAATATTTCATTTGTTATTTCTTCCTCCTCCTCCTCCTCTTCCTCTTCTCCTTCTTCTTCTTCTTCTTCTTTGGCTTCTTCATCTTCTTCATTGTCTTCTTCTTCTTCTTCGTTGTCTTCTTCATCTTCATCTTCTTGTTCTTCTTTTTGTTCTTCTTGTTCTTCTTCTTCTTCTTCTTGTTCTTGTTCTTGTTCTTCTTCTTCTTGTTCTTGTTCTTGTTCTTCTCGTTCTTGTTCTTGTTCTTGTTCTTGTTCTTCTTGTTCTTCTTCTTGTTCTTCTTCTTCTTCTTGTTCTTGTTCTTCTTCTTCTTGTTCTTGTTCTTGTTCTTCTTCTTCTTCTTGTTCTTCTTCTTCCCCCCCACCATCACTACCTCTATGCTTCCCTCAAAATAGGAATTGAAAACAACATTCACTCATTGCCTGTGTCTGATAATATATGTCTTATTCTACACCTCCAGTCCATCACTTGTTTATCAAGAGATAAGAAATATTCTGGAAAGCATAGGTCATCTGATGTTATATTTGATTCTTTCATTGATCAGTGATCCTAAGTTGTTCAACGTTGCTTTCCTGTATATTATTGTAGTTACTTAATATATTGTCCTATTTCTTTTCATTTTCATTTTGCATCAGTTCATACAAATAATACTAAATTGCTCTAAATCCATTTTTGGCACAATAATATTCAAATATCTTCATATACCATAACTTATTCAGCTATTTCCCAACTAAAGGGAACTGACTGCTTCTAGTTCTTTGTTACAGCAAAAATGCTGCTATAAATATATGGATATTTTCACTGTTTTTGACCCGTTTATGCCTAATACTGGTATCAATGAGTTGAAACATATAAAACAGTTCTGAGCAGATGAATTTGAACTAGAAACTCAGAGTTGTTTTAATTTCAGTTTAGCTTGTTATTAGTGATTTGGAGCATTATTTTCATTAGGTTATTGATAGTGCTTCTTCTCTTGAAAGCTGCTTATTCAAATTCTTTACCAATTTATCTTTTGGAGAATTATTCTTGTTCTCATATATTTGTATCAATTCCTTATATACTTTGTATATCAGATCTTAACCAGAGAAATTTACAGAAAGGAGTTTACCCTTATTGACTGTTTTTCTTTTAACTTTAGCTTCATTAATTGTGCTTCTCAATTTTATGTTATCAGAATTGTCCATTTTTAATTTTTCGATTACCTTTATCTTTGATAAACTCTCCCCCCACCTATATGAAAGTTACTTCCTTTTCTTTTTTTGTGATATGACCTTTTATATCTAGGTCATATATTCATTTGAAGCTTATGATCATGTGTTATATGAGATGTGGTCTAAACCAATTTCTGCCAAATTGCTTTCCAGTTTCCCCAATGGTTTTTGTGAAATAGAGAGTCCTTACCTCAATAGCTGGTCTGCTTTGGTTTCTTGAATACTATGCTATTGTCTTTTACTGCTTCTAGTTATCTAATCTGTCTCAGTGATTTTTAGCTCAGTATAAGATTATAGATAGATACATAAATATGTGTGTGCACATATAAGAATATCTATATGAATATATACATACCTCTGTGCATATGTGTATGTATGTTAGGGATACATTTTAGTATAATACCATTCTGTTATTTTTTCCACTCTGCCTACATTTCTTAGATAGAAGAACTTGATTACTAATTCTGTCATCATTAGGTTTCATATTAAATATGTATTATGTTTATTCTTATTAAAATTTAGCATAGAATATTAAATTACATGTATATATGAATATACATATATGTGTGTCTATCTATATGCATATAAAGACCTACATGTAGGTATGTGTATCTTTATTAAATTTCACCTTACATTTGATCTACCTCATCAGATCTCTTTCTTTGAGCTCCTATAGCATTTATTATTTTTATCACTCTTTCTCAGGGTTTTATATTCTGTCTTATGTTAATTACCTTCTCTGCTACCTAATTGAAATTTCCTTGAGAGTAAGAAATGTCATCTAATTCTTTGTATCCTCCATATCACATGCTTATAGTTGTTGAATTGTTTAGTTGTGTCCAGCTCTTTGTGACCCCATGGACCATACTGTCCATAGGGTATACTTGGCAAAGATACTGGAGTAGTTTGCCATTTCATTCCCCAGTGAAATAAGGCAAATAGAGGTTAAATATCTTACCTAGGGTTGAACAGATAGTAAATGTCTGAGGCTAGATTTGAACTCAGGTCTTCCTAACTTTGGGTCCAGAGCTCTATCCACTCCACCTAGCTACCTAAGCATATAGTAGGTGCTCAATAAATATCTTAATTTTGATTGTATAATACACAGATAATAACAACTAAGATTTATAACTTTAAGATCTGCAAAGCAATTTAAAAAAACCTGAGCTAAGGTGCTATTTTTAGTTCCATTTGACAGATGAGGAAACTGAGCCCAAGTTCACACAACTAAAAGGTGCCTGAGGCAGGATTTGAAATTATATCTTCCTAACTCAAAATCTAGTGCTATATTGATTATGCCACCTAGTTTACTCACACACAGACACACACACATTATATAATGTAAATATATGTATTTGTCTAGTACTTCATGTTAACTAAACATAATGGAAAATAATTCATGAAAATATAGACAAATTCTACATAACAAAAGTAAATCTTTCTATATATAATTTTTCTCTTATATGTTTATTAGTTCTGCAGTACCTATAATCACCATGACTATTTATAGTTTTACTAGTACCACCTGGTAGACCACCAAGACACTGATATATGTTAAAAATAATAATAATAATAAATCTTGAATTTTACTCCTCACTTTTGCCAAAATTGAAGTTTGTTGTGCTTCTACAATTCCTTCCCAATACTTCAGTCAGTCTCTTATAACCCAACACATCATCACCTGAGAGGTCTTTGAGCAACTACTTTTTATTCCTCACTACCCCAGTACTTTCCCTCTCTAAGATATCAAAGCATAAAAGAACCATGGAATCTGAACAGAAAGGAAAACCATCTAAGCACACACTTACCTAAACAAAAATCTAGTCCTTGATTAAACATCTCTACATAGTGGAAGCCACTACCTCTTGAGGTATCCTGTTTCCCCCAGTATATCTAAAAATAAAACAAACAGGAAAAAGTCCAATACCTTTGACCTTATTTAGCACTTCTCATCCTGAGATTAGGCTTCCTGATACTATTCTCTTTTTTTTCTTTTTTCTTTTTTCTTTTTTTTTTTTTTTGCAGGACAATGAGGGTTAAGTGACTTGCCCAGGGTCACACAGCTAGTGAGTGTCAAGTGTCTGGGGTCAGATTTGAACTCAGGTCCTCCTGAATCCAGGACTGGTGCTTTATCCACTGCACAACCTAGCTGCTCCTTCCTGATACTATTCTTGAAGGATTCATCTTGAGTTTGTACTCATGGATATATTCATCTTCTTTTCCTCCTCACTAGAATAAATTATCTTTATCCCTTCAGAATTTCATTCTTGAAAGCTTCCTGTATCTCCTAGGATGAATTCCCCTGCAGATTTTTAGACCACTTTTAGACCTAACTTGTTTTTAGACCCTTTGAAATCTGCTTTCCTAAAGTCTGGGATACATATTAGATCCTGCTGCCTTTGTTTTCCTCTATCATAAATTGTAAGATGAAATGAATGGTTGCTTCTTTTTGAGTTTCTTCAGCAACCAATTCCTCCTTGTTGGTGAGAATCACATCCTAAATAGCAATTCCCCTAGTTCTTCTGCCCTTTGAAGAATGAAATTTTCATTAAGTGAAGCCAAGAAATTATTAGCTGTTCTTGTTTTCATAGGGGTGGGAAAAGAAGCATGGAGAGAGAGACACAGAGAGACACAGATAGAAACACAGAAACAGAGATCCAACAGGTTTCTAGAAAATTAAAATTCCCCATTACTATTACACCATTCCTTCATATATACCACACTTGTGATCTTTGATATAATCTATTTCCTCTTTTTATCCAGATGGATTGTAATATACTCCAATGACAATATGTCTCATTTCTGCCTCCATTGAACTTCACCCAAATGTTCACTAACAGATGAACACCAGTCCTGCCAGGGAACCCAATCTGAGTTTCTGTATCTCTTCTCAGAGTTTCTTAGCGCTCTCTCTCTCGCACTCTCTCTCTCTCTCTCTCTCTCTCTCTCTCTCTCTCTCTCTCTCTCTCTCTCTCTCTCTCTCTCTCTCTCTCTCCATCAGTCTAGGTCCCTTTTAAAGGCCAAATGCAAGGGTATAGCAAGGTTCATGAGCTGTGAATCAATAAATCATTCTTAATACAATGACAGTGAAGCCATGAGAACCCAAGGCAGGCAGAGTTCATTCCCAATTAAGGAGAAACATCTTCACTGTCAGAACAATTATCTCACCTAGTTAACAAGACATTAACTCTGACTATGTTCTCTTGGGGACACTTTCTACATTTTGTTATCCTAGTTCCCCATACCTCTTTCAAGTAGAAAGGTATTTCTCCTGAGATTCCAATCCAAACTACTGCCTCAACTTTTAATGACTCCTTTCTACCACTCACTCTTCTCTTTTTTCTATTCCCCTGCATTTTTTTTGAGGGGTCACTTAAATCTAATCTTTCTAGTTTCTGGCCTATGTTTTGTTTAACACTTTTCATGTAGCATATAAGTCTACTCTGATTTCAAATATAGGTAGGTGACATGGACGGTGACAAACCGACTTCAGGGATAGCCAAAAACTACTGGCTTATCATCTCAGGTTGCAAGGGTTTTCAGAGACCTTTCTATTTCCATTTTTCCCCTAAGCATCCTCTAAATTTATTCTCCAAAAACTATACAAATCAATGCCATTCTCCTCTCTATGTCATGAGAGCTAGAATAATATCCTGAGTAACAGGGATCAGGAGAAACTCAGAGAGGCAGTGTGGTGCAGTGGAATGTATTGGATTTACAATCAGCCCCTTAACACTCATGTGAAATCTCTTTGGGCATATTTTTTCCTCTGTAAAAGGAGTGTGTGGTACTAAATAATCTCTAAGGATTTTTTTTAGCTCTAAATCTATGATCATTTGAACACCTACTTTAGACACTTTCCTATCCTTCTATTTAGCCAGACATAAACATTCTCACATGTACCAAAGAAGTACTATCATTTTCACCTTTATTCATATTCCCTAATGGGTAGTTTGGGACAGTCTTTAACAAAGGCCTCTTGAGAACCAAGGAGAGAAAAGGCAGCAAGAGGAGAAAAGAAGGGATAGAGTAAGGGAAGGAAAGGTACATAGAATGACACAATTTCAGTTACAAGATACTTCAGAGTCTATCTGGTCCAATCTATCCTTAAAAGGCATTACTTTTATAAAATCTATGGTAAGCAGTCATGCGGTCTATACCCAAAGGCCTCCAGAAATGAAAAACCCATGGCTTCCTGAGGCAGTCCATTCTACTTTCAGACAGCACTAATTACTGAATGAGGCAGCTAGGTGGCTCTATGGATAGAGTACTCTGCCTAGAGTCAGGAAGACCTAGGTTCAAATCCAGCCTCATATATGTATTAGCCATGTGGTCCTGGTCAAGTCTCTTAACATCTATTTGCCTTAATTCCCTGGACAAGGAAATGGCAAACAGTACCAGTATCTTTGTCAAGGAAAACCAAAGGACAGCATGGTCCAAGAAGTCACAAAGAATCAGACATGATTAAACAACTGAACAACAACAACAACTATTAGATACTTTTTTCCATCTACTAGAAATCTGCTTATCTGCAATTTCCACCTTTTCCTCTGAGTTCTTTTTTTCCAGAACCAAGGCATAAAAGTACGTAGCAGACAGAGAGGGAAAATAAAATGTGAGGAAAAGAAGAAAGGACTGAGAGTCAGAGGATGTGAATTTGAGCCAACAACCTCACTTAAGACTCCTTGGCCTCAGTTTTCTCCTCTTTACCTGACAGGTAGAGAGTTTGTGAGTAAGCTTTGAGGATTTTTCCTTTGGTTTGTTTGTAAAAATAAATATAAATTTAATATAAAGTGGAAGGTCTTGTTGTGGTTGTTTAGTCCAGACTTGGGATTTCCAGTGAGGAAAATCCTTCTATCAATGTATCTCATTCTCTGCTTTGCAAGTTATACTCTGAAAAAGTTACCTGAGGCACTGAAAGATTAAGGGACCTTCCAAGAATCCCAAAGCCAGTATTCATCAGAGGCAGAATTTGAACCCATATCTTTCTTAAGCTCGCTTTTGAGTTTTTATCATTAGCTCATATCTATATAAGATTTTTACAATTACAAAGTTCTTTATATACATTAACTTATTTGCTTATCAAAATAACGTTGAAAGATAGAATTAACTCCATTTTATAGGTAAGGAAACTGAAGTTCAGAGATGTCAAACCTCTAGTAAGTTGGACACTGAATTTGCACCTTGGGCTCCTGACTCCAGAGAAAATGAACAAAAAAGGAGAGGAGAATAACAGGAGGAAGAAAAGAAGGAGAAAAAAGAAAGACATAAAGACCCTTGGGAAACTCATCCAAAGAATAGGAAAAAAAAGAAGAAAAAAAAGAATGGAGGAGAAAGGGAGAAAAGGACAGGGAAATAAAAGGGGAAAAGAAGAAATGAAGAGAAAGGAAAGATGAAGAGGGAATGAGAGAGGATGATGCAAAAACAAATGGATGACAGAGAAGGTAGAGGAAGAGGTATGGAGGTATGAAGGTATAGAGGTATGGAGAAAGAAAATTGAAAAAAAAGGAGGGAAACTAAAGGAGGGTGGTCATGATTCTATTCATTTGATTGGGTGTTTGTTTTGTCTTTTGGATTGTTTTTTTTTCAAAATATGAGAGTAGGATTCCATGCCATAGAAGAAGTGCAAATTGGGACCTTCCTGGCTTTTTTGCAGATTTCAGTTATCTAATTTTAATGTGAGACTAATTAACTACTGAAGCAGCTTCCATTATTAACATTTTGTGACATTTGTAAGCTCACAAGCTGTACTACACACACCCAGGAGAGAATCAATATAGTACATACTTTCTGATACATATTCAGTGCTGAAGCCCAAATAAGAAAGGAGGAAGTATTCCTACCTAGCCATGGCCAAATCTTTAGTGTAGCCATTAAATCTTTTCCCACTGAAAGGTACACAGTGCCTTGTTAAATGCAGCTTGGTAAGTCTCTGAGAGCACTTTTCATTCACAAGAACATTTGGGATTTTCTGTCTCCATCAATCAACAAGAAATACTCCAGCATTTAACTTAATTCAAACAATTATTAAGCACCTGCCATGTGAAAGGCAAGGCTAAAATACAAATACAAAGTTAATACAAGTATCTAAGCTCAAAGAGTTCACATTCTATTGACGGAGGGTATGGCGGGGGGAGGGGGGGAGGCAGGGTGAAACCCAACATTATAGAGGTATGACAGAACCAATAGCTAACAGGGTTATGTCACACACACACCCCTTCAACATGGTTAACCCATGTTCTTTTGCCCCCTCTGGCTTTATAGTAACCTAAGGACATGAAAAAGCACACCTATGTGGAATCCTCTCAGTTCTTCAGGATTGATGAATATCCCAAGACCACATAAATCACCACATCTTGACCTACTAACATTTCCATAAAAATGTAAGGGATAGAATTTGGAACTTAAAACTTTAAGTATAAATGTTTATTATTTTAAAAAGCAAACAAAAACTGAAATTAAAGCTATTAGAATAAAAAAAAAGTGAGGGACCTCTTCTACTCTGGCTAAGTGCTACTATATCCCTATTAATGTTCTTTCTATAATACCATATTGCAAAATAAACCTCCTTTTGTTAACTGTTCAATGATCTGTGAGTGTGTCATTTTACCCTAACATTAAACCTGAAATAATAGGATATCAGCTTGAGTTGAGCCCTCACTTAACATTTAGCATAGTCAGTAATTGAACTAAGACGGCTATGCAGTTCACATCATGGTGTAGTGGGAAGAATGACATTGCAAATATGGAGGATGGCCTGATATGGCACTATGGAACTCTATAGGAAGGGCTCTTGTTTTGTTGCATGGCGAGTTCCTTTATTTGGTCTCTTAAGGCTTGGGTTAGAGCAAATACCTATATAATGGATTTCTACAAAATTGGTATTCAGGAAATGATGCAATCATGTGTTTTATTGTTTGTTATACAATGCAGCAAGCGGGCAAACAAAGCATATGCAGAAATACTATGTGGCGATGAAACAGGCAAAGTATTGTTCCCAAATGTGAAAAAGTCACTGCAGTTGGAGGGTGAGGGATATGTATTAGAGAGAAAAAATGCTCAAAAATGAGATTTAGGTGGCAATATTATTTATAAATCCTAAGAGTGGGCTTAGTTGAGAAGAGGTTAGTGTCAAATGTAGAAGGGGGCACCGAGATATTGTGGGAAAATCTCTTATTGATACCAGGCTTGGGTGAAGCTTGCCATAGGGGAAGTTTCATTATCAGGACCATAGACTGGTGGGAGGGTCTTCCACTAACTAAGACAGAAGAAGGACAATGACTCAAGCCCCCTACAGCAGGTCGAGTTCATCCCATCTAAAACTGAATGCCTTATCTGCTAGATACAGTAGAAACAGTGAAATAATACAAATGGTCTATTTTGTGTATATGTTTCTATGGGTATTAGAACCACTTAGCCTAAGTGACTACATATTGGAGTCCTATCATTATCATCTGACATTAAACAATAATCTTATTATCGAACCATAAAGTTTACAATTATCACAGGATTCCTCTTAATGGATCAGGGAGCAAGTCCCCACTGACAGAACAATTAACTAAGTGTGTGCTGGAGGAGAGTGATAAGAAGGGTAAAGAGCATCTCAGGTCCAGCATTCTCTGATTGTTGACTGTCCTGTAAAAGTTAGACTGCCAGCATAATAAAACTGAAAGAAAACTGACCCAGGGCTTTCAACAACTGGATACAGAGTGCTTACTTTTGAAAGATCATGCAATGAAGACCAAGAAATAATTAATGAATCTGGTGACCACACAGGTGGATAGAGAGTGATGACACATTTTCCTTCAGTGAACTTTAACTTCAACATCTGAAACATAGGATTGAGAAGAAAGCAACTGATCAGTAGCCTATGGTGGTGAAACTATATCAGGATAAATGGGACAGAAACAAGAAGGATTCTTCAGTTTAAGGCAGCCCCTAAGGGATCCCATGCCAATTGGCAAGCCTAAACTACTCAAATCTCTGTGTTCAGATTTGAAGGATCTTAAGGACAAGTTTTCTAGGATTAAAGCCAAAACTCCCATAAGGCTCAGATCCATCCTAGCTGCAAAACATCAAGGAAACCAAAGGCCATATTTACTAATTGTGGTGGCCTGGAAAAGGAGGGCAGGCACCAAATATACAAGGGGCTGCTGGGTGCTAGTGGCCAGATTACTATCAAACCAGAGATTTGGGGATAGACCACTAAGGAAAGGATCACACTTGCTTAGGTGAAAGAATCCCAGTGTGGATCACAGTTGTTTTGACTAATCAGAGTAGGTGTATAGTGGGAATGAACATTGTAAGTCAGTCCTCAATGTATCTTTTCAGCAAGGTCTATTCTAGTAATTGTGGATAGGGCCAAAGGACAAACTTTGGAGTTACCCAAACCATCACATGTAGTTAATACCAGACAATATGGGGTCCCTAAATGGGTGAAAGCTATTTCCTCTCTAATAATGGAAATAAGGAGGTCAGAGTACTATCAGCTCTCTTAAAAACAATGACAACAATGTTGCTGAAGCATCCACAAGAGCAGTTACTCTCCTGCTATAGGACCCTCCTTGCTACTGAGCCAATAATGCAAGGTCATATTATCACTTTCCAAGCAGAGTTGCTTATTTTAAAGTTGGATGATTCAAGATGTACCCAGTGACAGGTAGGATACAGGAGGCCTCTATTGTTAAGTGTAAATGGTATATTCAAGGATGAACTTTCCTAGGCTCCTCAGCTGTTAGTACTCTTCCCTAACAGGTTGAAACTCTGTCAGAAATTAAAGACTACAGTACAAAACTTGGAACATTGACTCCTCTGCTATACCAACAGACTCTTATCTACAAGGATATGATTCTTGAGGAATATTGTTTTGTTAATAAGCAATAATAATAATAATAACTTGCATTTACATATAGCACCTAATATGTGGCAGATAATATCCTAAATGCTTTACAAATTTGATCTTATTTGATCCTTACAAAAACCTTTATGGGTAAGTGTTATTATTATCCCTGTTTTATAGTTCAAGAAATTGAAACAAATAGAGGTTACATGATTTAGCCAAAATCACATAGTAAGTATCTGAGACTGAATTTGGACTCAGGTCTTCCTGACTCAGCACTCTATGTGTGGGGCCACCATTTACTGAGATACTGCCTATTACCAAAAAAAAAAAGGCATCCAAAATGACTTCAGCAGATATTAATCTGATAACTAGTGATACTTTGAGAGAAAGAGATCTTGGAAAGTCCTTCTAGTGGGGTCAGCTATGGGATGACATCTGACAAGTTCATGAGGAATAGGGAGGATATGATTTTTATATTTACTGATTGCTGGGCAGTGGTTATGGGTCTATCAGATTGATCTGGAGCCTGGAAAGAATGGTCCTAGATAATGAAATCTTTTCTTTTTGAGGTCAAGACCAATGGGAAAACCTTGCTGATGTCTCCCACCATATATAATTTATTGTGGGGCATATCAGTGTCTATCAGAAGATATGATATGCATTTGACTGAACTAAGAACAACATAGTGGTTCCATCACCAATCTGACCATGAAGGACAAAAGAAGAGACAGCTAGCTCTACCCAACTATGCTCCTCATACCAATGATGGAGCCCATGTCTGAAAGACCAGTATGGCATGATCCCTCATGGATTCTCAACAAATTGAATGTATTGGCTCCCTTATGCCATCTCAGGGCAAGAGATTTGCCATTACTGTTGTGATAATATATTCAGAATATATTATATTATATATAATATATTCACTGTAGTTCCAATCATATAGATAGATCATCATAGTGGCAACCATCAGAAGTCTCACAGAACGTAGCCCTCTTCCCTATGGGCCCCACTGCACCATTGTTTCTGATCAGGGGACCTTCAAAGGAGGTCTGACATTGGGCCCACCCCTATTGCACCCACTACATTTTCCACATCCTGTATCATCCTTAGGCAGCTGGCATTATTGAATGATGAATATGCTCTTGAAATAATAGGTCATTCTCCTGATTATCATGATTGGGTGTCCCACCTCTCAGATACCATATCCTCAATAAATCAATGTTAACCCAGGAAAGGAAGATTTACCTTGTAAAGTACACTACTGAAAGACATAATTCTCATTAACCCTCTCAGGTCTTTCCTTGTTCTATTTCCTACATGGAGTCAATTGAGCCTCAAGTTCTCTTTCCTCGGGGGTTCCCTATACCCTGAGGGAAATAGCTCAGTACCCCTCGCTTTACCCCTAGGATGGTTCCAATAACTACATCCCATGGAGAACTTGGGAGGCTATAGGATGGAATTGTTGGAAAGTAACTTGCTTTATAATGAGGGGAAGAGAAATTATTTCTAAAAACTATGGAGATAGTGAATTTACATGGAAGAAAGATCCCCTGATCCACCTTGCTGACAATTTGATGTCTGGATGAATATGAGGGACAGTCTTTATTCAACATTTGGAGAAAAAAGGAGCAAAATTTCAGCAAAGACCCCCAAAGGGGGAAAGATTTGTTATGCCCCAGTTGGTTCTCCCAGAAAGAGGGTGAGTTTGACAAGTGAGCCAAGGACTAGGTAACAATACAGGGAGAGCTTCAGTATCAACCTATGTCCTAAGGTTACATGCAAGAGGCTAATAACCTCTTTAGTTACTTGACTACAATTGACCTCGATGTATGATGAAGATTGTTGAGAGTGGCAGAAGGGTCTCTGTTATACCCCTGACATTTCTGGTGCTGTTGCTACTTATCATCATTACCTTATATGAGGAGAAGAATCTGATTATCCAGGAGCTATCTTCATTGGTTCCTGGTGCTGTTTCAACTCATCGTCAACACATTTAAATCAGGACATCCATTGTGAATTGTAAAAGATTTGGTATCACTCACTATATGGACCAGATCACTAAGACCTAAGACTTTATCTGGAAAAGCCTAGGATGTTTTAATTTTGTCCTCCATGTTGTTGAAGTTTTTTTGTTTGTTTGTTTTGGGGTTTTTTTTGGCGGGGTGGGGGAAGGAGTTGTTTGTTTGTTTTATCTTTATGGTGATTCCTTCACAGAGGATATTAAAACTTTTTCCCCTTTTGCCTTTATTGCCTATGTCAGGAGGATTATCCAAGAAAAGCCTTGGAGCACTTAAGTGGAAGGTGCCTATGCTTCTTAAACTTGTTCCACTTCCAACCACTTTTCACCCAAATTTTCACTCAACCCTGGGTACATAAGTATATAAAATAGATATACATAACCTTTTACTATTGCCAATTTTTTTCATGACCCCCACATTAAGTTACTCAACCCGGTATGGAGTCATGACTCACAGTTTAAAAAGATTTGCCCTAGAAGGTCCTTAAGACCTTGCCACCATGAAGGTAAAGTGATCGGACCAATACTACCAGTGTTTCTCCCTATATCCACCCCCCACATAATGAGTTAGGCTACTTTTCCCAAGAAAGTAAAAAAGATGTCCCCAGGATCTGATTGACTCCCATACCTCTCTTGATACTATTTCTTGGTAGCTTCTGGCTGCATTGATGTTGCTTCATTGTCACCTAAGGGCAAAGTAAGGGCCAATGATGTGGAGTCTGGATTCCTTAGAGACTTAGTGAATTTCCCAGGATCACAAAAGTCACCACACACTGATGACCAGATGAGTTTCCATAAGTATATAAAGGAGCTTGTGTCTGTCCAAGCAGTCTTACTGTTTCTTTTTTGATAGATTTTCTAGCCAAATAAATCTCCTTTTATTAATTTATCCTATGACCTATTAATGCCTCATTTTATCCTGACATAACACCTGAACTAATAAGATGCCAGCCTGAAAAGGGTTTACCCTTAACAGTGGATAAGTTGATGCAAAATGGTTTGAGGAGGGAATGAACAATCACAAGTAAGAAGATCAGCAAAAGTTTCCCATAGGAGGCTCTTAAGCCCAAGAAAAAATGACCTTCTGTATGTCTTCCAGACCTTTTATGCCCATGTACCCCTTACAGACAACATACTTAGCTTGACTGCCCCCAGCCAAAAGTGCTTACCTAGGAGGAATTGCAGCAAATCAAGTTCAAAGTATTGAACTTCAACCAGCTCATCCCTGGAGGAAGGAGAGTTCATACTAAACTCTGAGAATCCCATAACCTAGAGGCCAAATGGCTAAATTGAGTAGCCTATGTATGGAAGCCTGATCTCATAGAAACATTAAATTTTCTACCTTCCATCTTTTATGACAATCTATCCCTTCATCCTTCACATAACACTTTCCCCTCATATCTCACATAGCAGTTTTCAAACTATGTACATCTCATCCAATATCAAAATGACATGTATTTTAGCTTACTATTTTGAGAGTCAGCCTAGAATGTAGAATATAGAAGCCTTGGTATGAGGAAGATGATTTCAAGCACTGTTTCAGACACATGCTGCCTATGACAAAGGAAAGTTACTTAACCCCTCAATGTCCCTGCCACCACTCTAAGAGTTGAGTGTAATTGTGATAGGCATTGATAAAAAAAAAAAGTTCCCACTCTCTGTGTGGAAACTACACTGATGAATTATAGATCTGGATCAAAAATGCAAACAATCTAAAAGAAAGTATTCTGTCCATTAACTGAATAATGAACTTCATGAGGGCCAGAATTTTCTTATATAAATTTTCTATATCACCACCACACACATACACACACACAGAGAACCTAGTATAGCACCCTTCATGTAATATGTACTCAATCAATACTCACTGATATTTGTGGACAAGGGTCTTATTCCCAGATGCCAGTACTAACTCTGCCACTTGCTTGCTGGATGACCTGGAGCTCTGTAACTTAGTTTCTACACTATCATATAATTTAAAATATTTTAAAGGTTCTGCAAAGTGAGGAAAGAAAAACTAGATAACCTCTAAGATGCTTCCAGCTCTAAACCTATGATTTTATGATCTTAAAAGACTCATTCCCATACATGTAGACCTCAAAAAAGTATAATAACATTTTCCTATTATTATGATATAATAGAGAAAAATATTGTCACAAAGTTTTATTGATGCATTTTGTGTTTTCGTTGTAGTCCTTCTTGGATATACCTTTCCTCATCCCCTCACCACAGTAATCTTTCATTTGTAAGAAAGAAAAACAGTTAAGGAAAAACAACCTATATAATAACCCCTCTAATGACATATGTAAAATTTCATACTCAGGGTTCTTCACTTCTCCAAAGAAAAAGCATTTCCTCATCTTTTCTCCAGACCAAAGTTGTTCATTATAAATACAGTCTTAGTTTTCCTTTTAGTGGTCTTTTTCATTTATATCATTAAAATACTAGGTATATTCTTTTCCTGGTTCAGATTGTTTTATTCTGTTATCAATTCATATAAGTTTTCCCATGGTATTTTTTTCTGAATCCACCATTTTTGTCACTCCTTATGGCATAATATTCAATTCTGTTAATATTTGGTATATATGGACCTTTATTTCTGTTTTTTACTTCCTTGGATATATGCCTAGTAATAGGATCTCTAGGTTAAAGGATTTGGGTGGTCACTTTTATTCCATAATTCCAAATTATTTTCTAGAATTTTTGGACCATCTCACAGTTCTACCAAGTTTGCCTTGGTATGCCTGTCTTGTAGGCTTTTTGTCTATTTCTGCCTTTTGTCAAAAATGTCTTGTTGTAGTGAAGAAAAAAAGAGAAAAGGACCTGTATGTACAAAAATATTTATAGCAGCTCTTTATGTGGTGGCTAAGAATTTGAATCAAAAGCGATGTCCATCAATTGGGGAATGGCTAAATAAGCTGTGGTATGTGATTGTATTGTAATATTATTGTGCTATAAGAAATGACAAGCAAGATGATTTCAGAAAAAACCTGGAAAGACTTACATGAACTGATATATGGTTAAGTGAGCAGAACCAGGAGAATATTGTATACAGTAACAGCAATATTGTTCAATGAGGAATTGTTCATGATTTAGCTATTCCCAGCAATACAATGATCCAAGATAATCCCAAAGGACTAATGATAAAGCATACTATCCACCTTCAGGGAAAGAGCTGATATTGATTTAACACAGACTGAAGCACACTGTTTTTCACTTTCTTTCATTACATTATTTTTGTGGATAAACCCATCCCTCTTTCTAACATCTACATTATTGTCAAGAATATGAATGTCACTATATTCACCTGGATTTCACAACCTTGGTGTCATTTCCAACTCATCACTTCTCTCCATCTCACATTTCCAATCCATTGCAAAATCTTATCCTTTCTACATGCACATTTCTCCCCTTTTCTCTATTTATACAGTAACCACCCAAGTTCAATCCCTTATCACCTCTCATCTGGACTATTGCAATATCCTCTTAATTAGTTTCTATGCCTCAAGTATCTGGCCTTTCCAGTCACTTCCCAATATAGCTGCCAAAGTGGTTTTACTAAAGTGTAGTTTTGACCACATTACTCCCCTAATCAGTAATATCAGTGGCTTCCTATTTATTCCAGGATCAAATACCTTGATCTCATCTTTTTAAAAATTTTCACTAATTTGTATGTCTTATAATTTATATAATTATTAGGAAAGGAAGTATGGTAGGAAATGTATATAATATATATATATACATAATGTACATAACATATATAAGTATGTCTAAATAATACCCTTATAGGGGGAGGAACATACTCAAAATTTTACTGGTGGGTAACGGAGAAAACTGGAAAAAAGTATAGTAAAGCATATGTTTTCAAATTCAGAACATGTATAGTTTTGGATTCCTTAATTCTAAAACAGAGAGCTTCTCTGCAGCTGGTCAGAGAGATATGAGAAGAGAGTGGGTAGTGTTACTGATAAAAAAAAGAAGAAAAAAAAGAAAATGCATTTATGAAACAGTTAAAATACACAGAAAAGAAGGAACTTTCATAGAGGAAACCATAAAGCAAGGCAATTTTGTTAAATCTAATACACACTTTAAACATTATATATAACAAAAGTTCTCAGTTTCATATGCTGCCCTGCCTTCTGTTGTTTATATGTTGAAATATTCACGTTGATGTTTATTAAGTTCATAAAAGAAAAAAGAAAACATTCACTACTCAGACATGTTGTATCTTGGGGATCTACATGTACATGCATCAGTATAAAGTTATGTCATTCTCAATAGTCTTTTTTAAATCATTTTTTGTTATTTATCCTTTTTTGTGGGGCAATGGGGGTTAAGTGACTTGCCCAGGGTCACACAGCTAGTTAATTGTCAAGTGTCTGAGTTCAGATTTGAACTCAGGTTCTCCTGAATCCAGAGCCGGTGCTTTATCCACTGCACCACCTAGCTGCCCCCAGTATTTATCTTTTATTTAGTTTTCCAACTAATCTTTTCGCTTCTCTTTTCCTGCATACTGATGTCTCATATAGGTCCAAAATTATTTAACCATAAAAACACTTATTAAATTCAGTAATTATGGGAAATGCAAATTAAACCAGGTCCTCTGCACATGAGAAAGCTCTCATTCATACTGGTAGGGAACACTTGGTACAGCTGGTGCTGCTGTCTCTCCTGATCTCCACAATTCAAGACCCCTGCCAACTTAAAATTATGAAGTATGTAGGAGTGGTGTTTTCCCATTTTGTGCTTCCTCAGATGCCCAACTGCCCCTCCCCTACCTAGTCTTAAACTTGCCATGTGCATGTGAATTCTTTTTTCCCCCTTCATCCATTTCCTCTTTTCATCCATTAAATCATAACTGCTTTGTAGGTTATTCCCTTAATCTCTATTCTCCACTTTCCTAGTTCCAACCAGCTAATCTGTTAATGAATGTTAATTTCCTGAGTTATTAATAGGTGTTAATGTGCTAGAGAGAACCACCCACTTCAGGAAGCATGTTCGATTTTTGTGATTTTGTGGGGTTGTTTTTTTTGTGTGTTTTTTTAAACAAAGGCCTTCTGAGACAGTGTTTTAACCCAAAGCAATAGATATAGTAATATATTTGTACAACACTTAGTTTAAAAATCCTTTACTGGTACATTATCTCAATTAGTTTTCACAATAACTCTGGGAATCAGGCAGGAGCATTTTCTACATTTAAAGACTTTAGATATCAACTAGCCCAGTCCCTTCCTTTTAGAAATTCAAATGAAATATTTTCCTTAAGGTCACAAAACTAGTTAGTTAATGGCCCTAGAACAAATGTTCTGACTTGCTCTCGAGTGGTTATTATACTTTTCTTCATTGAAGAGTGATTGTGATACCTAGAAACTCAGTCTGTTTGAAAGGCTAGTAAGAAAGATACCTTTAAGTAAGTAGGGTCTTAAAACCTATTCTAGCTATCTGATATACTGAACAGGAGAACACTAAGAATAGCTTCTTTCATGTGTTTTTTTTTTTGGGGGGGGTTTGTTGTTGTTGTTTTGGTTTGTTTTTTTCCCTATTGCCCTTCTTTCTGTCCTCTCCATCCTGTGCTCTACTTGACCTTTCTACCAGATCCACAAACCAACTCCTGACATTCACCATGACTTCAAAATTGCTTCCTCTTTGCTCCTTACCTTCCCTGGTGCATTAGGAATGTCCCTGTGTAGGGTAAAGATGGGGGCTTTAGGTCTCCTGTTCTTGTCTATTACAGTCATAGACCCAAATTGTCACCAAACCACATTATCCAGAAAAAGTAAGGTGAAGACATGTTCCAGTCAAAGTAGAGTATTTGAGGGAACTTGACAAACTAAGAAAGCAAATTAGGGAGGTGTAAGATTCCGTATACTCACCAGAGGTTGTGGAGCAAAGAAGCCCAAGTGGATGTGCATATAACCAGGTGAAAGTTAGAAAGGACCTTCAAAATTACCTAGACCCTCCCCCACCAGTTTTCCAGGTGCAGAAACTTGAAACCCAGATTGGGAAGGTGACTTTGTCAAGGTCACATAACCAGCTTCTCCTTCCTATTCCACTGTCACCTGGCAAAATTCAAATAGGCAAATTTCTATCTGGGATATGCCAAGTGTTTCTGTTTCTTTCCCTTTTCCCTAATTTTGTCTCTGGTGTTTGGTGTGATGACTTCAAAGAGAGCAGGGCTACTAAGACACACATATATGCCCTATTCCCTTTTTTAGTTTCAGAAATATCCGTAAGAAGACAAAAAGAATATTTCCCTTCCCTTCCCTTCCCTTAGCTTCCCTCCGCCTTCTACTCCCACTTCCCCTCTACTCTTCTTCCTTCCCCTTCCCATTAGAAAGTGTTTTAGTTTTGAACCATCAGGAGGTTGATTTACCTATGAAATTTGTAAAGTTGTTTTGGATGCAGGCCAGACTTTAAAATCACATAATTAGATGACTGGAGGGGAAAAAAGTGTCAACAATTAAGACTGTCTCTCTCAAAAAGAGAATTCCCAAAGGGGACTTCTCCTGAATATTTCTTGTCTGTCTCAGTTGTCAGTTCAGCTAGGACAGGGCTACAGACTGAGAGCATTTGGAAAACTCAACTAGCTCAGTGTTCTACAAACAAAGTTGTCTGTGCCATATGCAGAGTAGGAGTCTTTAACCCCATTTTGAATTCAGAAGTACTGGGAAAATCTTACTCCCTTCTCTTCTATTCCCTCCCCTCCATCCCTCCTCACCTTTTGGATGATGTCTAAACTGGTTTTAATAGGGGGACACAGATTTTCATTACATAAGAAGCAATAAGTACAAAGTCACTAGCAACAGCACCATGATCACTGCAGAAATAGCACATAAATTTAATTCCATAGTAAGATGTAAACAATGAATATTGAATCATTTTTCTCTAGACAGGTTTTGATAGAGGAGAAGCTAGACCACTGATGACCTAAGGAGAGAAAAGCAGACAAGCCTGAAAGGAAAGTTTAGTGTACTAAAACAAATCCTTTCTACTTTTGGAAACTTCTATTAGGCATTCTGGATGCCCCAACAAATAATCTTGTTGAAACACCATTTTTTTTACTAATAGCTAGATCCCCCACTCACTCAGAGATCCTTTTTTGCATTTTTATTTTTTTAATTTATTTTTCTGAACTTAAGATCTTAACATGAGATTTTTCTAAATAGCATTTAATAGAGTACGGCATAGCCCCCAGTCTTTTACTATCCCCCAAATGGAAACCATGCATTAGTCACTTTACTTAGACTGATTCTTGTTAGAAATGCTGATTTGTTTCCCAGTCTCAGAATAATCCAATTTCTCAAGAAAAGATCCTGTGAAAATCCAGGTCAATGGAGAAGATTAGGTCAGTTCCAAAATTACCTTGAGCAGAGCAATAACTAACAGGGCAACTGAAGTTTTGCCTTGGAGACAAAGTATTGCATGCTTCCTCCTCAATAGGAATCCTTGAACACTGTGATCCTCCCATTAAAAAGGACAATTCTCAATAACCACCACTGAGCCACTACCCCCGGAGTCCCACCACAATGGCATCCTTCTCTCAGGACCCACCTCTTCTTTCCGGCCCCAGTTCCCTTAAAGGAACAAGCCAGATGCTCTAGAAAATGGGCTGTCCACTCTCCCAGAGCCACTATACTGAATACTGTACTCTGTGCTGCCCCCTCACTCCTTGGCACACCCAACACACACACACACACACACACACACACACACACTTAAGTGATTTGCCTTTGGTATAAGAATTCCTAGTTATAGAGTGACAGGAGAAGGAATCAGGATTACATATTAGTATCATATCTCAGAAATAAAAGTTTGTAAATTCTCCTTTCAGAGTAACTGTGGGGTTGGGATTTATCTTTGGTAGCATTGGCAGAACTGGGAATCTGCCTTGAACACATCATCAGAAACTCCATCTGCCCTCAGCTTGGTGCCTGGAGAAGTCTGAAATTATCAAATGAAATACAAGGAAATTTGGTTTATCCAGATATATAAGAATTCTGTGTCTTACTTTCAATACAGAAAAGCCCATTTATCTCTGTTCACAGGGGTGAGAGAATTCAGCTAGGTTGTCCCCTTTTTGTGAGTGCCTTCAAGAATCTTGTTGGTGGCAGGAGAACACTTGGGCAGAGACTCATGGAGCTTTGAACCCCTAAAGTCTTCCAATATTTGAAAGACCATCATGAGGCAGGGGGATTACACTTGCTCTGTTTGACCTTGGAGGGCAGAACCAGGATCATTGGGTGGAGTCATACATACAAAAGCCAATTTAGGCTCTAGGTAAGGGAAGACTTCCTCATAGTTATCTCAAAATAGCATGGGCTGCCTCAAGTGGCAGTGGGTTCCCTTTTATTGGGATTCTCTAAACAAAGGAGGGATAACCATTTTCTAGGTATGTTGTAGAAGAATTTCTTGTTCAGGTATTGGTTGGAATAGATGGCTTATAAGATTCCTTCCAATTCTGAAATCCTCTGACTCTCTTACTAGGAATAGGAATCAACAACGAATCATAGACTTTCAAGCAAAAAGAAGAGTGAGTGAAATAGAGGAGGGGGTAGGAAGGAGAGAAGAGGGCCTTAGGACCAGATCTCAGAATAGAACATTACCAGACTTAAGATTGACAGTAGCACAGAAATTTAGCAAGGGGAGATGTGGGTTGGACAAGGTGGTAGATGTAGAGGACAGCACTATCCTCCTTGGATAACTTTACCTACTTTCATGTAAGGTCAATTCAAAATAAAATTGTGCAAGAAGTTGGGCTACTCTTACATTTCCTATCAACATGTTCTCATGCCTTCATTTAACCATCTATCTGTCAATCATTTGGTCAATAAGCATTTATTTGCAATGTCCCTGGCACTATGCTGAGCCCTAGGGATATTAAAAAAATGAAAAATAATTCCTTACCTCAAAGAGCTTAACTTGTAAGTAACTAGGTAGATGTGACATCTATTGAGAGAGGTGAATAGACGATAATCCCAGCAAAGGGAACACTGAAAGGCCTCCTATGGGGGTGGGATTTGAGCTGGGTCATTAAAAAAGATGGGAAAATAAGAAATGGAGGTGAGGAGGGAGAGCATGCAGAACAGCAAATGCAAAGGTGTGAGGATAGGAGCATGGAGTACCTAACAATTTCAAGGAACTGAAAGTAGTGAAAAGTAGATGTAGTGAAGGATCATGTTATAAACCAGTCAGAAAGAGCTTAAAGTGCCAAACAAAGAACTATATATTGGTCCTGGATGTAATAGAGCGACACCAAAGTTTATTGATTTATTGATGGGTAATGAACAAATAGGCAAATCACTTTGGCATCTGAATGGAGGACAGGTGGGAATAGAAAGAGATTTGAGACTTTTAGAACATTATTTTAATAGTCAGTGCATGGGGCAGCTAGGTGGCCCAGTAGATAGAGCACCAGCCCTGGATTCAGGAGAACCTGAGTTCAAATCCAGCCTCAGACACTTAACACAAGCTGTGTGACCCTGGGAAAGTCACTTAACCCTAATTGCCTCACCAAAAAACATTTTTTTAAATAGTCAGTGCATGAGGTCCTTTCCAGCTCCAGTAGGATCTTATGAGATATATAATAAGGGAGTTGGATAAGAAGATCATTAGGGTCCCTTCCCTCTTGGAGAATCCATTTTCACTCTCTGATCTCCAGAGACAGGAACTCACACAAATTCTGATAGCGTCATTAGACAGAATTACAGATTTCTGGAGTTGGAAAGGACTAGGAAGCCATCTTACTTCAATGTATGCTCAAACAAGAATCCCATGATTGTCAAATGGTCATCTGGACTTTCCTTAAAGACATGGAGAGGAAAACTTCCTTCTAGGATAGTCTATTTTACTTCTGGAAGTTTTTCCTCATACAGCATTAATTTGCCTCTTTATAACTTGTTTCTTTGCACTGGATTCAAGTAGAACAAGGGTCTTTCATGTGCCAGCTCTTCAGATAATGGAAAACAGTTTTCATGACTCCACTCAATCTCCTCTTCTCCAGCCTAAACTCCAGGTCCTCCCACCAATATTCATAAGGCACAAACTTGGGGCCATTTACTGTTCTGGTTGCATTCCCCTGGAAGCCCTCCAACTTGTCAATGTCTTTCTGAAAAGGCAGTATTGGATACAGCATTTCAGATATAGCCTAGCCAGGGCATCTGTCATCTTATTATTAGACATTATGTCTTTCTTAACAAAGCCTACATATGCATTAGTTTGGTTGCTAAACCACAATGTTGATTCATATTGACTCATGAAGCCTGTTAAGACTCCTTGGACAAAATATTCTTTGTAGGGTCTTGAATGTAACACGAATGAATTTTTATTAATGATTAAACAATTAACTGAGTCTACTTTGTGCACCATGTGCTTTGTTTTATGTAGGAATGTATCCTGAATGTAGACAGCTTTCCTTTGGCTTTTGTCTGTATTTTATGTGTACATGTATGCTCTGTCAGTCTCTTTGTACTCATTTCCTTTGTATGTATAAGTATGTTAATATGTATAGCTGATGCATTTTTCTTGTCTGTCTGTGTGTATTTAACCTTGTACAAGTGTTCACTGCAAAATAAAACAGAACCAAAATGACCCACCCCTTCTCTGTCTTTAAAAACGAAGAGATTTTACTACATCGGATATGTATTAACTGGGATCTTACTTAAAGGCAAAGGATTAGACCTTTTATGGTCCCATCCAGAGTCCATGGTACCCTCTGTTCCCTCTGCCTCAGGCAGGTAAGTAGGTACTCTCACCTGGGAAGGAAGAAGCTCTCCTCAATATACAAACATACACACACATACACATCACACACCACACACAAGTACACAAAAAGAAATACTAAGTTATTTGTCAAACAGTGGAAGAATAACAAATCTGCTTCATCTGAATTGAAGATGGGGAAACAGGCACCTGCTCACTGATTTATTTCCCTTGTGTGGAGGAGTCCCAAACATCCAGAATTGGCTAAAATCAATCATTTGTTCTCTCTAGAGATTCACCACCCTAAGAAATATTGCTCCGTCTATCATGAAACCATCCTTTCACATCTGCCTGAGTTTTCTCTCCTTTGAATGGATGATCAAAAGCCAAGGAAATTCACTACTAAGGATTTTGGCTTGGCTATAGTAGTCTCAGGGTTTTGACCTGGGCATAATGTCAGTGAATCCACACAAGGCCTGGAAGGAAGAAAAATCTTAGCAAATCACTGGAGCACTTTTACCATACCCCAGAGCCCCTAGGAACATGGGAATTCTTCCAAGACCAATACAATCAACAAGCATTTATTAAATGCTTACCATGTGCCAGGCACAGGTGGGGAATGGAGGGGAGGAAAAAAAATATCAAAATTAAGACCGTGTATATCCTAGTCTCTAACCAAGTGCATTAGCAAGTGTCAAGTTGGCAGTAATGGCAGAAATACTACAGAGAAGAAGGCAAAGAGTGAGAACAGGTCACACATTTACGGTATTGTTTTTCCTGTCCCTTCCTCCCTGTGGAAAGCAAACGAAATTTAGATACTTAAGTCAGAAAGGTTAGGGGACTGGGCAGATAGATACTCTCAGAGACTAAAGATCCTCAAGCATATCCTAAGGGCAGAGATACCATTCATACCCCAGAGTCAAGTTGTCATCTTTTTAACCCTGTGTGCCTGCCAGAGGACCATTTCAGGTACAGGAGAATGCTACCATTCAGGTAAGTTCATGACCCTAAAGATATCTACAAGTGGAGTTCAGTCAAAGCTGATAAGGAGCTAAACCATATCTATCTATAATAAGTATTCCTTTTTTTTCAGGGCAGTGAGGGTTAAGTGACTTGCCCAGGGTCACACAGCTAGTAATAGTCAAGTGTCAGAGGCTGCATTTGAACTCAGGTCCTCCTGAATCCAGGGCTGGTGATTTATCCACTGCACCACCTAGCTGCCCCCATGTACTAAGTATCTCTAAAAGATTTAGACAGGTTCCATTAGGACAAAGTCCTGCCACCTCTCCAAAATTCCTATTGTTTCACAAGTCTCAGGGTAATGCCCCTTTATTGTCTGGAAATGATTTATTAATTAAAGCAACCTTTAGTATTCCTGCCAGCAACAACCTGTCAGTGCTCTAGGCAATTCTTTGAAACTCCAGGGTTCAGAAAAGGTACTAACTTGTATTGGCAAAGGGCATTTCCTTACACAGAAGTTCCCTGTCAATGAAATCCAGTCCTTATCCTTTAGTCCTGGGAAATATTCCAGTAGTGTTCATTTGGAGCACAGAAAGGGATGAATTCAGTAAATATAGGGTTATTGAGTCAACCACCCAATCTGGAATAAGGAAGACTAAAAAATGACCTGGTAAATTCCAAGTATTTTACATGCAAAGTCATCACCATCAACAATAAGTGTTACTGAGTCCCTATGGTATGCAAAACACTGTGTCAGTGATTGAAGATACAAAAGGGAAATGAGACATGGTCTTTCCTCTTCAATGAGTTTACAGTACAATTAGAGAGCCAACTAGAAATTCACCAGCAGTAAATAAAGCTACCTGTGTTAAGTAATAAACACATGGTAGAGAAAATAAGACAATGAGTACTCCAGGAATAGTCTTGATTTAAAAAATAATTCACAAGATAATTTCTGATTTAAACCAGCTAAATTTGTAATAATAAAAGGGGAAAGATATTGAGTATTGTTGTTCAGTTGTGTCTGACTCTCCATGACCTCATTTGGGGTTTTCTTGGTAAAGATACTGGAGTGGTTTGCCATTTCCCTCTCCAGCTCATTTTACAGAAGAGGAAATTGAGGTAAATAAAGTGACCCTTGCCCAGGTTCACACAACTAGTAAGTATCTGATACTGGATTTGATTTCAGGTTCCTGACTCCAGGCCCAGCACTCTATCCACTGAGCCACCTAGTTGCCTATTAAGAATTCCTGGATTAGCAGAAGATCTGTTATTCAGGCATTTTCAATTGTGTCCAATTCTTCGTGACTCCATTTGGGGTTTCCTTTGCAGAAATATTGGAGTGGTTTGCCATTTCCTTCTCCAGCTCGTTTTACAAATGAGGAAACTGAGGCAAACAGTTAAGTGATTTGCCCAGGGTCACATAGCTAGTAAGTGTCTGAAGCTAGATTTGAACTAAAGAAGACAGGTTTTCCTGACTCAAGTCTGGGCATTGCACTGCACCACCTAGCTAAATTTATAACAATAAAATGGGAAAGATATAAACTAGCACAAGGTGATGAATTGGTTTGTTTTGAATCTTATAAATAATGAAAACAATGACATTCACACATGGATGCATTCTTTAAACTTAGGACCCTTCTAAAATCCATTGCTCTCAAATACACCATATGTACTCTCTGTCTTGCCACTTCTTTTCATGGATAAAGGCCCCTACCTCCAAAACATCAAAAGTAAACCAATATGGTTGCTTGTGCTGAACCAGAAAGAATGTAGAACTGATATACTTAGGTCCCAGTAATGATTCTGACATTTAGTATCTATGAAGCCTTAGGCAGGTAATTTAACTTCCCTATTCCTTTTTTACTTACCTGTAAATTGGAAGTAATAATCTATGTATGATCTAGTTCACCCAGTGATTGTGAGGAATGCATTTTGTAAGTTTTGTAATTATTTTCTTTCTTTAAGGCTATAATATAAAAGTTAAGTTCTCTGAGTTCACCAGCCTTGATGCTTCCTAGCCAGCATCCAGAACTTTATTTGAAAATCTAGCAGCATAAGCTCTGATGGTTTGTGATCTTCCTTTCCTTCAAATTTATTACATCCTCTGACACAGAAGCAGAACTCAGGCAGAAGGCATAGACAATCTAGATTTATTCAATCAAGAGACATTTATATTCAGAGCACTAGCCAGGGGAGCTAAAAAGATAAATAAGACATGGTCCCTGCCCTCAAAGAATTCATAGTTTAGTAGAGCATATTACAATCATATATATATATATATATATATATATATATATATATATATATATATATATATATATATATATATATAATGTGTGTGTGTACTATGATATAAAATGAAACCCAAGTATATAATAGTATACCTGGGAGAAAAAAATCCTACTCATCATAGAACCTGGGTTCAAGTTCAAGTTCTAATATTTACAAACCATATGACTTAAAGTCACTTCCCCTCCCTGAACCTCAGTTTCTTCATCTGTAAAATGAGGGAGTGGACCTAGATTATCTCTAAGGTCCTTTATAGCTTTGACCCTCCACAATTTCATGATTCTATAAAAGAAATATAAAGTGGTTTGTAAGATCTAAGAAAGATCGTTGCTACCTGGAGGCATCAGGGAAGCCTTCATTCACTTGGTATTTATTTGATCAAGGTCTTAAATGATGGGTAGGACTTCAATAACATAAGATAAGAAAGGGGACATTTTCAAAATAGGTAACATCATGACCAAAGGTTCTGAAATACACTTTACTATAAACACAGATGACTTCAGGTAACTGTGAAAAAAATATATATATATATATATATATATATATTTTAAGTAACTTATCAAACAAGAAATCAATTATTATTAAGTGAATTAAAATCCAATTACTAGGTGGTCCTTGAATCCAAAGCCATAACTAAGAATTTTTGCACCAGGGACAAGGATCTTAACCCTCAACTCCCCAAGACAAAAAGGTTCCTTCAAACAGGGAGTGGGGAACAGGGAAAATGCCCAGTGGAAGAAAAAGCACCCCTAGCTAAGGCAACAGGGAGGAAGAAGAGACAGGGTGCAGAAAAGTAGTTTTCTACTGTAACTCATTATTCCTACTAACAAGGTGATAAAGTTTATTGACCCCTTCCCCTCATAAACACCTCTTTTTATTTCTCCCTCCCTTTCATCTTCTTTGTCTCCATTTCTTTCTCTCTGTTTCTCTGTGTGTCTCGGTTTCTCTCTGTGTGTCTCTGTGTCTTTCTGTGTCTGTCTCTGTCTGTCTCTGTGTCTATTTCTGTCTCTGTCTCTTTCTCTATTTCTCTCTTTCTCTTTCTCTCCCTCTCCCCCTCCCTCCTCCTTCTCCTTCAAAAGCAGTGTGATAGGGGGTGGCTAGGTGGTGCAGTGGATAAAGCACTGGCCCTGGATTCAGGAGTACCTGAGTTCAAATCCGACCTCAGACCCTTGACACTTACCAGCTGTGTGACCCTGGGCAAGTCACTTAACCCCCATTGCCCTGCCCAAAAAAAAAAAAAAAAAAGGCAGTGTGATATAATAGGGAGAGTCCATGGTAGATCCAACTACTATTAACTTGCTATGTGATATTAGGTAAAATGCTTAACTTTTGTGAGCCTTGGTTTCCTCATCCACAAAACAGGACTAATAATGTCTGTTGTGAGGATTCATTGAGATAAGAGTTATGACTAGTTTAAAAGGGCTAAGTGAGTCCACAGCACTACCATTGAGAGGCAATGTTGCTCAATGAATAGAAAACTAGCCAGGAAGACTAGAGTTCAAATCCTTCTTCTAACATAGACTAGCTATGTGAACCTGAGTATGCCTTTTAACTTCTCAGTGCTTTTGGCAATGTTCTAAGAACATAAGGTGCAGCAAAGGTGCTGGCCTGCATTGGCAGGGAATACTTTCTCACCTGTCTATATCAATAAAATCACAGGCCTAGTCCTAATCTCTATTAGAGCTCTTGGTGGTCCTTGAAGACAGTACAAATGATCAAAAGAAATAATATTTATGAAGCACTTAGCACAGTAACTGGCATATAAGAGATACTTAATCAATGCTTATTCCCCTTTCTTCCCTACACCACACCATCCATGCTCTTCTTGACCCAACTCCCACAATCACCCAGGTTGACTTGTATTGCCCTGAAGCCTGACCTAGCATCTGAAATGAATGTGATATGGCAGCAGACATCTCCTCTGCTCCTCTGACACAAATGGTTACCCATCACCCAGAAAGTCCCAAAGGTAGGAGCCATGAGGTTTTTTAACTCCTTTTCAAGCACCTACCCCACAAGGAGGGAAAACCTCTACAATAGCTCATCAGTCCCAGCTCATTCTGAGTGTTAGTGTTCCTGACAAAATTCTTATAAATTCTTATGCCACACTTTTGCATAAATTCTCCACTATTTGTCCTTGTTTCCATCTTCTGTAGATGTCTAAGTTAAGCAAGGTATTCCCTCACCAGCTCTATTAGTCTCCCTAGTCAGCACTTTTCTTCCTCGTGAGAATTAGTGTGTGTGTATGTATGTGTGTGTCTGTGTGTTCATAACTTCATTCTTGAGAGCCCCCCAACCCTCCATGAGAGGTTTCCTTTCTATAATTTTAGTCCATGCAATCCTACCTATCTCTCTCTCTGAATGCCGTATTAAAGTCTCATCTTCTAAAATCTAGAGGAAAGCTCAAACTATTCCCAAAATTATTTTGAAGTTGCCACTTTTTCCCAGTGCTCCCAACATTTCTACCTCCTGCTGGTAGGTAAGGATCAGGTTCAGAATAGCAGGTCCATTTATTAAGGAAAGGAAAGGAAAGCATTAAAATCCTCCATACAAGCAAGGGGAAAAAAACATGCCCCACTTTTGCCAGAAAAAGACCTCCACAGATGACTGGATAATTGAAGTTCTTCTTTACCACCTCCATCCCTGACTCATGATCTGTTTCTCAAACTTTTGATCCATTTTTTTTCTCTCTGTCCAGGTGGTCTGTTGACTTCTGTTTCATCATTCTTTGTTTCTTACCCAAAAACTTACCACCCTGCTAGCCACACTCTGGCTCCTAGATTTCCTTAACATAATATGTATACCTTCTTTTTTTTTGTGGGGCAATGGGGGTTAAGTGACTTGCCCAGGGTCACACAGCTAGTGTCAAGTGTCTGAGGCTGGATTTGAACTCAGGTACTCCTGAATCCAGGGCCAGTGCTTTAACCACTGTGCCACCTAGCTGCCCCATAAGTATACCTTCTTAATGTGCCATACTAAATAAAATAACTTTAATTTCTCTTCCACATGACATTCCTTCAAATATCTCTTTCTTCCTCAGGCTAAATTTCCCCAGATCCTTCAACCACTTGTTTACTTTATTATCCATATTTTGTAAATTTATATAAGAACATCTGAGGCCATTGCTCCTTTCTTAAACCCTAAAAGTATCCCCAATCTGTTATTTATTCTCTCTGTGATAACTTCTGTAGGTCTCATTTTTCCTCATCTCTTAAAACGGAGAAATTGGAGGGGATGATCTCTAAGGTCCCTAAAGATATTCTAACCAGGGAACTTGCCCTTAACCAAATCTTTCAAAGATGTCTGAGAGGAAGACCTAACAACTTCCTAGATGAAAAGAATGAGATAAATCTTGCTATGTTGACAGGGAGAGAATCTGTCCAAGTAATATTTTAATACTTTGGTGGAACTCTGATCATTATTCTGTATACTGCCTCCAATAGTGCATATTACCCCCTATCCTTGCTTTCTTATTCTATGCAACATTTGTTTTCACAAGAATAGTATGAGACTTTATGAAATACTTTGTCAAAACCAAGGAAAATTCTAGAGGCAATTCAGGACAGGAGAAAGCTCAGTGATGCAAGAAACAAAGGTCTTGGGTTCAAATTTCATTTCTGGTGCTTATCTATATGTCCTTGGGCTTGTGTGCCCTCATTTATAAAATGAGGGGATTGAATTAGATAGCTTGAAGATCACTTCAGGCTTTAGATTTTTATCCTCCCATAAATTCACTGCAGGGGTTGATCAAATATAATAGGGACCTTCCTCTAAATCTCTTCACATTCCTCTGCCTGTTAGTTATATCTAACGCACCTCCTTTTCTAGCCATACATCTCTCTGATGAGATGACTTACATTCTATTATGTTACTTCTCTTGGTTGGTAACATGTTGCAGCCTGCTTACATTTACCTTGCCACTCTCCATTGTTCTTTGGATAATCCTTATCTTCTAATCTTTGGATACTGTGGTTTTCTGTGACTCACAGTCATACGATATCCTCAGAACAATGTGTCATGTGCCCTTGCATAAATTCAGGCACATCAGCATGCAAGACACTCCAACATGGTGAACAAAAATCATTTTCCTGATTCCTGGAAATGTTCAGAGTTTTGTATAACAGAAAGTCCTAATAAATGTTTCAGAATTTGTGCTCGTCTTGTAGAAGACCAGGCTCAGGGGCATCCTCTGGTTCAGAAATGGGCAAGGGACACCACAGTAGAGAGAGGTGAGGTAAGGCCTTAGGCTGGGAAGAAAGAACAAGAATATCTTAAGGCAGAGATAGAAACAGAAAATGAAGCCCAGGTGAATACAGAAAGATTGTACAAATGAAAAGACTGAATGACAAATAAAAGAAATCAAATTTCTAGGACTAGGCTGTGGAGAGAGGAGACCTCTAACTTGGAAGGAACCTCTGGGACAAGAGATAGAAGAATAAAAGAAGAGAATAAGGTAGATACAGATGTAAAAGGAGATAGATTTAAAAAGAGAGGGAGGGAGGGAGACAAACAGTAACAGTTCAAGTAAGGGAATAGGAAAAGACAGAGAGATAGCTCATCTATGATGGGCTCAGCAACCTGGCTCATTAATAGCTATGTAGTTTGGGAGAGGAAATAATGTCTTAGAAAATGGTGGAGACTACACGAAAGGACATTTATACAAATGACAATTTTATGTAAAGATCACTTTAAAATATTCTGCCAACTTCAAAAACATGCCATTGCAAAAAAAAATAATCAAATGCAGCTACAGATATTTTCAGGTTCCTGTTAGTAGAATTAACAATTGCAATAAAAAGTATTTATAATTAAAACAATGTGATACTAGAATAAGGGGTTGCCTCAAAATCAGGAAGACTTGAGTTTCAGTCATATCCATAATGCATACTGGCTGTGACTTTGGACAAATTACTTAACCTCTGATACCTCTCTGAATTGTAAGTTTTAGAGAAAATGCTAATCTGTATTCCTAGACAAAGTGCCTCATCAGCAGCTTCCTGTCACAAATCCCTGAAACATGGCAATATTAGGCCTTGGGAATAGTAGGCCTGACTGTAGCCCAGATATATTAGTCACACACACACACACACACACACACACACACACACACACACACACACACACCCACCAAAAAAAAAGCTACAACCATGTTCTTCTGTCGATAAAAACAGAAAAACAGACTCAATAACAAAATCCAGATATATTATATATAGAGATATAGAGATATATAATGTTTAGATATAACCTGTTCCAACTTTTCATTTTAAAAGTAAATTAAGGGGGGGGGCAGCTAGATGGCACAGTGGTTAAAGCACCGGCCCTGGATTCATGAGGACCTGAGTTCAAATCCGGCCTCAGACACTTGACACTTACTAGCTGTGTGACCCTGGGCAAGTCACTTAACCCCAACTGCCTCACTAAAAAAAAAAAAAGTAAATTAGCTGGTGCCCAGGGAAAGAAAGTAACTTGCCTATAGTAATACAAGTACCTAGTAATAAAGCTAGGGCGAGGAACAGTGTTTATTGGTAATCGATATATTGCTCATTCTCCTATACCACACTGCCTCTTAGGACTGCAGAAATACAAGACTTAAGACAAAAAGGAAGGACTAGACCTCTCTCTCTATTTCACTTGATTTGCTCCTAAAATATCAACAAAGGATAGACTACCTGCTCTCACCTGTCTTTCAGTAGGAATAAGGTAAGAGTGATATCTTAGATAAAGCACTTTGAGTTATACAAAAGCACTTTCCTCATGATGCCCCGTGGCAGGCCTCCATTTAACAGGCATGGAGTGTGAAGTTTTGAATGGTGAAGTGACTTGGCTAGAGTCACCCAGGCTGGTAAGAATCAGGGTCTGAAAGTAAACCCAGGTGTCCAGATTCCAATTCTACTACTCTTCTCACTATATCAGAGGGATCCATTAGCAGAATTCTTTCACTAATAATAGTCAGTGACTGATTTTCTCTTTCTTTATTTCCCTAATATGTAGCATGGTGCCTCAGACATAGTAAATGCTTAATAAATACCTATTGACTGACTTAATGACTGACTCTTGGATAGATCTAACACAGCACAGGGGTTTCAAATCCAATTAGGACCCTATCTATACTTTCAAACTTTGATGCACAGGCATTGGGCTTTACTGGCTTCATATTATAAATCAGCATAAATATACTTGGTGCCCTTAGACACATAGCAGACTCCAAGCATAATCATCAAGCCAGACTCATGCTAGTTCCCCGTTAGTTTAGGCTTGGTATTAGAATGCTAATTTCCATCAGCTAATAAAAGGAGATTTATTTATTTATTGGTCATAGTATAGAAAACATTTTCAGCAAGGATACTGCATCACTTGGCTTCTTTCCCCCTTTCTCCCATCCTCCTCATCCCTCACCTCTCCAAACACTACTTGCCTTCATTATAGAAATCAGGGCAAGGAATGACTCATCGGGCTTTGGGACATCTACCAAGTCTGGAGGGCCCTGACATCATGTAGATGGGCTGTTTTATGTCCTTAGGTCACCAAAAAGCCACATCAATATGTATGCCCAGAGGACACCAAGAAATTATGTCAATGGAAGCATGGCTTAATCCTTAGCTCTGGTCCAATAAAGTCTTGTGTACTCTTTCCTTGCCTTTTAGGAAAATAATTATACTAACTTATACTATGGGAGTGGAGGAGGGCAGGGAGAAGAAACTGATAGTGATTCTCTTAACCACGCCTTAGTGGTAAGCTCTTAAGTATCTAGACCTTTCATCATGTAAAATGGATTTGAGTCTGGGGATTTTACTGGACCATCCTAATAAGAAACATGATTCTATCACAGTGATTCTACCCACATAATAAGATACTATAATAACATCTCTGTTTAGGCCTAGGTATTTAATGAACTACCTGACTTCTGTAAATCACTAAGGCTCTATAGGAGCCCAAGGGTCCCTGTGGATTTCTCCAGAATAGAATTTCATCTTGTCACTGCTGAGAAAAATTCAGGACACTGGTTAAGGATTATTCCAAGGAAGGGGCCTGGATTCTGAAGGTTAAGGTCTTTATTGCTTCCCTCCTTTGTCAAAAGCCTTTTTAGGCTTCTGTAAGAACAAGGGAGACCCTGAGTTTATCCATCCTATGTCCTCCCCATTCTGAGTATGTAAAACCACAAACCCATGGTTGCTCTACTTTCTCATTCTTGACCTGAAAAGGACAGAAACCAAGGGGGAGGGGAAAAAACTGCCCTAACTTTGCATGCATTTTGGTTACTTATCTCTGGAGATTTTCTTTCTAGCAGATTATGTTAAATTTCATCAAATCAGTCATTTGGTTAAAAACACATTAAAGATGTCTCTATTGATTTCTTTTGTTTTGCAGAAACAATAATATCAGTGTCTAAAATTTCAGACCTGATCAACAATAATACCAACTTGAAAAAGTCAATGGAGTGTTTTGATTACATGAGTCAATTGTTACCTATTAAAATATATGCAGACTAAGAAAGATCTTTGCATGTTTGCAAATACATAGAGCCAATCACTCTCAGTGGAGGGTTGATTTTAAAATAATGGTCCCTCAGAAAATACAGGCCAAAACAAGGTTTGTGGACTGTATAATTTATACACATACTCACAATGACATAGATAGGCCCAAGAACTGAGACAGCATTAAAATAGCTAACAAATCAAACTTCCCCAGTGACCCTTCTAATCATCACCTCACTTTTTTTAATTACCATTATGTGGTTAAGGCTTTAGTAAGCCCAGTTCAGATAATCAATGAAGGATTGCTCTTCCAATTTTGATCATTAGAAAAATCAGAATTCTCATGCACTTTCTCCTGCTGGCTTTGGAGGGGAGAGTGAAGGGTGACCTACTGCATTCTGTCCTTCCTCCCTGATGATAGAATACCTAAAGTGAGAAAAAAGAAAATTGTATCAAATCAGAAAAAGGAATCATAGGGTCTGGAGGTGGGGAGGGATTGGGTGAAGAAAAAAGGTAGAAAATCTGCATGTTGTTTTTTTTAGAGAGAGAGAGAAAATCTTTTACATCTATCCATAATGTCATAGATTCATTCATCACTTTATTTCAAGGCTTTCATGTTTTTTATACATATCCCACTCAGAACTTTACTGGTTGCTTATGCCTTAGTGTAAATGAAAGTTCTTTAATTAAGGTTTTTTGGGGTTTTTTGTTTTTGTTTTTCAGTGAGGCAATTGGGGTCAAGTGACTTGCCCAGGGTCACACAGCTAGTAAGTGTTAAGTGTCTGAGGCCGGATCTGAAGCCAGGTACTCCTGACTCCAGGGCTAGTGCTTTATCCACTGCGCCACCTAGCTGCCCCCCTTTAATTAAGGTTTTAATTAAGAAAACCAAGCACCTATATGAGAGGGAAGAATGGAATAGAAAAATGACTAACAGTAACTTGTCATCCTGAAATATGTCCTGCCTGCCTTGAAGTAGTTGGCCTGCACATAGGAAGTTGGCCTACCTTTAAAAGCTCAAGTGGTTGAATGAGGGAAATTAAATGTGAATGAACCTGTATGGCTCCCTTGCAGAACATAGGCTGGCAGAGTAGAAAAAATGCTTCTAGCCCTGCTGATAAATGTTTAACAATCAACTTCAGGGAGAGTGAGATAGGAAAGTGTATACAGGAAATACTTTTAAGTCTAACTTTTTCTCAATCACTTTTTTAAGTCTAGGCTAGCATCAACATAATAAATTAATCCCTAATTTATAGCATTTACTGATTTCCAATCTGTAAATGCTCACACTGAAAATTTCTCTCTGGAATTAGTCTGAGCTAGTTCTACTACATCTCTGCTTCCATTCCTACCAGGAGAATCTTCCAAGTGAAAAAACACTCTAGGGCCCAGAAGAGCCATTCAAAGTTTTGCCAAATTTCTGGGTGGATCCAGTGTTGGAAATTCATTCTGACAACTTTTCTGAGATACATACATACATACAAACATATGAGATATATATATATATACATATATTTATCACTACATGTATGTGTGTATACATATATATATATATGTATATATATATATGTATATTTGAATTGCCACATGACAATCTGACATTAAGTCAAATTTACAATCAAGAACATGGACTTTAGAGGCAGAGGAACTATGTTTGATCATTTTGCTACTTAATACCCTTGTGACTATAGACAAATCACTTCTCTGAGCACGATTTTGTTCAACTGAACAAAGGAAGTGATTGGACCAGGTGATCTTTAAAATCACTTCTAGCTCTAATTCTAGGATACCATTCTATCTGACAGGGCAGCTAGGTGGCACAGTGAATAAATAGAGTGTTGGCCCTGGAGTCAGGAAGACTCCTTCCTCTTCCTGAGTTTAAATCTGGCCTCTGATACTTTTTAGTTGTGTGACCATGAGCAAGTCATTTTACCCCATTTGCCTCAGTTTTTTCATCTGTAAAATGAGTTGGAAAAGGAAATGAGAAACCATTCCAGAATCTCTGCCAAGAAAACTCCAAATAGGGTCACAAAGAGTAGTTACATGATTGAAAAATGACTGAACAACAAATTTTGTCTAACAGCGGCTACTACATGGGAGGGGGCAGCTAGGTGGCATAGTGGATAAAGCACTGGCCCTGGATTCAGGAAGACCTGAGTTCAAATTTGACCTCAGACACCCGACACTTACTAGCTGTGTGACCCTGGGCAAGTCACTTAACTCCCATTGCCCCACAAAAAAAGAAAGAAATAACATGGGAGCTACCTTCCATGATGTCAATCTCAAAATATTCCATCCCTACATAGCTTAAAAGAAATATAATCTGTCCATTGAATCTCAGGTCACACCCCCCGCACCTATACAAAAATACCTATATTAATTATGTTATATCCACTGCCTTTATAGAAGATTAATACAAGTCATCCACTTGAAAAGCATTTACATCTTTTATTTAATACTTCAGCTGAATGCATAATCCACTACATTACTCAGTATTTTTATGCTATATGACTCATTTTTATTTGTATTTAGCTTCAAGAAAATGTGTCTTCCAATAACTTGATAGACTTTCTTTTATCAGAAAATGAAAGCTATAACCCATTATAATCTCCTCAGATGTTAGAAAATGTAGAGAATGACCCACAGAAATATAGATTTAGATCTTGAAGGGACCTCAGATACAGGAGTATGCTAGTAAATGCTTAAAAACCAATTGCCCACTGAAGAAAATGAATACATGACATACTCTTGAGTTTAATCTGCGTTATCAACATTTTTCATCACTTCTTAAGTCTAGAAAACCTACAAAATAATGAATCAAGAGCTGATTGTAGCATTTTCTGATTTCTGAAGTGTAAATGATTACAATAAAAATATAATCACTGACTCTTGAGCCAGTTCAAACTGGCTTCAGTACATCCCTGCATAGAGGTCATCTTGTCCAACTCCCTCATTTATCAGTTGAGAAAATTAGGGCCCAAAGACAGTCAGTGACTGGACCAAGGACATATAGGTCCTTTTAATCCTCATGACAGAAACAAAAGCAGTACAATTAGCCAGGATTGGAAGCCATATCTTTTCAATCCAAATCATTCCCTTTTAGTTTCCTTTCATACCTACATAATTTCTTCTTATGAGACCTGTATAATTAACCATTCACCTCACCCCTTCCAATCCCACTCACTGGACTCATAGAAAGAGTCAGAATAGTACTTGCTCCCCTAGCATAGTCATATCCTGGATCTCATCATTACCCAGAAATGTTCCATTTCTGAATTCAAAACACTGACCATAACTTCCTCTCATTTCTTCTCTCCCTATGGCTAACCCCTCCTAAATTTGTTCTTTGCCCTCGTTATGATCTCTACCCCTTCTGTCTCTCAGTACTTTGCTAAGCCATTTCTCCCTTTCCTATTCCCTACACTATAGTTAGCCAATGCAACTTCACCTTCTCTGTGTTCTGTTTTTGAACCCTTTACCATCCTTATCCCATCCATTAACAGACTTCCAACCAATCATCTTATTCCCTGAGTCTCAACTCTATAACCAGTCATGTTGCCCTTAATCCCATGATGTCATCTCCTCTAATCCATTCTTTTTTCTGTGTTCCCCAAATCTATAAAAGAGTAACTGTTCTTTTGCTCAGAATCTTTGGCATTAATGGAGGAAAGCCATTGACGCATTTAATGACAGCAGTGTGCCTCTGCTAACAAATATTATCTTTCTCAGAGATGTCTCTGTTTATACCCTTTTGTTAAAATTCAATACCAACTCATATTTACTTTTATTTATTCTCTTTATATTAGTTATTTTTTCATACATATGTATATATATATATATATATTTGTCTCAGCTATATAATGTAAGCTCTTTGTTAGTAAGGCTAAGTTCATTCTTTGTATTTGTACCCCCAGCCACTGGCAGTCTGGGACAAATAGTAAGGGCTTAATAAATAGCATTGATGGATGATGCATAGATTGCAAGGCTTGTAAATAGATATTAGAGGTCATTTAATCCGATTTCCTCATTTTCTGGTTTAGTTCTGTGTCTATCTCTACCTTTGTCTCTATTTCTGTTTCTGTCTCTGACTCTTTCTCTTTCTCTCTTGCACTTGTAATCATAATATGTTGGAGTTAAAAGCAGCCTTATAGATCTTCTAATCAAACTCCATCATTTTAAAAATCATTTTGTCCTTGAGAGATGAAATAGCTTAGCCATAGTTCATAAGTGTCAGAACCAGGATTCAAATATAGGTCTTGTAATTATAATTCCAATACTCGTTCCATTATATCATACTGCCTTTTGCCCATGCTTGGCTTGATCATGTTCCCATATTTTATAATAATAAACTTCTTTTCACTTGTAAGGCATGTCTAAAACCCCTTGAAATTTGCCAAGATATGCATTATAGAGAGGAAACACTAGCCCGGGAGATAGAGAGCTGGACTCAGAATCAGAGAGAACTAGGTTAAAGTGCCACTTCTGACTCATACTATCAATTCACTCAACCTCACAGTGCTCCCAGTCTACTCTTCAAGACCACACATAGCAGAGGAAATCTGATTTGCATTAATCAGAGAGTTTCTTCTTTAGTAGTTCCCTATTCCAGTGAAATCTCAGAATTTCCTTTGAAAATATAAATAAATAAACTATCCTATTCTGAATTTGTCAAGATTTTAGGTTTATCACCTTTCAGGATGATAAGTCTCAGAAATTTATTACCGTAATGAACTTATTACAGTAATTACTCCATCTTCTGTGTAGGCACTGAGATATAAATAACCCTTATGTCTAATTCAGCCTTTAGCTTGCTGTTCCTCCCAACTCTAAATCTAAAACATCATCAGAAAGACTACAGGGGAAAACATTAGGGCTAAATCTCTTCTCTCCAGAGGAAGTCTACAGGTCATGAAGAGTATGGGTGTTTACTATTGAACAAGATGAAGAAGGCAGTAGAAATCTTTCACCATTAAATCTCAATTTTATTAGTAATATGAGTAGTAATACTACTATTACCCCTAATAATAATGTTAGATAGATGATAGCATTTAGATAATGCTTTAAGATTTTAACGTGCTCTACATATATTATCTTATTTGATTTTTCATTGAAAGGTCATAAACTAAATCAAGCACAGGTGAATGCTGCTAGGTTTCTTTACAGAGACTATATATTAGCATTTGACATAGAAATTTCTAAAAAGGTCAAGTAAAGCCAGGGTTCTCAAACTTTTTGGTCTCAGGTCCTCCTTGGGGCAGCACAGTGGATAGAGTGCTGGATCTGGAATCAAAAAGATCTGAGTTCAAGTCCAGTCTCATACATATACTAGCTTTATGAACCTGGGTAAGTCACCTTTCTTTGCCTCAGTTTTTTTCATCTATAAAATGAGCTGGAAAGGAAATGGCAAACCACTCCAATATCTTTGCCAAAAAAAATCCAAAGAGGGGCATGAAGAATTGGGCACAAATGAAGCCACTAAATTATAATCTCCTTTAAAATTATTGAGAACAAGGGAGGGAGGGAGAAAATCTGAAAATAGAAATCTTACAAAAAAACAAATGTTGAAAACTATCTCCACATACAACTGGAAAATAATAAAATACTTTTATAATTTAAAAAAATTATTGAAAACCCCAAAGAGGTTTTGTTTATGTAAGTTAATTTATTAATATTTACCATATAAGAAATTAAAAGTGATTTTTTAAAATATGTACTTATTCGCTCTAAAATAACAATTATAAACGCACTGTGTGTTAACCTAAATAACATTTTCTTTCTAAAATAACTATATTTTCCAAAATAAAAAATAGTGAGAATCAGTGGCATTGTTTTACATAATTTTATAACTCTTTTTAATGTCTATCTTAATACAAGACAGCTGGATTTTCATATATGCTTTTGTATTGTGTAATTTAAGATTCTAAATGTGAATTCTAATCTGTTCCCCCAGTTTTGGGGGAAACTGACTAAAATCACTGATAAAAACGAGTTTAGGTTTTTAAGGGTTTATTAGAAAATAAAAAGAAAAAGATTGAGAACAGAATTCCAACAGCCTGGCATTCCTATCTTTCCTCAAATTTCCTGTGAAGTCCTCTGCCGCCACCACCACCAAGTCAGGAACCCAAAAAGCCCAAGAACTCTCCCCACAGGCTCCCTCTCCTCCTTCCTGTCTCCTCCCAGAAAAATAGGAGGCTCCTCAAGTTGATTGGCTGGTAGCCTTGATAGACAGCACCCATGAGCAAACGTCATTTCCCGACACCAAGGAAAAGCCATAATGCCTCTGAGGCATTTCCTCATGGTGGAGCTTTCCCACAGCAAGTCTCCAGTAGGTGGCATCATTCCAATCATTACAGTATTCAGTCTGTTTTGATATACTGTTTTGGTTGAAGTACATGAATAAAAAACAAGATCCCACACAGCCGTGTAGTTAGAAAAATGGAGGAATATTTTAATACCCAAATAATTTCTTAATGTTATTATGAAAATAGTTTTGACCCTGAGGACCCTCTGAATGGGTCTCAAAGACCCGCAGGGGTCCATAGACCACACTTGGAAAACTATTGGACTAGAGGTTAAGATAGCCGTGTGGTAGATTATATATGAGCCCATTTTCCTACTTTTACTCTAGAAGTAATATAAAAATAATGTCAGATTGAATAATGACCAAAACCCCAACCCCTTGGCAGTTCCACAAAGGACAAAGTCTGAGGCATAACATTTTCTAGGAAAGATCCAGGTAATCACTCACAATCCTGATAGGGAAACTAAAGAGTACAGAGGTGAACCACAACCCTGGCAGAAGAAACGCTAAAGAAAGGGGAATGAAAACAGTGGCACCCTGTCCTAGAAAGTGTCAGTGGGAATGAAGACCACCCAAAGCCATGATGAAGAGAAGTTAGAAATCTCTACAGGACCCTGAGCAAAGAAGTTCTAGAGGGGACCAAAGAGGTCCCCTTCAGCTAAGGAATTTGGGGGCAGGGAGGGAAATTAAAGACTGCCTGATACCCTGACTGTGGAATTTCAGGAGAAAGAAATAACCTGGTACACTTGTTGGGGAAGCATAAAATGGGGAGAGAAGACCATCCAGTCCTGAGATAAGGAAAAATCTAAGAGATGACAGAAAACTCAGCACACTGATCAAGGAAGCCTACATTGTGGGGGTGGGTGGGATGAGGGTGGGCAGAGGGAACAAATAGAAATTTCCCAGCATCATGGTCAACAAAGCCCCAAGAGGAACAGAGAATACCCAGAACTATGAGTATTAGATCTCTTAGCGAGTACAGAAACCACATAACACTCTGATCAAAGAAGCCCCAGGACAAACACAAACAACCCAAGGTTCTGATGGAAAAAGACTAAAGGAACAGAATACCCTGTAATACCCTAATTTATTGTTATTTTTCAGTCTTGTCTGCTTCTTCAAGATCCCATTTGGGGTTTTCTTGGCAAGGATATTGGAGTGGTATGCTACTTCCTTTTCCAGCTCATTTTATATATGAGGAAACTGAGGGAAACAGGGTTAAGTGACTTGCCCAGGGTCACACAGCTAGTAAGTACCTAAAGCCAGATTTGAACTCAGGTCCTCCTGGCTACAAGACTAGCACTCTATGTTGTCTATAAATAGGCTTTCAAATCTTGTCTATACTGCTCCAAGACTAATATGCTTGGAAGGAATTTCTAGAATTTTTATATACTTCTTGAGTTTTTTATGCAAAGCATTAAATTCACTGTACCGTTTTTCTATAAAATGCATCTGTCTACTCATTAGTACTTCTATCTTAAAGACTAAGTAGACTCTCTCTAACTCACTTTCTTTATAAGTAAAAGATGGAATGTAGATCTCCATGGCCTAGTAGATACTACTATAAAGGAGAGGAAAACCTGAAATATTACCTTCTGGTAAGAAATTAAAATCTCAAAAACATTTTCAAAATAGCAGAAATATTAAACACATCCTTTACAATAAGAGTGCAATACAAGTATATTCAAAAAAGACTTTTAAAGAAATGGTTTAAAATTAAAATTTAAAATTGAAGGGGGAGAGTCAATCTGAGAACAGTTGTAAAAAGCAGTACAGCTGAACTCCTCTCCAGACTGAATCCTGATGGGAAAAATTCAGAAAAATTCACAGTGAGTCACCTGTCTATTTCAGTTCAGCATGAGGTATGTGTGTGTGCACGGGTGTGTGCGTTCATGCACATGTATGAGAGAGAGAGAGAGAGAAACAGAGACAGAGACAAAGATACACCTAGAAGCAGAGAGATACAGAGAGAATCTACAGATATTAGGAATAGGGTCAGGCCAGGAACTTTTCTCATTCAGAGCACTATAGCACCCAGAAGGAAGCCATACACAAGAGGAAGAGAAGGTCCCAGACCCATAACTTAAAGAATTCGTATCAGGGGGATAGCAATCAGACTTTGCCCTGGATCAAACCACTTTAAAAGCATTCACAGGTTGCTATCCTGTCCCTGAAATCTAAAATAACACAACATTCAATCCCCCAAAAAGCAGCAACAGGACTTGCCCAGATATTTCCTCCAGAAGTACAACAGAGTCCAGACATAATATCATTTCTAAAGTCATAAAGTAGACTGAAAAGAATGAGCAAACAATAATAGAAAACTATCATAAACAGCAATTAAAATGGCAGGGAAGCCCAAGTCACAAACCCAGAAAAGAAAATGCCTCCAAAACATCAATAAACAAAAGCTTCAGAGAAGAATGCAACTTAGGCAAAAATTCAACTAGAATTTCTGGAAGAGATGAAGCAAGAGATTTTTATTAAGAGTTTAAAATGTTTATAAATTAAATGAGAATGCTTGAGAAAAAATGGAAAAGAGAGGAAAACTTTGGAAGAAAGAATTGGAAAAAGAGTTAACAACTTGAAATTTTGCCCAAACAAACTCCCTGAAAATTGGAAGGGACTGAGTAGAAGCCAATGACTCTAAAAAGCAACAAGATATACTAAAAACAAAGCCAAAAGCCTGAAAATATAAGACATCTTTTAAAGCAAAAACAACTGACCTGGAAAATAGATTGAGTAAAAAAATTGAAGAATCACTGGCCTATTTGAACATTATGACCAAAAGAAAAAAGAGCCTAGATAGACATCTTATTTCAGAAAATCTTAAAATAAAACTTCCAATATTTCTTAGAAACAGAGGGCAAAGTGGAAATACAAAGAATCTACAGTCACTTCCTGAAAGAAACCTGAAAATAAGAACTCCCAAGAAAATTACAGACAAAATTCATAGTTTCCAGGTCAAAGAAAAAAATATTACAAGAAGCCAGAAAGAATTAAGTACCACAGAGTCACAATCAGATCACACATGATTTAGCAGCCACTTCTATAAAGGAACAGAGAATTTGGAATAGAATATTTGAGAAGGCAAAATATTTGGGCTTAAAGTCAAGAATAACTTACCCAGCAAAACTGAATATGTCTACAAAGTTTAAAAAGAAATAAAAAAGGTTTCTTGATGAAAAAGGAGGGCAGCTAGGTGGTTCAGTGGATAGAGTACCAGGCCTTTACTCAGGACCAACTGAGTTCAATCCAGCCTCAGATACATATTACCTGTGTGACCCTGGGTAAGTCACTTAATCCTGTTTGCCTCAATTTCTTCATCTGTAAAATGAGCTGGAGAAAGAAATGGCATTTCAGTATCTTTGCCAAGAAAATCTCAAACGGGGTCATAAAGTGTCCGACACAACTGAAATGAATGAACATGATGAAAGAGGATTTGCAAGCATTCCCAATGAAAAGACTAGAGCTACATAAAAAATTTAAAGTTCAAACACAGAAGTGAAGATAAACATATAAATGTAAACAGTAATGAACAATGATAAAGTATATAAGAAGGATAAACCGCTTACATTCAAATACGAAGAAATGATTCATGTGTCTCCTCTGAACCTTACCATCATCTGTAAAGTCTTGATGATCTTTAAAAGAAGAAGGAAAAGAGAGGGGGAAAGGAATTCATTGCAATGGGAAAGTAAAAGGAAGGTTAGGGAAAATTATCTTACATTATTATGTTACACAAGTAGACATCTATACAAACCAGGAAGAGGGAGTAGTAAGGATCAGCTAACATGAACCTCATGCTCATCTGAATTCATCAAAGAAAAAATTACATAAACACAGACACAGAGCTGAGTATAGAAATACACAAACATATATTATATATAAAATTCAATTAGGAAATAGTCTGGAAAGAGGAGAAGGGGAAATTAAAGGAAGGTTAGATTAAGAGGAGAATTATTCCTAGGTAAAATAAACTTTCAAGATATACAAAAATATTTATAGCTGTCTCTGAAGAAGCAAAGAATGGGAATCTGAGAGGGTACCCATAAATTGGGGATAATGATGCATAAGTTGTGGTTTATAAATGTAATGGAAGGTTATTGTTTTACAAGAAATAATGGAGAGGATATCAAGTGGAACTTGATAAGATTTGCATGAAGTGATACAAAATGAACAGAACCAGGAGAACAATTTATACAATGAAAAACAGTGTGAAAAGAATGAGGAAATCTTATCTGTGCAATAACCTCCCATGATTCCAGAGGACTAATTATCAAATAGGGCTGCTATGTATTACAGTGCTTAGAGTGCCAAGTCTGGTGTCAGGAAGATGAGTCTTCCTGAGTTCAAATCTGGCCTCAGATACTTACTAGCTGTGTGACCTTGGGCAAGTCACTTAACCCTCATTGCCCAACAAAAACAAACAAAAAATTTTTAAAAACTTAAGGGATGCAAGTAAAACAGTCCTGAAGAGGAAATATACATTTCTAAACAATTTCATCAGCAAAATGAGAAAGGAAAACATATTAATGAATTGGACATGCAATTTTTAAAATGAGGAAGCCTACAAATATTAAAAGATAAATAACACCAAAATAGAAGTTCTGAAAATAAAGAACAATAAAATTGAAAGAAAAAATTAAAAATAAATAAAACTAGAAGTGTTTAATGATAAAATAGACAAAGAAAAAGATAAATAGGAAAATGAAACTAATACTACCAAACATTTAAAAAAGATAGCTCACAAAAAAGGAAATAAAGGAAATAATTTTAAAACTATTTATCCCAATTACTTGCAAATGAAACTAATTTAAATGAAATTAATATACCAAAAAATAAAATATCCAAATTAACACCACAGAAGAAAGAATTTAAATATTTTAGTCACAGCAAAGAAAAACTGAGCAAACTATCCCAAATGAGGATTAAAAAGCATGACCAGATGAATCTAAAAATTAATTCTATCAAAAATTCAATTAATTCTGATATTGCAAAAACTATTTGCAAAAAAAAAATAGAAAAAGAAAGGGCAACTAGATGGTACAGTGAATAAAGCACCAGCCTTGGATTCAGGAGGACCTAAGTTCAAATCTGGCTCTAGACACTTGACACTTACTGGCTGTGTGACCCTGGGCAAGTCACTTAACCCTCATTGCCCTGAAAAAAACAAATAAACAAACAAAAACCAAAAAAATAGAAAAAGAAAGAATGCCTAAACCAGGAAGAGACAAATCAGAGAAAGAAAATGTCACTATCCTTAATGTATATTAAACCAAAAAAATGTAAATAAAGTACTAGTAAAGAAGTTACAAAAACACTAACAAAAACATAGCACACTGTAACCAAGTAGAATTTATACTAGAAACAGAAAATTGAGTCAATATAAAGAAAACAATAAGCACAATAGATCTTTAACCATAAAAATAATAAAAAGTGGGGCAGCTAGGTGGCACAGTGGATAGAGCACCGGCCCTGGATTCAGGAGGATCTGAGTTCAAATCCGGCCTCAGACACTTAACACTTACTAGCTGTGTGACCCTGGGCAAGTCACTTAACCCCAATTGTCTCACCAAAAAATAATAATAATAATGATAATGATAATAAAAAGCATATAACTATACCAATAGATGAAGAAAAAAGGTTTTGACAAAATTCAAAACCCTTTCACTTAAATAGATTAACAAGCATATGAATAAAACATTTCCTTAACATAGTAAAAACCATCTATGTAAAGCCATATGTAATGAGGATAAAGTAGCGACCTTTACAGTAAGATCAGATATAAAGCTAGGATTCCAATTACTGCTACTATTGCTAAATATAACATTTGAATTGGTAATAAGAAAAGAGAAAGACATTAAGGGAGTAAATGTAGCTACGCAGAAAGTAAAATTATAACTTTTTACAGATAACATAATAGTGTTCATAGACAAGCCTAGGAAATAAACAAAAAAAATTGAAATAATATTTGTAAGATATCAGGATATAATATGAGCCCATATAAATCATTAACCTTTTTTATATATTACCAACAAAAGCCTGAAGGAAGAGAATGAAAAAGAAATTCCATTCAACATAACTACAAAATGTAAAATTATTTGAGGCCCCTCCTGAAAAACACATAGGAATTTTATTAATAGAACTATAAAACACTCTATAGAAGTAGAGACATGTCTAAATGAGAGTGATATCAATTTCTGATCATTGATTGATGCTAACATAATAAAAATGATAATATTACCTAAATTAATTTACTTATTAGATGGCATATCAATAAAACAACCAAAAATAACTTCAGAAAGCTAGAAAAAGAAACAATTATGAAATTCATTTGGAGGAACAAAAGGTCAAGATTTTGAAGAGAAATATTAGGGGGGAAGTAAGAAGGAAGAGAACATGGCAGCACAAAATATCAACTATACTACAAAGCAATAATTACCAATATTATTTAGTACTGGATAAAATAAATAGAAAAGTTGGTTAGCAGATTATATAAGGCAGATAGACAGACAATAAACATACAGAACAACATAGTATTTGATAAAAATTTAAAAACCCAACTCTTAGACTAAGGTCACATTATTGTAAAAATCAGAGAAACTAGTGGAAAAAAAAACAAAAAAAATAGTCAGGCAAATATTAGTTTCAGTCCAAGTTATCATACTATATACCATGGTACACAAATAATTACATCATAAATAAAATAGGAGCAAGGGGAAAATATGATGAAATATTGAACAATGGATAAGGAATTAGTTCATGACCTGATAAAGGATTGAGAAGACCACAGAATATATAATGGCCACCTTTCATTGCATAAAATTGACAACCTTTGCATGAACAAATTCAATGCAGCTAAATTTATAAGAGAAACAATTATCTTGGAAAATAATTTGCAACAAGTTTTTCTGATGTCCCTATATCCCTATATCTGATGCAGGGACCTGACCCAAAAATAGACAAACAGGCACCATTCACAAATATGTAAATTATTCAAAGAGCATGAACAGGCAAAATAAAGGGGGTTTAATTTTTTCTTTTTTAGTAGTATTTTATTTTTCCAATTACATGCAAAGACAATTTTAACATTAATTTTTTAAATTCTGAGCTCCAAATTTTGTTTTTCCCTTCTTCACTTCCCCCTTTTCTAAGGTGGTAAATAATTTGATGTCAGTTATATATGTGCAATCATGTAAAACATATATGCATATTAGTCATGTTATGAAAGAAGAAACAAACCAAATAAAAAACAACACAAAAAATAAAGTTAAAAATAGTATGCTTTTATCTGAATTCAGATTCCATTGGTTCTTTCTCTGGATGTGGATAGCATTTTTCATCATGAATCCTCTGGAATTATAGCTAAGTCATTCACAGTTCTTCATCATACAATATTGCTGTGACTGTGTTCAATGTTCTCCTCATTCTGCTCACTTGATTTTTTTATCAGTTCATTTAAGTCTTTCCAGGTTTTTCTGAAATATGCCTAGTTATCATTTCTTATAGCACAATAGTATTTTGTTACATTCATATACCATAACTTGTTTAGCCATTGCCCAATTGATAGGTTTCCCCTCAATTTCCAATTCTTTGCCACCACAAAAAAGCCACTACAAACATTTTTAAATAAATAAGTCCTTTTTCCTTTGGAAAAAAAACTCCTATAGATTTTTAGAGAAAGCTGTTTCCCAGCTTTCTGCTTCTTTTCTAATCTTGGTTGCATTGGTTTGGTTTGTGCAAAACCTTTTTAAATTTCATATATTTCATTTTCCCCTTTTTCCACATTAAAACAATTTTTAACATTTGTTTTCATTTAATTTTGAGTTCTAAATTCAACACTCCCCTCTGTTCCTCCCCCCAGACAGTAAACAATCAGACATAAGTTATACATATGCAAACATGTAAAACATTTCCATATTAGTTATTTTGTAACAAGAAGACTCAAATAAAAGAAAAAGAAGGAAAGAATGTGAAAAGTAGCATGCTTCAGTCTGTATTCAAACATTTATTTCTCTGGAGGTGGATAGATTTCTTCATCATTAGTCTTTTAGGATTTTCTTGGATCATTGTATTACTGAGAAGAGCTAAGCCATTCACAGTTCTTCATCATATGATATTGTTGTTACTGTGTTCAGTGTTGTCCTGCTTCTGTTCACTTCACTTTGCATATGTTCATATAAGTCTTTCTAGATTTTTCTGAAATCATCCCACTTGGCATTTCTTATAGCACAATAATATTCTATCACAATCATAATCCACAACTTATTTAGCCATTCTCCAATTGATGAGTATCCCTTTGATTTCCGATTCTTATTCACCACAAAAAGAGCTGCTATAAAAATTTTTGTATGACTAAGTCCTTTTCCCTTTTTTTTAATGTCTTTGGGATATAGACCTATCAGTGGTATTGCTGTATCAAAGAGTATACACAAAGTGTATGCTCTTTGGACATCTACTTGTCATTTCTTATAGCAAAATAATATTCTATCACCATCATATACCACAGCTTGTTTAGCCATTCCCCAATTTATGGGCATTCCTGTGATTTCCAATTTTTAGCCACTTTTTAAGTTACTCCTTTCCATCCAGGGAGTCTCTGACCTCAAAAAGTTACCAGTTGACAACTGTCCCTATCACAGTTTCTCCAGCATGAGTATGATGGTACCCAAGTATGGGTCTGGCACCTCCTCTTTCCCTGGTGTACTCCCTTGGTGCTTTACTGCCATGCAGGCGCATGTTCCTGCCTGACACGATCAGCAGTATCTGCTGACTTCCCTGTGTATTTGGAGGCAGCTGGGGGTGCAGTGGATAGAGCATTGGGCCTAGAATCAAGAAGACCTGAGCTAAAATCCAACCTCAGACACTTACTAGTTCTGTGACCCTGGACAAATCACTTTTCCTTTGTTTGCCTCAGTTTCCTCAACTGCAAAATGGGAATAATCATAGAACCTAACTCCCAGAATTTTTGTGAGGATCAAATGAGGTATTTGTAAAAAGCGCTTAGCATTGTACTCGGTATAAAGTGGACTCTATACAAATCCCTATTCATTTTACTTCTACCCCCATCTCTCTATGCCAAGCTAGGTTGGTAAAACAACACACTATGACTTTTTCTGGATTTCCTTATCAAAATTCAGTCTTATGACTTTTCTAGAATGTTTGTGGAAAGGAGCTTGGCTGTACTGCTTGCTACCACTCTTCCATCTTGGTTTTTCTGCTTTTGTTTACAGATAGCTTTTATGATGTTAAAAATGTTCTTTTATACATATACTTCATAATGTTTTTGGCATAAATATCTATTATACTTAGTTAAAGGTATCTTCCACATCTTTAAGTAATAATGTGGGTTTTGAGGTTTTTGTTTTTATTAATATGATTGTTACTTTCTTAATTTTGAATCATCCCTGTAGCTCTAGTATACATGCAACTTGGTCAAAATGAATTACTTCTTGGATTAATTACTTTGGTCCATAGTTCTCCTTCTTTATTTTATCTTTCCCAGTCTTTGAGAATAATTTGTATTATTTGCATTAATAATTCTTTCTTAATTTGAGAGAATTCTCCTGTGACACCATCAGTAGTAAGTGTCTACACTCCCAACCCCTTTGGTAGTTCCTTTACACTTACTTATATTTCCTTGTCCAAGACTAAATTATTTAAGATCCTCATTTGGTCTTATATTAGCTTGTGTGTTTTATATTTTTGAAGATATTGTTCTATTTGTATGTGTATGTTCTCAGTTTTGTTATGTGTGATTAATAGGTTCTGATCATTCTTTTTATTTCTTTTGGTTTTATAGTGTTTTTAGTTTAATTACTTGCTGTTTTGTTTATTTGACTTTTTGTCGTCTTCTTTTTAAACTGGTTAGCTAAAAGTTTGTCCACTTTGTTAATCCTTTCAAAGAATCAACTTTTAATTCTTTTGTCACTTCCATATTATTTTTTTGTTTTCAAATTATCTATTTCTCCTCTAATTTTCAGTATTTCTTCATTTGTGCTACTTTTTGGTTAGTTTGTTGACTTTCTAAGTTTCTAAAAACATCTTCAGTTAATTAATGTATTTTAGGGATATTTTTTCCCTTGGGAACTACTTTAGCTTTATTCCAGAAATGTTTTTTAATTATTATGATTTTCTTTTACATAATTATTTGTTTCTATGATTCACTCTTTGACTCAATCATTATTTAGCATTTCATTATGGTCATCACTTGGGTTTGAGTCTTTCGTTTGTGCTTTCTGAACTCATTTTTATCATTGTGTTATGTCTACCAAAGATGTGTTTACTTTTTCTCCCCTTTTTAAACTTATTTACCTTATCTCTGTCCCTTACTGCATGATCAATTTTTGTAAAAGGTCTGTTGTGGTACTTAGAAATGTACATATTCTTTAGCAGTCCCCTTTAGAATATACCATAACTCTTTTAGCTCCAGTTTCTTCAGCAATTTGTTCTATTGTTTATTTTCCCTATAGTTAATATTTTTATTTTTTATCCAAAACTGAAAGACATTTAAATCTTTTGTTATTATATCACTACCTTCTTGTAATTAATTTTTCCTTTATGATTTTAAGTACTAAGGAATTTGAAACATCTAAGTTGATATTTATTTGTCATCCATAGTTCCTTTCAGCCTAATGTAATTTCTTTATCTCTATCTATATTATGAATTTTGGGGGGGGTTGCCTTGCCTAATAACATGATTGCAACTCCTGCTTTTGGGGCTTCACCTGATACAGGTTAAATTTTCTTCCAGACAAACCCTTATTTTTCTTTTGTGTATATTTTTTGCTTTTTAGGTATGTTTCTTATAAACAATGCTTTGATTTAAAATTCTTTTATCCAATCTGTCACTCTTTCATTTTATTATATAATTTAATCCATTCATATTTAAAATTATGAGAGTTAAGTTTGTGTTTTCTTACATTTGTCTCAATTTTTTCTGGTAACTTCTGTCTCAAAGCCCACTGGTAGTAAAATAACAGCTCAACTAAGAGAAAGTACTAGATCTCATCCAACCTAGCTAGCAAGCTAGGAAGAACGACAAGATGGAACTGCTAACTCTTCTCATGTCTTCCCAGAGTCTTTTCCTTCAGCAACCTGAAGTGAAGTTGGTCTCTTCCATCTTCCCTCTGAAAACTGGAAGCTAGAAGTGAAAGCAACTTGAATTTCGAATAAGAGTGGTCAAGAACTGAAGCAGGGCATTTATCTCCCAATAAAGAGAGAGTCTCATACCAAAGGACTTTGGGATAGAGGTTACATTTTTTGTTATATATTTTTATGTTCCTCTTCTGAAAGAAAGCACTTTGTTTCAACTTATTTTTGCTTAATCTACTGTAGAATAACTTTATTCCAAAAGGTTCTTTTCTTCACCCTCAATACCCACAACTAATCATGTTTGTCACCTTTTTCCCTTCCTTACATCTAAATCTTCCTCTTTTTTCCCTCCATTTAGTTAGTCGCAATAAAATCCCCTTTCCTCTTCTCCCCTTTAACCTCTTTTTTGTCATTTTTTCCTCATGTTTCTTTCTGGACAAATGGAAAAATGTATGGAAGGTGATATTTTAGTTACCTAATTTCAGAACATTTTGAAATGATGGATTCAAAAGGTAATGATGAGTGTGATCATTGTCAACATGGAATAGAAGGAAATCTTTAAGGTCTGTCTTTGACAGTATTCTTCTCATTTTACCAGTTATCAACATGAATGCATAGATGATCTGTGTATCAAATTTGCTTATGAAACAAGGCTAAGACAAATTAAGAGGCTAGAACAATGGGCCATATTTAATCGTATGAAATTTAACAGAGCAAAATAGACTGAAGCCTCTGATCTGAGTTTTTTAAAAACCTAATGCATCAGTACAAAATAGATGAAGTAAGGCTATACAACAATTTATATAAAAAATACCTTGGTGTTTTAGTGGAGTATAAGCTAAGTGTGATTCAACAGTGTGGCATAGCAACCAAAAAAACAAAACCAAGTGGTGAATAGGTTGCTCTTTGTTTGTCACTGGAGGCATTTAGAAAGGAATAGCAACTAGAGCCTTGGTCTTTTTTTTTTTTTACTGCTCACCTGTTAGTCTTGGTTTGATTCCTGTGCAGAAAGCATCTGAGTAGAGACAGTACTGTAAAGGGAGAAGCTTGAGGTCTGTTCCCTGATAAGGCCACTATGTGGCCCCATGGAAATGGGCCTTTTGCCTCTTTGTTTGGTACTATTCCATTTCAGGTGAAGAGACTGACCTTGGAGTTTTAAAATGTAAGAAAACCAGGGCCCCAAAATCCAAGGTTTGTAGAGCCAGCCCTGAGAAGTAAAAAATGGCCTTCAGGAATGACCTTTGTGACCCATCTCAGAAGTAGCTCAAAAGGAGATTCATCTGGCAGAAATTAATATGGTTGAACCAATGTTATATAGAACCTGACTTAGGTTATTACCTAAAAACAGTGTTTTCCTAGGTTGGTAGGATGGGGAGAGAGTGGGGTGGTTATGGTAGATGATGGTACTTTTCTTATTGTTTATGCCTTTGAACCAGCTAGTTGGCATGGTAGATAAGTGAAGGGCCTGGAATTAAGAAGATTCATCTTCTCGGGGCAGCTAGATGGTGCAGTGGTAAAGCACCGGCCCTGGATTCAGAAGTACCTGAGTTCAAATCCGGCCTCAGACACTTGACACTTACTAGCTGTGTGACCCTGGGCAAGTCACTTAACCCTCATTGCCCTGCAAAAAAAAAAAAAAAAAAGAATAAGTTTGGGGGCAGCTAGGTGGCGCAGTAGATAGAGCACCGGCCCTGGATTCAGGAGTACCTGAGTTCAAATCCAGCCTCAGACACTTAACACTTACTAGCTGTGTGACCCTGGGCAAGTCACTTAACCCCAATTGCCTCACTAAAAAAAAAAAAAAAAAAAAAGATTCATCTTCTCAAGTTTGACTCTGGCCTCAGACACTTACTAGCTATGTGACCTTGGGGATGTCACTTAACCCTATTTGCCTCAGCTTCCTCATCTATAAAATGAGCTAGAGAAGGAAGTAGCAAACTACTCCTTGCCAAGCAAACTATTCCTTTCCATGAAAACCCCAAATGGAGTCACGAAGAGTCAGATATGACTTGGCAATGATGTAAGTATTGTACCATAATAAAAGTGAAGGACAATGAAATTTTGTACCTTTCCAAAATGTGGAGAGGAGAAATATTTTTTGAAATAGTGAGGAAATAATAGAGGAAAACATGAGGCAAAAATAGTTGATCTTATTCAAGAAAATGAAATGCATCAAGAATAAACAAAGTAGGAGTAAATCTTAGTATCAAATATTTCTAATAAAAAATATGAAATAAAAAATGTATAAGAAACTACCAAAAATTGATAAGGATAAAAGCTATTTGTCAGTAGTTAATAACTTAAATTTATATAGCACTACATATAAATTATCTCATTTGAGCCTAATAACAACCCTAGAAGATAGATATCTTAGGTATTTATTATTCCCATTTTACAGGTGAGGAAACAGACATCCAGAGATTGTGTGTTGTCCATGATCACACAGCCAATAAATATCAGAGTATGTCTCTCATTTCAGTGTTCTTTCCATGATATCAACTGTTTTTCAATAAGTGATGAAAGGATGTGGACAAGCAGTTCTTGAAATAAGAAACATGAGTTATCACCAACTTCCAGACACAGGTTTCAAAATAACTAATAATCAGAGAAATAGAAATTTAAAACAATCCAAATTCTACCTCAAACCTATAATTCTTTCATATTTGGATGATCTGTAATCTCAAAGATGTGGATATTTCCTACAGCAGTGCAAATCACAACCCATTTACATTTCCTTATAACTGTAGCAGACAGGACAGGTGACTTGCCTGCAGTCACACAACTTTATGTTTGAGGCTATCTGATATCAGATCCGATACTCTATTATCCAGGGTGCCCACCAGCTGTATTGATTTGTCTTGTGAAAAACCTTTTAAAATTTTATATAATGTGAATTCTTTCAACTTTTATGATCACCTCTATTCCTTGTTTTATACTGTTTAATCTATGCATTTCTTTGTTGATATGGTATAGCCTATTCATTCCTACCAGGGGCCTCTCCATTTCCTTTAAATTCCCAAAACATTAATTTTTGGAGAAAGTGGTATTCTTTGATTTGCAGTCATACAGAACCAAAAGAATATTGATGTCAAAATGAAGAAGGATTCCCTATAGATAGCCCAAAGATTCATGCATTTGGACCTGGAAAGGATTTTAGGAGTCATGTAACTCAATCCTTTCATTTTATAGGTGATAGAATTGAGGCCCAAAAAGATTAAGTGATTTGTCAAAGGGAGTTAGCTAAGTCAGAATTTGAACCACAGTCTGCTAACTCCATGCCCTGTGCTCTTTGTACTACATAACACTACTTCTCTTATGAGTACACTATCTGAAGCTGTTCCCGAATTAAATTGTGATAATTTCACTTCCTCCCCTGAAGATAAGAAAGAACAAAAATATCCTAAATTTCTATAGGTTGAGACAGGTTTTTTCCCTTTCTAGAAGTTGGGAGGCAAATGAGAAGAATTTTAAGATTCCTTTCTGTCTATGAAGCTCTTTCCAGGTAACAGCAATATCCTAGAAATGCCATTAAGGTACAAATTTGGCAGCATCTCTAGTCCTAAACCCATCACAGAAACTCCCTTCAAATCTTGTAAGCAATGATGAAGACAACATTGTAATAATTCTTTACCTTATAAATTAGTCAAGATCTTGTGGACCAAAAGAATAATTCCTGATTTGATAAGTTCCTCTTAGTGTCAGACTGGTCATTTTTGTCTTTCCACTTACTCTTCTTGCCACTGAACTTAGAATTTCCACAAATTAATGTTTGGGTAAAAATGTAATATCCTAGAGGTTAAAATGAGCCCTGAGCCCTATAATAACCTCTTCACAATAGAGAATTTGACAAAAACATTAACTATATCAGTAATTAAAGGACAGATTAAGATCCTCTGATGACCTATATTTTAGGCCTAGGATATTTCAGGATTGCACAAAAGACTCCATGTCCTCTAGATTTCAGTGTCCTCTCTGTGTCACTGTTGCTGCTTACCTCTCAGAAGAATAGTGTTTAAATTTGGATCTCTTCTAATAATCTGGAACTAATCAGCAGCATATGTTTGAATTCTTGTGCTTTGATGAGAACTCAGTGGGGAGAGGAGATGGTTGTTCTCCCAGAATGGTCACCATAGCACCTGGAAATGCCTTCAGTTACACAAGAACTCATAGACAGGATTGAATGAGCTTTAAAGAAGGAAAGATCACTGTGGTTGTTGAATGATGTTGGCAAAGAGAGCATCAGAGGGAAGTGAGGGAAGCATAAGAGAGCAAAGAGCCTCAGAGAAGATGTTAAAAGATGTGGTGTATTCAGAAGAAAAATACGTTTTACTGAGCACTAAAACTGGAAGGAATGTGAAAGGAAGAGGTTCTGGATGAAAGGGAAATTATTAACAAGAAAGGAGATTTCAGAGGGAACCAAGAAAGACTAGATCCAAACTGGTAAAGAAGGGGTGGATATTTCAGAAAGAATAACAGGAGAATGAAGTTTACACAATAAGGGGAATTCAAGAAGCCCCTGGAAGGATTGCTGACTGTGAGTGCAGTGGTGAAGGAGAAGGGTGGTCAATTCCCTTCCTAGGAGTCTGCTGGAACCAGCTCAAACCAACTCCAATTACAGATGCTACAAATCAGGGCTTGATTTATTGTTTTGATGATTGTCTAGACTTAAGAAAGTAATGGAGAAAGTGTTAATAATGCAGATTAAATTTTAAAGTGTCAGGCATGCAATTTTCTTTTTGGACAGCCAGCACACCCCTTCCCTTCCTACTCCCCCCACAATATCTGCTCACCTAACTCACCTCATAGATCTGTCCTTCTTTTTAACCCCTGCAAGAGTCTAGAGCCTGGATAGAAACAACAATATCTGAAAACATTGGAGAAGCAGTGCTCTCCCAAATGTCAGCATCTGTTACAAAGTTCTATTTTCAGTTTTGACCTCACATGAGCTTCTGACACATATGGGGTTGATACAGCTACCCCTCAAAACACCACCACCAATAGCAGAAAATATGGCCGAGAAAGGCATTTTTTTTTGCTACGTGTATATGATATGTTGTTGAGTCAGTTAAGTCATGTCCACTTCTCCATGGCCCCATTTGTGGTATTCTTGGCAAAGATCCTGGAGTGGTTTACCATTTGCTTCTCCAGCTCATTTTACAGATAAGGAATGGAGGCAAACAAGGGTTAAGTGACTTGTCTAGGATCATGTAGCTAATGTCTAAAGCTGGATTTGAGCTCAGGTCCCCCTGACTATAAGGCCAAATTGCTTTTGGGAAGAAGTAAAATGTTAAATCCTTATTGGGAGTAGGGGAAAATAGTAGACTTAATAGGTAGCTCTCACATCAGATGGCCACACAATCAGTGTATACTGTACACAAGTAGATCAGTGCATGGCTGGGAACCCCAATGGAAAAATGAAGGAAATTAACTTTCAATAGGAAAGAATACATTGGCCTAGACATTTAATTCAATAAGCATTTTGAATGTTTTCTTCAAGTAAAACAAACTGCTTATAATGGTAATTATTAGAAATGTTTATCACATTCTGCACCTATGGTCTATCATCTTTCCATGAAGAGGTGGGGGTGGGGGGGTCATGCTCATCATAAGTCTTCTGAAATCATGTTTGGTCATTGCATTGATCAGAGTTCTTAAGTCTTTCTAAATTGTTTTCCTTTACAGTGCTGTATAAGTAGTTCTCTTTGTTCTTCACTCTACAGAAAGTTCATAAAAGTTTTCTATGAAAATATCCCTTTCATAATTTTTGTGGTGCAAAAACATTCCAGTACATTTATATGCCATACTTTCTTCAGCCATTCCTTAATCCTTTAAGCTCTTTCTGGAAAGGAGGTCCCCAAACCAACCCACAGGAAAGTAAAGATGACAATTGAGGGGGACCTGCACTGACTTTCCAAGGTGTACAGAGCCCTCTAAGTGGGCCAGGACTTTAAGACCAAGGCAACTCTGTGCTGGAAAAGAGAATAAAGGAAGGACAAGGAAAGGCCATCTCAAATTATGTCCAAAATTAGTTTATTCTTATTGCGTAAGTCTTACTGGAGACTAGCTCCCAGAAACAACTGGTCCAGAGATTACTTCTTCTTCCCAGCATGGCATTGATTTGTCAAGAACTTGATAGCTGGGCAGTCAGGTGCATCATAATTCAGCTGTAGAGTAGCAAGAGAAAATTTCTTGCCCTTAGATTGGAGAGTAATATTTTGCCAGTTAGGAACAGGTTAAGGACCATTTGGATTTAAGGGGTCCTGAGATAAAAAAGTGGGAGAATTGCTACCTCAGGGTATACCGTGTTACAGGATTAATGCCTACCAAAGTCTACTTTCATATTCCTTTCTTATAGTGTATGGTGTCACTGGCAAAACAACATTTCTTCCAAGTCAGGTCCTTATTGGGTTTTGGGGGTCGGGGAGTTAAGATGTCAAGGGGAACAGGCAGGGTCTGAGTATCTGGCATAGTTGCTGACTGTTTATGAAGAGTACTGACTCTAGGTGTACAAAGGCAAACATTATTTTTTTTTATTGTACTGCTTCCATTTAAAGATAGGAGACCCCTGTGCTCTACTCATCTTGCTAGAGGTACCATCTGGCATTACCCAATCCATATTAGGCATCTCTGTACAAAGATGATTGTATGACCTTGTGTCAGTAGCATCAAGGGCCCATTGGCAATCAACTGCTTTACAAAAGTGATAGAGTACATATCTGAGATTATTTCTCTTTCTCCCGGCAACCTTAATTCTTGTTTTTGATTCATCCAGCCTGGTATTTCGATGTATTTTGCTATAAGTTAAACAAATAAGATGACAATATACAACCTTATCATCAATTGTTCCATGTTTGATTCTAACTGTTGCTCTTGACCCATGTGCAGTTTCCTCAGGAGACAAGTAAGGTGATCTGTTACTCCCACCCCTTTGAGGACTTGTCATATTTTGTTGTGAAGTCAATGAAGCAGAAGGAGATTTTTTTCTGGAATTCCCTTGCTTTCTCCATAATCCAGCAAATATTGGCAATGGCTGCTCAGCCCCTTTGAAAACCAGCCTGCTCTTCTGGTAATTCTCAGTTCACATATTGCTGAAGTTCAGTTTTACATATCTTAAGCATAACCTTGCTGTCAAGGAATGAGCACAATTGTTCAGTAATTTGAACATCCCTTGCCATTGCCTTTCTTTAGGATTGGGACATAAACTGATCTTTCCAATCCAGTGGCCACTTTTGAATTTTGAATTTTGGCATATTGAAGGCAACACTTTAAAAGCATCATCTTTTAGGATTTTCAATCACTCAGTTGGAATTCCATCACCTCCACTAACTTTATTTAGGAAACATTGTTAATGCTTCCTGAAGCCCACTTGACTTCATTCTCTAGGATGTTTGGCTCTAGATCAGTAACTATACTACCATGGTTATCAATGATGTTAAGATCTTTCTTGTATAGTTCTTTTGTGTATTTTTGCCTCCTCTTAATCTCATCTACTTCTGTTAGGTCCCTACCATTTTTGCCTTTTATCATGCCTCCCCTGAATGATCTAAATGGGACAGGGGCTTTAGAAGACACCTCAGGCTTGGAGGTGGGGGGGAGAAGAATGACTGAAGGTCCTATAATTCCCTGGTGCTGAATTTCCCCATACAACTCTATAAGCACCTCCATGGGCAAGCCATCAATTGCTTTGTTTTATTTTGGTTTTGGTGGGGCAATGAGGGTTAATTGACTTGCCCTGGGTCACACAGCTAGTAAGTGCCAAGTGTCTGAGGCCAAATCTGAACTCAGGTCTTCCTGAATCCAGGGCTGGTGCCCTATCCAATATGCCACCAGCTGCCAATTGCTTTCTTACCAACTCCATGTTTAAGGAACCTTGGTCAAAGTCAATATCTTTGACTTCTACCTACCTGGCAAAGCAATGTACTCTGTGACTCCTCCCCTTTTCCAGAGTGCCTAGTAATGGGAATTGTAAAATCTTTTCCTTTTCTTTGCTGGTCATAATGCATTAACAATATAGGATATTTAAAAAAAAACTTTTATAGTTAATCTGTGTCAGGAACTCCAAAATAGGTTTAAAGGCTGTTATTTTTTTAAAAGTACATTTTCTTTTGCCTCTTTTATATTCCCAGAACTTAGTACAGTGTCTGACACTAAGTAGGAGGTTAATAAATATTAATCGATGGGTATTTAAAAAATAAAAATAAAGTATAAACAAAAACCTAGATGGGGTAATCAAAAACCCAAGATGGGCAGACCTCCTGCACCCAAGACACTAACTTTTTTTCCCTTAAACTCCTAATTAATTTTCACTTTTAAAAATTCTGACCAATGCTTCTTCCATCTCCAAACTAAATACTGAGTAGCAGACACAAGAGATCCCCTAGGCTACATAGAGAATGATTATCTTCCAGTCCTGGCAAATAGTACCAGCAAATAAATACTGTTTTTTCCATTACAGAATCGCAAACCTTTTCTGAGGTTAGTGACAACTGGAACATAAGTAAAAATTTTTATGGTCTTAGAATGCCAGAAGAAGGGATATTTGTAGTCACTGAAGTGTCTCTGAGGTTCTGGAAAGGCACTGACGGCAGTATTTGACCAAGTTACAATTGACCCAACTTCCTATTCAAATTTCATCAATTAATTAGCTCACACCAATATATTTGTATAGAAAGTGAAGGAGGGAAGAGAGACCCATAGCAAAAGTCTGACCCCATTCTGGGGTTCTACCCAGAAAGCAGGATCTAATTGTTCCTGAGGCAGACTGGGCAGAGATTATTCCAGGTCAAGGGGTGGGGTGAGGAATGATAAATAAATACAATCTATCAAACCTATTTCCTTTAGTAATTTCACCCTTCTTGTCTGTAACAGAAATTCATATTTATGGGTCCAAGTGTGAGTAGTAACTCTCCATCTCAGTCACTTAAAAAGTGATAGAGGGTTGTTGTTGTTTGTTCTTCATTTTTGAAGAGGACCAATGACATCACAGGGTGATGTCTTGACTTACACATGAATTGAATTTTAGTGGGGCAGAGCTGTACAAAATCATCAGCCTCACTCTCTCTTCCAGTCAATGAAGACCAGTGGCAAGACAAAAGTCAGAACAATTTATTTTGCCCTGAGATGCAGTGGATGACCTTGGCATGTTGGCTGTTTGGCCAAACTAAGCACTTTATATTGCTTGCTTTGGCCACCTTCATTACCATCAGAATTATTCTCATCTGCCCTCATTGGTTATCCTCAGCCTGGTTCAGCCCTTCTGCCAATATGGTTTACTGAGATGTGGCCACTGTGCATGCTGCAGCTTCTTGGAGCCACAGGTGAGGGTTGAGTACCAGGTGGACACCAAAGGTAGATGAGCAGCTCTGAAAAGGGCTAGACAAGCCCTCACACCCAAGTTGCTAGTTCTCCTTGATAATACCATACACCCTGGGACAGAGGCAATCCTCGTGTGGAGGCTCCAAGAAGTGTAGCTGAGTATAAAACTAATTACTCGGGATGCTTCCCTAGACTATGGAAGTCAGCTTCAGAAAGCTGCCTCCATTACTCCACACCAACAGCAACCTTTGCTCTGTTGATCCATCAGGCTTCTGTTTAAATTTCTCATGCAATCACCCTAGTTCCTCAGTGGAGAAGGTTCATTCTCTCCCTGCTCCCTTAGGGAAGGGAATCACTCTCCTCCCAGAGCAGTATTAAAATAATTCTGGAAAATAAAATAAAATAATTTGGGGGTTTCTCTCTCCCCCTTTTTTAACCACTGGAGGGAGTTTACAAGATTCTTCCTTACTTTTACTCCCATTTTCCTATCTCATGGCTCTGATCTAAGTGGGAACTACAAGTTCCGTATTGGAGACCACAGGGTGTGCTTCTGTCTATGGTCTGTCAGGAACCCATCAGGAAAGATCTCTTCACTTGTGGGGCCACCAGCTCCCATGTTGCATAGTTCCTGAAAGCTGAGATGTTTGGGTCTGTTGCTGAAATTGTAAAGCCAATTCATTTACATTCTTATTATGCTGCCAATCCTATTGTTTGTAAGATAGTCAACTACAGCCAGTGATCAACATACTTGGAGCTTTCTCTAACTGAGCTAATTTCTTTGCCTGCTTTGAGTGAAAGCCTGCTCCCTGTACCATAGGGAGGGATCTTGTCACCAGGTACAATACAGTGTCATATCATCTAGTCACCCCAACCTTCATATCTGCAATGGCTTGCCCCCAACTGAATCACGATGTGAAGCATAAGGTCATTTCATCTCAACCTAATCACTACCTATACTAGATGTTAGATGTGAGCCTAATGCTAATACTCTTTTAGTTCAGATATGAAATTGAGACAAGATGAGTCACTTACAATCCATTGAATGGTTAACAAAAGGAGATTTACTTTTCCTTAACACAGCAAGGATATTCCACAAGGCTACAACAGCACTTAGTTTCTATAGACATGCCCCCCCCCAATCTGGAATGCGTATAATGCAACAAGGCAAAGCATGTTGACTCATATGGTCTTCAGACATCCACCAAGTTACAAAGGCCCCAACTCTATGTGTGTAGAACGTTTTATACTCTTATGTGATCAGGAAGCTGCATCCAATGAATCAGGGGCCAATCAAGTCCCAGGGATAGATTTGTTCTCTTTTAGGGAAGACTAATCCCTATTGCAGGGATTCTTTGATCATTTTGGGGAAAACTCCGAGTAATGGTGTTACTTTGCATTTCTCTTACTACTAGTGATTTGGAGCATTTAAAATATGATTACTGATAGCTTACTTTTCTTCTTTTGTGAAATGCTTTTTGAATTCTTTGACCATTTATTTGTTAGGGATTAGCTGTTCTTAGACTGAATTGGTCCCCTCTATATCTTGGGTATAACTCCTTTATAAGGGAAATGGCATAAAGATTTTTTCCAGGGCATTTTTTTCCACTTGCATTGCTTTTATTTGTCAAAAAAGTTTCAATCTTATGTAACCACAATGGTCCACTTTACCTCCACTAATAATCTCTATCCTTTGTTTAGTCATCCTCTAGCCATAGGTATAAAAAGTATTCCCATCTCTGATTTGCCTATAATATGACTTTATATCAAGGTCATATATCATTTTGGAGCTTTGTTGTACTATATGGTATCAGATGTTGATCTAAGCTTAACTTCTCTCGTAGCTTTGCAATTTTCCCAGTAGTTTTCAACTCAGGTAGTTTATGGCCTTTGATTTATTAAATGAGATGCCGTCATGTTCATTTGCTCCTATATATTTTGTATCTGGATATTTTGTCAACTGATCAATTTTTGGATTTTTAAAATCGGTGCCAAATTGTTGTTGGTGTCTGCTTTGAAATCTGATTTGTGGTGTTGCCTAGCAATTTTCATAAGGGGCATTTCCTCCATTCACTTTGGTGAATTATGGGAAGAGTGAGTGAAATGGCTTTTCTCTAACCATACCTTTCTCTATTCATTGAGGCTAGTTCTGGATGTGACTTTTTCTTGAGGTCTCTACCTCTACTGATTCAGCCCGCTCTAATATTTTGGATAATAGAAAACTCCAGAAACCTAGCACAAAGCAACCACATGTCTTTTGCTCCACATGTCTTCTCTTCTCTGCAAAGAAAAGAAGTTTAAAGCTTAAAATACAGATTATTAAAAGAATTTATTATGCTCTGAGACTCCCCAACCCCAGATGATTCTTTTGATAAATAAACTAAAAAAGGAGATTTCCCATCTAGTTGAATTTGGTGTAATCATTTGTTTACAAATTTTCCATTCCATTAGCTTGAGCCACAATTAAAATCATCATATCTTTATCTACAAAACTTTAAAAATACAAATAACCAATGAGCAACATTGAAAATAACAGGAAAAAAATAGTAACAAACCTTGCTACTCATTGCATGTAGGAATAAAATAGAAGGGAGAAACAGAGTGGAATAAATTTACCTTTTTCTTCAAGTAAGCATAATTTAGTCATTAAGAGCTGGGGCTCTTAAGCTCAGCTCTTAAGCTGAGTGTCATTTCAAGGTAGGAAAAAAGACCTCAAGATGTTAAAAGACTTAGAGTCAGGCTTCTGGAAACCACCTTCTCTCTCTGCAGGTACCACTATACACTATCTCCATTTTTCTCCCCAGAGAAATTTTTAAATTCCTGCTGTATGTATCAGACATCTCTGCTCTCCAGTTCAGATGTCACAAAAGCTTCATGTCTTCATTAACTAGGGAGGAAAACTACAATTCTCAGAGTCTTTAGCAACTTAAGCTACCCCACAAAGCAGCAGTTCAAGCCTTCTCGGAATGACTGTTAGAGGTAGAATATCCAGAGTCCTACTACCCCCTCTTTCCTATTTTTGCATTGTTTCCCTTGAGGTTCTCAATTTGTGGTCTTCCAGATGAATTTTGTTTGTTAAGTCTTTTATATTTTTTTAAATTTTTTGTGGGGCAATGGGGGTTAAGTGACTTGCCCAGGGTCACACAGCTAGCAAGTGTCAAGTGTCAAAGGTCATATTTGAATTCTGGTCCTCCTGAATTCTGGGCTGGTGCTTCATCCACTGCGCCACCTAGCTGCCCCAATGAATTATTTTAAAAGACTTGCAGGGGCAAGTCACTTAACCCTCATTGCCCCACACAAACAAAAAATAAATAAATAAGTCATTGATAATTTAATACAGCACTCAATATGTACATTCATTTTGGTAGTATTGACATTTTTATTTTATAAGCACAGCCTCCCTACGAACAATGAATACCTCTCCAATTATATGTCTTGTTCTGTTTCTGTAAAGAGTATTTTGTAGTTGTATTCATAAAATTTCTCTGTTTCTCTTGATAGCTAGTCTCCCAGATATTTTATTTATAGTTCTGGATGACATTTCTTTTTCTATCTCTTTTTTTCTAGGTTTTGTTTGTAATGTGCAGAAAAGCTGGTGATTTTGTGGATTAATTTTACATCCTGCTACTATAATAAAGTTTTTTAAATATTTCTAATAATTTAGGGAAATCTCTAGTTCTCTAAGTAAAGCATCATATTATCTGCAAAAGGGATATTTTTCTTTTTTGCCCATGTTTCTTCCTTTGATTTTTCTAAAACTATATCAAATAATAGTGGTGACAATGAGTATCTTTGCTTTCCCGCCAATCTTTTTGGAAAGACCTGTAGTGTTTCTCCATCACTCCAACTAGATTGTGTTATTACTTTTGCTTCCTTTTGTTTTTGATAGATATTCTTTACCATATTATGAAAAGGTCCATTTATTCCTATGCTTCCTAAGTGTTTGAATATAAAAGGATCTTGTCCAGAGGTTTTTTTTACATTTTTTCTACATATATAATCAATGTAATCTCTCTTGCTTCTCTTCCGACACATCTGAACTGATTCCTATCAGTCTCTTTTTCAGTATTTGATCCACACCTCCCCCCCACCCTTATAAGTGAGTGTGACCTGAGACTAAGCACTGCTCCTTCTTATTGTCTCTCTGCATTCTTTTTAGGTGTTATCATCAATTCCCATTGGTTCAATATTCCCTCTTTGCAGATGACTTCCAAATCAAGGGGTGTGCTGGTAAATATTTAATAACAAGCTCCCGTCCCAAAATCAATACATGTTTTAGTTTAATCTACATATTAACGTTTTATCTATCACTTTCTTATGGTCTTCAAGAACAAAGGATGAACAACAAAACAAAAAGTCACTTTCTTAAGTCTACATAATTGACAAAATAATAAATCAAGCCCTGAGTAATATCTGCCAATTTCCAAGATGTAAATACACTGAAAGTTTATAAAATGACTCTCACAAGCCGGTTCAAGCTGATTCTATCACATCCTTGCCTATTTATCCAATTTTCATATCTTCCCTCAGCTGCAGCCCTATATCTCCATCTATGCCTGTCATCTCTTCCATTAGAGTTTTGAACTCCTTGAGAGCAGGGACTGTCTTTTGTCTTTCTTTGTAGCCATAATGCTTAACACAGTGCCTGGAACATAACACATATTTAATAAATTCTTACTGACATGCCCAGGTTCAGACAACAAATAAGTGTCTGAAGCAGGTCTTAAACTTGGGTCTTCTAAACCCTAAGTCCAGTATTCTATACATGATGCCACCTAGCTGATACAAAAATAGCCTATATAGTGATTCTGCCCTTCCTCTTAGTGCAGGTCAGAATTGATTTCTCCAAAATAGGACAGGGAAAGGCAGGAGAAGAAACAGAAAGCCCTAATTAGCATAGTCCCTGGCCCATAGTATGTTCTTTTTTTGTTTTGTTTTGTTTTGTTTTGTTTGTTTTTGGTGAGGCAATTGGGTTTAAGTGACTTGCCCAGGATCACACAGCTAGTAAGTTTGTAAAGTGTCTGAGGCCGGATTTGAACTCAGGTCCTCCTGAATCCAGGGCTGGTGCTCTATCCACTGCACCACCTAGCTGCCCCCATAGTATGTTCTTAATACATGCTTGTTTGTTGATTTATTGAACCATGGAGTTCACCAAAGGGCTTCAGGCACTATGGTATTCAGACCCCAGCAGGAACTTACTAAGAGGAGAGAGTCTAAATTGTCTTTGAGAGAAGCTTCTCCTGGGACTTGGAGCATTCTTACACCAAATTCTTCTTGGATTCCCTGGGTATATCTTCACTCCACTCATAATGGCTACTTTTATATGGTTTTATATGGAGGGGGCCAACTGATTGTTCAGTCTCACCTGATTGCTTTATGACCCCTGGGGTCACAAGCAGAGAAATGACATTCAGATGAGAAACTGAGAGTTTCAAGCTTGAGGTGAGAGAAGGTAGGAAAGAGGGAATCCTGTAGCTCAGGGAAGCTATATGGAAAGTCCATCCTGGTTGGGTATAGATGTGCCAGTCCAGTGAGTGGAAGGAGATAGACTCTGGGAGAAGGGCATTAGGGTGGTGACAGGACTTTGGGGTGGTGATCTGGGTTCAGGGAGGGGGTCTTTGGGAGTCCCTTTTTCAGAAAGGAAGAACATTCCTTATTCCAGTGTCCTAGATCAAATCTCTGTTACATTGCCCTAGCCACAGCCCTGCCTTTATCCTTAAACCCACTTCTCCTAACTTGTCTATTTATTTCAATAGCAGTACCATTCTTTCAGTCTGCCAGGTTCACAACCTAGGAGTTCTTTCTTCTTTCTTCTTCACATTCATATTCAATCTTGTCTAATTGTCTAGTTGTCTAATTTTGTCAATTCTATTCCTACAGCTCTAGCACCCATTCATTTTCTCTCCACTCATACCACAACCACTTTAATTCAGATCCTCATCACTTCTCACTTGTACTATTTCTGTGATGTCTTAATTAGCCTCTCCAAATGCACCCTCTTCCCTTTTCAATCCATTTTCCACACTGTAGCCAAACTGATATTCCTAAAGCACAGGTTTAATAATGTCACACTTGTTCTAGAAGCTTCTATGTCTCTTTCAATAAATTCCAACCTTCTGTGTTAGACATTTGATGCCCCTCCAAATTTGCTTCCAATTTATCATTCCAAGTTCATTTACATTTGATTTACACTCTTTACATTGAAGTCAAATTGCCACTCCTTTATCTCATGAATTTGTACTTTTATGCCCAGAATGTTCTCCTGGTTCATTTCCACCTCTAAACTCTTAGCTCCTTCAAAGGTTCCACTCAATTGTAATATTCTAAAAGGGAACTTTCTTGTTTCTGCCATATATTAGCGTTGCCTGTCAAGAGTACTTTGTAATTATTTTAGTATATTTTGTTTTTACTTATACATGTATATGTTACCACCACTCTATATCACCCCAGTAGAATTTAAGCTTCTTGAGGCCAGGTACTTTTTTGTATCTCAAAATCTAGCATAGTGCCTGGCACAAACCAGATGCTTAATAAATTCTTATTTAATTGAATTCAAATGAAACAGATATTGAAACTTTTTAATGAGAGTAGTGGCACAAGTATACCCTTTCTTTAGGAATATTATTTTGTGGGCTCTTTATGGATTTACTAGAAAATAGAGCAACTGGAGACAGGGAGATCCATTGATAAGAGGTTATTGCATGTGAGGAGTGGTAAGGACTTCAACTAGGGCAGTGGCTATGAGAGTAGGAAAAAGGAGTAATATGAACAATATTGCAGAAGTAAAATTAATTTTTAAAAAGATAAATAACAGAATATAGGGGTGTGATGCAAAGTCCTAGATGACTCTGAGATTGAAAATTGAAAGGATATGGATGCCCTCTGTGCAAATAAGGGATTTAGAAAGAGGATTGGTTTCTTAGAGTTCCATTTTGGAAATGTTGAGTTTTAGAGTAATGATATTGAAAACTGCATTTTTCAATTTCCATGTAATTGCACTTTGAGAGACCATTACACAGGCCCTTTTATGAATGATATGATTACAAAATAGCAGAATTTTAGAGTGGGAAGAAACATCAGCAATCATCCAGTGCAACCCCCTCATTTTCTTTTTTATTATGAACTTAACAAACATCAACAAAAATGAATATTTCTATATACAATGAAGAAGAGAATAAGAGGCTTGTATGTAAAATTAGGAATCACTAAAACAGCTTGTTTTTAGGTATATATTAGATTTATCATGCTAGTATTTGTTTTCTGTGACACCTTCTGAGCCTCTTTCTAGTATCTTTTACATTTTATACATTTCATTGATACTCTTTTTCTGATCTTTTTCCCCCACATCATTGTCAATGACTTCTTAGTCCCCAATACTCCACACATCCCAAATAAGCTTTCCCTTGTAATAACTAAGTAGTATTAAGCAAAACAAATTCACAATTTTTTCTGCCTGAAAATATATCTCATTCTACACTGATAGACCTCTCTGCCAATAGTCAGTAACCATCCTTCATCATTAGGCTTCTAGAGTCATAACTATTAATTGCATTTGTCAGAGTTCATAAGTCTTTCCTTTTATAATAATGTAACTATTATATAAATTCTTCTTCTTATTCTATTCACTTCACTCTGAATCAGGTCATACAAATCCTCTCATATTACAAATGAAGAAGTTGAGATACAGAAAAGGGAGTTGATTTGATAGATCACCTAGGAGATAAATGTCAGAACTAAAAAAGAAACTCAGATCTAGTACTTCTGCAGTATTCTTTCCACTACTATCACTTATTTTATTACCCACTCTCAATTTTAATTCACATTATCAGGATTGAATTAATTTGCACCCTTGACTTGCTTTTAGGTCATTAAGCAGGGAACCAACCCAACCTCAAACTTCCTATTCATTTCATAACAAGGAATGTCAAGTACCATTTCTCTAATTCAAGCCCAAGATGACTTGGTACCATGAAGAAAACTGGTCCTTTTGTCATATCATGTTATCCTGGGCTTCTGTTGACTTCTTTTTCCTAGAAAAACCTACCAAGCTGTCACCACCACAGTGAGGAAATACAATTTCCACTCCACTGACTGCCATTACCATTGCCAGGAATGAAACAGTTAATTTTAACAAACCTATAAATAATTAAGGCTCTGTGTGACTTGATAAATTAGACTCTCAACACCCAATAGGGACAGCCTTGCCTCTTATCTCCCTTGAAGCAGCCCTAGTATTTAGATAGAGATCATTTTGCGGACTCAGAATTGTAGTATATTGATTGTTGAGTCTTGAGCCCTAATTAATTGTTATGTTATACAGCTTAAATCCCACTGACAGGTCTGATAGCCCCGGGGATCTTGCCAAGGCACATTCCTGTTCTAAGGACTCAAGGAATGTAGGAATGTGGGAAGAAGCAGGAGTAATAATGTAATCCAGTGATAAATAGTATGAGTGACATGATATCAATTTTATTAAGTCATACACATCTGATCCCAGGAGACGTCTGCAAATAAAATTGTTAATAACATTATTTTATTTCAATAAATTCAATTCATCAACCATTTATTAATACCTCCTATCTGCCCTGCAATGTACTACACTCTAAGGAAGATCCAGAGATCAGTAAATATGGTAGAAAGCAAGTAGATCCTGGAACCAGAAGGTCTGAGTTCTAATCCTAGCTCTGATACTAACTAGCGATATAATCCTGGGTAAGTAACTACCTCTTCTAAGCCTCAGTTTTCTCATTTGTAAAATGAGGACATGAAAGCAAATTATCTAAATTTTGTGAAGTTTGTTATTATTGTCCCCAGTCACCTTATGTTTCTCCATCTTTTTTAAGTCTGTTCCTTTAATAAAGTGCTTAGCACAGCACCTGGCACATAGTAGGTACTATATAGCTATTATTATTATTATTATTATTATTATTATTATTATTATTATTATTATTATTATTATTATTATTATTGACATTGTTATTATATAGCACCAATTATTTCTTGTCCCACTTCCCTTTTTCCTTCTTAGAGAAAATGTAGCCTTTTCTATTGCCTATAGCAGAATGGATGGATGAATGAATGAAAAAATATTAAGTGCTTATTTTGTATAAAACACTGCTAATTGCCAGATATACAAGTGGGCAAGACAGACCATGTTTTGAAGGAGAACATCCTTTGTAAAATGTATTTAATTGTTTTCATTTAACAAACATTTATTTTCTCTACCTTCCACCTCCCCACACTCATTGGGAGAAAAAAGAAATTAAAAACAAAACCTATGGGGGGCAGCTAGGTGGCACAGTGGATAAAGCACTGACCCTGGATTCAGGAAGAGCTGAGTTCAGATACAGCCTCAGACACTTGACACTTACTATCTGTGTGACCCTGGGCAAGTCACTTAACCCTCATTGCCCCACAAAACCAAAATAAAACAAAAACCTATGTAACAAATATCACATAGTCAAGGTAAACAAACTTCCCCATTAGCCATATACAAAGAAAAAAGAAATATTTCATTTTCCAACTTTTTTGAAAAATCAGGGCAATGAGAGTTAAGTGACTTACCCAAGGTCACACAGATAGTAAATGTCAAGTGTCTGAGCTCAGATTTGAACTCAGGTCCTCCTGAATCCAGGGCCAGTGCTTTATCCACTGCACCATCTATCTGCCCCCTTGTTTTCCATCTTGAGAAGGAACTTTACATTTAAATAGGGGGAGAGTTGAAATGGAGTAGATAAGCAAAGGTAATCAAGTGGTGACATGGCTTGGAAATGGCCAGAATGTGGCATGACAGCCTGATTCTAAGCAAGTTAAAATCAGTTTACCTGTCAGAGGTCAGGGTCCCAGAGACATAATCCAAGTTCTTATGGAAAGGAGGAAGAGGAGGGGATGGATTGAATGTTTGGAAATGTTCAGGCAGTTTATAACCCTTTTTAATGTATATGCCATATGGGTGGAGGGGGTGCTCTGGCCAACTTGATCAAGTTTTGTTCAAGACTTTGATTGTGTCTTCTTATAGAGATATGGACATAACTGTTGACATCTTTGGGGCATGCCAAATAATGCCTTATCAAGATTAAGGACATCTTAAGTCTCCTTGATCGCGGATAAATTGATTGGTTTAGACTATTGTGAAGGTGTGATATTGTACCCTGACTCTCCATGGCTGGCTCCTAGAAGATGGACACAAGAAACTTGTGTCCTACAGGTGCCCCTAATGGGCTGCTGTATTTGGGGGCTGATGATCATTTAGTGCTTTGGGGACCATGGCAACATTGCAGGCACCTCACCAGGAACAAAAAGATGACTTTGGATCTTTGATTTCTAACCTGTTCTTTGATATCTATTGATCTTTCCCCAAATGAAAAAGATGATTATAACAGGCAAACTAATTGCTCTTAATTTATTCACAAATGACTTTCAGTGTTCCAAGTGCAAATTACATCCTAAACAAAGACTCACTCACCCTTTAAACTTATCAAGTTGCTCAGGAAACTCCTCTTATGAACCTTCTACATTGACATTCAAGAACCCAGAAGTCTGATTCCAACCTTCTTTCCAAACTTACTTCATTAGTTGGTTGTCCTTCATTTTAAAAAAAAAATTTAATTTAGAATTTTATTTTCCCAAATTACATGTAAATAAAAATTTTTACATCCATTTTTTTATAACTTTGTTTTCCAAATTCTTTTCCTCCTTCCCCCCACCCAAGAACTGAAGCAATTCAATATAGGCTATACATGAGCACCCATGAAAAACATTTCCATGTTAGCCAGGTTGTGAAAGAAAACAGACAAAAACAAAACTTCAGATAAAGGAACTAACAAAAAAAAAATTATGTTTCAATCTGTATTCAGAGACCATAGGTTCTCTCTCTAGAGACAGACTACATTTTTCATAAGTCCATCAGACTTGTCTTGGATCATTGCATTGCTGAAAATAACAAAGGCATTCACAGCAGATCATCTCATAATATTGCTTTTTTTTGTATACAGTACATTTCACTTTGCATCAGCTCATGCAGGTCCTTCCAGGTCTTTCTAATAGCATCCTGCTCATCATTTTTTTTATAATAAACTACATTTATTTAGTACTTTAAAGACAGATTTCTTTACAATAAACCAATGAGATTAATTACTGCAACAACAGTAATAGATAACATTTATATAGTACCTTATCCCTGACAAAGAATTTTCTTCACAATAGCCCAGAAAAGTACCATATGTTTTGTCATAGTCATCATCAATCAATAATCATCCATCAATTCTCATCACCATCTTCAATCAATAGTGATCATCTTCAATTGATCCTCATCTTTATCATTCAATCGTCCTCATCATCAGTCTTCCTCATCAATCAATCCTCATCTTCCTCCAATCATCATCAATCCATCAAATCATCATCATCTTATATTACTGTTGCCTCTGCTTCAAATTTTTTTCACAGTTGCTTTGTTAACTGTTTCCCTCAATCCTATTCCCTCCCCATGATGTTTACTTTATTTTCTATCTTCTTTTACCCTATCCCTCCTCAAAAGAGTTTTGCTTCTGACTACTCCCTCCCCCACTCTGCCCTCCTTTCTTTTACTCCTCCCTCCTTATCCCCTTGCCCTCCTACTATCCTGCAGGGTTAGATACATTGCTCCACCAAATTGAGTGTGTATATTATTGCATCATTGAGCCAACTCTGATGAGATTAAGGTCTTTGAGCCAATTCTGATGAGTGTAAGGCTCATTCACTGCGACACTCCTTCTCCATCTCTTCCCCCATTCCATAAGCCCTTTCCTGCTTCTTTCATGTGAGATTTCATCCCATTCTAACTCTCTCCTTTCCCCTCCCCCAGTGCAATCCTCTCCCCCATCAATTTTACCCTAAAGATGTCATCATGGGGCAGCTAGGTGACATGGTGGACAAAGCATCCACCCTGGACCCAGGAAGACCTGAGCCCAAATCTTGCCTGAAACACTAGACACTCACCAACTCAGTGACCCGAGGCATGCCATCCAACCCTGACTACCCCACAAAAAAACTGATAAACAAAACATAAATGCTTTACAGATTTCATCCCTTCATATTCAGTTCCCACCTGTGCCCTCTGTCTAAATTTATTCCTATCCTCTGCGCTAATATTGAGAAAGTTCTGATGAGTTAGATATATCATCTTCCCATGTAGGAATGTAAACAGTTTACCCTTTTAACATCCCTCATGATTTCTTTTTCCTGTTTACCTTTTTATGCTTCTCTAGGGTCTTGTATTTGAAAGTCAAATTTTCTGTTCAGTTCAGGCGTTCTCATCACAAATAGCTGACATTCCTCTTTTTCATTGAAACACCATTTTTTGCCCTGAAAGATTATATGCAGTTTTGCCCTCTAATCCTTTAATGTAGAAGTTACTAGATTTTATGCTATCCTGACTGTGGCTCCACAGTACTTGAATTGCTTCTTTCTGGTTGCTTGCAATATTTTCTCCTTGACCTAGGAGGTCTGGAAGTTTTTATTTTGGGATCTCTTTCAGGAGGTGATCAGTGGATCCTTTCAATTTCTATCTTACCTTCTGTTTCTAGACTATCAGGGCACTTTTCCCTGATAATCTCTTGGAAGATGATGTCTATGCTCTTGTTTTGATCATGGTTTTCAAGTAGTCCAATAATTTTCAAGTTCTCTCTCCTGGATATATTTTCCAGGTCATCTGTTTTGCCAAGAAGGTATTTCACATCGCCCTCTATTTTTTTATTCATTTGTATTTGCTTTATTGTATCTTGGTTTCTCATAAAGTCAAGAGCTTCCATTTGTTCAATCCTAATTCTTAAGCAATTATTTTCTTTAGAAAGCTTTTCCATTTGGCTTTTCAAGCTGTTGACTTTTTTTTTTCGTGACTTTCCTGCATCACTCTAATTTTTTCCTCAACCTTTATCTACAAAATCCTTTTTGAGCACTTCTATGACTTGATACCAATTCATATTTTTCTTAGAAGAAGCTTTGGATGTAGGATCCCTGATGTTGCTATCCTCTTCTGAGTATGTACCTCAATCTTACTTATCACCAAAAAAACTTTCTATGGTCTGCACCTTTTTCTGCCTGCTCTACTTGCCAGCCTTTTTCTTGACTTTTGACTCCTTCTTAAAGTCAGGCACTGCTTCCTGTATGCACTGTCCCAAGCTTCAGGGGGTTCCAGATGGTAAGATTTAAGGAGGGGCACATTCTTAGCTCCCCTGGCCAGTGTTCTGGTCTGTAAGTAACCACAGGCTGCTTGCACTTTAACCTGGAAGCAAATCTGGTTCACTTTGGTTGCAAGCATGGGTGTGCCTGCACCCCTCCCCCACCTGGGACTGCCATCCAAGGCTGTGTCCTGTATATGGGCCTGGGCAAAATGTCAGAGTTCCACCTCAGTGCCAGCAGAGACCCCTATGATCTCCCCCTGGCCAACTACTCAATCCTCTCACCAAACTGTGAGCTGAGTTAGCTGCAGCTGCAGCTGATTCAGAAACTTTGAAAGTCTCTTTCTGTGGTGTGGCCTGGGGCTGGATCTGTGTCAGTGTGGCCATGGGGTTAGGATCCATTCCCACCCTGGTACAGCAGACCCTCCTGTTGAATTTCTAAGCCATCTTTGGCTGGAAAATTGTCTCAAACCATCCTTGTGGGTTCTGCTGCTCCAGGAATTGTCTTATGGCATTATTTGGAGTTTCTGTGTCAGGATCGCCAAACACTTACTACCTTTCCTCCACTATCTTGGCTCTGCCCTCATTGTCCTTCCTTCTTGAAGAGGATCAAAATGACATCATTGTGTTAGAGTCAACTTACAATGTGTCCAACTATGTCTGATCAGACCACAAATAATCCATGTGAACATTTGGGTTGGAACATTACTTCTATTCTCCAACAGAAGTCCATTGTTCTAGCCCTCTTGGAAAAGTCCTCAATTCCTTTTCCTAACTTAAAAAAAAGTGTTTTAGTGCCTTAATTTAAAAGCTATTAGTACAAGTTATTAGCATTACCTTCCCAGGAATAGTTGACATTTGATAATAAAATTTGATAATCAAAGCCCAAAATCAAAGAAATGAATCTTTCAAGGGAATTTTATACACAAACTAAGAAATTGCAAGAGTTTCCTGGGGGTAAATAACTACCCATAAACTCATACCAGATAGGTTTTTACCTAGTGTGTTACAAAGATTCACTAGTTTATGGCTTATTTGGGAACTATCTTTTCCCAGAGTAAGGAAAAGAACATAAAGGAAAGACACATGTTTCTATAAGATGGATTCAGAGATCATTTACTCTAGAGCTGGAAAAGATCTAATTCAACTCCCCCAAGAGGCTTGGACCCAGAGAGGTGAAGACTTGTCTATAATCACACAGGTAATTAATAGAGCCAGGATTTGAAACTATTTCCCTTGACTCCATGACACCAAAATGTTTCACAGACAGAGTCTTCTCTCTGAGGAGAACATGAGGTCACAAACTAGGATAGAGTTTTCCCAGGGGGCAAAGGAAACCTGTGATGCAGAGAGGAGTGTGCTGGAGGCAGCTCAAACCAGATGATTGTTAAATTTTCAATGTAATTAACAATTACTACCAATCAGGACTTGATATATTGTTTTGCTGATTACCTAAACTTAAGAAAGTGATGGAGAAAATATTAACACAGATTAAACTTAAAAGTGTATTTTTTTCAAAAAGCGAGGTGTCAAACATTTACTAGTCTAAGCCTGGGTATAGTGGGGGGAAATGGATTTATTTAAACTCAAAAGTACTGGGTTTGCATCTTGGCCACTGAACTCTATAATCTGGCAGATCATGTTACTGGTCTTAGTTTCCTCATCAGAAAAAAGAAATAATAATGCTTATGACTCTCTCACAAAATTGTTGTAAGAAAAATATTTTGTAAACGTTGAATTTCTATTATCAATGTGAATTATTAGATACCAGGCAAAATGTGATAGAGCAGCAAGGTGGCACAGTGGATAATGTGCCAGGCCTGAAGTCAGGAGGACCTGAGTTCAAATCTGACCTCAGACATTTATTAGCTGTGGGACCCTGGGCAAGTCATTTAACCCTGTTTGCCTTAATTCCTTAGTTACATTCCAGTATCTTTGCAAAAAAAAAAATGGGGTCATAGAGAATCAGACACAACTGAAACAACTCAACAACCAACAACAAAATGTGTTAATTGTATAAAAGAGTTTTAAATAAAGCATTGTTGCAAATGTGAGGAAGGAAAAAAATTATTTAAAATACAGAAAAGGTTTTCTGAAGAATTGTATTGTAGATGAATCATTCAATTCATGTCAGTTAAGATTTATTAAATACTTTCTTTGTATAGAGCACTGTAGTAAGTAATAGGAGAGATATAAGATAAAGACATCAAGCCTACATTCTGCTAGGAGATATGACACATACATAACTATCTATATTACCAAACAATACATAAATCTTGATTCTATTTAGAGTCCATTGATTTGAAGTTGTCCACTTAGCCACCTTGCTGTTCCCTTTGCCATTTCTTGAGAACCTTATTTAGCATGTTCTCTGATAAAAGCCTTTCTTGACTCAGGTATTATCTCAGAATGCACTTGCTGCCACCCTCACAATCAAGTCAATGTATGAGAAAGGCTCACAGCTGTCATGTTATTCATAGTCACAAGTAGCAAAACAAGTGCCAAGATCCCTTTCAATTTTAATATCACATAATCATATGCTAAATCTCAAGGACATGTTGAAATAGATAATAGAGACTTTCTAATATAATTCCTTTTTTATTTATTTATTTTTCTAATATAATTCCAATTCTTAACTCAAGGTTAGTTGAAAAAGCACTGGAGTGGGATCTGGTAAAATTGTATTCTCAGTTACTGTATGATCTGGACCAGGCCACTCAGGATCAAATTGTCCTTGTTATGTGGTGCATGTACAGAGCAGCGGGGATGGTGTTTCCCCAAGCAAAGAAGCTTAGGAGACCATTTCTAGGAAAATCTTAATGGCATTTATTAGAAGTGCCTTTGAGAGACTATGGATCATAAATAGACATCCTGTATCATGTAGTTAGACATGTCTGCTAACCATGTGATTAGAAGGAGCTTGTTTTTTGGATGGCCTATATAGCCAGAACTGGGGGAATCTCCAAAAGGTCTGAGTTAACCTTGGCCTAGCCCTCTTTGGTCATTTGCTCCTTTGAAAATTTCAGTGACTCTTTCCCCACAATTGTCCAGTGATAGACAATGCTGTAAGAGGAGAAGCCTTTGGGCCTTGAGAAAAGGCCTCAGTCCTTACCCTTTGTGTTTGTTCTTTTCCATTTTAGGTAAAGAGTTTAGAGCCTCTGGTCTTGTGAGTTTCAAAAAAGTCATGAGCATAGTTAGGTGTCCCACCATTCCGGAATCTGTGTTTGTAGACAGAGCACCATTGATGATCTGAAAAGCAAAGAGGGGGTGAAGTTCTTGACCCAATCCAATGGTAACTCAAATGAGGACTGTTAGGTTGTATCTGGACATAAATTTAGTGAAACCAATGCTATGTAGGAACTGAGCTAAGATTGTTTCCCTAAAGTGCTGAAGGGAAGTGTTTATATGTTTGTTCTTGCTGTGTCTTTGAAGTGAATATCGTTTTTGAAAAGCTAACTGATTTTAAGTGGTTAAATGGAACTGGAATGCTAGTCATTGGTACCCCAGGGTGAGGGGAACATACCCAGTAGGGGTTTAAGCAAATACCCCAGGAGACCCTAGAATCCTGAAGGGCAAATATAGACTATGGATCTGAGAGCATGAACTAGGCAATACTCTATAGGCTAATAGAGCTCAAGCTGGAAGGGACCTTATGGGCCATGTAATCTGATCCCCTCATTTTACAGATGAGTAATTGAGGTAGAGCAATTTAATGCTTTTTCCTGGATCAAAGGGTTATAATTGTTTCTTTAAATACATACATACTTACAAACATAGGTCTGTATATATGCATATAGATATACACATACATACGACATAACACATATGGGTGGCTAGGTGGCACCATAGTGCACAGAGGGCTGGGCTTGGACTCAGTTCAGATATGGCCTCAGACACTGACTATGTGACCACAGAAATCACTTAACCCTGTTTGTCTCAGTTTCCTTATTTGTAAAATGAGCTGGAGAAGGAGATGGCAAACAACTCCAGTATCTTTGCCAAGAAAATCCCAAATGGGGTCATGGAGAATCAGTCATGACTGAAAAATGACTGAACACACACACACACACACACACACACATGTGTGCGCACACATGCATAATATATTTTTGCTCGACTAACTAGGCTCAAGAACGGCACATATCTGGTATCAGAAGAGGGTATATAAGAATCTCTGAAATTTACTGGGTGACCATGAGCAAGTCACGAATTCTTTGATCCCCTCTTTCTGCATCTAAATACATATATACATACACACATATGTGTGTATATATATTACCTTCCTAGGGGTTTGTTTGATGATCAAATGAGATAAAAATATAATATTTTATAAAGCCCATATAACTCCATGGAATAGTGGATAAATAGAAGCTTCAGAGCCAAAAATGGCAGTGTTGAAGTCCTAACTTTGATACATCTTGGTTATGTGTCCCTGGATAAGTCACCCAAGTTCTCATTGCCCCAGGCAAGTCTGTAAGACTTTTCTGTTATCAAGCCTACTATGGGCCAGGCTAACCACCTGTGCTAAATGCTAAAGCAAAAGAAGATAAAAGCAGCCTCTGCTCTCAAGGGGTTCACAATCTACTGGGGGTGGAGACAGCATGCAAACAATTACATACAAACAAGATATATACAAGACAAATTGAAGATAATCTCTGATTTATGGGAAGACACTAAGAGAGAGAAGACATTAACTTTAAGGAGGATTACAAAAGGTCCTTGCAGAAAGTGGGATTATAGCTGAAACACAGAAGTCAGGAGATCAAGGTGAGGAGGAAAAGCATTCCAGGCAGGGGGGACAGCCAGCCAGTGAAAAAGGTAGAGTTGAGAGCTGGAGTTAGGAATGGCAAGGAGGGCAATGTCACTGAATCACAGAGTGTGTGGGAGGCAGAGTAAGGTGTAAGAAGGCTGGAAAGGCAGAGGGGACTAGTTTATGAAGAGCTTTAAATGCCACACACATCATTTTGTATCTGATCTGGAAGGCAATAGGGAACTACTAGATTTTATTGACTGGGTGTGTGTGTGATATAATTAGACCAGAGTTTTAGAAGAATCATTTTAGTGACTGAACTGGATGATGGATTGGAGTAGGGAGAGATGAGGCCAGCAGACCTAACAGCAGGCTATTGCAATAGTGCAGGTCCGAGGTGGTGAGAACCTGCATTAGAGTGGTGGTCTTGGATGTTTTCCAAATCTTTGGGCAGGAATTGTGTTAGAGGAGCTTGAGTATAAGCCACCTTGTTACTCCTCTATCTTGGTGCCATCATTTTTCAAGTGAGTAGATCAAGATCCCAGAAAGTTAAGTAACTTAAATAGGGTCACATAAGTAGCAATTAACAATGCCAAGATTTAAACCAGAGTTCTCTGACTGCAGAGTCATTGTTCTCTATTCATTATAGCATGCTGTCTTTCCCGGTGCTTATTTATGCTATCTGTGTTACAGCCTTTACTGTGGAATATTTGACATTAAATGAATAAAATTGTCTGTTTTCCTTCTGTTTTGACCCTGGTGATGGTTGAGAAGCAACCTGAAATTATCCTAAATTGCATGGGTGTTTCCAGATGTTATTGGAGCTGAGAAAAATTGCTGGCTGTGGTTAATGTTGTGTTTTTAAAGGCCCAGTTTCCCTGGAACATCTCTACTCTCTGAAAGCATAGCAGCATGTGAAATCTCACTGGACTGGTAGTCAGATGTTTCAGGCCCTTAGTTGAAAGAGAGATACTGAGGTAGATTCTGATACCCTAAAAGCTTAAGTATGGAGCTGAGTGAAGTAGTAAATCCTAGCAAGCCTTGCAATTTGTGGATTCACATTCAAAAAACTTGGGGAAAACACTTGACATGCTAAAGTATCCCCTTAATGTTTTCTTCTTCCTCCATGATTTCCTCTTTAAATAGAAGATACTGATCTGGGTGTGAATACATACATGTACATATATACACACACTGATATGCATCTGTTGCATAGCTGTTGCACATTTTCCAAACCTCTATAATTTAGGAGAAGACAGAAGATGTGGATGAAAATTGGAATCTTTGACTAATTCTTCTTTCAACCCTTTGAAAACAGCTCCCCAATATCAAATAGCCTAGATGGAGGTACTAAATTTCTAGGCTGTAGATTAATTGTGTAAGTCCTTCCCCCATCCAACAGCCTTCTCCTAAATGTTCTTTGGGACACTTAGAGGCTGGGGGAAGACTTCTCCCCAGTAACCTGACAGGACAGTGTCTTAAGACATAAGTTATGATAAGGAGAGTATCATAGAGAATTCTGAACTGAGGTTCTCAACTTTCTATTACTATGTCTGCGTGTATACAATGCAACTGATTGACAAGCACTTAAGACTCTCATGTGCAGAACACAGTGCTAGGTGTTGAGGATTCAGAGATGAACATGAAACACTGGCTATCATTGAGTTTACAACTGGAGCTGAGGATGAATTTGGCTTCCCTCACCCCCAACTTATTTGATAGAGTTACATGATATAATCACAGACGATCAAGCATTAATATGTTAGTAGGTGTTAATTCCTTATTGTCCATTTATTTATCTTAGATGTATTAATTTTTTTCTCTGCAAAGCTTTTCAGTTTCATGTAATCAAAGTTGTCTATTATATCATTTGGAATTGTCTCTAGCTCTTATTTGGTTAAGAATACATCTTCTACCCATATCTGTGAGAAGTATATGCTCTGTTTTTCTTCTAGTTTTTTAATGGTATGATTTTTTATATTAAAGTCACATATCCATTTGGAATGTATTGTGGAATATGGTGAAAAGTGTTGATCTAATCCTCATTTCTGCCAGACTGCTTTCCAGTTTTCCCTTTTAATTTTATCAAACACTGGGCTATTGAGTTCTACTGTTTATAATTCGCTATTGCTTAGTCTGTTTCATAAATCTACTAATTTCTACTTTATAATAAAATCTGAGATTTGGAAGTACTATTCCTTCTTCTTACTTTTGTCAACATATCCCTTGACATTCTGATCCTCTGTTTTCCCAAATAAATTTTATTATTTTATAAATTTATTATAAGTTTTATAAAAGTATTTTACTGATTTATAATATTCTATAAATTATCCCTTTGATTGATGTAGCAGTAAAAGTAATGTCATTATCTTTCTTTTATAAATATCCAAAAATTGAAAAGAATATTAAAGTAGCCTGTCACTATTGCACAGCAGTAACTACTCTATCTCAGATAATATTGCCTTTATGATAAGGCATTTGGAATATGTAGATTTATTACTAATATTGGTTTGTTGGCCACGGTTCCTTTCAGCTTAATATAGTTTCCTTATTTATGCCTATTTGTTTTTGAAGGTTCTTAATTTATCAGATAGCATGATCATAACTCCTGCTTTTTTTTTTTTTTAGTGAGGCAATTGGGGTTAAGTGACTTTCCCAGGGTCACACAGCTAGTAAGTGTTAAGTGTCTGAGACCGAATTTGAACTCAGGTACTCCTGACTCCAGGGCCGGTGCTCTATCCACTGCGCCACCTAGCTGCCCCTCAACTCCTGCTTTTTTGATTCACTTTGGAGTTATATACATAGATATTTATGAGTGTGTGTATGTATATATGTATATGTTTAGACACAGACATATATATATATATATATTCACATCTCCTCAGTCTTATTTTGTGCACAATTTTGTATTTCTTTTAAAATGTTCCCTAAAGCACCAGCCCTGGATTGAGGAGGACCTGAGTTCAAATCTGGCCTCAGACACTTGACACCTACTAGCTGTGTGACCCTGGGAAAGTCACTTGCCCCTCATTGCCCACCCACCCCCGCCAAAAAAAAAAAGTTGTTCTTGTAAGCAGCAGATTATAAGATTATGTTTTCTTATCCAATCTGTCACTCTTTTTAGTTTTATTGAATTATTTAATCAATCACATTTAAAGTTCTGAGAAGTAGGATTATATTTTCTTCTGTCTCTAATATTCAATTATTTTCAAGTTATCATTTTCCCCCTCTCCTGCTGTAAACATAGTACTGTTCTATATTCCTTCAGTTTCTTTACCTCAATCTTTTTAAGGTGGCCCTATTCTCACTCCCTCTCTTTCCTTTACCCCAAACCCCTCTTCTCATTTGCAGCCTCTTTAGTTAAATAGTTCTTCCCACCACAACCCTCTCTTTTTCCTTCTAAATTAGTCCAGTGAATTTTGCTTTCCTCTTCTCCCCTTCAACTAGTCTTGTTCACTAGGTGGTTTTTTTTTTTCATTTTTGCATTCCTTTCCAAAAATGGATTTCTCTCACTTGTTTAATTATCTATCCTCTCTATCTCTTTTAGATCTTCATTCTGATTCATGACCCCTATCCAGTGTTTCTACATAGTCTTCTGTTTCTTCAAGCGTTGAATTATTTTCTTTAATTTTGTAGCATTTATTCATAGATGCTTAAACTTGTTTACTAGATCTAGAAGCCACATTTCTTTTTCTGTTTATGATTTCTCTGTTTCTTCATCTGCTTATGATCAAGGTCTTTGGGTTTTCTTCTTTATGAGATCTTTAGTAATTTCAGTCATTTTTGCCTCTTATTTTTCCCTATTACTCACATTCTGAGTTTCTTCCTCTCTCCCTTCCAATGGTGATTTCCTTAGAAGCTGAATATCAAAGCATCTCAGCCTCCCTTAATACTGGGTAATTTATGGTACACCAACCTAACTCTGTATCAAGTAACTTTTGGATGGACAGGACTAGCCCCAGCTGGGTGCTGAGTAGTCTTCCTCAGGTTTAATAGCGTGTTACTCAGCTACCCCTTCCCCTAACCTTAAGTGCACGCTGTGTCTTTTTCCAGGGTCCTATGTGATCCCTCTGCTTCTCAGCTCTCTGGCTTGGCACTGGCACTTCAGAGAGCTGTCATTCTGATGCTATGGGGGTTATTTGTGGAGTTTGAACTCTGAGGCTCTGGGAGGAGGGAGTGGATGGAATATAGGGTTGAACTTTGTTATAAACACAGACATGTAATCTGCCCCTTCCCCTCTGTTCTTGGCTCTCCTGCAGAGATCTTTTGCAGCATATAAAGCCCCACTGCTAGCTATGTAAGCCCAGTGAGCTTCTATAGTGTGGAGTGCTTCAGAGGTTACCTGGCTAACTGTTTTGGCTGAAGTGGACTTCTGTAGCCTACAGCCGTGATGTCCAAGGCACTGAAAAGAGGGAGAGAAAATGGGTCCTGGGTTGGGTTTTGTTGTGAATCTGTGTGTTAGCCTTACCGATCATAGGAGGGAATGTGGGAAAGGGGTCCTGAGTGAGCTCAGTTGAGAAGTTAGTTAATGGGTTTGGGGTTTTTGTTTTGTTTTCTTTTAAACTTCTTTTTGGATTCTGTGTATCCTGAATCATGGAGATGACTAAAGTTTCTTTATCTTTGGTGCATAATTTTTGTTTCAGAGTGATTTGAGAAGTGTAGGAGATCAGAGAAAATATCTAGTCCTTCATCTTGTTTAAAACATGACCTAGAATACACAAAGACAGTATATGAACTCAGGTCCTCTGATATCAAATTCATGCCCTTTTCATACATTTAAGTGATGCTCATATCCTAGCTTACAATGATTAGTTTCCTTCTTCATTCTGATTGTCCTCCATATTGTCAATTTCCTTTGTAAAATGTGGTCCCTGGGGAATATCTGAGTATGTGAGTAGGCAAGAAGCCAGTGGAGAGGAAGAGTTTCATGATATTAGAGAGGAGATGATTTATAGAGCAAATTATAAGAGGAAACAGGATGGAAAATGGGGATAAAGTCACAAGGGAAAATGGAGATGAGGGGAGATACTTCTCCCTCTGAAATAGGAAGAAAGGAAGTGACAGAATCTGGCATTTGTTAGCATTGAATAGAAGAAAGAAGGAATGCATCACGAATGGTTACTATTTTCTCAATAAGATGGGAGACAAAGTTATCTGGAAAAAAATATCAGTGGGAGAAAAAAGGACTTTAGGAGAGAATGTGTATGGAATAGCTAATATTTTACTTAGGAGAAGGCAAGAAAAGAATAATAGGGCAATAGAGGATTGAGTGGGTCTACCTCATATTCCCCAACTCCACAATATTTCTGAAAACTAAAAACAGAAACAGTTAACTGGTAGGAGCAATCTAGGGTTTGATGTATAGTAGGCTCAGCCACTTGTCTGAGACCTCACTATTCCTGGCTCAAAACAATCCCTCCCCAGGCTCCAAACAGACCAGTGATTTCAAATGCAAAGGAAATAATTTTCCTCTAATCACTGATAAAGACTGCTCAGGGCTGGCTATTTATATCGAGTCAATGGGATATATCACCCTGGAGATAGCTGTCTCCAGCTGGATCTGAGGATCTAATGATTCCATATGCCCTCATACTTCTCTCCCTGCCCCCAAAACACATGAAAAAAAGGCAAAGGAATAAAGACTGGAAACTTAATCAAAAGTCTATTGAATCAGGAAAGGTCTGGGGTCTCTAGCACCAGGCATAACGTAGTTAAACTCATGCTTTATATGTAAACTTTCTTCTGAGTATGCCTTACCCTCTGCCATTTTGGGATGATGTATTTACATGGATGAGATCATATGGTCCCTAGGGATCTAGAACTCCCCAGTCACCCAGAATTTAGAGAAGTAAAACAAAACCTGTATCATCATTGGACACTAGAAGATGGATGCACAACTAACTTGTTCTTCCTTCTACAAACATTACACCCTTTGATTCCCTAATAGTGGTTCAGTGTTCCCATCTTTCCAGGCAAAAATTCACATTCCTTTGTTACCCTTTCTTATACTTTCATTCCCAACTATGTCAGTATTACTTTATTCCAATCTTTTCTTTCCTTTACCCTGCCTCCTTTTTCTTTGTGCCTTTTGAAATCCTCACTAATTCTTAACAAACTCCCCTACATCCTTTATCTCTTCATATTCTCTTTTTCCACTTACTGGAACTTGGCTTTTTCTGGAAGACCTTACATAACTGGCCATCTATTTCAGGGTTATTTACTCCTTCTCTTATATCCCCCACAGCACTTGCCTAGTAGGAGAAGTCGGCATGCTTATAAGATCAGAGGATCATAGATATAAAGCCAGAAAGGACTTCAGAGGCCATCAAATCCAAATCTCATTTTGAATGCAATACCCCTACCTAGAAGCTGTTGGGATGGTTCCCTGACATGTGTTGTTTCCATAAAGGGAGATGAGACTCCTAATTTGCTGAGAAATCCTTGAGCCTAGAATGTTGCATAAGCATAGAGGAATTTTGAAGAGGAAAGGGAGGTTAAGTTCAAGAGAAATGGATAAGATACAAGCATGACCTTTTTTTTTGAAATAAAAGTATTTTATTATTTTCCAGTTACAAGGAGAAATAGTTTTCAACATTTGTTTATATAAGATTTCCAATTTCAAATTTTTCTCCCTCCCTCCTCTCCTTCCTGCCCTCTCCTAGATGGCAGGCAATCTGATATAGGTTATATATACATAATAACATTAAACTTATTTCTGCATTAGTCATGTTATAAGAGAAGAATCAGAGCAAAAAGGAAAAACTTCAAAACAGAAAACCCACAGCACCAAAAACAAAAGAAATAGTATGGTCCAATCAGTGTCCATATTCCACAGTTAATTTTTTTCTGGATTTGGAGAGCCTTTTCCATCATGAGTCCTTTGGAACTTTCTTGTACCATTGGATTGGTGAGAAGAATCTAGTCTATCACAGTTGATCAACACATAATGTTGATGATACTGTGTATAATGTTCTTCTGGTTCTGCTCATCTCACTCATCATCAGTTCATGCAAGTCCTTCCAGGTTTCTCTGAACTCCTCCTGCTCATCATTTCTTACAGCACAATAGAATTCCATTACATTCATATGCAATTACGTTCCGCAATTGATGGACATCACCTTAATTTCCAATTCCTTGACACCACAAAAAGAGCAGCTATAATATTTTTGTACATGTGGGTCCTTTTACCTTTTTTATGATCTCTTTGGGATAAAGTCCCCAAAGTGGTATTGCTGTGTCAAAGGGTATGCACAGTTTTATAGCCCTTTGGGCATAATTCCAAATTGCTCTCCAGAATGGTTGGATCAGTTCACAGCTCCACCAACAATGCATTAGTGTTCAAATTTTCCACAGCTTCTCCAACATTTATTATTTTCTTTTTTTGTCATATTAGCCCATCTGATAGATGTCAGATAGTACCTCAGAGTTGTTTTAATTTTTATCTCTCTAATCGATAGTGATTTCGAGTATTTTTTCATATGGCAATAGATAGCTTTGATTTCTTCATCAGAAAACTGCCTGTTCAAATCCTTTGACCATTTCTCAATTTGTGAATGACTTGGATTCTTATAAATTTGATTTAGTTCCCTATGTATTTTAGAAATGAGGCCTTTATCAGAAGTACTGGCCATAAAAATTGTTTCCCAGCTTTCTGCCTCCCTTCTAATTTTGGATGCATTGTTTCTGTTTGTACAAAACCTTTTGAATTTAATGTAATCAAAATCATCCAGTTTGCATTTCATAATATTCTCTATCTCTTGTTTGGTCATAAACTGTTCTTTCCAAAGATCTGAAAGGTAGACTATACCTTCCTCTCCTAATTTATGTATGGTATCACCTCTTATGTCTAAATCATGTATCCATTTTGACCTTATTTTAGTATAAGGTATCAGATGTTGGTCTAAAGCATGAGCTTTTGAATGACAGAAAAGCTCTAAGTCCAGTGACACAGACATGTGAGGAAATCACCACCCCATAGTATTTCCCTTGATTTCCAGCACCTGCAGTTCTAGATGCTGCTAGAGCAGATTTCTTCAGTGAAACTATTCTCTCCTTGGTTGAGCTGAAATTGTATCCCACTCTAGTCAAAGAGCTCTGTGTATTCTATCATCTAGTCTAATCTGCATAACGTCCCCAGTTTCTGTTAACTGTCTGCTTGGATAAATGAGCTAGCTTGCTATCAGAGACTGTCTTTTGTGTTACAAGCATTTGGTGGAAGGGAGCTAATTAAGTTGGCCAAGAAGAAGCTAAATATTACCATCTCCTTTAAAATGACCAGACAGAATGGATTTTATTCTGCTAAAAAAATACTGTTTTTTCCACTTTTTGGTTTTAGACTATAATTATAAAAATCCATTTTTCTGTTGTGTTTACAAATAAGATCAGTTCCTTTTGAGCTGACTTTTCCATAGTCAAATATTTAAGTATTGATACCAATTATCTTACTGAATCATTTATAATATTGATATTAAAGCTAACATGAAAGATATGAATTTTGCATCGCTAAAATGGTGATACTTGGTTGAAAATGTTCATATATTTTCTTCTTTTAAAGAGACCCAGGATATATGTATCATTGCGGGATCTTTATAAGTACAGATACATAGGATAAAGGTGGGGTTTTTTCTGGCCTAGAAATCTCAAGTAATCAACCCTAAGTGCTTAATCCTTTTTCTTGGGAGCCTCACACTTATTTTTGGCTTGCCCAATTCTGTTTTCTTTAATCTAAAATTGAGCCTGTTTGTTCTATTGTTGGGTGAGTGAAAATTCATTGTTTGCCCTTGCAGTGGCAGAGATCCATTGAAGGAGTTTTGGGCTGTGCTTTTTTATGGGGACCCAGAGGAAATCTAACTGAACCTTCAACTAGATCACCTAAAGAGATCCCTAGAATAATGTAGGTTAGGGGCACCTAAAAATTTTGTCTGCCTTCTAATTAAGGTGGCCCCATGAACTGAGAAAATCACAACATAATTTTTACCAAATAGAGTTCAGTTTCTGATCTCAAGTTGAGGGAATCACTTTCAGTCCTAAATCTCTTCCAGGAGAGTTCTATGTGGGCTAGATGCTCTGTAGGGGCCAGATTTCCTTCTGAGGTAGGAAGCGTGATTTCCTTTTTTCTTTTCTTTATTGTCTTAGGGTTGGAAAAGACCATTTCCAGGACAGAAAGGAATGTTGTTTATGTTCTAATCAAGCTCTGATGTTCTTTTTGTCATCAAATCCATATAACTCTCCATATTTGGGGCAATTGTGATTTTCTCCTCTGCATGTGGGACTGTATAAGATCTATGCCATGCAACTATTTTGAGACTCATATCTGTATGGCACTGGGGAAGCAAGTTTAAATACAATGTTTATGTATTCCCCAGACCCCAGAGGACTGTTGTGAATTAGGGATATAAACAATAAATTCAAAACACACTCTGGCTGATTTGCCAAGAATGGCATGTTTTTAAATAAGCAACTGACAATAGGGCAGGTAGGTGGAACAGTGAATAGGATTCTGCATCTAAAGTCAGGAAGATTTATCTTCCTGAGCTCAAATCTGGCCTCAGACACTAGTTGTGTGATCCTAGGCAAGTCACTTAACCCTGTTTGCCTCAGTTTCCTGACCTATAAAATGAGCTAGAAAAGGAAATGGCAAACCACTCCAGTATCTTTTCCAAGAAAACCTCAAAAGGGATCAATGAAGACTTAAGATATGATTGAAATGACCAAACAACAACTACAACAACTAGCAATAAAAGTCCAGCCGCTGGGTGACACAGCTGGCCCTGGAGACAGGAAAACCTGAATTCAAATCTGGCCTCAGATACTTGACACTAGCTGTGTGACCCTGGGCAAGTCACTTCAGCCTGATTGCCTTGCAATAAAGAAAGGGAGGAAGGGAGGAAGGAAGGGAGGAAGAAAGGTCCAGTCTTGGGAAAGTACACATTTGGTGAGCCTGATTCTGGAATGTAATGGAAAGTCTTGACTTTCCAGTTCAGAATATGCTCAGGTATTCTCTATTTCCTGTCCAAATACTGCATGATAAAAATAAAAGATCTTTCTGGCTTGTGAGCCAGAAGTGAATATGCCTACAAAAAGCATTAAGTGGACAAATAAGTTCTCTCCTTCCAGGCACTAATCAAAGGAAGACAATTTATATATACTTGTGGGTGGAGAGAAAGGCCCCAGTCTATCCCTACCCAATCTGACATGTGACCTATGAATATATGGCCCTGCTGTTGCTTTTGTCCCTGCTATGTCTATTTTTTCCTGTTCTTTTGTGATAGAGGATTGAAGAAGGAATGATGTTATGATCTCCAAAATGTCAGACAAACCAACAAAGCTTACCAGTAGCAGTAACCAGGGCAACACCAAGGAATAACCTATGGGGTTTAGTTCAGCAACATCCAGTCATTTGACTTGGTAGCTGAGATGCTATGTCCTACAGCAATAAAGGGCCTTATTCAGAAGCTATGCCACATTTATAAGTGAAATTGGTAGAAGTAAATGCTTAGTAGCAAATGTGCTAAGTTTGAACCCACTGTTCTCAGAGACTGAGGTGGTCCCTCCTGGTTCAGGAGGATGTGTTCCTTATATCTCCTCAATACATTTCTCTTTGTAAAAGTTCATTGATATTAATTGGTTGAATGGTATCAGAGCTCTCATCACTGTGTCAGTCAATAAAATAAGCACGATTATAGGTACAACAGTCAATTGATATAGGGGAAAACACAATATGGGGGGCTTCTAGTTTCTCCCTACATACTGACTCCCCATTTCCTATAAATATTCTCAGGTTAACTCCATTGTTAAAAACCATCTCTTGATTCTACTCAAGTTAACTTCCCAAATATCCCCTCCCTCTCATTTCTTCATTTCTCTTCTAGAAGAATGTACAGTGCTCTTTGATTTCACTGTTTAATACTACTCACTCAATAATACTACTCAACTCTTTACAGTTTGGCTTTTGGCCCAGGCACTGGACCAAAACTGCTCTCTTCAAGGTTACCAACAATCTCTTAACCAATGCAGAGGAGCTAAGTGAAGCTTGAATGGCTCGCTTCTCAAAATAAGAACCACTGCAGGAACCCAGGTAAAGCCAGGCAATTCAATTCCTCTCCTATGTTGCAAAGTCTCACTTTGGGGCTTGCTATAAAGGATACAAAGCTAGGATGGAGAACTAGCTCATTGGGTGACAGAGCAAAGAACCCTGTGTTTTGATTGTTATGCAAATTACATGGTGTTAGGCTCCAACAAAACAGGAAATTGTGCTATCTACTGTATGTGGAAAGTGTCACAACATGTACATACTCTGGAATTCTTGTTTCTCAAGGAAGACAAGACTTCCCTCAGGCTCAAACATTGCTTCTTCTTCCCCTACCCCATTTGACTCTCAGACTTGGTATTTTAAGACCTCCACAGTCTCCCACAGAATGTCAGTCTGAGACTGATTTGCAAAGTGATTTGTTCAGGGTGCCAGGAGTTAGAAGATCCTGAACCTCAAGCTGGTCCATTATACTATGGTGGTAGAACTATGAAAGAAAGAAAAAAAAAGTTCAGAACTCATTGCAGTAGAGAAATATAGCTCTGTGGATCCTGGTTACCTGGGCCACTTTTCCCTGCTGTGTTAATGTTTCTGTTTCTTTGTGTTATGTGTCACTGGGCGATAAATGTCATGCCCTGGACTTAAAGGCAATGGGCAGTGTTGATGCATTTGATAGTCATGTCCTTGACAACACCTTCCAAGCACTAGCCTTTTTCTTTCAGGTTTCTCTGAATCAGAAACCACAGGACTTGTAATTAGTTATTGAAAGAACCCTATAATTTTCCTGTTGTTTTTCCTGAAGGGTTTCCTGATGCACACAGCAACCTAGCAACATCCAGCCTTCTGAAAGAACTCACCCTATGTAATGAAACTAGTTAGACCTTTGTCTAAATTGCTATTTATTATTATTTCAACCAGGCATTTGATTTCATGAATATGGGGAACTCCTAGTGAGACATTTCCTTACCAAAGCAGGTCTGCATCTTCTCTGCAACTGATCATTTTAGAGGGTTGCCTGAGGCACTGAGAGATTAAGTGACTTCCCAAGGATCAGTATGTGTCAGAAGAGGGACAATGTAATATAGTCCGGAGCTACTATCCCAACTCCCATTCATACTAATAAGATGAGTCCCCAGAGCACACCCACTCAGGGCTCTAGGGGTACTCCTATGGAGTTGGGTAGTGTCTTCTAATGTTTATGACTCCCCACCAGTGTGCTTACTCCCAAAATCATCAGGTGAGATTTAGTTTTGTTAGCTATCTTTTTTTTTTTTGGGTGGGGCAATGGGGGTTAAGTGACTTGCCCAAGGTCACACAGCTAATAAGTGTCAAGTGTCTGAGGCCGGATTTGAACTCAGGAACTCCTGAATCCAGGGCCAGTGCTTTATCCACTGCGCCACCTAGCCACCCCCGTTGTTAGCTATCTTTAAGTAGCTTTCACAAAGTATTTTAAGGTGGTATAGTAAGAACAGTTGCTACAAAACATCACTGCAAAAGTTGATGACCTCCTCTTCAATGAATACATAAAGAGTCCAGGGGAAAGTGGTCTCAAGCTTAGAGAATACCTTTGTCAAAGGGTAACCCACAGTCTTAATGGATAGAAGTCCCCTTTATGTACCATCTTTGCTTGGCTCTTTGTAGAATTTCAGTCTGTCTTTGATTCCCAGTGTAAATACTGCTACTAACCACTGTCTTGGAGAAAAATGCCCAAATCCTCTGGACCCTTTGAGGGTAACACAATGCTCCTTTAGCTAAAGTGGGGGTGGAGGGGAAACCAAAACCAAAGCTGAAGTGTTCTCTCATCTCCCTCATCCTCGAGGAAATCTTTTTCAGAGGGTTTGGTTAAAACATTCTTTCCTTGTTAGCTGGTTTTTGGAATCTGAATTTCCACTAGCTGTTGACATCAATAGGTCATGGCTAATTTTCCTTAGCCAACAAAAACATTCAATGTCACTCAATGTCAATATCACTCCAGTTCATCCAAGGACATTGCACACAATTGAAAATGTTTGATTGATGGGTTCATTGCTTCACCCATGATCTAATTGAAAGGATTCTTGTCTGTCTCTATTACAAATAGTGCTGACTTTTGCTTTTAAACAAATGGTATTTTTTGCCAACACTTTATTGTGTGTCTGGAGATATAATCATGATATTTGTGGTGCTTGTTATTATTATGGTAAATTATTCTTATAGTTTTCTTAATACTAACCAGTCCTACATTCCTTATGCAAATACAAGTTCGTCATAGTGTATAATTTTTTCATATGTTGCTGCAGACTCTTTGCTAATATTTTATTTTAAATTTTATATCAATTTTCATTTGAGATATTGTTCTATAATTTTCTTTTTCTGTTTTGATGATCCCTGGTTTAGTTGTCAAGATATTTTTGTGTCACAGAAAATATTTGTTAAGATCACTTCTCTTGATTAACTTTTAGTCAGTTTATGTGATATTTTTATTAACTGTTCTTTATTACTGAACATAATTTCCTTATGAATATATGTAGTCCCAGAGATGTTTTTTTAAAACTTCAAATATTTTCTTTAACTTGTCAGTTTTGTTGTCATATATTTGGGCATATTTTGGTTTTGTTCATTCACTTTAACTATCCCTTTTAATTTGTTTACATGGTTTGGATTTCTTCTTTTTGAAAAAATACATTAGGTAAAGGTTTATCTTTTTATTGAAGAAAAATGCCCTGATTTATTTAATGATTAATTTGAGGGGGGGGGCTTTCAATTTTATTAAACTCTTCCTTGATTTTGGGGATTTCTTTTTTGATGTTTAATTGATGTTTTTAAAAATAGTTTATCTATATTTTTCAGTATGCCCAATTCATTAATCTGTTCTTTCTTTCTCTTGTTGAGGAAAGTGTCTACAAATATGAATTTTCCACTAAGGACAATGTTGAATGCGTCACAAATTTTTTGATATATTGTCTTATTGTTGTCATTATTTTAATGCAATTATGTATTTTTTCCTATGGCTTGCCTTTTGACATATTCATTCTTTAAGATTTGAACTACATTTGATTTTAATTATTTATTTAGCACTTGTTTATTTATTAAAATTTTTATTTTATCATAGTTTAATATTGCTGCTTTGTATTTGTGCAGTTTTTATGCTCTAAAATATGGTCAATTTTTGTAAAGGTACCCAACATAGCTGATAAAAATGTATATTCCTTTTTAATTTCATTCAATAATTACCAAAGATCTACCATGCATACCTTTTCTGTTTTGTTTTGTTTTGTTTTGTTTTTTGCAGGGCAATGAGGGTTAAGTGACTTGCCCAAGGTCACACAGCTAGTAAGTGTCAAGTGTCTGAGGCTGGATTTGAACTCAGGTACTCCTGAATCCAGGATCAGTGCCTTATCCACTGCACCACCTAGCTGCTCTCCATACATACCTTTTCTAAAACCATAGTTGTGTCCTTAAGTATTTCCTTGATCGTTTTCATTTAAATTTGTCTAGTTCTGAAAGAGTTAAATTAATCTCTCCCTCTCTCTCTCTCTCTCTCTCTCTCTCTCTCCCCAAACTATTATAAATCTGGGCAGCTAGGTAGTATAGCGGAGTGCTGGGCTTGGAGTCAGGAAGACCTAAATTCAAATCCAGCCTCAGACATTTATTAGATATGTAATCCTGGGCAAGTCACTTAATTTTGTTTGCCTCAGTTTCTTCATCTGTAAAATGAACAACCCCAAATGGAGTCACAAAGAGTTAGACATGATTCTACTATCTTTTTATCTGTATAACTCATTTAGCTTTTCCTTTAAATATTTTAGATGCTATGTCATTTCATATATATATGTTAAGTACTAAGATTCCTTTCTTATTTCTTTTTTTTTTTTTTTTTTTTTTTTTTTTTTAGTGAGGCAATTGGGGCTAAGTGACTTGCCCAGGGTCACACAGCTAGTAAGTGTTAAGTGTCTGAGGCTGGATTTGAACTCAGGTGCCCCTGACTCCAAGGCCGGTGCTCTATCCACTGCACCATCCAGCTGCCCCTCTTATCTCTTTTAATTTAGTTTTTTTTTGCTACTGCCTTCTCTGAAATCAGGATTACTACCCCCTGCTTTTCTTAGTTCAACTCTGCCATAACAGATTTTATTCTATTCCTTTATTTTAACTCTATACAAGCTTTTATGATTAAAGTGTTTTTCTTCCAAACATAATGTTGGGTTCTATTTCTAATCCATTCTGTTATCCTATTCTATTTTGTGGGTAAGCTTGCCCTATTCACATTCACAATTATCATCATTAATTATATATTTCTCTCTATCCTATTATAATTTTCCCTATCTCCAACTTTTTCTTTAATATAGGTTCTTATCCTTGCTTTCATTTTAACCACTCTTCATGATATCTCATTTAAGCTTAAAGTTTGTTTCTGTCATGACTAATTGCTTCCTAAAGCTACCATCACTTTTATTCCCTCTTCCTTTTTCTATTTCCCTTTTGAATGTATTTCTCAATGAAATTCTTTTCAAGCATGATCGTATTCTATGTATTCTGTCCTCTTTTTACCAGTTCAGATGAAAGTGAGGTTAAATGATGCCTACTCTCCCTACCCCTTTCATGTTTGTATACGTTTCTATTTGTGCACCATGATTATGTGAGGTATAAACTTAATTGATTATCTAAGTTCCTTTATCCTACCGCCTTCTTTTTCCCCATACTCTACTCAAGTGTATTCCTTCCCCCCCTTTCCTTTCATCTTTCAACATCATCAAAACATAACACAGCCACTCAGTCCCTTTGTCTCATTTCATTTCCTTTATACCTCCTATTGATATTATAGTTCTGAAGAGCCCCTTGTATTATACACCCCTATAAGAATATATGCAATTTATCCTTGTCTCTTCTGGTTATTATCTTTTTATGTTTCTCTCAAATCCCAGTTATATTCCAAAATTTCTATTCTCCTCTGCTCTTTTCTTCAGGATTTCTTGGAAGTCCTCTATTAATGGAAAACTTTTTTCCTTTGTTTTTCTAGTAAGTTATTATTGGTTCTTGATTCTAGTGCTGTAATTCCTTTTGGAATTAAAAATTCAATGCTGTCCCGTCCAGTATAGTGACAGTTTCTATATCTTATGTGATTCTGACTGTGGTTCTTTGGTAATTGAATTCTTTCTTCCTCACTTATTGTTTAATAGGCTCTCAAATATTCTGTACCTTAATTTAATTGCCCACAAATGGGAATATCTGGAGGACTTCACCATCTATAGGGACTCTCTCTTTAATTTGTACTCTGCACTGAACATATTTTATAATAATGGAATGTATTTTTGCTAAGCATACATCTCCTTATTTAATGCCCCACCTTCTATTTCACTTCTAGTTTTAGATGCATTGATTTTATGTGTGCAAAAACTTTTCAGTTTTATGTAATCAGAACTGTCTACTTTATCTTCTGTGATCCTTTTTATCCTTTGTCTTATCATGAACTCTTCTCCTAATCATAATCCTTAAAGGTAGCTTCTTCCTTACTTCTCTAATTTGTTTATGATATGAGCTTATATATCTAGGTCTAGTATTTCTTAGGAACTTGTTGTAGCATATAGTGTGAGACCATTGTCTAAACCTAATATCTGCCAGACTACTTTCTAGTCTTCCTAGCAACTTTTGTTAAATAGTGAGTCCTTACTCCTGTACCTAACTTAGGGTCTTTGAGTTTATCAAAGACTATGTTCCTATATGAATTTGCATCTGTATGCTGTGTACTAAATCTGTTCCATTGACGACTTTTTCTGCTTTATAACTTATAATACCAAATAGTTTTGATGAATATTGCTTTGCAGAAGAGTTTAAGATCTCATAATTCTAATTCCCTTTCCCTACCATTTTTTTCATTGTCCTCTTTGAGAATCTTGCCATTTTGTTCCTCAGATGAATTTTGTTATTACTTTTCTTCCTCTTTAAAGTAATCCTTTAGATTAATTTAGTTGTATTGGTTGTTTTTTCTATTACGTTGGCATGGCCAAACAATGAACAATTAAAATCTCTTTACTTTTTTCCCCTAAATACTAATCATGACCACTACAAGATAAGATGCCCAAGTGTCTCTCTCATGAAATGATATTTCTTGTTGCTGGTGGACATATAATGTGATCAACTCTACTTACTCTTTTAAGGTCAATGTTAAAGTCTTATATCAATAACAGTTATTGCTATTGTTTCAAACAAGACAGGGGTATGCTAATAATGGTTTGAAAACTACCTCTCTGAGGGGGAAATGTATACAGAACACATTTTTCAATTTAAATTTTCATGATTAACATTTTCTGGAGCTGATTCCAGAACACTCTCAGACAAGTATTTCCTCTAGTTTAAAGTTGAACAGATTAAAACTTTGTCTCTTTCAGCCCTGGGGTCTTAGAGTTGTACCCTGAGAGATTGAGTTGGTGAGACCAATTGGATATTTTATGTTCTTTTGGTCACACAACCATCACCCACCTATTCCTTTTCCTATCCCCTCCACAAAGTTATAAGAGGTATTTGAAAAAAATGACTAAGATTTGTTTCACTGTGCATACTTATTGACATATACATAAAAGATGGTGGCCTTTCTTAGGTAATGGAGAAAAAGAAGTCAGGAGAGCTAGGTTCCATTTCTGTCTGTACCCTTACCTAAGTATAAGAGTATCCATCTAGAGTTGGGAGAACCTCAGGAGTCATCTGGTTCAAACCCCTCATTTTATGGAAGAGAAAAATGGAAGCCCAGGAGGGTTAACTTACTTGCCTAAGGCTTCACAGAAACTAAGCATTATAGGGAAACCAATGAACAAGTCAATACCTCTCTGAGCCTTCATTTCTTCATCTGTAAAATAAAAGTTGAACTGGCACTAAATGATCTCTATAGTCCCTTCCAACCCTGACTTTCTATGACTTCTGTGAGGAAAACTCTCACAAGGGGTTTACTTGAGATTCCTATGTAGGGGTAGACTAGACAAGATTCCAGCGTTCCCCAAGCTGAAGTCCTTCCTCACTGAATAGCAACAGTGGCCTTCTGGCCCAAAACAGTGGAGGAATGGACGCTGGGATTATTTATAACTGGGACTCATGGAGAGTGGGGCAGGATGGGGAATTCTTGCTCTGTAAATATCTCTGCCAAAGTAGTAGCAGGAATGTTTTAATGGTTCCTTTGTCTTTCTTTCTTTCAGAAAAACCACGGATGAACAACATCCTGACATCAGCCACAGAGCCCTATGACCTTTCTTTCTCTCGATCCTTCCAGAACTTGGCTCACCTCCCCCCATCCTATGAATCTGCAGTTAAGACCAACCCCAACAAATACTCATCTCTGAAGAGGCTAAGTAGGTGTTGTTTCCTTTGGTTGTGCTTCAGTCTCAGGTTGTGGCGAGATTTCTTTTTCTTTACCAAGAAATGAAACCTGTCCCATCTCCTTCTCCCATCCAGATAGAAAAGGGATGAGGGTTGAGAAGACATGCAGCATGGCTTAGTGAAGTGATATCAAACTCAAACAGGGGCCAATAATCCACACATAAGGATCTATATGAGATGCATATTTACAGTTTTAAAATGTAATGTTATCTATGTTTTATTTATTTTGTTAATTGTTTCCAAATTACATTTTAATTTGGTTGGGGCTGCTGCAGCTATGTGTTTAACACCTCTGGCTTTGTATACATAGTTTTGTTTTTTAAAAACACATATCTGTGAACTTTATAGGTAGGTAGGTGGGTAGATAAGTATATAGATAGATAGATAGATAGATAGATAGATAGATAGATAGATAGATAGATAGATAGATATTGATAGATATTGATAACTGTATTTCAACATAATCAATTCCTTTGTAATTTTGTGTATTTTATCTCATGCATTTAAAAACATAATTCTGAGAAGTCCATAGGATTCACCTAATAGACTAAATGAATCCATGCCCCCCCCAAAAATGTTAAAAAACCCTGGTTTAATGGAAGTAATGTTGGGTTTGGAGACAAAAGACCAGGGTCTCATATCTAACTCTTTCTCTTTCTAGCTTTGTGATGCTGGAAAATTACTTAATTTTCAAGTTTCTTCATCAGAAAAAAAAAACGGCAGGTTAAACTAGATGATCTCCAACTCAAAAATCCTAAAATTTCTTTATTCTCTTATGGATTCATTGCTGAATTAAATATCAATAACTCTTTCCTTCTCAAGTTTGAAGGGAGCCTAGACATTACAGAGGTTAGTCTATGCTAACTTTCCCTCCACTTTACCCTAAGTCCTAGAGCACGATGGTCTGCAATTTTTCTTGTGTTCTCCCTAGAAGTCTAATTTGTGGCCAGTGTAAAAGCCAGTATTGCCAAGACCATATTCCTTCACCCTGGCTACAGAACTCACTGATAGTGTGAAGTTCAATAGAACAGCTCCATATCCCTCCCTCTTCCCCACACCCCCATTCCAGAAGCCTAAGGCTTAACTTGACTTATAATGTGACAATTCTAGGTTTCTGCTCCTACCTTCAGTTTTTATCAATGTCTTCCTTTTCCAGTGGCTCTAGGGACTCCAGCATTGTTATTTGAATCTAAGAAATCTCTGGGTTTGGGAGGAAGTAGACCTAAAAGGCACATAAATACCATGGAGAAGACTTACTTTGTAAATACTTGAAAGGCACCCATTATGATATTTTAGCCACAGGAACTGAGTATCTTCTTGAAACTGACAATGAACTTATTAAAAGAAAAGAGGAGACATGGAGACTACTAGGTGCCCTTCATGGTGGGAAGTTTGATTTCTGTTGCCTGGTCATCTCACGAAATTCTGACCTACTCTCAGTTAGAGGTGAGGAGCAGGATGATTCAGCTTACCCTAAACCAGGAATGAGGCATTCTGTATTTTGTGGAAATTTAAGAGAGTCTACGAGAAGTTTTGTTTCTGGAGATTATGTGTGACTAGGACATGTGTGCATTCCCAGGGATGCACAGTGGTTTGGTTTGTGTGGAGAACATGTAAATATCATATGTAAAGCTTCTACAGGTGCATTGGTATACATGTGCATGTGTGTATGTATATATGCATGCATATATATATGAATTGTGTGTATACATACATGTGTGTATGGTGTATATATACATGTATACATGTGAGGGGGTATATACAAACTCTATTATAGAATGTATGCTTGGAATATGTGCCAGGTACAAGTGTAAGATATGTAAGTCTATAGAGTCTGTATAGATAATAGGCAGCAATGTAGCATAATGGAGAGAATACTGGACCTTCAGGCACTTCCTAACCTACTACCTCTGTCACCCTAGGCAGGTCACTTAATCTCTGTTGACCTCAGTTTCCCCATCTAAAGAATAGGAAAATAATAGCACCTTCCTCACAAGTTATCATAAGGATCAAGTTAGATAATATTTATAAAGTACTTTATTATCATTTTTATTAATTCAAAAGTAAATAATGTCTAAAAACATACAGACAGAATATCTATTTAAGTATCAGTATAGAATGTGGGTATGTGTGTACAGTGTATGTTTACATATGTATCAGGTGTTTGTAAGCATAGGATGCATAGGCATTATAGGATTTATATATCTGTAGAGTAGGAGATTTCTGTGTCTTGGCATAAATATAGGGAGTATGTATAGGGTATGTGGGTTTATGAAATGCAGGTTACACTATATCATTGATTTCTTGGGATCATAGACTTAGAGCTAGAAGAGAGCTCAGAGGCCATCTAGCTCTATAAGTATACCTGGGATGTGTTATAGATTGTATACATGTCCAGGATTATATGAAGGTTAGGGTATAGTATATAGTTTTCATATGCATTTATAAGAATGGGCAAATGGGTAGATGGGTATGGGTATTGTTACATATGTATGATTTGCATATACAATACTGAAGCAAGTTCAGTTAACATTAAGTGCCTACTAAGTTCAAGGTACTGTGTTATTTGCAAAGATATGTAAGACACTGAGAGGTAGAGCCATGATGGCATAGAAAAGAGAAGGGACTCACCTGAGCTCTCACAAATTCTCTTCCAAAAAACTTTAAATAATGTCTTAAAATGAATTATAAAGCAACAAAAGGACAAGGTAAAATAATTTTCTAGCCTACAGCAACTTAGAAGATTGGCAGGAAAGATCTATTGCATTGGGATGAGAATGCAGTGCACTTCAACACACGCTAAGCCAGAGAATGCAGTGCCACAGCAAACTAGTAGCAGGCCTTTTGGGTAAACTGAATCAGCAGTGGCAGCAGCAAGTGTAGGAGCTGTCAGCCTACCAAAAGTAAGGAAGTCATACAACTGCTAAGAAGGGAACTAAAGGGGCACCTTTACTGGCATTTGGTGCACTCTTTTGCATTGCTTGTACAAAGATCCAAGTCATAGTTCTAGGTGAGGAGGAGTATTAACACACTCTGAGCTTGCAGCCACAGGGGAGTGAAGGAACCCTGGTCATAATTCCAGGATTGAAAAGATTGCTTGTGGTCACTCAAAGACCAGATCACAGGCCAGGAGATAAGTTACCACACCACTCTTTAGATCATGACACCTTGAAAGAACTAAAAACTTACAGATGCTCAGAACTAGCTCTGAGAGTGGCAGTAAGAAAAGCTTGAAATTTAGAACATCAGAAATGGAGCTCCATTTTAACACAAAGTTAAAAGTCAGCAAATAGGCTGGAAAATTGAGCAATCAATGACAAAAATATAACCTGCCCATAGAAAGTTACTTCGGTGACAGTGAAGACACAGAGGCAGAAGAAGATAATAAAGTCAAAACTGCTGCATACAAAGCCTAAAAGAAAAATGTGAACTGGTCTCAGGCCAAAAAAAAAAGAATTCCTGGAAGAACTCAAAAGGAGTTTTAAAATGAAATAAGAGAAGTAGAAGAAAAGTTGGGAAAAGAAATGACAGTGATGCAAGAAAATCATGAGAAAAGATTCAACACCTTGGTAAGATACACACACAAAATGCTGAAGAAAATTACACCATAAAAAATACACTAGACCAAATGGTTTTAAAAATTTAAGGCTCAAAAATCCACTGAAAAGGAGAATTCCTTCAAAAGCATAATTGCCCAAATGGAAAAGGAGTTATACAAATTCGATGAAGAAATGATATCCTTAAAAAGTAAAATTGGCCCAATGGGAAAGGAACTACAAAAGCTCACTGAAGAAAGTAATTCCTTAAAAATTAGAATTGGGCAAGTGGGAGCTAATGACTCCATGAGACACCAAGAAGGAATAAAACACAATTTTTAAAAATTTAAAATAGAAAAAAATGTGAAATATTTCATTAGAAAAATAACTAACCTGAAAAATAGTTTGAGGAGAAATCATTTAAGAATTATTAGGCTAACTAAAAGCCATAATCAAAAAAAGACCCCTACACATCATCTTTCAAAAAATTATGAAGGAAAACTACCCTGAAATTCTAGAACCAGAGTGTAAAATAGAAATTGAAAGAATCCACCAATCACCTCCTGAAAGAGATCCCAAAATGACAACTCCCAGAAATGTTATAGCCAAATTCCAGAGCTTCTAGATCAAAAAGAAAAAAATTGTAAGCAGCCAGAAAGAAACAATTAAAATATTGTTTGGAGCCACAGCCAGGATAACAAAAGATTTAGCACTCCCACATTAAAGTATCAGAGGGCATAAAATATGATATTCTGGAAGGCAAAGGAGCTAGGATTACAACCAAAAATCACCTACCCAGAAAAACTGAGTATATTCCTTCAGGGGAAAATGAACATTCAGTGAAATAGAAGATTTTCAAGCATTTCCGATGAAAAGACCAGAGCTGAATAGAAAATTTGATATTCAAACAGAAGACTCAAAAGAAGCATAAAAAGGTAAACAGAAAATAGAAATCATAAGGGATTCAATAAGATTAAACTGTTTATATTTGTACCTGAGAAGATGATACTTGTAATTTGTAAGAACTTTCTCATTAGCAGGGTAATTAGAAGGAGTATACATAGTTAGAGGTCATGGGTGTGAGTTAAGTATGATGGAATGATATCTAAAAAAATAACATTAAAATGTGAGAAAGAGAAATGTATCAGGAGAAGAGGAGAGAGGTAGAATGGGGTAAATCATCTCACACAAAAGAGGTGTAAAAGACCTTTTACAGTGGAAGTGAAGCTGGAGGAATGTGAGGGAGGAAATACTTGAACCTTACTTTCATCTGTATATAGAAATCTATCTTATCCTATAGGGGAAAAGGCAGGGATCACTGATAGAAGGGAGAACAGATTGGGAGAGTGGGAGAAGCAAAACATTTTTGCGGATGGACAGGGTAAAAAGAAAAAGAGGAGGCAGCTAGGTGGTGTAGTGGATAGAGCACCGGCCCTGGAGTCAGGAGTACCTGAGTTCAAATCCGGCCTCAGGCACTTAACACTTACTAGCTGTGTGACCCTGGCCAAGTCACTTAACCCCAGTTGCCTCACTTAAAAAGAAAAAGGAAAAGAGACAGAGACAGAGAGACAGAAAGAGAGACAGAGACAGAGAGAGGCAAATAGAAGAATAAACAGGGTAGAATAGGATAAGAGAGAAATAAACAGTAATCATAACTGTGAAAAATTACAGCAAGTTTCTCTGATAATTCTCAAATATAGAGAGAACCGAGTGAAATTTATAAAAATAAGAGCCACTCACCAATTAATAGTCAAAGGATATGAACAGGAAGTTTTCAAAAGAAATTGAAGCTATCTATATTCATATGGGGAAAAATGCTCTAGATAACCATTGGAGGATGGATCTTAGAAGAACTCTGAGGTACCACCGCATGCCTATCAGATTGGCTAATATGACAGAAAAGGAAAATGACAAATGTTTCAGGGAATATGGGAAAACTGAGACACTAATGCATCGTAATTGGAGTTGTGGACTGATTTAGCCATTCTGAAGAACAATTTGGAACTATGCCCTAAGAGCTATAAAACCATGCATATCCACAACCAGGTCTATATCCCAAAGTGATTTTTTTTTAAAAAAAAGGAAAAAGATCTGTATGTACACAAGTATTTATAGCAGCTCTTTTAGCTGAATAGTATATGATTGTGATGGAATACTATTGTACTCTAAGAAATGACAAGCAGAATGCTCTCAGAAAAACTTGGAAAAACTTAAATGAATTGGTGCAAAGTGAGATGAACAGAAGCAGGATATTGTCCACAGTAATAGCTATATTATACAATGATCAACTGCAAATGACTTAGCTTTTCTCAACAATATAATGATCCAAGACAATTCTGAAGGTCTTATGATGAAAAATGTGATCTATCTCCAGAGAAAGAACTGATAGAATATTGGTTCAGGTGGAAGCATACTTTTTAAAAACTTTCTTTTTCTTTTGGTCGGTATTTTTCTTTCACAACATGACTAATGTAGAAATATATTTTGCACGACTGCACATGTATAACCTATGTCAAATTGCTTGCCTTCTCAATGTGGGGGGGGGTAAGGGAGGGACAAAATGTTAAAAAAAAATTAATTCAGGAATGTTAAAAATTGTTTTTACATGTAATTTGAGGAAAATAGAATTTTAAGTATATTTTAAAAGACATGATACCTAATTTCTGCATTTGGGTATAGAAAATCATGTACAGAAATAACTAGGATATCATTAAGAGAATAAGTGAAAAGAAGTCAATAAGTCAGTCAACAAATATGTATAAAGTGCCTACTATATGCCTGATACTGTGTTAAGCACCAGCCAGAGAAATCGTGGAAAAACATAATGAAAAATTTAAGGAAATAGAAATTTCCTCTGGCTTAAGATAAGGGAGTCTAGAGAGATATTTTAATGGTGTTAGGGGGATTGAGATGACCCCCCCCCTCAATCTGCTGATAGGATATATTCTGGTATGCATTTATAGAGTGGCGGTAGATGGCTGTATACTTGGCACATAATAGCACTTAATAAATGCTTATTGAATTTACTGAAATTGCATGTACATGAGTAATGTGTGCATTGGGAGGGTAGTGCATAGGCTGTTCTAACAGAAAGTGTTAGGTTGATGTCTGATTTTATTTCAGCATTATGAGATTGGTTCTACAACTTAGCTGCCTGCCAAGTTTAAAGTATTTAATTGTGAAGCTATTGACTGTTATTTGGTGGTGATGGTGGTGATGGTGGTGGTGGTACAAGGAGGAGGGCAAGGATACTATATCAGATTGGGAATCAAGAGACCTCAATCTTAGTCCAAATTCTGGTACTAGCTATCTATGTAACCTTGATCTAATCTCATTTCTCTGGACACGAGGGGGATCATATTAAGGAAACGCTAAAGTCCCTTATGGCTCTGATAATCAATAACTTCATTATAGGGATTGGGGTGGAAGTGGTATTGTGCTATTTCGGAGTTTACTCTCTACCTAGCCCCTTAACCCTGAATGGATTTGATAGTCCAATGCTCTCCCTCACCCCCATTGTTTCACTTGTCTCTTCCCTACAGCTGACAAGGAAGCTGATGAGTACTACATGAGGAGGCGTCACCTCCCTGATCTGGCTGCCCGGGGCACACTCCCTCTCAATGTCATCCAGATGTCACAGCAGAAGCCCCCCCCACGAGAGCGGCCTCGCCGGCCAATACGAGCCATGTCCCAAGACAGAGTCCTGTCTCCTGAAAGGGTGATGCCAGAGGAGTTCAGCATGTCCTATGACAGGATCCTGTCTGATGAGCAGCTGCTGTCAGCTGAACGCCTACATTCCCAGGACCCACTTCTGTCCCCAGAGAGGACGGCCTTCCCAGAGCAGGCCCTGTCTCGTGCCATGTCAAACATGGATGTCTTTGTGTCTACGCCTGTGCTGGACCGCTACCACATGACCAAGATGCACTCCCATCCTAGTGCCTCCAATAACTCCTACAACACCCTAGGCCAGAGTCAGACCGCAGCCAAGCGCCAGGCCTTTGCAACTCGGAGACACAACACGGTGGAACAGCTGCATTACATCCCTGGACAACACACCCACTACCATACAGCCAGCAAGACTGAAGTGACTGTGTGACCGGGGTCAGAGCCAGGGAAAGGCTGGGTGGAGGTAGCTAGGAGAGAAACCTAATTGTCTTCCCTAAAAGGGCCTTGGGGACTGGGCAGGATAGAGAATCTTCTGGCCCTTGTAATTCCACCCTCTCCTACCTTATCCACAAGTGGATAATTATAGAAAACGTTCAAGGGAGGGATGGGGGCCAGATGGGCTGCTTCTGCAACAGAAAGCCATACCCCCTCCTAGAAGTACAGCCCATGCCTCCTGGCATTGACTCACTCTGTCTTATACATCTAAACGTATTTCTCTCACTTTTTCAAGTGGAATCAAGAATTTGTGAGGAAAGGAGATAGTTCTGAGCCTCCCCAGCAGCACCTCCTTGTTCCTACACACTTTCTCAACAGGGGCTCAGCTACTAGAGACCCTCTCCTCACTAATACCCTCCCCTCCCAGGCTGGGCTGACCAGGATATGTGGTCAGTTGGCTGGTCAGGTTGGCAATGTGGTCTCATTCATTTAACTAGAACTACATCATGGAAATCTTCTAGTGCCTAAAAACTGCCTGCTCACCTGAGCAGTGGAGCTGCTGTGTCCATAAGCACAAAGATAACTTCCCTGCCCTTCATCAGAGTGCTCCCAGACCTTCCTCTCACATAAGCCTGAGAGCAGACAGGTTTCCATTATTTCTTATGCTCCTTAACTGAAGCTCGAAGTTAGGGAAGCTTACCTAGCCACGCCTCCCTTATTCCAACACACTCTGCACCCCTGGGTATCCCTTTCCTTCTGGCCTGTTCTCTGTGGTCTTCTAACTCAGGAGCTCAAGAGCTTTCCTGAAGTGGTGATGAAGTGAATTCTCATAAAGAAGGAGACCTTTGTTTGCCTTGACATATAAGGAATTCATGCCAGAGAACCAGATAGCCTCAGCATCTTCTCCAGGAGCCCTAAGATCAGAGCCCATGGCCAGGTTATAGCTCTTTATACAGGCCTATTTCCTCTCCCCAGAACCCAGCCTGACCTCCTATCCATGCCTGTCAGGCTCTGGGGGGACCCACTGTGACGGCCATGATCTGTAGGGGGAGTTACCATTCCCATCATTCAAGGCCCCCTTTCCTTAACCCCATTCATGTCATACTGGACTGTTTGAAACTCAGTCTGTGTTTTAGCCCTCCAAGAGGGCAACTCAGGCCCCAAGAAGAAAATTATCTTTAGACAACAACACTGCCCCTCCCATAAAGCAACCTGCCCTTCCACCTTACCCTTGTAAGCCCCGTTCTTCTCTTCTGGCCAGAGACCAGTCCCCCAATATCCTCCACCGTTTTGTCCTTCGCAGGATTTCTTTTCCCTGCCTGCCTTCCCTTCTCTGTTCTGTCAGCTCCAAACCTAGTCAACTCAGTTCACATACTGACAGCTTTTAGAACTTATCTCTGGTCTGTATTAATGAGGGACAGAAGGATTTTTTTTTAATCTAACAATGGGATTTTACTTTTATTTTATGTTTTATTCCAGGCCCTTTTCCCAACCCTAGTACTGTGCAACCCTTTCCTACTTCTTAGTTCAGAGAGATAAGAAGGAGGTACTATGGGGTGGAGGGAGGGGGGAAAGAGAGACCAATAGCCCAATAGGTTTTCCAGCTACATAAACTGATCACAGAGCAGGCACTTATGTTCAGGTCCTTAGATTTTAGCCCTGAGTTGCTGCTGGACCATCGGCTGCTGTACTCTGACCCAAACAGAGAAAATAAATGGAGCTCACGTGTGCACTGCTGTGTAGTCTCATCCTCTGGAGAGCACAGGCAAATTAACTAGCCTGGGTTTGACTCCTAAGATGAGGGCGTGCCAGGCTATTTTCACTTTAGTAGGGAAGGGCATCTCCCTCCTACGTAGGACTATGGTGCCACTGCAGCTACATTAGCTTCCTATCCAGGGTATTAAGAAGGGAGCATCCTGAATGAAAACTCTCAATTAGTGGCCCTAATTGTTCCCACTGCTCCAGTCACTCTAACATTTCTGCCAGCCTGTTGGAGTACAGAGTAAGAACATAATGTTATAGAGGCAACCATCGTATTATGTTCATCAAAAAAATTAAGCTCTAAATGAAATGACCTTTAAATAGGGTGTCTTTTTCTCATCATGGAGGGAAAGTATCTCCCACATTGATGTGGTGCCTTCAAAGGCCAGAGAATTCTCCCTTTTAATTTTTCATTCAAACTAGTTCAGAGATGACACTGAAATCAATCAGTTTATTCAACTGATTTGAAGAATTCCAAAGCGCTAATTTTTGTCTGAACTTTGGGGAAACTACCATCAGCAGCAGTCTGGTATAGTGGGAAAAAAAATTGGTTCTGGCTCCAAATCTTGCATCTTTCACTTACTACCCATGTGACCTCAGACAAAGTCATTTGGATCACAGACCATAGACTTAGAGCAAGGGATCTTTAAGGCCATTGAGTCCAATTTCCTCATTTTTACAGATAAAGGAAGCTAAACACTAAGTGACTTGCCCAAGGTCACACAAATACTAGGTGGCAGAACTGGGGTTTGAACTCCTATCCTCTAATGACTCCAACTCCACTGCACCAATAGAGCCACACTGCCTGTTCTGGGCCTCAGTTTCCTCTTCTGTCAAATGGGGGTTTTTACTATGTGACCTCTAAGGTCCCTTCCAGCTCTAAATCTATGATCCTAGGATCGCCCCCACACACACACACACACACACCCCTTCCTGATTTACTGCTCAGGCCAGTCTCATGCCTGTGTGAAGAGACTCCTCAAATAATTGGTATGGGGCACTTGCCCCTTAACTTCCCTACATGGGGAGTGACATGGCTTCAAAGAACTAAGACAAGGACAGATTTTCTTTCTGGCCTTTTCTCCACCAAGCACATAAACCTTCTGAGGGCTGGTCCCCACAGGTTTATCTGAGTTTGTTCTCTAAGCCACAAGTGGGAGAATTGGGCCCAGTGAAACCAAATATACCTATTAAAGGATCATGAAATATTCAGTGGGCTGCACTAGAAGTGAGGACACTGCTGTCAGAAGCTAATTACAGTCCTATAGCACAATACCAGCAAATCAAGCCAACTTTACCCACTTATTGGGGAAAAGAGAAAGGCAGGGCTTCTTCCCCGCCAAGTGCTCTCCTCTGTCTTCTGTACATGCACTTCCACAACCATTCATAGCCAACTAATGCACCAATTTGCTTTTCTCATTCCCTCAAGTGAATCAGTCAGTAGAACATCCTCTTAGTAAATTTCCATAATCCTTTGCAGGGCATTCTCTCTTGGGGATGTTTGAAAATATATTTTCCAGCTGGTTTTGGTCTCTATTCCTAAGTTGTTCTGATAGAGATTCAATTTGATGCAATTTAATTTAACAAATATTTATTAAACAATTACTAGGTGCAAGGCATTATGTCAGGTACTGACAGGGACATGAGCCTGCAGTTGAAGCCTCTTCTTTTTTATTCTTTTCCCATCATTGTCTCTTTCTGTCCTCCTAGACCTTAAAATAACAAGGGATGCCTGTTAAAAGTGAGTTCTCTTGAATTTTGCTATGGTTCCTGGTCCTACAGACTTACAGCTCCCAAAAGTTTTATCAAGAAGTCCTTAACCATATGAATATTTCCAGTGATAGACCTTTGTGTTCACTAGCCAATTAGAGGATGAAACTAGCTTCCAAAGCACCAGCTTTCAATCTCCTCTTAGTCATACCTAAATATCTTTTTCTTCTACTTATCCTAATTCTATTCCTCCCTTTCCCCTATTTTCCAGCTTTGCTCCCTCCTCTCCTCTACCCACTCCAAAAACTTGTATTTCAATCTACTTTCCTCTGTTGTCTACTGCTGTCATTTCCCCTCTGGGACTGGCCCCTTCTCCCTAGTTCTCCTCTTGCCTCTATAAACCAGAGATCTAGATGAAAATAATGGAATTGGAATCTAGAAAAGAATTTCATTTGCTTTATCTTAGATCATTAGTTTCCATTCATTTCATATTCCTCTTACACCACATCCCATGGACATTCCTTGTCACATGGAGCCCAGAACCTCTGTCTGGCTACATTTTAAAGAAGGGGAGAGAATGCTAAAACCCAGGCGTCATTGGTGTCAGCACAGCCCTGTCTCCAATACTGCTTTTGATGGATGCTGTCCCTGAGGCTCCAGGTTCTTTCCTGCCATACCCAGCTCTGGCCACATCTCTTAGCTCCTCAGGGATCTCTCAATCACACTTGCTGTCTCCCTCTTTTGCCCTTATTAATAACAATATAATAACAGCTTATGTTTAAGTAGTACTTAATAGGTAACAAAAGCAATTTACATGAATTATTTCACTTGATCTCTTCTGTTTGCAGGTGGTATTTACCCTTTATCTCCAAATACTGAAAGTTTAATTTATTTCCCAGGAATGGGAGGAAAGGAGCTATTTCCCTATTCTATTTCCCAAGTCAACTTTACAATTTTTCATGTCAAGCACAAGTGAGAACTTGAACCCAAGAAATTACCTAAGAGTTTGCCTTTGACATACACATGACTACATTAATAAATCATTTATTTATCTTCTACAAACCTGAAAACTTGTCCCGAAAGTATTTCAAGGGAGCTCATGTTTTAGTAGATATTTTTTCAATGTTCAAATGCTACCTTTATAAGCAGACCATTGTCTTGCTGGAAAATCAGTAGGTAAGAGAAGTCTTTCTGGGCTCTCATTGGATTTTTATCTACATCTTGACCCTGCTTTGCCCTTGCAACTCTTCTGACTCTCATCTGGTGTTCAGATTTCTCCCTTCTGAGCTGTACATGCCTCATTATGTCTGACCCACAGTGAAATTCTCAGCCACCAAGGGCATACCTGGTGTAGGGTTGGCTCAATATTCTTGGCCCACTCAGCCAAGATCTTGAAGCTGCATGTTTAACTATCTAACCATCCAATAGACTTGATTCAATAGGTTGATTTTCATAGAAACTTGCTATATCAGAAACACCCAAACTATTCAGGGCTTCTGTCCCTGAGGAATTTCTGTTTCCTTTTTCAATGTGGCCCAGGCTATTGGAAGAAGGCAATCTTACCTGAGAGACAGCTGGCAGTAGGAGGGAATATTGAGAGGAATGGGGGAGGTGATTTTGTCCATGAGGTCAGAAACCTTGTGCTTAAGGGTAGCTCTAAGGCCTTTCCGAGTCCCTTGATGAGCAGCTTCCCCAAAAGAACAAGTTTTTGTGTTGCAAAAGGTTTTGTTTTTATAAACAGCAATGAGATCCATCTCCTTGAAAACAGCTCTGAACACTAAGATTCTGACCTAGTTGGAGAAAGAGAAGAAGGAGTCACAGCTGAGCCTCTGTCTATTATATGGAGTTGTTGGCACCCTTGTACCTTTCTGATCCCTCCTGGTGACACTGCAGAAAATGATTATGAGATGAGACAAGAAGACAGGATCAAAGTCAAGATAACCTAGACCATCATGTAAATCTTCACATGTACCATCATTCCTCTACTAGTGACAAAAATAACATTGTTTGTCTCCTTAATGTCAACATTTATAAGGAGAAAATGTCACTTCTCAATTGTGTCATTCCTCCCCTCTTCAAACCCATTTTCTCTCGCAAAGGGATGCCCCATGGGGATGTCCCATTCATGTCCTTTGTTAATGGTGGATACTCCCTTAGTTCTATAACTAAACTAGACATTTTGTAGTAAGAAATTCTCTAATAAAAGCAATTCTTACTTTAACATTTTAATTCGGGTATACTATTTCCTAAAAGGGATTAATGAACATTTTTATGCATTAGCCCAATTTATGGATTTCATGTTAATTATATGGTGGTACCAATGAAAAATTACCTTGATATCTGTAACTTTGCACAGATTCTTGATTAATCATTAAGCTTCAAGATGAGCAGTACACTACTGTTTCCTCTGTATAATTCTCATTGTTCTACTTACCTGTAAAAGCACATTCTGTATGTACTGTAAACAAATATGAGTTTAGTAAGATTTAGAGTCTTAAGGATTTTTCCACTTTTGTCAGTAACAAATATTTATGAATTTAAAAATAAAGCAGTTTCAACAAAAGCATTGTTTCTATAGCTCTTCAAGTAGTAAACAATACTTTCTTGATAATGTTTAGAATTGGCAGGAAGACACAAAGTTTACATCTCTAGGAAGGGAGAGGGACTAGACCTCTGATTTCATTGACATAGGAATCTCCCAGATGAAATAACTTCTTCCACTAATACAGGTTGGCACCTTCTCTGTAACTTATTGTCTTAAGGGCTGTTGGGAGCACCCAATTGCATCTTTTTGCCTAAGGTCACATGGACAGTATATATTAGAGACAGGACTTAAATTTGAGGTTCACCCTCTAGCTGCTAGGCCATATTGTCCCTATCAAAAATCCGACCCATTGTAGCAAGTAGGTGGTCCAAATAGATAGAGCACCAACCTTGCAGTCAAGAGGACCTGATTTCAAATCCAGTCTCAAACACTTACTAGCTGTTTGACCCTGGGCAAGTCATTTAACCCTGATTGCCTCTGAAATAATTTTTTTAAAAATCAGACTCATTTGTATGATTCATTGTATGAATTGTAGGCAGGCCCCATCTAAAACAGACAAAAACTTGAATTACTGTAAATATCTTGTTGTTCAGTTGTGTCCAACTCTTTGTGACCTCATACAGGGTTTTCTTGGCAAAGATACTGGAGCAGTTTGCCATTTCCTTCTCCAGTGGAGAAGATTAGGTGACTTGCCCAGGGTCACATAGCTAGTAAGTGTCTGAGGCCATATTTGGTCTTCCTGACTCCAGGCCCAGTGTTCTATCCACTGAGCCATCTAGCTGCCTCAGAAGTATATCTCTAAGTATGTTTAAAGGTTTAGACTAGAAATCAAGATACGTGCCTATGACCTAATCCAATATTTACTATATACTATTTATGTAATGTTAAGCAAGTCACATCTTGGACCTTAAGTTTCCTCACCTATAAAATGAGGCAAATAGAATATACAATAATAAAAACAATGTTAGCTAGCACTTATATAACACTCTGAAGTTTGCAAAGACCTTTATAAGTGTTGTCTCAATTTATTCTCATGACAACCCTGTGAGTTAGGTATTACTATCCTCACTTTTTTTTGGTGAAGCAATTGGGGTTAAGTGACCTGCCCAGGGTCACACAGCTAGTCAAGTGTCTGAGGCCAGATTTGAACTCAGGTCCTCTTGACTCCAGGGCTGGTGCTCTATCTACTGTGCCACCCCATTTTACAGATGAAGAAATTGAAGCAGACAGCACTTAAGTGATTTGCCCAGATTCACACAGCTAGTAAGTGTTTGTGGCTAGATTTGAATTCAAATCTTCCTGACTCCCTACTATGCCATACTGCCTTTCTGATTCCTTTGAGAATGTATTATTTGTGGGTTTCTAACATCAACAACATGTTGGTATTAAAAAGATGGATCTGTTTTTCCAGAAAAAATCTGGGGTCACTGAAAATGACTTTGGGGATAAAAGCAAAGCCGTCCTTCACCTCAGGAAACTTACATTTCTATCTGGAAAGAGCATGTATACATATATTATATCTACATTTTGAATGTACAAAATAAATTCAAGAGGAAGTGGGAGAGGAGGACATTCGAATGCAGGTATATTAGGAAAGGCTTCATTGAACTGTCTTCAAATAAACTAGCAATTCTAAGTTGAAAGTGAGACAGAAGTGTATTTTAAGCATGGGATAGGCAGTACAGAGGCAAGAGGGTGGAAATTGAGTGCCACATATGAGGAAGAGAAAGAAGGCATTTATACAAATGAATCCATTCTGTGAATTATCCAACTAAATATATATCATAGCCTCATCTGAAAAACAGTTAAGTCTTTATCATACCCTTAGTTTATTCCATGTAAATTCTTAGACCAAGCTCTTTTGAGAGCTTCTGCATCTCATTTAGGTTTTATAGTGTTCCAACTTGATGAAGTCATCATATTACATAAAGTGTGCTTAAGTATATTAGCATATTAAGTATATGGGGAAGTGAGGTGGCACAGTGCATAGAGCACTAGCCCTGAAGTTGGGAGGACCTGAGTTCAAATCCCACCTCAGATACTTACTAGCTGTGTGACTCTGGACAAGTCACTTAACCCCATATATATATATATATATATATATATATATATATTACCACTGGATGCAGATGGCTCTATAGGAGAAAGTGAGATTGGTGAATTTGCACTTAAATCCAATTTCCTGCAAGTCATGATATCACCTCCCGATGTCATAGTCCTCTTCAAGAATGAAGAACAAATAACAAGCTTAAGTATATGAAGTAACCCAAATAGATTATTAACAAAACATTGACTAATAGAGATTTTGAGAAAATCTGTATTAATGCATAAGCAATAATGATTTGTGATTAGTACTGGAGTAGGGATGGGAGGAATGGTGTTGGTATTAGCTTATTACTCTAAATCACATTTTGGCAGCTGATAATCACTTGCCTACTGGCTCCATCATCTCTATTGGGTTAACATGGATTTTTGAGGTCATTTCTAGAAGTATCTGTGTGTTGACTAACCAAATCATTCAACTCATACTAGACTTCCAGGCAAAGTATCATTCTCTTTTCTAACAGTTAACTAGAATAGAATAAAACATAGTAAAAATAAGCAGAGCCATATGTATCTCTCAAGATACAACCACAACAATTCCCTCCATCTCCACTAGAGCAGCATCTCATTCCTGATTCAGTATAGAATATAGATCAGGTGCTTGAGAAAATCTTGAGTTCTACAAGCACAGGAAAGGAGTGGGTTCGAGTTACTCAGAGTGTATCATTGCACCCTGGAATTTTCACTTATATCTCTAACCCAGGAAACTGTAGCTATTCCATTGTGTGCTGTTTATCATTGGCTTAGCAAGATAGTGTTCCTTCTTATCACTTGCCAGAAAAAAACTCAGTTACACCATCCACTGACTTCTCTGCTAGTTGGATGGAACAGGTTTCTTCACTAGATGCAAAAGCAAGTCAAGGCACAGAGAGAGACTTTACCCATGGCTACCATCTTTTCTTCACCTTCAAAATTCAAGAGATATCCTTGTGTAATATAGGTACCACTGGAAAGAATAACTTTGGATCTGATAAAGCCCTGGTCATTGTCAAGATGAGTTAGTTCCTATATAGCACTTCTAAGGTTTACAAATTGCTCTACCTGGTCATTTTACCATCTTGCATCCAAGGACTTCTGAAAGATTTAGCCTAAAGAGAGTAAGCATGCAAATCTCCTAGGACAACTCTATTACATGTATTCCTAGCAAAAGAAAAGAAAAAAGGAAAAAGGAAAAAAATAGTGCTTGAAAATTAGATGTGAAACATTGAGACATATAACATAATCATAATAATAAAGCACATAACAGTCACAGGAAGGAATCCTAACAATTTTATAGTACATACATTCAGATATGGCATCCACAGTTGAATTGTATATAGCAAGTATGAGCACATAAAACAACATGGTGTGGAGCATATTACTAAAAATACATATTAAAGCATTTTAGGCATGCCAAGCACATAAAACACATAATATGAGATATAACTTCACATAACAAACTTATGCAATAAAGAAACACATATGTTGCATGCAGAATCATAATCCAAGTACCTGTATCAATCATTCAGGCATAACCTTAGCATATACAGCAAAAGATAGAACAGCAAGAAAGCATAATGTATAGAAAACACATAGGTCATAAACTATCCATAGCAACATATTTTGCAGGTACACACTGAGATGGGTATTTGATTTTTGTCTAATTTTCCTGCCACATAGATTTTTTTGAATCTCAGTCAAGGGGTTTGGAGTAGCTAAGGATGAAATATCTGAGTTGGTACTATGTGTTCCTTAAGTCACCTTCTCCTCAGTGCAATGTATACATGTGTCATTAATAACTTTCAGCATTTTGCACTGTCTCTGAGGACAATCACAAGAACCTAAACAATCTTCCTAGACTGAACAAGCCAGTACTACTTTCCATCCCTATAGTGGTGTCTTGCTGTTTCTTCATTTGGTTCAAAGATGCCTTCATCCTTTGTATTTACTGAGTTGTAGGAGTTGGAATATGGATATTTTAAAATAATAATTACTGTAATTATCTGGCTCTCACCTCTCCCTCTTTGGAGACCCATCTCTCTCTATTCCTTTCATGTGACACTGATTGATTTAAACTTGCAACATATATAGAATGAAACTGAAATGGAAAATATACAAACTACGGTAGTAACATTATAAATTCTATCTCTTCCTTTTAAGACTTTTCCCTCTCTGATCTTCAATTTGGATAAAGTCCCTAAACATATACATCCAAGGTTCATAAAGTAATGGGGGTAGAAAAAGGACTTCATTCTATTTCTGATCACAGAATGGAATTCATTACAACTTAAGGTCCATGACATACTCTGGATGGAGATAATCTTCATAGTCCAAATCAACAACAGGTACTTTAGGTTCCCTGCTTTTGGTGTTGCAGTCAACAAGTATTTCTTAAGCACCTGCTATTTGCCAGCCATTCAGCTAAGTGCTGGAGATACAAAGGCAAAAGACAGTCTCTTGTCCTCAAAAAGCGTACAGTCTAATGGGAGAAACAGCATGAAAACATCTATGTACAAAAAATATAAACAAGATAAATTGGAGATAATCAACAGAAAGATGGCACTAGAATTAAAGAAGATCTCATAGATGTGGTTTTAGTTAGTGCTTCAAGGAAAGTAGGGAACCCAGAAGGTGGTGAAGAGGAGGGAAAGAATTCCAGGATTAGGGGATAGCCAGTGAAAAGCTTAGATTAAGGAGATGGGGTGTCATGTATAAGGAAAATCAAGGAGTTCAGTGTCACTGGATCACAGAATATGTGTGTGAGGTTGAGTAAAGTGTAAGAAAACTGGAAAGATAGGAGTGGAAGAAGTTTTGAAGGGCTTTGAATTCAAAAGAGAGGTTTTTATTTTTGGTCTTGGAGGTTATTGAAGAGGGTGCTAACATGATAAGACTTGTACTTTGGGAAGATTATTTTGACAACTGAGTAGGGGATGTGCTGGAAGGGTGAGACACTTGAGGAAAGGAGACTATCCAGCAGGTGGTTGCAATAGTTCAGGGGTGAGGAGATGAAGACCAGAACCAGAGTGATGGAAGAGTCAGAGGAGAGAAGGGAGCATATATAAAAGAGGTTAAAAATGTAAAAATTGATCAGATTTGTCAACAAATTGGTTATGGTTGGGGTAGAGGGAAAGTATAAAGAGTAAAGAGTTGATGATGACAGTATAGGAGGCTGAGTGACTGAGAATCTGGTGATGTTATCAACAGTAGTAGAGAAGTTAGGAAGAATTTGGAGAAAAGTTTTGGGAAAAGATAATGAGTTTAGTTTTGGAAGTGATGAATTTAAGGTGTCTATGGGACATCCAGTTTGGAATTTCTAATAGGCAGTCAGAGATGCAAGTTAGGAGCTTAGAATGGAGGTAAGGCCTGGATCAATAAATCTGAAAATCATCAGCATAGAAGTGATATTTGAATACATGAGAGTTGATGAAATTATCAAGTGAGATGTTATAAAGGGAGAAAAGAAGAGGGCCTAGGGCAGAGCCCTGGGGAAATACTCATCTTTAACAGGTATGACCAGGATGAAAATCCAGCAAAGGAGATTTCAAAGGAGCTGTTGACAGATAGGAAGATAACCAGGGAAAAGCAATGTCACAAGACACAGACAATATGGAGTAGGCCCAAGATGAAACTTTTCTTGGAAGAATGAACAACAAAAAAGAGATCGCACTGTAGAAAAGCTATTAAAGTGACAGGGTTACTCACAATACATACCCAGAACAAATGAATGATTCCAAACTATCTACAATCAAAGCCTTAAAGAAAAATGAGATTTATGACAAAATTAACTAGAATTCTGGGAAGAAATGAATCAATAATTTTTAAGAGCAAAAAATGTTCATTCGTTTTGTGTCAATTAAATGAAAGTGCTAGAGGGAAAAATAACAAAGAGATGAGAATTATACAAGAAAAAACAGAAATAATATTATAAGCTTGGTACAAGAAGTTTAAAACCCTACCCAAACAACAAACTCCCTGAAAAACTAGAATGGACCAAATAGAAGTAAATGACTTAATGAGATAAGAAGAAGTAGTAAAATAAAGTCAAAAGACAGGGGAAAAAGAAGAAAATATAAATATCTAATAGAAAGAAAACTGACCTAGAAAACAAATCAAATAGAGATTATTTAAGAATCATTTAACTACTTGAAAGCCATGACCAAAAATAGAAATAAAAAGGAGCCTGAACATTTTATCACAAGAAAATGGAAACTGCCCAGATCTCTTAGAAAACTCCAGGAACACTATAGCCAAAATTCAGAGTTTCCAAGTCAAAGAAGAGGAAAAAAACAAAAAAACAAAAACCTTCAAGCAGACAGAAAGAAGGAATTTGAGTAGCAAGAAGCCATTTTTAGTATTGCAATTTAGCTGATGCCACTTCCCAGAAGTGAAGAGCTATTACAGAAGGCAAAAGAAAAAGGCTTATATATGAAACTTGGCAGGCCTTCTTGACTCCAGGCCTAGTGTTCAATGTACTGAGAAACCTACCTGCCTCAGACACTACATTATATTCATTTTCCCTAATTTAGTTAACCATTCTCCAGTTAATAGGTCTCTAGTTTTATAAAGAGTTACATATGAATCCCTTCTTTCTTTAATCTCCTTGGAATATAGATTTAGTAGTATTGTCATTGGGAAGCAGTTTAGTCACTTTTGGGGCAGAGTTCCAAATTGCTATCCAGAATGGCTGAACTAATTCATACCTCCACCAATAGTGCACCAGAATACCTATCTTCCCATGCTCCCTCCAACTGACATTTTTCTTTTTTTGGTCATCTTTGTCAATTTAATAGGTATAAGGTAGAAATTCAAAATTGTTTTAATTTATATTTTTTCTAATTAATAGTGATGGAGCATTTTTAAAAATATGGCTAATGATAACTTGGATTTCTTGCTTTGAGAAGTGTCTGTTATAAACTTTGAAGATTTATCTATTGGAAAGTAGCTCTTGTTCTCGTATATTTGAATTAGTTCCTTATATAAAAGATAAGATCGATATTTAAGACTTATGGTATGAGCAATACTCCCTATGTTAGGGTCCCCTGACATAAAGGGAAAGTCTACCACTTTCCCTAAAAGGCAAAGAAACTTTCATCAGACATAAATTAGACCCATATACTCAAGCAATTTCACCACTCAAGGGACTTCTGTGGGGCTTCAGGCTATGCTGATATGGATTTCTTCTCCCCTCTGAGTATAAAAAAGTCCTATCCATATGGATATATAGCCTCCATATTTGGGCCACCACACTTGACTTTGCTGACCAGATGTTTCTCTGTATGATGTGGAGGAATTGAGACATGTCTAACTATGTTTCACACATTTTCCAATATGATGGCTAAGGAAATATTTGTAATGGGAGTTGGGAAATTACACAGCTCATATCAGCTTGCTTGGCTGATATAACTTTCCCATGTGGAAAATCTGGGAAGCTTGCTTCCAGGAGAATCATAACATATAAGAGAAGTACCATAGGGAGAATGTGGATCATCTGTGGTAAATGCTTAAAAATCAATTGGCTTTCATGACCAGTTTAAATTGGCTCTAGTATACATGAGTGGGGATAATTTGTAAAAACAAAAAAAGATTAAATGTATTTTAAAAGATGCACATTAAGTATTTATGCCAATTCATTATCTATGATGCTGTTAAGTATAATGAAATTTCTCTGAATATATCTTTTCATCAAATCTATTTTTGCTATTACTTTGTTTGAAATCATGATTGTTCCGCCTGCTTTTTTGAGTCCACTTGCAGCAGCATATATTTTGCTCCAGCCTCTTATTTTACCTCTATGAGACTCCTTGTGCTTATAGTGCAAACAACATATTGTTGTATTATATTTTCTTTTTTTGTTGGTGGGGCAATGAGGGCTAAGTGACTTGCCCAGGGTCACACAGCAAGTAAGTGTCAAGTGTCTGAGTCTGGATTTGAACTCAGGTCCTCCTGAATCTAAGGCTGATGCTTTATCCACTGCTCCACCTAGCTGTCCCTTGGATTATGTTTTCTAATGCATTCTGCTATTATCTTCTATTTTATGGTGTTTTTCCAAATCACATTCACAGTTGTGACCATTAATTGTGTTTCTTTCTTCATCCTACCTAATCTTTTTTTTTCCTCTCCTCTCTTTACAAAGAATAAGAAAGTGATGCCAGAGGAATGTGCTCAGCACTCACAACTACTCTCAAAGCAATCAGCTTCCATTCCCCCTCTCCCCCAACTAAGGATGAAATATCTAATACTGATCAACTGGGCTTCTTATGCCAATAAGAAAGCCCACCTAAATTACATAACACTCAACCTGTCCATAATTAGAACTATTTTATTATCTCAGAATGAAGAGTTTGCCCTTGCTAACCAACAGGCTCATCTTCATGCCCCAGAATGCCAATGTTAGGTGCCCCACTTCCCAAAAGCCATGTCTCCGATGAATCAATGCCTCCCTTAGAAGGTGTTGGGCTGGAACAGAGGTCTAGTAATTCCTTGGGATCCAGCTTCCAGAAAGACTTACCCAATAAGGACAAACAGCTTCTAGACATAGTTTTGGCTGACCCTCTCTGGCCTTTCTTATTCTATCCTCAGTGCAGTTTCCCAAGCCCCAAGGTTCCTTCCCCCATCCTCTATCCTCTTAACTTCTACCCTACACAACCTGGGAAAATGTCTCAGGTTTCAACTAACAGGTCTTTCTTGTTCTAGGAAGTCTCAGATAACTCTTTTCCAGGTAGGGCTTAGGGGAGCAAGGTGTGGTATCATTCAGAAATGCCTTACTAACATCATGGGGGATGTGAAACTTGCCACATAATTTCTAGGAATAGAAGAAAGGGGACACCATAGCTGACAATCCTGTTTCCCTCACTGATTCCTTTAGGAATGTTTCATGGCCCCTAACAACTTGAAGTGTAGAGTTTTCTTCTGGTCCTTCACTTTCTCCTCCAAGAGAGAGACAATGTACTGAGTAACACAGGTAAGTAACTCAACTATAACAAAGATTGTGCACTTGATGCAAGTCATTACACACTTTCCCCTACTCTACCTGCTGGTTAATATTTTCAAGATTAAAAAATAGGAAAAAAAATCATATAACTCACTCCTAAGCACCTTGTTAAGTTCCTTACAGTCAATTTGTTCTTGTTTAGTCATGTCTGACTCTTCATGACTCCATGGACCATAGCACATCACTACTGTCTAAGGGGTTTTCTTGGCAAAGAGACTAGAGTGGCTTGTCATTTCCTCCTCTGGTGGATTGAGGCAAACAGAGGTTAAATGATTTGCTTAGGATCACAGAATTAATAAGTGTTTGAGATTGGATTTGAATTCAAGTCTTCCTGACTCCAGGTTCAGAATTCTATCCTGAGCTACCTCGCTTCTACAATATTTTAATAACTTGACAACCCTACTCAACTTCTTTCCTTATTCTAAAGAACTCCACAGCCCTATTCTACTTCCCCTTACACCAATCTTGTATTTATTTTTTTCTTTTTACCAATTATCCCATCCTACCAGTTCACTGTATTAATTTGTTTTACCTTCTAGTTATTCCACTTTCCTTTTCTTTTTTTTAACCTTGCCTTATCTTGTCATGGATTTTCTTCTTCTTCTTTTTTTTTTTTGTCATGGGCTTCCTCCTTAGTCATCCTTGATCCTCCTTTCCCAAACATTCCTGATCCTGCTTCATTTTCTACTCAGAAGTAGAATTGGTACCTGTATCTAGGACTTGAAATCATTCTCTTTCAATGGTTTTCTCAGTTTCTCCTGAATTTCTTCTCCTCAAATTCAACCTGTGGCCTACTTCACTAGTCTAAAACACTACAAGTCATCTATTCAATTTTTTCCCTGTCTCATTTGGTTTGAATCCTTTTCTCTTCCTTCCCCCTTTCTACTCCAACCAAGGGGTTGCCATCTGTGATATGTTGAGAAATGTTGAGAAACAGCTCCCAAATTTAAAAAAAATTTACGTTTTAGACACTTTTATGTTTACGCTACATTATTTACATTTTCTCTATCACTTTCTTAAGTCTAGACAATCAATATCAGTCCATAGAAGTGCTAGTAAAATTGAATAGAGAAATTCAGCACCAGCACATTAAGGTCCTTTCAACCCCAACCAATCTTTAAGAATCTTTTAAAGCATCTGATCCATCCATATGGATAATAGAATATAGAAGAGGCCACAGAAAAAAGACATTGGAGGAAAGAACTATCACAGACCCAGTCTCTCCCTGCCCAGGTCCTTTCAGCAACCTCTAGCATGTTACTGATGTAAGACCAAATGGAACCCCTTAGATTTATGTAGTTAATACCACACAGTATTGGATCCCCAGTGAGGTAAATGATATTTCTTCTCTAGTGACAGAAATGAAAGAACTGGAGTACTTTATTATATTAGTTTCCCTTACAAAAATCATGTTTTCTGTGTAACCCCAGTCCCAAAGTCCATTAGTATAGGATGCTGTCCTTATAGTAGAGATCTATATTCTGCCCCTACATGAAAGGTCGGGTGGAACAATAGAACTTTATTCTTGGAGACCTTCTTTGAGTCATTCAGGACACTTCTAGCTAGTAGTTTCAAGAAGGAAGATGGATAAGGCAAACCCCAGTTTAGGATGATGAAGAAAAATACTCTGGGAAGACATGAAAGGAGCCAAAAGTCTCCATCATGTCCCTATTACCAGGTTGCTACACTGTTGGGAGTTTCCCCATGGGTGAGATTTGAAATTCTCTCTCGGTTGAGTTACTTTTTCTCAATGGGAGAGCATGTTCACTCTGTATTGTTTGGTATACGCTCTCTTATGCATACCTTTGCTGACTTCTTTTTTTATCCATTTAGATGAATAGGTTTTTAGCAATCTGTCATATGTATGTTCCTTGTGGGACTAATATTTGGTAGGAAAGGGATCAAGTCTTAGATATAGAGCTTGGGGTCCTCCTCTTCAATAATGATACAGTGGTTCAGAAATTAACTTAAGCCCTATCATATCTCCTAGACCAACAATACTTAAGGGAACAGAAAAGTCAATCCTAGCCTGGTACCCTTTTTCTTTCTTTTAAAAAAATTATTTATTTTATTTTAAATTTATGGAATAAAATAAGCATTTTCATAGCTTAGTATTATAAAAAGATGGTTGCACATGAAATGGCAAATCTATTATATACAACTTGCTATTCCTTTTAGATACATAAATTATATAAAATGATCATGTAAATTTATTTTTTCTTCCCTCTCCCCACTCTAGAGATGGCTATCATCAGACCTTCTTTCTATGAGGAGAGAAGATGAGCCAGCCTTATGGCCCCAGCCTCAAGTTCCCCATCCTGAAATGACTTAAAATCTCTCTTGGAGAAGAGATTTAAGGCTGGAGATGTCTATTCTGCCTCACTTTAAACCACACAATGATACCCCTATGCTACATGTAGGGGATGGACCTCACCACACATGGGAGCCTATTCTATACCTTCAAGGAAGCTTATAGTGGACTTAAAGTAGGTAGTTGAACAAAATCATCATTCCTACCATTATATAGATATCTTTGATCTAATCAATGTTGTTGATATTATAGCCCAGGCACAGCATGAAGTTATCAACCTTGCCAATCCTTTTTCTCTCTTTCTGTGGCTGAGACTAGTCAGCACCCATTTGTTTTTACCTGAGGAGTACAATATACCTTCACTGTTCTTCCCCATGGCTACTTGAACTATCTCTCACACACACTGTCACATTATGGTGAGCAGAGACATAAAATAGACCTCCCTTACTGAGGTCATTGGTATACACCACTACAATGATGACTAATATTAACTAATCCAGATGAAAGCAAGATGGTAAGGGCCTTACATCAGATACGTTTGTATGAGGAAAAATGGATGGGAAATCAGCACTAAGAAAATCCAGAGTCAAGCCCACTGAGTAAAGTTGTAGGTTTCTATCTATAAAGATCAGCCTGAGTGGAGCCTTATGTAGGCATCAAGAGGAAGCCAAAATAATTGCTTGCTAGACTTCTGGAGTTCTAAGTTCCCCACAGTAGCCAAAAAGATGGAGTAGCAAGAAACAATGCAGCAAGCTCCCCCAATCCCTCAAAGAAAATATTCCAAACAGATCTAGAAAATTCACCGGACCAAACTTGATGGGAAAATCCAAGAAAAAGTCCCAGTGAATCATTTTCCTAGCCAGAGCCAGCATACCCTCAGACCTATGCTAAAAGTGGAACAGGTGCCAACTCACAACCTTGTCACCCACTATGCATTTCTGAGTCAGAGATCAAGGGCATATTGAGGAAGGTACTTGTCATGCCAGGTGGCAGCCCAGAGTGAAAAGCTGGGATCATGGGCAGTGTACCCAGAGAGGAACAAGCTCAGAAGTAAGCAGCAGTAGTGTGACTCAGATCTCAGGAGCAAAGCAGGGTCTCAGTGCCATCTTCCAGTACAGTCTGAAGCCTGTGGAGAAATAACTAGGCCAGGAATAGAAAACCAAGGGGAGCCTCCAGTTCAGTTATTCTGAACCAGCAGAGCTTTCCAACTGACTAATAGTGGTTGAGTCAAGCAATAGTGGTTGAGTGATTTTTACTATTGCTCAGACCCAAACTTAGATGAGGAATGTATAGAACTTAGACCTCTGGGGGAGGGGGGGGCATCAATTAGATTTTACACTGGATCAGATCACTTAGGGAGCAATGAAAGCTTGCAGGTTCTCCCACCTGAGCTGTCCCTAAAACCCTAGAACAACACAATACTCAGTACCTCAAGAAAGCAGCAGAACCAATCCAGACATTTTCTTGAGGAAAAAAAGGCCCTTATATCAAGTCAAAAATCAGGAAGCAGTAGGAGCAGTTAGATGGCACAGTGGATAGAGCACTGGCCATGGATTCAGGAGTACCTGAGTTCAAATCCAGCCTCAGACATTTAACACTTACCATCTGTGTGACCCTGGACAAGTCACTTAACCCCAATTGCCTCACACACACACACAAAAAAAGTCAGGAAGCAGACTAGAGGAATTAAAAAATAATAATCCCACCCTGAAAAGCTATTATGATTACAAGAACATTCACAACATAAATGGGGGGAAGGGGGAGAATGAATGACTCCAAAACATCTATAAGTCAGGCATCAAAGAAAACCATAGTGTGAGCACAAATTCAAATAGAATTTCTTAAAGAGATGAAGCAAGTGTTAAAAAGAGTTAAACGTGAAACTATAGAACAGAGGGAAAATGGAGAAGAAATAAGAACTGAAGAAAAATTGGAAAAGGAATTAATAGCTTACACAAGTGTACAAAATATTACTCAAGAAAAGAACTCCCCTCCCAAAAAAATAGAATGGTCTAAATAGAACCCAATTACTCCATAAGAAAATAAGAAATATTAAAACAAAGTTAAAAGAGCAAAACAAAAAATTTCATAGTGTAAACATCTAATCTTGAAAATGGATTGAGGGGGGGAAAGTAAGAGTCACTAAACTACCTGAATGCCATGACCACCCTATCACCCCCCCAAAAAAATTCAAGAAATTTTAACAGAAAACTACCCCCAATCACTTAGAACCAGAGGGCACAATGGAAATAGAATCCATCAGTCATTTTTAAAATAAAACCCAAAATGAAAACTTCTAGAAACATCATGGCCAAAGCCCTGAGCTTCTAGGTCAAAGAAAAAAAAATATTGCAAGCAGCCAGATAGAAAGAATTCAAGTAACTAGGAGCCACAGTTACAATCCTGTGTGATATAGCAGTTTCCACTATAAAGGAGCAGAGAACTTGGAATATGATGTTCTGGAGGACAAAAGGATTATAGTCAAGAATAACTTACTCAATAAAACTATAATCCTACAGGGAGAAAGGTGAATCTTTAATGAAATAGAGGCTTTCAAAACACTCCTGATGAAAAGACTATGTGGAAACTTTGATGTTCAAATTAAATTAAATTAAAAGAATTAAAAGAAATGTAAAAAGGTGGTATATAGGAATAAATAATGATAAAGGACTAAACAAGGACATCTTTCTGGCATTCTAATATAGGGAGATGATTATCATCATCACGGAGGGAGACTAATTATACAAGGCCTGTGATTATTATTGATTATTTGAAAAGAATGGAAAGAGAGAGGAAGAAGAATACACTGGTAATAGAGAGGGTGAGTAGTAAAAGGAAGGTTAGGGGAAATTATCTCACATAATTACAGTGCATAAGTAGACAACTTACAAACAAGAAAGAGGAGGTAAGGGGAGAAGTTTACACTTAAACTTCACCCTCATCTGAACTGGTCAAAGGAGGGAAGAATACAAAGATGCACACAGGTATGAAACACATTTTACTCAACAGAGAAACAAGAGAAAAAGCAGAGAATAGAGAGGGGGAAATAAGGAGGATAGATTAAGGAAGGGATTAATCCTAAACAAAATAAACTCTAGAGTATACAAAAATATGTATAACTCATTTTGAAGTGGCAAAGAATGGGAATCTGAGGAATACCCATCATTTGCAGAATGATAGAACTAGTTGTGATAAATAAATATAATGGAATGAATTTATGCTCTAAGGAAATAATGAAGGAGATGTTTTGAAGAAACCCGAGAAGACTTATATGAACTAATAAGGAGTAAAATGAACAAAATCAGGAGAATAATTTACACAATGACAACAAACAATAAAGACCAAAAAAACTTTGAAAGAATTATGATCTTTGATCAGTGTAGAATAAGACAAATTTTTTGGACATGGCCACTGTGGATTTTTTTCTTGACTACAGATATTTGTAATGAAAATTTTATTTTTCTGTCATTCTCAATGTGGGGGGGGCGGGGCATGGTGGTAAAGTGAGAAGGAGAGTGGTATTTTTGTTGATTAAAAAAAAATCTAATTTAAAAAAAAACTTGCCTATTACTGGACTCTACTACTGAAAAGAAACAGAATCATACAATCCAGAGTTACCTATTATGGGTTGGATGATGCAAGCTGCTTCTTCTAACAAGAGGGAAGAGCATAGTAAACTTCCCAAGTATATGTTGCTAAGTGGAGATGATAGATAAAAATCACATTTGCCCAGGTCTCTACAGGGTAAGTGACCTTCACAAAGTGGTGATGGCTATGCCAGAGACTAAGGTATCCAGGTCCATTCCAGGCCCTGAAACCCTACCTCCAATTTTGACTTAACAGGTCCCTACTTATAAAGCCCTAGCTTCTGAGGAACATTTTGCCTGATTGATTGGGTGTTCCATCCATGGAGAGAGGCATATGAGACTTAACTTCATCAGTCATTAATCTAGTAATAGGGAATACCCTAGTGAATGGGAGTCCTGGCAAGTCCTTCCAGTCCTTCTAGACTGCAAGACTAGAATGTGAGAGCCCTTAGGAATGACACAGAGAAAATCTTCATCTACACTATTTTCTGGACACTGGCTGTGAGACTTACCAAAAGGTCTGGGCCCTTGATAGCATAGGATTGGACAATTAAAAGCTCTCCCCTTTGAGGTCAGAACCAGTGGAGGAATTCTGTCAATTCTTCCCTCTACATACAATTGTTTTATGGGCATGTCAACATCCATCAGAAACATCATATGATGACAACGAGTTTGGAGCCATTATAAAAACAGCAAAGTTTGGGTGTTTAGTACCACTTTGGATATTGGAGTGGTTGTTCTGGGCATAGGAATATGTGATCCTCAAGACAAGGCAGCTATTCCTGCCCACCTAGGCACACACTTAATCCAAGTGATTCTTCTATTTGTCCCCAACTGTCAAAATAATACTCTCCCATCTTAGGGTAATCAGCAGGTGCATCATTATGAATCTAACTCTTTAGGTGAGGTATCCAACCTTTCAGGAGCTGTGTCTGTGTTAATGACACCCTGAGAAGGGGAAAGGTTCTGTGGTTTTTGGTATTCAATAGGCCTTACCTGATAAGAAAGGACTGTTTTTAGACATAGTTCTGACTGATTCTTTCTGGCTCTTCCTTATTCCTTTTCCAGTGCAGAAATGACTTGACCTCAAGGTTCCTTCCTCCTCAGAGGGGTATACCATATAGAAGTAGTTCAGGTCCACTTTAATTGGTAGCCTTCCTTTTATCTGGGATGGTTTAGAAAAGTCTTTTCCTAAAGGTAAGGGAACCAAAAGATATTTTGGGGAAAATGTTTTGCTTTCTAATGTATAGGAGAAGTGAACCTGTCACTATGTAATTATGGTTTTGTATTTACTTTGAGGAAAAGGAGTCCCTTAGCTTACTTGGTAGTAACTCTGAGTCACTGATTAGAGAGGGAGAAACTTTATTTAGCCTCTGTGGAAGAAGCGGATAACTCCTCCCCCCAACAGAGGACTGTAAAGGGTCAAATATTTTGCATTATTTCTTTGATGTGGCTCTCATGGAAGTTTCAAACGGTGGGCCAGGGAATTCTGAATAGGTGGCAGTAGAGTGAGAGCCTCAGTAATCAACTTAGATGTCTGAATGCAAATATTCTTGAATGAATGCAAGAGATTTATGAACTTTTAACCACTTGACTATAGACTATTCTGATGTGTGATGAATTATTGACTGTGCCAGAAGTATTCATGCTATGACCCAGATGTTCCTGGAGCTACTCCTGCTCATTGTCAGCACCTCATATAATAAGAAGAAATTCTCATCTGTGGTGGAAGTATCATCATCCATCCTACGGCTCTGGTATTCCTGGTGCTTCTCTGGTTTATCTTCACAAACTTGAATCAGGAAACTCACTGTGGACTTCACCCATAGTTGGCATCACCCACAACATGGATTGGAACAGAAAGCCTTTCTTCTTCCCATGGTGTCATTGACTTGTTACAAAAATGGCTTCTGGGAGTAAGATACCTCATCTGGAGAGTCAGATTAATAATTGTTGAGACTTAAGGGGCAGCTAGGTGGCACAGTGGATAAAGCACCGGCCGTGGATTCAGGAGTACCTGAGTTCAAATCTGACCTCAGACACTTGACACTTACTAGCTGTGTGACCCTGGGCAAGTCACTTAACCCCCATTGCCCTGCCCCAAAAAAAAAATTGTTGAGACTTGAGAATTGGCCCTGTTAAAGAGGGAAGGAAAATCTTAAAACCTATATATTTGTTCTACATGTGTTCTTTTTTTCTTTTTTTTCCTTCTTTCATTATAGTGACTCATGGGGGATAGAAGGGCTACACTTTTTTTTTCTTGTTTCCTCCTTTTCCCATTAGTACTATCCATGTAAGGGCAACTGTCCAGCAAAAGACCTGTAAGCATTTAAATGGTAGATGATCCTCTAGAAGTTTCTTAGTACCATGCCCCTCAGGTGTGGTATGTGATGATGATAGGACTAATATTTATCAATGTTTCCTTGATGTAACTTCTTCTCCCCTCCCTCCACACAAGATAGAGAGGCCCAGCTCTTCCTCCTTCCCTAATTTTTAAGGATTAAGCATTCCCTAAAGGACAAAGCTGTTCCCTGGGCCTGATTAGCTCTGGCTTCCCTGACATACTTTCTTATTTAACTAAAGGCATATAAACTCTCAACTTCTAAGACTTGATGGAAGACCATTTCTGAAATCCACAAAAGTCATCATGTTTGTGGTTGTTATTTTGTTTTATTTTTTAACATATCCTGACCTCTGATGACCAGAAACATTTCCACATGAAGACAAGGAGATATCCAGAGAAGCTAAGTGTCACTGTATCCTTTGTCTTTAGGCAAAGTAAAACTCTTTTTGTTAATTATTCAATGACTTATAAGTGCCTCATTTTGTTCCAACACCAAATCCTGAACCTTGAAGAGTTCTGGTGTTATAGCTGCCTCCGGCGATACCCTACATGAAACTGGGAACTAGACAGCAAGGAGGATTTTACCTAGGTGAAGTTCTTTTTTTCCGCTGGCTTCCTGGGGATTTGGGAGGGATGGAGTCCCTTTGGTGGCCAATTGGGATAATGTAGACTCTGAAAAGAAGATATCCCTGTGCATGCTTCTGAGTAACTGACAAAGCTGTAGGCTCAGCCTGCCTGAGGCACTGCCAAATGCCCTACCTGATTTGTAATTGAGATAGTACCCTTAGCTAATTAAACTCTCTTGCTGATTAATTAACAGAGTGGCATGCTGTCCTTTTGTAGGCTGAAAGGCAATACTCGAGTCCCATAACCCAAGGGCCCTCTCTGGGGGCCAATGTCATGCATAAAATTTTAATAATAGCACAATATTCAACATAAGTCCTGATCTGATGTCTCTGATCAATTCAACAATTATTTATTAAGTATCTATCACCTATGCCTAGAAGATGTTCTGAATTACTATTTACCTAGTTCCTGAGTATTAGTAATTTTAGGGTAGAGAGAGGACTTTCAGAACATTGAGGATGATCTCTAGAGCCATTCCCCTTTACTGAATTTCAGGGGAATGAACACTCATGGTGGATAAGAAGGTGTGAGAGAGCCAGCAAAATAGTGCAGCCTCAGAGAATATCTGCTCTAGAATAGGAAGTTGTGTGACAGAAAGAGAGAGGCCAAGATATGAATGCCGGCACCCGGAATTGAGTTTTTCTCCTTTCTTTTGTCCTTTAGAGAGACTTCTGCTTTGCAGGAAGGTCCACAGGAAGGGTCAGAGAATCACTAGATTTAAACTGAGGCTTCTTGTCTACCACATGGACTTCAGAGGTTGGCCTCTTTAGATTTTCAGCTGCTAAAACTCTGGTTTCTACCTGAAGTGATTGGGAACAGCTGTGGATGCAACTATACAGGAAGCAGAAGTGGAAACCAAGATTAAAAGAGATTGTCAAGGGGCAGCTAGGTGGTCCATTGAATTAAAGTGCCAGCCCTGGATTCAGCAGGACCTGAGTTCAAGTGTGGCACTTACTAGCTGTATGACCCTGGACAAGTTATTTAACCCTCATTGCCCTGCCCCGCCCCCAAAAAGAGGTTGTTGAGTGTGGGAGATTTTTAGGTTTCACAAATTCTGGTGAAGTTTATACTCTGAGGTTCCAGGCTGTAGCCCCGTACACATAAACACCATCTTTCCTTTCCATGATTTTCAGCTAAGTGCCATTTGGAGATCTAGATCTCCTGTTGGGAGCACTTTTTTTTTTTTTTTGCTATGTCTGTTAAACTGTGTGGCAATATGCTGATTGGTCATGGTCTTTTGATGTGAAATATCTTTTGATAGAGACAGGGAAGTCCAAATGCCATACTTTTTCTGTTTTTGATAATTGTGAACAATATTTCATTTTATTGTAGACTGCATGCTGTAGTATAGCTTGCACAGGTGTCAACTTGAGTCCCTTGCAAAGTTTTTCTGTCTGGTGATGCAGAAGGCTTTTTCACTCATGCACACCAGAGATTATGATGAGAACACTAGAGTGTCAATGGCTTGAATATAAGACAATCTCTTAGACGACTCAAATATTTAACTTCTTCATTAACAATTAATGGGGGGCAGCTAGGTGGCGCAGTGGATAAAGCATCGGCCTTGGATTCAGGAGTACCTGAGTTCAAATCCAGCCTCAGACACTTGACACTTACTAGCTGTGTGACCCTGGGCAAGTCACTTAACCCCCATTGCCCTGCAAAAAAACAAAACAAAAACAAAACAAAAAAAAAAACCAAAAACAATTAATGGAGTGAAACATTTCCTTTCTGTAGGCTTTAAAGAAGACAGTACAAATGACAATATAAACTATTACTACAACTGTGGTTCCCCCAGGGTATTATGATATACCACAAAGTAATACACATGAACTTCACTGGTATCACACGTTCAATATATACAAGACACTATGCTAGTGTATATTATTATTATTTTTTTTTTGTGGGGCAATGGGGGTTAAGTGACTTTCCCAGGGTCACACAGCTAGTAACTGTCAAGTGTCTGAGGCCGGATTTGAACTCAGGTACTTCTGAATCCAGGGCGGGTGCTTTATCCACTGCGCCACCTAGCTGCCCCCGCTAGTATATATTATAATATATAACATCATTTTTGTTGTTAAGACATTTTTTCAATCACATTTGACTTTCTGTGACTTCATTTGAAGTTTACTTGGCAGAGATACTAAAATGGTTTTCCATTTCCTTCTTCAGCTCATTTTACAGATGAGGAACTGAGAAAAACAGGGTTAAGTGACTTGTCCAGGGTCACACAGCTAGTCAGTGTGAGGCCAGACTTGAACTGAGGAAGATGTATCTCCCTGATTCCAGGCTTGGTACTCTATGCATTGTGCCACCTGGCTGCTATAACATATAACATAGCATGGCATAACACAACATAATAGCATAATACAACATAACAGCATAACCCAACATAACAACAAAAAACAACAGCAAAACATAACATAGCATACAGAATGCAACATAGCATACAGAATAATATTTTACCAGAAAGAACTAATCCAGCAAGTTCAGAAAGTTACTACCCAAGCTAGAAATCCTTCAATTGAAGTTCAAGTTTCAGTGATGAACTGTAAGTCTGTCATATGAGGATCAGCCTAGATAAATTCAAAGTAGGTCATCATTAGAGAATTGGCCACCACTTACAGTATTTACCCTAAAGCAATTCATAAAATTGTCTATATTATGGAGAAAGTTGTGAACAACTCAAGTGGAAGGAGTACACATAGGGTTGAAATCAAAGATCGTTCAGTATCTAAATAGATAATTTTCATCACATTTATTTAGAGTAGTTTGTTTAGTAAATGCTCTAAGATTAAATATTTAGGTTACTTCCAATTTTTCTCTATTACAAACAAAGCAACTATAAATGTCTTTACAGTATTTTTCCCCCTTTATAAATTACATGTTTGGGCCACAGTCACAGTACTGAGATTTAGAGTCAATTTATAAACTGTTCTTGCATGCTCTCTAATCTCCAGATTGCTCTCCAAAAAGATTGCATCCTTTTGCAAATCATCAGCAATGTATGAGTGGATGGTTTCTCCACACTGCCACCATGAGTTTTGTAATTTCATTTTTTCTCCAACTTGATGGATTCTGGTGGTACTGCTTTGTTTATTATTGAGGTTGACTACCTTTCAAATGTTCCTTAAAATTTGTTTTTCTTTATAAGTCATCTTTTAGTATCTTTTGGTTACTAGAAACTGGATATTGCTCTCACAAACTTTTATCAGTTACTGTAAATTGGGAATATTGGGGGTTTATTTCTCATGTATTCTTATGCAAATTTCCCCAGTCTGTTATTTTCTTTTTTATTGTGGTTGTAGTTTTAATTGTAGTACAATTTTGAAAATTTTGTATAATCACATATACTTGACTCCAGTAATGTCTTCTCTGTGTGATAAGAATTTATCTTCCCATCATAAACATGTCATATTTAGCCACAGTAATTGTTTAGATTAAAGTACATAATTGTGTGATTGTTCTCATGATAAAATACTAATTAGTAACCTGATTCGTCTTCTTTTTTTTTTAATCTGGACTTTCTCATCAGAGCAACCTTTGTGTCCCAATTATTATGAGGTCAATTATACCACCTGCCACAAGAGTTTTCCTGAGGGGGCTCCCTGCTTACTAGGCTGCCTCTGATATGATCTTGTTCTATTCAAATTTCTTTGAAGACGATTATAAATATTCAGTTTAACCTAGAAAAGATGCCTCCTTGGGGGTTAGTCACATTAATGGAGTTTGTGAACTGGTGAGGAGGAAAAAAACTCAGATCAGCCCCCTGGGCCATGATGTCCATATTATTCACTTTCCAGGCATCCTAACCTTTGTCACCTTTAAGTACCTAAGCTGTAGTGTCCACTGATATTGAGAATGCTTAAAGAAAGGCTTTGGTTATCAAAATACCTTAAGGAAACATTAAGCATTCCATGTCCTGCCTTCTAAAAGTAGCAATAAGCCAAGTGGCCTGGTGGGTAAAGGATTGGATCTTTGCTTTGTTAATGCATATTTTTACATTGAAACAAACCAGCCTATTACCGCAGACTTAGTGACTATATGTTTTATTGCTGCACAAAGACTAGAGGACACATGAATTTCTATATTCTTTTTGCTTCAGGGTCTTGTGAATTAAGAGGGCTAAGAAAGGTACCCAAATCCACAGTGCATTCACTTTCCTTTTTCTCTCCCTTTTTTGCCCGCCCCCTCCTTCTACATTCCCTCTAGCCAAGAGAAGCTAGAAGGAGGAGTCAGAGGGGGAAGTAGACTGGAAGGGCAGTAGGGGAGCGAAGGGGAGCTGGAAGGAGGAGGAGGAGGAGGAGAAGGAGGAGGAGGAGGAGGAGGAGGCGGGGGCGGGGAAGGAGTAGGGGGAGGTTTCTCTGTGTCTATGGAAACCAGAGCAGCAACAAGCCGGAGCCTGGAGCAGGATGCAGGCGAAGGTGGCGGCGGTGTCCTCTGAGGCTGAGGATGGAGATGGCGAGGAAGGGCCAGACCCTAGGCTTCGGCTACTGGGCAATTATGTGATTCGGTGCCTGCGGCCAGCGGCCGGTGCCTGGCAGCGCTGCGCGGGCACCGCCGAGTCAGGGCAGCTGCTTCAGGCCTTCCTGGCGGGCAATGGTCCCCACGAGCCAATGCTGGTGGTGCGGCCAGGGGGCGGAGGGCTGCAGCTGAGCTCGGGGCCTGGCACCGACCTGCCTCGAGCCAAAGCACTGTTCTTCCTGCGTGGGTCCCCCGACACCCCGGGGTCCTTGAGCCCCAGAGGCTCAGTGTTCTGCGGGGAACTGGCCCCGGCACCGTTGGAGCATCTGGCCACACTGGTGGCTGAGGTGAGGGCACCCAACTCTCAGGCAGAACCCGGGAGGGGCGCATGGGAAGGGAACCTCTGGATGAAGTGGACCCGGAGGGTGGAAGGCATGGACGTAATGGGGCCTGAAGAGGCATGGCTAGAAACCCATGGACTATAAATTATAGGTTTTCATAGAATTCTAGTTTAGGGATCATTTGATCCTGGAGAGAAAAGCTAGACACAGTGAATAGAAGTTGCAAGGAAGAAAATTAAGGATTGAAAGGAAAAACTGTGAACTGGGGGTGGGGGAGTTGCCCTTCCTCAGGAGCATTTTATAAAGTGGGGCTGGAACAGTCACTTAAGGTGCAAACTCTGTGTAATCCACCAGAGGGTGCACTGAGCTCCAGTTGCTCCAGCTCCCTCCCCTTCTAAATGTGTGTGGATGGGACCTGCTTTCTAATCTAGTTCCATCCCATTCTAATCTAGTCTAAGCAGCATGAATCATCCTGACAGAATTTTATAATCCACTTTGCCCAAGTTTGTTTCTATCCCACTGAGTTTTAAATTACTTTTTCAACTTTATGTGACTGTCTCTTTTCCTGCCCATTCAAACTATTTTGGGCCAGTTCAAACTCAGGCCAGTCCAAAGATTTAGAATCCAGATTAAAATGTAATGTGGCACTTGTGAATCATAAAATGCAATTTTTAAGAAAATCTGTACTTGTGATAAAACTTTAAGGCATAATTCATAATGAACTTAAAATAAAGTTCTACTCCCTTCCACTTGACAATTCACCAAAACAATTTGCTAAACCTGAAGAACTGGGCTTTCTATGTCTCAGACACAAAGGAAGACAAACCAAAGATTAAATCCCTAGCCCCTGGAACCAATCAAATTCCACCCAGGCTTCCCTGTCCCCTTAAAGGGAAATCATCCCTGGGGTTACTGCTACCACAGGGACTTTCCCATTTCCCCCCAGGATTATTTGGAAGATAGAGTGAATTTGTGAGGTACTTTGGTTATCAAAACATTGTTACCCAATTTCATGATTATATTGGAGGGGTAATCATTGACATTGCTCTTTTCCACAAAAGCAATTGTATCCCAGTGACCTAAACATTCCCACAATACCCCCCCCACAAAGCATATACATTGACCTGACAGAATACAACACAAATATTAGATTAGTGCAATAAAGTTCCTTTAAGCAAGCTTGTACAAGTTTTTACATATAACTCAGAAACCAATAGATACTTTTGACAAGCCTCCCTCTAGCCTTTCTAAGCATATTTATTGACTATATAAACATAAATACATATATATATTCATGTAGTGTTCCAAAAATCTTACTACAGTTTAAAACCAATAATTTGGCCACTTTAAATTGTAGCAGCAATACTCCCTCATGCTTTAAAGTAAGCATAAAAATATATATTAATGTATATGTATTATGTCCATATATGTATATTCACATGGGCTCTCTAAATGTATAGATGTGTAGCTTGCAAGTGTTTTGGATAGATATTTCTAGAATCTAGTCCACCCCTCTTCAGGGGAGACATCATAATTTTCCTTGTGGGGAGTTGAATAAGGGCCATGGATGCCTCAGGAGGAACATTAGATTAGATTCATCTCTGTTCCCTCCTTCCTTTTTCCTCTCCCACAGTATAGCTGGTCTAGTGTTACCAGAGGTTCAGAACAAAAGATGGTTCCTTGGTTTCTTTTAAGAAGAAAAATAGCCCTTAGCTTACACTAGTCAGTGTGATTTGTTTCCACCAAACATTGATTTTTTTTAAAAAGACCATCATAAATAATGAATGATATGTAAACTTATTTATCTAATCAAGCAGAAATAGGGGATAGCCTAGAGATCAGAATATGCCAGAAAATATACATGTGAATAAACTCTTTAGCTGGGAGTAAGATGAAATCGCATCCCAGATTAAGAGGATCTCACCCAAGGGAAGGTTTTGAAGTCTCTGGGGAGGCAAGCTAGAGATTAGGGACATCCTGAGGAGGTTCCTTTGTGTGACTGCAGGTTCCAAAGCCTTTCTCTCCATGTTTCTCCCAAAAAAGAAACTCCTGAACTAAATTTCTCTCTCCATGAAACACTGCACCAATTACACCCATTACAGAGGTATGCAGCATCATCTTAGCATTCTTTCTGGTAATGCAGTCATATTTTCTTGCACGTAACAGCAGTATGCAAAATGACCCAGACTTAAGGGGGCAGCTAGGTGGCAAAGTGGATAAAGCACCAGCCCTGGATTCAGGAGGACCTGAGTTCAAATTTGGCTTCAGACACTTGACACTCACTAGCTGTGTGACTTTGGGCAAGTCACTTAACCCCCATTGCCCCACCAAAAAAAAAGAAGTGACCCAGACTTGGTTGAAAGCCCAGTTACATAAGCAGTCCTCCCTTCCCCCAAAATAGCTTCTTTAAACCCAAAACTATATGGACAATATGTTTTAATATTGTTACATTTTTCTTCTACTCATCCAGATTGTTCTTCATGTATGTGTATTTGCACTCACCATCCTTTCTTTTGTTTCTTTAGTGAAATTTAGCTCCAAGGATTCAAGTTTTTCAATTCTGCACATTATTTCTACTATGGAGGCCATAAATTTTGCTATTACAATTTCAGTTTTCATTTAAACCAATCAGGGATATCATGTTGTGGTTCCATGCTCTTCTTAAAATCCATGGGGCCTTTTGCCTTATGTAGTATTGAAGTCTCATTTGGTTTGCAATATTTATTCATAGAAGCTTGATTTTGTATAATAGATCAGGAGTTTCCTTCTGCCTTTATTGTCTCCTCTGTTGGTGTATCAACTCAAGGTCTTTGAGTTTTCTTCTTCCCGTGATCTGTGATAATTTCAGTCTCACCCCCACCCCTTATTTCCCTCTATTGCTCACTTTTCTGATTCCTTTCCCTCTGAGGTGGGCTTCCTTGGGGGCTGGATCTCAAAGTCTCCCAGCCTTCTCCCACTCTGGACAATTCACAGTTCACCAGCCTAGGTCTCTGCCCGAAGTGACTTTTGCAGGGACAGAATTGGCCCCAGATGGATACTAGGTTATTTCTCTAAGGCTTATTCAAATGTCACACAACATGTTCCCACCCCCACCCCCACTCCTTGCCACGTATAAACACAAAACCAAATACATTGTCTTAACCCATTCACCCTGTTCTTCAATTCTCTGGCCATGAACTAATGCCTAACCCTCCGCCATCACTCACAACACTCCAGGGACATGGCTGTACCAGCCAAAAGAACCCACATGTTTGCAACAGAAAGCAATCTAATGTCCTGACCCCTCCTCCATCTTTCCATTGTCATGGAGATCAAATTACAAAATTTGCAGAAATTTCCTGAGGTTGCAATACCATGTGACAGAGGAGTGGAGAAACAGAAAAGGCAGGGCATGTATCTGGGTTGTGATAGAACTCAACTCAACACCTTGACCCCAACCTTCTCCCAGTAACATAAAGATCTAAATTCCAAATGGCAGGAATTTACCCAGGCTAAGATAGTAGCAGTCAACCCAACACTATGAAATCAGGAGTGAGAGGGATTCAGAGTTTCCCTCTCTCTGGCTCTCAAGCATTTCAGGTCACCCTTCCTTAGGCAGGAAAGGAAAATTCATGCACCTTAGTTCCAACTCTATAAATGGCCTCTTGGGAGTCTCTACTTGTTTCTTCAATCAATGAACATTTATTGGATACTTACTCTACACAATGCAGTCGGCTACTCTTTACAAGTTTATAATCTGGGGGGTGGCTAGGTGGCACAGTGGATAAAGCACTGACCCTGGATTCAGGAGGACCTGAGTTCAAATCCAGCCTCAGACACTTGACACTTACTAGCTGTGTGACCCTAGGCAAGTCACTTAACCCCCATTGCCCCGCCAAAAAAAAAAAAAAAGTTTATAATCTAGTTGAAAAGATCTGGAGTTTTAAATAACAATAGCAGTATTTTGATGAGTATCAAATGAATGGTAGAGAAAATAGAAAGGAAGAGAAGAAAAACATAGATCCCTGGGGACTGGAGTAGTTGAGAAATTAAAGTGAGAGTTGACCTGGGTTCTGAAGGAACCACTCAGCCACTCTTTCAATTTCTTGCAATATGGATTCAGCTTCCTCATTACTCTACTGAACCTCTTCTCTCAAAGGAGACACCTAAATCCTAGACACCAAATCCTATTTTTTCAGTCATCATTGTCCTTGACCTCTCTGCATCATTTGACACTGTTGATCATCCTCTATTTCTGGATAATCATTCCTCTCTTGGCTTTAGACCACACGCTCTCCTACCTTTCCTACCTACCTCTCCTACTGCTTCTTTATCTCATTTTCTGGCCCTTTGTCCTCTTCATAACCCTTTAGAGTAAAAAAGTCTCCTGTTGTCCTCAGTTTGCTTCTATCTCCACCTACTCTCATGGTAATCATTCCTATATCTTTATTTATCATCTTTATACAGATGACTCCAAACCCTGCATTTCCATCTGCCTTTCAGGGACTGGATATCCCATCTCAAACTCATCATATACAAACCTGAGTAAATTTTTTCTGAAATGTGTTCCTTCTTCTGACTTAATTTCTGCCACTTTTGTTTACTTTGGTGTTATTCTGAACTCTTCCACCTCCTTTGCCTCTCATGTCCAATTGGCTATCAGAACAACATCTCTCTAGACTATTCTTTGCTCTCCATTACAATATCATTACACTTGTAGTGGCCTTCATTATCACTGGCCTGACCTATTGAAATAGCCTCCCAACAGATTTATTCCCTTCCTCTCTCTTCTCCCTCTAATCTATCCTTTATATTATTTGATTTTCTTATTTTGAGATATAGTCATAGCATTATTTAGAAGTATGGACTGGGTTTTGAGCTATTGGATTTTATTTAGGGAACTGTGTGTTCTTTGTTTTTCCAACTTAATAGACCTGCCTCAATTGTTCTGTGCATATTACAGGTAGTGTTGCCTGTCTTGGCCAATGAGAAGAATCATCAAGACTGGCCAAATGCTGTATATCAAGATGTTAGACAACACATCCACAACCTACAGAGTGACCTCATTGTCTTCCTGGGGCAAGTGACAGGAAAAACACTGCTGCCTCTTCCAGTAGGCTCAGAAAACATGGAATTTGTGGATTATGAAAATGAGAAAAGGTAAGTACAAAATGTTAATTTTGACCTCTGAGATATAATGGATGCTGGTTTTGGTTTCACCCATGATGTTCTTTATATCTTTAATAAAATCTTTGGATTGAAAGGAAGGAAGCTAAGAGATCATCTAGTCTAAGTTCTCCCATCTCCACCTGATTTAGGAATTCCTTCTATGGCATGCTTGTCAGGGAATTACCTAGTCTTTGCTTGGCTCTCAAGGTCATAAGTCTTAAAGTATCTCATTACATTGTTGTATAGCTCTAATTGCTAGGAGTTTCTGTGTAATGTTAAGTGGAAATATAACCTCCCTTTAAATACCAGCTGCTGGAATTCAAATCTACATATTTGGAGGTAGCTCTTATGTATTCCCCTCTCCCTAAGTCTACTCTTCCCTAGTTTCTATAGAACAAGTTGCAGCTCAAATATCAATGAATCTTCCTGTACTTTGGAAGAATTGAAGGGCACATAAACACAAAACCCAAATACATGTTGATTATTATTTCCTTAAGACTTAACCAGAAGCTTTGTATGATGGGAGTCCAGGGTATATAATTGGATATCAGTAGATGTCACATCATTCAATTTGATAGACATTTAAAACCATATACCAGAGTCAGTCAGTGAATAAGCATCTCTGAAGCACCTTCTGTGTGCCAGGTACTGTGCTAAGTACTAGAGATTCAAAGAAAGGCAAAATTTAATTCTGGCTCTCAAGGAGCTCATAATATGAGGGAGACAACATAAAAACAATTATCAACAAACAAGATTTATTCAGGGAATGGTTAAGGAAAGTTAGAGAAACAGGAAAAGGTACATTCTGGGGAAGTGAGAGAGAATATCATGACATCCTTCTCTTGGCTCATAGTTGGTATTCCTTCTTATATGGAGCCCAACCTTCCACATGCATAGTATTACAGAAGGAAGTTTTGGTGAAATGGACTAGGAATAAAAAGGAAGCAAAATAGAAATCATAGAATGAGTGAGCTCCCAAAAGCTATATATAGATCTCCAAAACTACTTACAGTCCTCAATATAAGGATTCCCCTAGCTCTTTCTCACAAGTCCTCTCTTGGCTTATAACTTCCAACTTCTTTAAGGAGGAGGTGGGGTACAGGTGGGATTTTCCCCCTCTCCTTGCATTACTTTTGGTTTCCATATCATGGCCATAGAATTCCCACTTTCTCGGACCAGGACATTAAGTCCATAGATTCCCCTAATCCTTTCATATCATAGATAGTAAAATCACAGAATTTCAGAGTTGGAAGGTACCACAGTGACCTATACCTAGACAAAAAGCCTTTTGATAATATACCAAACAAGTCATTAGAGCCTAGAATTGAGACCCTATTCCTACCCTGGGGTCAGAGCCACATAACTACTATTTGTTTCTGAACTTTTTACTGGCTCAGAACATGGTCAAGGACTCAAGACTGTTCCCACCCTGAAACAATACCCTGAGGCATAGGTCCCCTCCTCAAACTGCCTTGGATCTGTGCCCTGGAATTGGGTAGTGAGTGCCAGCTTCCAATTGGCACCTGTTCCTACCTCCTGCACAAGATCTGGCTTCCTTTGGTACCTTTTCTTGGCCAAGCCCACAGTCTCAGCCTTCCTTCAATTCCTGAGCATTGCAATGCTCTTTAGGCCATGCCTCTGATCAGAACTCCATCTTTAATATACATAGATCTCTCTTTTTATCTCCCTTTGCTAATTAATGTCTGCAGGAAAAATGACTCAATAATTTTTTCTTGCATTTTTTTCAATTCTTATGGGCCTGATGGCTCTTCCCCATATATAATATACATATCTACAAGCAGTCCTTCAAGTATGAAATGCATTCCTTTTTTGCCTCTATCTTATACAAATCCTAGCTCCTTTCAAAGCACAGGTCAGATGCTACTTCCTACATGAGTCTCTTCCTCATTCTCCCAGTTGTTAGTACTTTCCCTCTTGAGATTATTTTCTATTTTTATAATGCTGCATTCCCCAATAGAATGTAATCTCAAGAACAGAGGGTTTTGTTTTTGTTTTCTAATGCTTAGCACAGTATATTGCACAAAAACAGGATCATATTTGGGAGGAGAATGGCAAGAGAACATATGGGTTTATATTCCTTTCCTTTTGTGCCTAACCTTTTTGGGCTCAATTAAAAAATAAATCTTTTCTTCTGAAATTAAATATGCTCAAACAAATGTGTATGATTCTCCAGATTTTCCAGGAGTTCTTTTTTTCTATTTACAGTTTTGATTCTATGGATAAGTCAATTATCTATGCCATTGAGTCCACAGTGATCAAATGGAGTCACCAGATCCAACTCGTGTTAAAGAGGGAATCTTCAGAGCCACTCTTGCAGGGGGAAAATCCCACCCCTAAAGTGGAGGTGGAGTTCTGGAAGAGAAGGTAAATATGAGGGACATACGTACAAAGAAACAGGGTAGAACTATTGTCCATTGGGGCTGGTTAGCAAACTTCCACTGATGCGTTTCATCATCCTCCAGTATGGACAGGTTATGTCTTTAGTATGTTTCTGTTGATTTACCCCCATCTTTGAAGAATATATTATTCTTCCCAGGGTTCAGGTCCTTTGAAACACTAAAATGAAAATACTCTTCTTTTTCCAAGAGATAGAATTACCTTCTTGGTCATGTTCTACAAAATTTATCCATTATATGTACATTTCAGAACTTCTTTTGAACATTTTTACACTGATGCAAATGTAATCCTGAGCTCTTCCTCTTCTCCTTTCTACTAAGTATAGATAACTCATTAATTCTATATAATCATTAATCATCACTCAATCACCAAATATTTATTAAGCATATACTGTATAACAGACTCTGGGGATACAAATAAAATGAATGAAATGTTCTTACTTAAAGGGAACTTATATTCTAATAAGGAAAATAACAAGTACTATGTAAGTAAATGCAGAATATATATATATATATATATATATATATATAAAGAGAACAAATTCAAATAAGTTAAAAAAAGTTACATATAAGGTTGTTTGGATGGAGGGCACTAAAAGTTGGGGGCATCAGGAAAAGGTTTCATATAGTTGTGCTTGATTTAATTTCCTTCTTGAAAGAAGAGTACTTTTTTGAGATGGAAATGAGAGGAGAAAGTACTCCTAGGATGGGGGATGACCAGTAGAAAGTTATGGAGACAGGGCAGCTAGGTGACACAGTGTATAGAGCACCAGCCCTGGAGTCAAGAGGACCTGAGTTCAAATCCAGACTCAGACACTTAACACTTACTAGCTGTGTGACCCTAGGCAAGTCACTTAACCCCAATTGCCTCACCAAAAAAAAAAAAAGTTATGGAGATGAGAGAGCTGTGAATAATAGAGAGAAGGTCAGTTTGGCTGGATTACAGAATGTGAGAGGGGTGATAATGATAAGTGAGGCTGGAAAGTTAGATTTGGGCTAGGTGGGAAGAACTTTAAAAGGTAAGCAATTTATATTTTATCTTTATGCTAATAGTGAGTAACTGGAGTTGGTTGAGTAGAAGAGTGATGTGGGTCTGCACTTAAAGGGAAAAAATCACTTTGGCCACCATGTTGAGGAATGATGAAAGCCTTGAGGCAGAGAGACCACCTAGAAAGCTATTGTAGCAAGAATGATACAGATGTTGTGGAAATAGAAAAGGCAGGATTTGGCTATGGATTAGTGGGAAAGTGAGGAGCCAAGGAAAATGCTGAGATGACGAACCTGGTAAACTATAACAATTATGATATTTCAGTAGAAATAGGGATGTTTGGAAGAAAGTGTGTTGGGGAGTAGGGAAGATAATGAATTAAATTTTTTACATGTTGAGTTTGAGATGTTTCTATGACATCTAGTTTGAAACATCCAATGACCAATTGGTGATGGGGTATAGATTTGTGAGTCATTTGCATAGAGATGATGGTAAAATCCATAGGAACTCATGAGAGATGAGAGGGATGAGAGAGACAGAGACAGACAGACAGAGACGGAAAGACGAGAGAGAGCAAAAAAGACAGAGACAGAAGGGGGGCTGAGGACAGAATCTTGGGGTACAACCACAATTAAGGGGTATGATATGAATGTTGAACCAGCAAAGGAGAGGTAGAAGGACTGGTCAAACTGCTGGCAGGAGAAGAAACAGAAGAGAGTAAGAGTAATGTAATGAAAACCAAGAGAGAAGAAATTATCCATAAGGAGAGAGTGGTTATATTAGTAAATAAGAGACCAGGGAGAAATTAAGGGGTGTTTGAATTTTGGACTATACAGTGCTCTCTCCAGGTCAGGTCATGTTCCACAAAAAACAGAGCTCAGCGGACCAGGTGCCAAAAGAGTCCTAATTTCTGCTCTTGCCTCAACTTTATCATTGCTCTCTAGTACCTCTTTCCTTTTTCCTTTTTCATCCTGCTTGGTATCTTTAGATCAGTACCTCAAGCAGGTACTATTACATACTCTTGGAATTGCACCTCAGACATCAAGTTCATTACATAGGATTTTATTGTCACTTCCCTGTGAACCAATGACACAATTTCTTCTAGGAATGGATCAATTCTTTTTGGTAGGCATTAATATAGGTCCCTATAGAAGCATTTTTGTATCATTAGTATCTATATCAAATAGGTAGTACATGTGTCACTAATTTTTGAGTATTCATCTTTTAAATCTCCTCTCTGCTGTGGTGTTTTAGGTGTGATGATCTGGAATATATTTATAATCAGCTGAGAGCCATAAAGGTGAAAGGCATGGCTGCACTTCTAAACAGACTCCAGAGCAGCTACTTCCCAGCCTTCAAAGTCATGTTCAGAGATGTCATGGGAGGTGAGTTTCAGCAATAAAGTTCACAATAATCTAATACAACCATCTGATTTAATGTTGAATTCAAATGATCAGCATTATTCAGTGGAAAGGGTACTGGATTTGGAGTCAGAGCCTTGCCTCAGTTCTGACACTTTTGACCTTTGTGACCTTGGAAAAGTAATTACTTCTCTGTGAACCTCAGTTTCCTTACCTTAAAAGTGAAAGTGTTGGACTAGTTGACCCTTAAGGTATTTTTTAATTGGTCCTCAATTTAGGCAGATTAAAGCTACTGTGATTGTTTATTCTTACCATCTTCCATCTGGAGTATTAAAGACGTTTCTTCACCTCAAACTGACTATTTAGTTTCCTTCTCTATTTGGAATGGATAATCTCCTTTCTCATCTAAACCAGGCTCTAAATCTCCAGTGGTGGTTTTTATCTCTGCAATGTAAATATTGAAGATCTGCCTAGAATCATGGAATTTTTTATCTGTAAAAGACTTTAAAGATCATCTCTCCACACCTTTTATTTTATGGATGAATTCTGTAAGGCATCATAGTAAAGTTACTTAGTCAAGATCACACAGTTAGTTAATGCTAGCTAGCTAGTTAGCTAGCTAACCTAGATTTCCTGATTTCTGAAAGGCAAGTGCTTTTTCCCAGGTGCTATATATCTTCTATTGCCTCTCTTTCTAATACAAAGAAAATATTCATAGCATCACAGAACATCATGAATTATATGTCTAGAAATAATGGCTGTTATCACACAATCGTTGTGACAATTATAATTCTTCCATGAAAGCCAGTTTATGATGTCTTAATATTTGTGGAGGTGACAACCTTTATTTCTCAAAGGCTATATGCCCATGAAATGTGAGTTCATCTAGGACTGGTAGGTTCTAACAAACCAAAAAAGATAAGTATACACCTTATGATAGGCCAGAGATGTCAGCTGGCTAGCAAAGTAACTCATGAAACAGCCTACTAAAGGCTATTCCAGATATGTATTTTTTTCTAAGGAAAATCAGCCTTTTTAATGAAGGGAATGCAAAAACGAACTCTGCATTTAGAAAAATGAGTATCAGATATCTATTTCAAGGCTTCCAAACCTAACCAAATAATATTACTATTTGGATATCTTTTGCTTGATCTTAAAATAAAATTCTGTAAGGTTACTTAAGAGATTAATTATAGCAACAGTTTCAAATTTAAGGCAATTGTCAAATGGTTATATCTAGGCAGAAATGGTCACAAATCACGCTTTTTAGTCATAGCCATAAACATGGCTGGGTAGGCTTCCCACTGTTGCTGCTATTGCCTTGGCCCTTGGAGCACCTCCTCTGACCTAAGGAACATGGATAGCTCTTTGCTTCATCATCTGTTAAATCTCTTCCAGGTTGGTTGACAGTAACATACACTTAGGCCAATTGTCTAGAATGCTGCAAAAAACTGCATATATACAGGTGGGGTTCCACAGGCACACAAAGTATGTAGCAAAGTTTAATCTAATTTAAGAAATAATTTTTGTTCATAAATCCTCCAGCTTTGACACCTCTTGCCAACTGTATAATTTTGGGTCATTCCTGAACCAAGTCCTTCTTGAACCCTGACTCTTTGAGAAGTATGTATCCTGGTATAAAGGAGTGCTTTTCTCAGACAGCAAATATGCTATTTGGAAAAGACAAACATAAAGATACATTTGAGATTTACATATGAAAAATACTGAAAAAAAAAAGCAACCCACAGGGCAATGCACCTGCTTTGGGCAAAAAGGCAAAGACCACCTCTGTGCTTTGTTTCCCAGCTTCCCATTTGCATAAGACCCATAGGAGAACTTTAATGTTGAGAACTGAGGAATCTCAAACCCCCAAAACTATTTTGTGATTGTTGGGCAAATGCCCATTCCCTGGTTAGGGCCTAGCCTACAAAGTTTAGGATGTGGTAAATATACTGTATGATCACTATAAGTTAGATTAAGGTTTCTCATTGAGGCCTAAACCAGAATGTTAGTTTTTAAAAAAAGAACTTATGACAATGTAAAAGGAAATAGATGCTATATTGATATGTACAGATTTCTGTTGTCTGGAAAAACTGGTTGGCAAAAGGGAGACTCTAACTCTCTATACTACTACCTCTGGGAAAGTAAAAACCCCTCAGAGCCTAGCCAAGGGAACAAAACTAGAAAAGCTTCTGCGAATCCCCAGCCAAAATTATTTGCCCTTTCTAAAAAAGCACATCACTACTCCAGTAGCCTTTTAGGAGTGACCCTTCTAAATATATATTATTAACATATTTTATACATATAGACATATATGCATATTTAGTATAGCACTCTAGTATAGTATGTAGCATATAGTAAAAATTCTGTCTCTCATGATCAAGAAATCTAAGGAGAAACTATAGTAAGTGAATTTTGCCAGTCCACAGCCATACAAAGAAATAGCCAGAATCCGGTGGTCATTAGAGAAGGAGTCTAAACAAAAAAATCCCGGGCTAGGAGCACAGCTCATAAAAGTTTTCTAATTTAGGGATCCAGAGAAAAGCCAGCATATAATTGAAGATGTATAATACAGCAGGGAGTTAGGAGCCTGGACCAGAATCTAGCCAAGGATGCCTAGAGCTTGTAGCTATATTGCTCTGATCTTAATTAGTACTTGGGAGCCTGTGGGCCTAGGACAGGGAGGGTGATGATCTGGCACAGACCACTCTGATACAGACCACAGTTGAAAGATCACCTTGGCAGAGACCAATGGCTCAACTATTCCTGAGATCCTTTACCAAGATCCTGCATAATATAACTCAGCACCAAAGAATATACAGCTATTCCCTGCAGAAGTGCAGTAGCTGACCCTGACACAAAGTATCAAATCTGGAAAAATGGAAAAATAAGTTAAGAGAAATGATAAAGGAATATTGTGGTGTGAGGAAATAATTACAGAGTAAAAAAACCTTGTGATCAGAGATGTAGGGGAAATAATAGGAACAGTGGAATGGAAGTTAATTGCATTGAATAGAAATGGTTAGTGTCCAACACATTTCTCTCTCTACAGCATCTTCTTTGTGAAGGTGTAAAATTGAAAATTAATTTTAATTCTGTTTTTCTAAGATTTAATTAAGCCAGATTTAGTATTCCTTTCTGAGCTTCCTTCCCTTCATAAACTTCACCCCACCCACATACCAGAGAAACTTATCTAAAGGTCAAGCTTTTGTCTTATAATTACTTCCACCTCTGGGTATTCAGAGAGGACTAGTACCTCTGTAGTGAGGGCTTGCCAAGCCCTTTTCAGGGCTGCTTATCCATCTTTGATGTCCACCTCTCACACAACTGTCACCCGTGGCTCCAAGAAGCTATAGCATGTGCAGTGGCCACACCCTGGTAAAACTATCTTGGCTAAATCAGGGTAACCAGAAAGTCTCAAAATGCTTGGTGAGTTAGGGGGATGTCTACTCCAAGCATGTGAAGGCTTCCCCTGGTGGAATGGGCAAATAAGAACAATTTATCTCACTGGCCATAAAGGTGGATGAAGCAGGGGCTATGGAGTGCTTAAAGCTTGGTCAGACATGGAGGACACCAAGGTTATCCACTTCATCTTGGACCATCACCAATACTTTTGGCTGTCTGGAAGAGAAAGTGAGGTTGACAATTTTGTACAACTTTGCCTCATTTAAATCCAATTCACTTGAAAGACAAAATATCACCCATGATATCATTGGTCCTCATTGAAAATGAAACAACCTCCATGTTTGTAACCCCACCTATCACCCAGTATACAGAGAAATTTGACTAACCTAAAAGGTGAAATCTTGTCAATTTAAACTATTGTAGCAATTGCCTCCCCCTTCTATGTTGCTTGAAATTTTGCTCTGTCATTCAGCATCTTTGGTCATTGGGAGATGCTACTGACACCATTTACTGCTAATTGCTAGCCTACCTAATAAATGGATCATGCTCATAATTTTGTCTCTCAGAATTTCTCTTTCAACAAAGGAGACAGAAATCAATCAGAGGGAAAATATATGAGTAAACAGTGGACAGAAATACACAATTTCCAATCATAATTGTGAATACAAATGAGATGACTCACTCATAAAATGGAGAAGGGTAACAGAATGCAGATAAAACATTTCATTTATAAAAAATGTACTTAAAATAAGGGTCTCTGGGAAAATAACTATGGTATTTCAGGTAAAAAAAATAATCAGAGGTAGTAATAGTGATCTCAAACAAAGCAACAGTGTAGACTTTAGATTTGATAAACTTGATTAAAATAGATTTGATTAAAAGAAATAAATAGGAAAACTCTATTACATTTAGTAGAATCACAAACAATGAGTATCAATACTCTTTGTATATGTGTGTACACATACAGTACATGCACACAGAGCCACCAAATAACATAGCCCCTAAAGAAAAAGTTAATCAATATACATGAGGAAAACAAGAGTAACACTGTAATGGGGATCTCAATATACTTTTCTCATACCTAGACAAATCTAACCAAAAAATAAATAAGGCAGAATTTAAGGAACCGAATAGAATTTTAGAGACATTAAATATACTTAATGGAAACAGAACAGAATAAATGTGTCTCAACTGTGCATTGTACCTTTTGAAAAATTTCATCATGTTGTAGGGATTAAAAACTTTATAAAGAAGTACAAAAAGGAAGAAATATTGTATACATATTTCCTGGACCACAGTAAAATAAAATTATATTAAAGCATCAATAGTTTTATGATGCCCTCCATCAGCATTCTAGTCTTATTGGATTAAGAAATATTTATGGCAAATTCTTAGCACTGCATTCAGTGTATAAATAAGGTGAGTGTATATATATATATGTAAATATATATGTGATTTCATATATATGTATATATGTATTTCATTGTACTGCTTGATGGTTTTAAGAAACATGAAATGAGGAGCTCAGTGGAATTCTAGAAATTGAACTGTTGAAGATGGCAGAGGAAAGACATTAAACACACAGAGCTCCTGACACAATTACCTCCCAAAAAACAATAAAACAACCCCTGGAGTAGCAAAACCCACAAAAATATGGCCTGAGATTCTTTTCCAGCCAAAGACAGATTAGAGGGGGCCGTGCTGAGCTGCAAGAAGAGTCTAACCCTGTGATCATGCCGACACAATCCCTAGGCAGGCTGCACCAGAGAAACTTACCCCCAAGCCTCCAAATCAGCTGCAGCACCAGCATCTTCTGTAACTAAGCTTAGGATGGGGTGAGAGGGCTAAATGGCTGGATGGGGGAAAAATACAGGGGTGTCTTTGGGACCTAATGAGGAATTCAGCTATCCCACCTCAGCAGGGAACCAGGAAGAAATATTGAGCAACAGGAGGCCCCAGTAGGGGAGGGGCTCAGCTCACAGGAGCTAAGAACCACATCACAAAAAGTTCTGCTGGACAGTTAATTAGTGAGTTGGTTTGAGGTTATCTTCAGACCAAAGAACAGGCCAGGTGAGAGAAAAACCTGCCTTCCCTCAAACTGAAACACCTGGGACCCTCTGAAGCGTGGAACGGTGTAGCTTGGAAGTAGAACCCCACTGTAAGAGGGAGTAAAAAGTCAAGTAAAAGACTGCAAGATGAGCAAACAAAGAAACTTGAGAACCATAGAAAGTTTCTTCAAGGAAAATCGAGGTGCACCCTCAGAAGAGAATAGCAACCTCAGGGCCCCTACATCCAAAGCTTTCAAGAAAAATATGAATTGGTCTCAGGCCATAGAAGTGCTCAAAAGGGACTTTGAAGAGAAAGTACAATAGATAGAAAGAAGGTTTTGAGAGCTGGAGGAAAGAATGGAAAGAGAAATGAGAGTAATGCAGGATAGTCATGAGAAAAAACTCAACAGCTTGAAAAGCCAAATGGGAAAGGAGATACAAAAGCTCTCAGAAGAAAATAATTGCCTAAGAATTAGGACTGAACAAATGGAAGCTAGTGACTTTATGAGAAACCAAGACAAAGTAAAGCAAATTCAGATGAATAAAAAAATAGAGGGCAATATGAACTATCTCCTTGGAAAAACAGCTGACCTGGAAAATAAATCCAGAAGAGATAATTTGAAAATCATTGGACTACCTGAAAAACATGACCAAAATAAGAGTTTTCATATTCAAAGAAATTGTCAGGAAAAATTGCCCTGATATTCTAGAAACATAAGGTAAAATATAAATTTAAAGAATCTAGTGATCCCCTCCTGAAAGAGATCCCAAAAGGAAAACCTCCAGCCAAAGTATAGCCAAATTCCAGAGCTTCCAGGTCAAGAAGAAACTATTGCAAGCAGCTAGAAAAAAGGAATTCAAATACTGTGGAGCTCCAATAAGGATAAAACAAGATCTAGCAGCATCTACATTAAAGGACCAGAGGGCATGGAATATGATATTCCAGAGAGCAAAGGAACTGGGACTACAGCCAAGAATCATCTACCAAGCAAAACCAAGTATAATCTTTCAGAGGAAAAAATGGGACTTCAGTAAAAGAGGACTTTCAGGCATTTGTGATGAAATGACCTGAATTGAATAGAAAATTTGACTTTCAAACACAGAAACCTAGAGAAGCATAAAAAGGTAAGCAGGAAAAAGAAATCATGAGGGATATTAAAAGATTAAACTGTTTACATTTCTACATGGGAAGATAAAACTTCTAACTGATAAGAACTTTCTCAGTATTAGGGCAGCTGAAAGGAATACACTTAGACAGAGGACACAGTTCTGAACTGAATATGAAGGAATGATATCTGTAAAGCATTTATTTTTTGTTTATCCTTGTTTTGTGGGGCAGGCAGGATGGGGTGGCTTATGTCTGGGGACAGATTTGCGCTCAGGGTCTCCTGGGTCCAGGGCTGGTGCTTTGTCCATCGTGCCACCTAGCTAACACATGAAGACAACTTTAAAATAAAGTTAAGGGGTAAGATGAATGCATTGGAAGAAAGTGAAAGGGAGAGGTAGGATGGGGAAAAGTAGCTTACATAAAAGAAACAAGAAAAAGCTTATGGAAAGGAGGGGAAGAGGGGGTAGAAGTGGGGGAGTGGGTGAACCTTACTATCATCAGAATTAGCTCAAAGAGGGAATAACATACATACTCAAGTGGTTATAGTAATATATTTTGCCCAGAAGGAAAGTGGGAGGGGAAGGAGATGGTGGGGAGAAAGGGGAAGGAAGAAAGGGAAGATTGGGAGAGGGAGCAGTAAAAAGCAAAACACTTTCAAGGATGGTGAAGATGTTCTGCATAACTGCACATGTATGACATATTGAATTGCTTGATTTCATAAGAAGGATTGAAGAGGGAGGGAGGAAGAAAATTTAGAACACAGAATTAGCTCAAAGACCTTAATCTCATCAGAGTGGGCTCAAGGAGGGAATAACATACACACCTAATTGGGAGGAGTAATCCATCCAAGCCTGCAGGAAAGTAGGAGGGGAAGAGGAAAAGGAGGGAAGGATGAAAGAAGGGAGGGAAAAGTGGGGTGGGGGCAGTCAGAAGCAAAACACTTTTGAGGAAGAATAGGATAAAAGAAGATAGAAAATAAAGTAAATATGGGAAGGGAATAGGATGGAGGGAAACAATTATGATGATTGATTATAATGGCAAAACATATGGTATCTACTTTGCTGGGCTATTATGAAGAAAATGATTTGTCAAGTTTGAAGTACTATATAAAAGTTATGATGAACAGTATGCTATCAGAATAACCTGGAAAGACCTACATGAACTGAAGCAGAGTGAAATGTACTGTATACAAAAGAACAGCAATAGTGTAAGATGATCTGCTGGGAAGGAAGTGGTTATTTTCAGCAATTGAATGATCCAATATAACTTTGAAGGACTTATGAAAATTGCAGACCATCTACAGAGAAAGAACTAATAATATCTGAAAACAGATTGAAGCATAATTTTTTTGACAGTTCCTTAATCTGAAGTTTTGTTTTTAACTGTTTTCTCTCACAACCTAGCTAATGTGGAGATGTTTTCCATGACTACTCATGTATAACTTATATTGAATTACTTGAGTTCTTGGGGGTGGGTGTGAGAAGGGAGGGAGGAAGACAAAGTTTTAAAAACTGATGTCAAATTTTGTTTTTACATATAATTTGGAAAAAAAATTCTAAACAGAAAAAATTGAACTGTTTCCTTACACTAAAGAAATTTTAAAAGCGATTCCAGTGAAATGTTCTCTTTCCCTAAGCATTCTAGAAATAGACTCAGCAATAATATTTTTGCATCTTAATTTTAAGGAGTATCTCAAAACATCTACTTTTTAGGTCCTGCATTAAGTATTGCCTTGCTCTCCTCTTCCAGAGCACAGGGCTCAAGAGTATGTGTGTGTCCTCAACAGGAAGTCATGACTGTGTCTATGATTCTCCTTCTAGCTTTGAGAGAGGCCCAGGATATCTATGTGCACCTGAAGCCCCTGCAGCACCATGTGGAAAACATAGAGAATATGGAATTTTGTGAAGTGAAGCCATTAGTGGGACCTCTGCTTCACATCATCTGCTTGATTTGGGCCACATCTAAATACTACTGCTGCCCAGCACGGATCATTGTGCTGCTTCAGGAGATATATAATCTTCTCATTCAGCAGGTGGGTGATATCAATATCTCCAAAAACCTTGTAACAATGAGGGGGACACAATGGGCCTGGATTTGGAAAGACCTAAGTTAAAATCCAGCTTCAGACACTTACTAGCTGTGTGACCCTGAGCAAGTCACTTAACCAGTTTGCCTGTTTCTTCAACTGTAAAATGAGGGTAATAATAGCACTTCACAACTATAGTTGTTGTATCAAATAGGATAATATTTGTAAAGCACTTAGCACAGTTCTTGGTATATGGTAGATACTTAATCAATATTCATTTTCAGAGGCTATTTTTGCAAAAGGAAAATGTGGTGTAAAAGGCAATGCACATTTTTAAGCAGGAATGCTTATGGCCCACAGACTTTTGTGATGATTCATTATCACTAGTAGCAGTGTTAGGGAAAGCATTTTTATTTATTTATTTATTATTATTTTTTTTTTTAGTAAGGCAATTGGGGTTAAGTGACTTGCCCAGGGTCACACAGCTAGTAAGTGTTAAGTGTCTGAGGCCGGATTTGAACTCAGGTACTCCTGAATCCAGGGCCGGTGCTCTATCCACTATGCCATCTAGCTGCCCAAGGAAAGCATTTTTAATTCCAAAGTACCACTTGACTTTTACATTCCTCTTTTTCCCTTCTTCTCTATGGATCACTTGTATTTTCTTCTTTCTTCTTTCATCTTTCTGTGTACTCCTTATCTTATCCCTTATTTCTTAATCTGTTCCTTTTCCTGTGTGTCTCCCCTACTTTCTGGTTGCCATGCATATGTCATCTCCTTTAATCCTTATCTTTTGCCTAATCCAGTTTGTATTTTCATCCCTGCTTCCTATGGATTTTAGTTAATATTCATCCCCTTTTCATTTGCTCCTATATTCCTCATCTGTCCTGCTTCAACTTCTGACTTTCCTATTTCTCCCCTTATTCAGACCATACTTTTTTCCTATCTCTTTTCCATTTCTGGCTTTTGCCTTTGTACTGGCTAGTCTTTCTGTGCATCATGTCTCCTGTCTTCCACTGCCGTGTCCCTTTTATCCTTAATTTTTGTTTTCCTCTCTTCTCTCACCAGCCTTGCCCTTTACTCCTTCTTCAGTCACTGATTCAGTACCACTCCATGCCTCTTCACTCCCTTCTCAGCAGCAGATTTGAAAACAACTACATCTTTTCTTAAGGGGCTTTGCTACCCAGGCACCACAGGGTTATCTTTTATGTAAGGTAAATGGTTAGATAATACTAGGCTTTCTATAGAGAGAGTTGTAGTAGAAATTGGTGATTTTGGCTTCTGAATTCACACCCTTCTTCCTTCATTTAACATAGGGTTCTGCTAACTGGAGGGTGATCTCTATATTTGAACTGTCAATTTCTCAAAGTACTTAGCTTGTGGCTTGATCTCTCACAGTGATTATTGATGGAGTATCTGAGTTATTCCTCCCACTCACCTCAGTCCTGTCTTCCCTACTGTTAAGACATGCTGGGTTTCTGGGAATGCATATATATTTACCCAGGTCCATACTGGGCATTTTCAGGACATACTATTCAAGGTCATTATTATGATTGGATTACCTCTAAATAATATTAACAGTAAACATTAAATCCCAAAGTATGGTGACTTAGAGTAACAAAGATATCATTTTTCTTTTGAGTTATATAATTATCTCATGGTAGAATAGAAAGGATATTGAATTTGGAATCAGAGGAAATGATTTGGAATTCCAGCCCTCCCACTTACGACTTTTAGAACATTAGAAAAGCCACTGACTTCTCTGGGCCTCAGTTTTTTTCCTCTATAAAATAAGGAAAAAGAGAAAAGAGCCCAGGACAGAACTCTGAAGGACACCTATATTTAGAGGGCATGATCTGGAGAAAGATCCAGGAAATGCAGAATGGTCTGATGAGTAGTATAGGTAGGTAGGAGGAGAAATTGTACTATTTCCTTACACTAGAGAAATTTTAAAAGGGATTTCAGTAAAATGTTCTTTTTCCCTAAGGGTTCTAGAATTGGACTCAGCAATAGTATTATTGCATTTCAGGGGTTCTTTTGTTTTGTTTTGTTTTTGCAGGCAATGAGGGTTAAGTGACTTGCCCAGGGTCACACAGCTAGTAAGTGTCAAGTGTCTGAGGCCAGATTTGAACTCAGGTACTCCTGAATTCAGGACCGGTGCTTTATCCACTGTGCCACCAAGGCGCCCCATGCATCTCAGTTTTAAGGAGTTTCTCAAATCATCTACTTTTTAGATCCTCTATAAGTATTGCCTTGTTCTCCTCTGCCAGAGCAGAAGGCTCAAAAGTATGCACAGTTGAAATTGTGTAACATACATTTTTAATTTAATTTTATCCTTTGTTTTTTGTAATATTTTATAATTGTATTTTATTAAATTTGAGTGAGCCTTAGTAGTTTGACTCCAAGATATCTAATACATTTTAGTTGTGTTTGTGTGTGTATGTGTGTGTGTGTGTGTGTGTGTAAAAGTAAGATAAATTTATAGTGGACTCAGAACAGTTGCATGATTTTCCCTAACTTCATTCAGCAGCATGTGTGTAGCAAATTGTGGGAATGATCCAAGGCTAAGGCTTGACTGTATGTAAATTTTGTATACATAATGTATAATCTTTTGTTGTTATTCAGTTATTCAGTTGTGTCTGATTGTTCATGACCCCATTGGGGTTTTCTTGGGAAAAATACTGGAGTGGTTTGCCATTTCCTTTTCTGGCTCATTTTACAGATGAGGAAACTTGGGCAAGCACAGTTAAATGACTTGCCCAGGGTCAGACAGGTAGTAAATATCTGAAGCCAAACTTAAACTCAGATAGATGAATCTTCCTGACTCCAGGATAGGCATTCTATCTACTATACAATCTATCACCTGTAACAGATAGCCTGATTCTGAAGAAAAAAACTGAAGTTTCTGCTTTATAGTATTGATGTATTTAAAAATATTAAATTGGTAAATAGAACCTTCTCTGACAAAATTGAGACACATTTTCCCTTTGAGACATATTAGGTCCTGTTTTAAGACCTGACATCTTCAGTGAGCAGTGGCATTGAAGGTAGAATGGCAGCCTGTAAAACTATTTTTCATATGCAGTTGGTACTAATACAGTAAAATATCATATCCTTGAAATTTGGTGATATAATAATTACCCTTTGTCATTGCAGGCATGCACTTATCTTAGCCCAGAGGATCTCCTGAAAGGGGAAATAGAAGAGAGTCAGAGAAAAATACAGGTGGTAATGGACACCCTTAACTTTTCCAAAGAGATGTTTGAAGACAGAAGGGACAATCTCAAGACTTACTTCAAACAGGACCAGGAGGTCAGGGAATGGGATTTCAATTCTTCCTTGGTCTTTGTGCGACTAAATAGCTTTCTGTGGAGACTCATGATGGTAGAGGTGAGTACTAGCCAGGATTCTAGCTAAAGTAAGGGATATACATCCAAATATTTTTGTAGAAAAATAAGTGATGTATGAGTCACTTCTGTTTTAGAGAATATGTAAGTAAATACTTAAGAAATATATTAATTTAGTCTTTATCATAATATAGTTATGGCCTTGAAAACACAGAATTCAGTTAATGAGGTTCATAGAATAACTTAAGAAGAAAGCTTGGGGCAGCTAGGTGGCACAGTGGATAGAGCACTGGCCCTGGAGTCAGGAGTACCTGAGTTCAAATCCAGCCTCAGACACTTAACACTTACTAGGTGTGTGACCCTGGGCTTATATTTGATATTGTGTTATTGATGTAGTGATATATGATACAAATTTAATTTCAGCTAAAGTATTAGTATAAAGTAGTAGTGTGGGCAGCTAGGTGGCAAAGTTAAGAGAGCATTGGTTGGGGCAGCTAGATGGCGCAAGGGGCAGCTAGATGGCGCAATGGTTAAAGTGCTGGCCCTGGATTCAGGAGTACCTGAGTTCAAATCCAGCCTCAGACACTTGACACTTACTAGCTGTGTGACCCTGGGCAAGTCACTTAACCCCCATTGCCCTGCCAAAAAAACAAACAAAGAGAGCATTGGTTTTGGAATCAAGAATCAGGATCTTCTTCAGTTCAAATCTTCATCACTCTCAATTCTCTTTCCATTTTTTCCTCTACCTCTCTTACTTCATTTTCAAAGTCCTTTTTGAGCATTTCTATGGACTGAGACCAATTCATATTTTTCTTGGAAATTTTGGATGGAGGTGCTTTGACTTTGTTATCTTCTTCTGAGGGTGTATTTGGATCTTCCTTGTCACCATAGAAACTTTCTATGGCCAGCATTTTTTTTTCCTGTTTGCTCATTTTCCCAACCTATTTCTTGACTTTTAACTCCGTTAAAGTAGGGTACTGCTTCTAGGGTGGAGAACAGTGTCCCAAGCTTCAGGGAGTTTGTGCAGCTGTTTTCAGAGAGATACTTCTAGGAATTTGTAAGTGCTTAGTTCTTCCAAGGTGGTATGATTTAAGGAGAGTTATGTTTACTATTCTCCCGGTTTGTGCTCTGGTATGCAAGCAATAGCGAGCCTGCTTTTCTGCTTGGAAGTATGAACATAGTCCCACTCCACTGTGGCCACAAGCTCCACAGTGCTTGTGCCTTTCCACTGCCTGGGACCCAAGACTGTGACCTGGATCAGAGTATGGTCAAAAACAATAGGATCCTGCCTCAGTGCTGGCAAAGAGATTCCTGTAATAGCCTTCTGGCAAATTGCTTGATCCCCTTACCCATCTGTGTGCTGAGTTCCAGAAGAAATTGTTGCTGCTGCTGATTCAGAGGCTCCTAAGTCCTACTTTTGGTTTGCTGTGGCTGAGGCTATGGCTGGGCTGGGGCTGGGTCTGTGCTGATGCAGTCTGTGCTGTACTGTGCTCCATTCTTACCCCAGTACAACAGACCTTTCCTGCCAACCTTCTAAGTTGTCATTGGCTGGAAAATTATTTTACCCTGTCTTTTTGTGGGTTTTTATGCTCCAGGAATTGTCTTATGACATTATTTGAAGGTATTTGGAGGGGTATTGGGGAGAGCTCAGACAAGTCACTGCCTTTACTTCACCATCTTGGTTCCTCCCTCTCCTCAGTTCAAATCTGGCCTCAGACACTTACTAGCTGCGTGACCCTTGGCAAGTCACTTAACCCTGTTTGCCCCAGTTCCTCATCTGTAAAATGAACTGGAGACAGAAATGGCAGACCACTCCATTATCTTTGCCAAGAAATCCCCAAGTAGGGTCATGAACAGTTGGACATGACCTAAAATAACTAAACACCACACCAATATGCAAGCAGGAAACATTTCTTGTTTAACAGAACTGTTTAATAGTTTAGGTCTATAAATTTGCACCTGGGAATTTGGGCTTGAAAATGACATATTAGTGTTTAAGATCAAGTTTCAGAATTATGCTAATGGTAAGAGGTCAATAAAGTATTTAGAATTAATTCTCAGGTCTATTTAGATTTAGCACTATAAATTTATAGCTGAGATCTGTGTGGGGAAGGCTAGAGATGAAAGAGATCTGTCTTAAAACTGGAAAAAAGATTTTTAATGGAATTGGAGGCAGAAGGAGAGGGATAGAGTGAATCTGAATGAGTCTTTAAGGGGAAAAATCATGTGTGTGTGTGTGTGTGTGTGTGTCTGTATGTTTCTGAGGGATGGAGGAGAGAGAGAGAGAGAGAGAGAGAGAGAGAGAGAGAGAGAGAGAGAGAGAGAGAGAGAGATTTGGTTTTCAGTGGCTATCCATTATATATTTATGTGTATGAGTACACTAATAACTGTTTTCTATATTACTTATTCTACTATGTTTCTGCAAGTCATTAAATACATCTTTTACATCACCTTCCATCTCTCTCTCTTGATATAAAGGAAGCATATGTCTCCATTAACTACTGTATTCCCACTTCCTTTGTTTGTAAAATCTCAGCTGCATATTTGTAATCCTAAATTGTCCCCAGTAGCTCTGGCACTTAATGCTTAATTTTCCCCCACTTCTTCTTTATGAACATAACCTTGCAAATAAAATTCTTCCTCTTTTTCCCATTACAGTGATAGTTCCTGAATCCCTTATATTCCTTCAGCATCCCTGCTATATTGATAGCTAGATAACTATGACAATGACTGATTACCCCAGCCTCCAAATACAACTTGATCTTGACATTTTCCAACTGCTCTTACAAATGAAGCAGTAGACTGGCCTCATATACAGATGTGACTGTAGGCCACCAATTGGAATCACTGCTTTTCCTTAATTGCACACCTTTTAACAGTTGGGAAAGAAAGCATGACAACTCCAATATTTCTCTATCAGATAAGGCAGTTATCAAGTAAATATTTAGACTTGGGCTTTGGTCCTATGTATGTCTATAAATTATGCAGTTTTAAACTGAAATAATAGTTCTAGTGCAAATGTTTAAGATACCTGACATTTGTTGATGTTCAATGAATATTAAACAGTAGCAGATCCTATTCTCACCCCAACCCTTACCCTTCCAAAAGTATTCTCTATTCTTTCTTACTTTTCTGTATATACAAGTGGGGAATTGGCATTTCCCCTAGTTTAAACTATCAGATGACTTCAATATCACTGTGATCTGTCTCTTCTAATCCTTTTGTTTTAAAAATAGTTTTTATTGATGTCTTTATTTTTCTGCCACATAGTTTACTTCTTCATTAATATCATTGTGCTCTCGCAAAGAGACATTCATTTTAAAAAATAATTTTTTTAGAATTGTCTTGAAGTTGACCGAGTGAGAACCAGCATTTTTGCCTAACTCTCTCAACCCTCCTATACTGCAACAACCCTAGAAAATGTGCCAGGCTGAATTCTGATAGGAAAAGCCAATAAAAAAGCCAATGAGTCATTTTTCAAGTCCAGGGCAGCTTAGGAAGACAAAAAGAGAGATCTATAGGCACCGGCGTGGGGGCTAGCCATCAGTAACAATGCCACATCAGCTGCAAGTGTTAGACTGTGGCCATAGCAACAGCAAGAAGTAGCCCAACAATCCAAAAACAGAGCATTGAACCGAGAAAGAGATCCCAGGGGACCCCTGCAATATCACTGAGTATAGGAATAGGTGCCATCTGGAAGCTCTAATTCCCATTGCCCAGTTTTGAATCAGTTTCAGAGTAGAGAGAAGTGGTTGTAATCATGAGGTAGCAGGTATCCTATATGTGTACTAAGCAAGGAACAACTTCCAGAAACAGCTGTGTGGCACTGAAGCCAAGAACAAAGTAAGGACTCAGTTCTAACTTTTAGCCCCACACACAAACCTGCAGTGGAATAGATTGGGGCAGGGGTCCACAAACAAGGAGAAGTCAGCAGTTCAATTATTCTAAAAATATAGAACCTCCCAGCGGGCTACCTGGAAATATGGAAACTCAAATACACACAAACTAACAGACCCATACTCAAGTCACTCCAAAAGGAGTGAAGAAGATGCCTCCCTGGATCACACTACTTAGGAAGCAGTGGAAACTTATAGGAACCCAGATAGACTAAAAGCAGCAGAAGTATATAAAGGACAGAAGCTTAGTTTAAACATTCCCCTCCAGAGATGAACAGAGCCCAATACAAAAAGTCCAGAATCAATAAACAAGCTGGAAAAATGAGCAAACAAAAAATACTGATCACAAAAAAACTACTGTGGTCAATAAGAATCAAGATACAAACACACAAGACAATGATTTGAAAACATCTACAAGCAAAGCCTCAAAGAAAAACACAAATTGGACCAAGCCCAACAAAAAACCCAAGACGAAAGATATTTTTAAAAGTAAACAAATGATTTTAAAAATCAATTAATAGCAGTAGAGGAGAAACTGGGACAAGAAATGATAACTATGTAAGAAAACGTTGAAGAGAATAATCAGCTTAGTAAAAAAGGTACAAAAAAGTAGAATAGGCCAAGTGGAAGATAATGACTCCATAAGACTTCAGTACATAGTAAAAACAAAGTCAAAAGACAAAAAAAAAAGGAGAAAAAGAAGATGTGAATATCTCATAGAAGACACCTGACCTAGAAAATAGATCAAAGAGAGATAACTTAATAATTGCTGAGTTAGTTGAAATCCATGAATAAAAAACAGGGCGTAGACATAGAATAATAAAGGAACACTGCCAATATAGCTTAGACTTAGAGAGCCAAATAGAAACTGAAAAAAAATCCACTGGTTATCTTCTGAAAGAAATCCCAAAATGAAAACTCCCGGGAGTATTATATCCAATTATGTGTTGGTATATTCTTCCCTTTGTAAACCAAATTTCAAGTATTGCTTATTCCCCTCATTCTCCCCTCCATAAATTCTTCCTTGCATGTCCCATTCTATCCCTTCCCTGTTCTCCTAGTGTTTCTCACCTTTCTATTTTTTTGAGATTTTTCTAATATAATAGAACTATGCCCATGCCTTCTGTCCAAATAGATTCCCTCTAACAGCCCTACTAATGATAAAGTTCTGAGGGGTTACATGTATTATCTTCCCATACGGGAGTGTAAACAGTTTAATTTTGTTTAGATCGTTATTTAGGCCTCTTTCATGTTTGACTTTTTTTGCTTTTCTTGAATCTTGTGTTTGAATGTCAGATTTTCTATTCAGTTCTGATCTTTTCATCAGGAATGCTTTAAAATCCTCTATTTCATTAAATATATCTTATTCTTCTACAGAATTGTACTTAGTTTTGCTGGGTAGGTTATTCTTGCTTCTAATACTAGTTTTTTTGCTATATTAAATAGCAAGTGCTTTGTTCTTTTATTGTGGTACCTGCTAAATCTTGTATGATCCTAACTGTAGATCCACTGTATTAGAATTATTTCTTTTTTACATCAGTATCCCTTTTTTTTGACATCCATTCTGGCATTTATCATTTTCCTTTTCTGTCATATTAGTCAATCTCACAGGTATGAGAGGGTATCTGAGTTGTTTTAATTTGATTTCCTATCATCAATAGTGATTTAGAGAATTTTTGCAAAATCCATCTTGTCCTGAGGATTTTTTCTTAGGGAGTCCATTTATGGCATGTTCAATTTTTTTTTCTAAAACAGTTTTTAAGTATTCTATTTCCTTTCCTATTAATCTGGGAATTTTATATTTGTATAAATACTTATCCATTTCATTTAGATTGTCAGTCTTACTAGCATATAATTGGGCAAAATAATTTCTAATAATTGCTTTAATTTTCTCTTCATTGGTAGTTCATTCATCCTTTTCACTTTTGATACTAGTAATTTGGTATTCTTTAATCAAATTAACAAATTGTTTATCTCTTTTATTGTTTTGTTTTTTTCCATAATACCATTTCCTAGCTTTATTTATTAGTTCTATGGCTTTTTGCTTTTGATTTTATTACTCTCTCCTTTAATTTTCAGGATTTCCATTTTGGTGTTTAATTGGATATTTTGGGGGGGGGCAATGGGGGTTAAGTGACTTGCCCAGGGTCACACAGCTAGTAAGTGTCAAGTGTCTGAGGCCAGATTTGAACTCAGGTACTCCTGAATCCAGGGCTGGTGCTTTATCTACTGTGCCACCTAGCCACCCCGCTAAATGGATATTTAAAATCTGATTTTATAGGGGTTTTTTTGTTTGTTTTCTTAGTTTCATGCCCAATTCACTCATCCACTCTTTCTCTATTTTCCTGAAGCACACATTTAGTGTTATAAATTTTACCCTAAGTAAGGCTTTGGCTGTATCCCACACATTTTGGTACATTGTCTCATTGTTGTCATTCTCTTTAATGAAATTATTGATTATTTCTGTGATTTGTTCTTTGACTTGCTTTTTCTTTGGAATTAAATTATTTACTTTCCAATCAATTTTTAATCTATGCTTCTTTGATCCTTTATTGAGTATAATTTTATTGTAATGTGTTCTGCAAAGGATGCATTTAATATTTTTATTTTCTGATTTTGTAAAGGTTTTTGCTGTAATCCATGGTCAATTTTTGGGAAGGTGCCATGCATAAATGAGGAAAAGTTGTACTACTTTCTATTTTCATTCAGTTTTTCCCCAGAGGTCTATCATTTCTAACTTTTCTAAAGTTCTATTCATCTCCTTAACTTCTTTCTTTCTTATTTTTGTGTTTAGATTTATCTACTTCTGAATATTATAGTTTTACTGTCTATTTCTCCTGTAATTCATTTAAATTTTCCTTTAAGAATTTGGATGCTGGGGCAGCTAGGTGGCGCAGTGGATAGAGCACCAGCCCTGGAGTCAGGAGTACCTGGATTCAAATCCAGCCTCAGACAATTAACACTTACTAGCTGTGTGACCCTGGGCAAGTCACTTAACCCCAGTTGCCTCACTTAAAAAAAAAAATTTGGATGCTATGCCATTTGGAGCATATATGTTTATTCATATATGTGTATTATTGATATTACTTTACTGTCTATGTTGCCTTTTAGCAAGATGTAGTTTCTCTGTTTATGTCTTTTAATTAGGGCTATTTTTGCTTTTGCTTTGTCTGAGATCATAACTATCTTTTTTTTTAACTTAAGCCGAAACATAAATTCTGCTTCAGCCTCTTATTTAAAGTCTGTGTGTGTCTCTGTTTTAAGTGTGTTTCTTGCAAACATTGATATTTGATTGTTTTCTTCTGACTGCTTGAGTATTTCTCTTTTATCTGGGAGCTCTAGAATTTGGCTATAATATTCCTGGAAGTTTTGGTTTTGGGATCTCTTTGAGGTGGTCAATGGATCCTTTCAATTCTATTTTACCCTCTGGCCCTAGAATATTAGGGCAGTTTTCCTTGATGACATCTTGAAATATGAAACCTAGAATATATATATATATATATATATATATATATATATATATATATATATATATATATATATATATATTATCATGACTTTCAGGTAGTCCAATAATCCTTTAATTCTCTTTCCTGGATGTATTTTCCAAATGAGTTCTTTTTCCAACATATTTCACATTTTCTTCTCTGTTTTCATTCTTTTAATTTTCTTGGATTGTATCTTGATGTCTCATGGAGTCATTAGTTTCCAGTAGCCCAGTTGGAATTTTTTTAAGGAATTATTTTCTTCAGTGAGTTTTCATACTTTTTTTTTTTGCATTTGGCCAATTCTACTTTTTAAGGAGTTATGGAGATAAATCTGGAAAGAAAATCAATAGGTCATATTAGTAAGACAGTAAACCTTACACAAGAAACACACTTCCTGAAGATTAAAATTGTCTAAACATAAATCATTGACTTCATGAGGCAATAAGAAATATTACCAGAAAATTTAAAGATTGAAAAATAGAACAAATTGTAAGATATGTGTTAACAAAAGCAATTGACATAGCAAAAAGGTAATAGAGAGTTAATCTAAGAATCAGTGGCCAAAAATGACCAGAAGAAAATCTTGGATACTTTATTTCAAGAAATCATAAATGTGGCAATCCACTGTTGATAGAGTTGTGAAAAGATCCAGCAATTCTGGAAAGCAATTTGGAACTATGCCCAAAGGGCTATAGAACTGTGCATACCCTTTGATCTAGCAATATCACTGCTAGGTTTATATCCCAAAGATATCCCCCAAAAGAGAAAAAGACCTATTCATACAAAAATATTTATAGCAGCTCTTTTTTGGTGGCTAAGAATTAGAAATCAAAGGAATACCCATCAATCGGGGAATAGCTAAACAAGGTGTAATATATGATAATGATGGAATAATATTGTGCTATAAGAAATGACAAGCAGGATGATTTGAGAAAGGCCAGGAAAGATTTGTATTAATTGATGTATACTGAAGTGAGCAGAACCAGAATATTGTACACAGAGATAACAATATTGTTTGATGAACAACTGTGAAAGACAGCTATTCTAAGCAATACAGTGATCCAAGACAATCCCAAAGGACTAATGATGAAGCATGCTATCCATCTCCAAAGAAAGAACTGATATTGATTGAACAGACTGGAACAAGCTATTTTTCACCTTTTAATTTTTTTCTTTTATTCAAGTTTTCTTTTACAAAATAACTACTATGGTAATGTTTTTTAAAATAAAAGTATTTTATTATTTTCCAGTTACATGTGGAGATAGTTTTCAGCATTTATTTATATAAGATTTCCAATTTCACATTTTTCTCCCTCCCTCTCCTCCCTCCCCCCACCCTAGACAGCAGGCAATCCGATATAGGTATATACACATACATAACAACATTAAACATATTTCTGCATTAGTCATGCTATAAGAGAAGAATCAGAGCAATAAGGAAAAACCTCAAAATAGAAAAACAACAGCACCAAAAATAAAAGAAATAGTATGGTTCAATCAGAATCCATATTCCACAGTTTTTTTGTTTTGTTTTTCTGGATTTGGAGAGCCTTTTCCATCATGAGTCCCCTGGAACTTTCTTGTACCATTGCATTGGTGAGAAGAATCTAGTCTATCACAGTTGATCAACACATAATGTTGATGATACTGTGTATAATGTTCTTCTGGTTCTGCTCATCTCACTCATCATCAATTCATGAAAGTCCTTCCAGATTTCTCTGAACTCTTCCTGCTCGTTGTTTCTTACAGCACAATAGAATTCCATTACATTCATATACCACAACTTATTCAGCTATTCCCCAACTGATGGGCAACCCCTCAATTTCCAATTCCTTGCCACTATGATAATGTTTTACATAATTGCACATGTATAACCCACATCTCATTACTTACTGCCTTGGGGAGGGGGGAATGCAGGGAAGGAAGGGGAGGATAAAATTTGGGACTCAAAACTATAAATAAAAATGTTTATTATTAGAAAAAAGAAATCATGAATGGAAACTGCCCAGATCTATTTACCAGAGGGTAAAGTGTATATGTGTGTGTGTCTACTAGTCACCTCAAAGAAACCTCTAAATGAAAATTCCCGAGAATATCATAACGAGATTCAAAGAAAAATGCAAAGGAAAAAATATGGCAAGCAGTCAAAAAGAAAAGAGTTCAAGTATGAAGAAGCCACAGTCAGGTTCACATAAGATATGGTAGCCACCACTTATATCTGTAAAGCCTAGCACATAGTGGACACAATAAATACTTGTTAATTGATTGATTGATTCTGTACCTTGAATCTATCATTTTTATGTCAGAGTAATATGCTTCATAATCTCTCCTTTGTAATCATTGGTGGTCATTGCACTGATAAGAATTTTTAACTTTTTCAAAGTTCTTTTCCTATACAATGTTACAGCATTTGTAGAAAAACTTTTGATTCTACTCATTGCATTCTTCATCAGTCTATATTCTTATATATCTTCTCAGGTTTTTTCTGAAATTATTCTTTTTGCCATTTCTTTTATGATACAGTAATATTTCATTACATTTATCTACTGTAATTTGTTCAACCATTTCTTAGTTGATGGGCAGTCCCTTCATTTTCAGTTCTTTGGTAAACTAAAAGGAGCTGAGAAACAATTCAATATGGATGGGATAAGAGGAAGCAATGTAGCTCAGCTCCCTACCACTATTGCTCCATAAAGATCTGAGGAAATACCAGACTGAGTCCTAATCAGGAAATGAAAGTAATATTATATCTTTTTTCCAGCCTAAATTGGTATAGAAGAATATAGGCCTGTTGCCACTAAGACACTAGGGACAGGATCTATCAAGAAGAAGCTGGTGCATCTTATAGCAACTGTACAATTACATGAGACTGTGCATTAGGGTAAAAAGGAGCTCCAGTTCAGCCACAGAAAGGCCTGATGCTACAAAAGGAATAAGAACAGATGGCAGCTGTCAGCTCTATTGCTCATACCCTAGAGCTACACTGCAGATCCAATGCAGACTGAAGAGTTTACCTGTACCTAGGGGTAGTGGTCAAGGGCAATGAGCAGAAATGAGCAGGAACATAAGCAGACAGCAGCTCTATGGCTTTGATGTTGAAGCAGCATTTTGAATCCAGGTCCCAGGCAGACTTAAGCCTACAACCAGGTAAGAGACCTCAGACCAATAGGAATCTGCACCTTTGATAATCCTGTAGAATGGTCTGACTATACAAGGATTGTTAAGGCTAGTAGTAGTTTACTAGAGCTCTAGCTGGGATACCTCAACCCAAGTCAGGACTTTGCAAGCTTAGAAAAGAAGGGTGGTGACTAGATTTTGCCCTTCATTAGAAGCTTTGGGCACACTTAAATGTTTCAGGTCCCCTACCTGAGCTGCCCCTAAAACACTTGGAGAACACAATAAGCAATACCCAAAGAAAATATCAGCAGGACATATAAGAAAACAAAACAGGACCAAACAAAGCCATTGAAAAATTCAGAGTTGGGTGCTAAGATGAAATATTCAGAAAGCAAGGATAGAAGATTGAGTAAACAAAAATATTAACTATTATAGTGATAGGAATGTCCAAGACACAATCATGGAAGAAGAAAATAAATCCCTAACATCCATAAGCAGTTTCAAAGGAAAACACACTTTGGAAAAATGTTCTACTAGATTTCTTGAAAGAAATGAGGCAAAATTTGTTTTTAATTTTAACATTTCTTTATGAGTGAAACATGAGCACTAGAAGAAAGGATTGAAACAGAAATGAGAGTTATGAAAGAAAGACTTGATGGAAAAATTAATAGCATAAGTAAAGAGGTTCAACATCTTATCTAAACAACACTTTTAAAAAATTAGATTGTACCAAACAGAAGCTAATGACCCCATGAGACAAGAACTATTAACAATAAAGTCAAAAGACAGAAAAAATAGAAGAAAATAGAAGAAATATATAAAAAACAACTCACATAGAAATCAAATTGAGAGGTAATAGAAAAATAATTGGACTGATTGAAAGCAATGAACAAAAAATGATCCCTGGACCTCATATCATTAAAGAAAACTGCCCAGATTCCTTATAACCAGAGGGCAAAGTGAAAATAGAAAGTATCCATCAGTCACTTCTTGAATAAAACCCCACAATCAAAACTCCTGGGAATATCATAGTCAAAATGGAGAAGTCCAGATCAAAGACAATGTACTGAAAGAAAGTATTTAAATATATAAAGAGCTACAGTCAGGGTCACACAAGCCTTAGGAAGCACCATTATAAGGAGGGGATATTTTGCAATACAATATTATAAAAGGCAAAAAATACAATCTTAAAACCAAAAATAATGTACCCAGGAAAAGTGAGTAAAGTACCATGGGAGTGGCAGGGAAGTAATTTAATTAAATAGAGGACTTGAGAATTTTTTGAAACACAAGAGAATAATTAAAAGGCAAATACAACCAAGCAATCAGAATGGAATAAATAATAATGAAGTATTTATATACTAACTGAAAGAAATTACATTATGTGTTCCCTCAAGTCCCTAATATTATTAGGATTCATAGATATAGTTAAATAATACAGAGGCCTTGAGTTGTTTTTGTCATATTTTGATGATCTTAAAAGAAAAAGAAAGAGAGTGGAGGGAAAGGAATACACAAAGGGAAGAAAAGGGAGGAAGGATAGAGGAAATTATCTTACATAATTGGGGTATTCAAGTAGAAGACTTTATAAATAAGGAGGAAGGAGCAGGCTGAGTGAGCAACAGTTTTCTCTTACTTTCACCTGAACTGATCAGAGGAAATTAGAATGTACACAGAGTTTGGTGATGAAATATACTTAACATAATAAGGAAATATAATAAAATGAGATGGAGAGGAGAGTGGGGAATAATAGAGAGGGTTCATTCATGGACTAGACATAAGAAAAATAAACTCTAACCACAGAGCATAGATTGTGAAAAGGCTTTTTAAAAGGAAAAAAGAGAGTAAGAACATGCGATTGGAGTCCGAGTGAGAGAAAGAGGTCAGTGAAGAAGCATATTCCATCAAGTATAGAGCATTAGTACTGAACATATTCATCAGTCACCACTCTATTCTTTGTAAAGTAGGAGTAGGAAGGAAGGGAAGGAAAAAATATAAGATAATATAATGAAGGAAAATACACAATTAATGAACACAAGTGACTGTGAATGGAATAACATCACACCAAAAATGAAAAAAAAAACCAGAATTGATTCAAAAGCAGAATCCAATAACACATCATATGTAATAAACAAGAAGATTTGCATAGAGTCAAAATAAGGGGCAAAATAAGGAGCAAAAAAAAAATCATTTTAACTGAAGTACAAAAGGCAAGAGCAGTAACCATGATATAAGAGAAGGCAACAACAAAAATATACTTGACTAAAAGAGATAAACAGAGGCACTACATCATGCTAAAAGGTGCCATAGAAAATGAATTCATATCAATACTTAACATAAATGTACTGAATGACATAGCATCTAAATACTAAAAAATATAAAAATAAAAATCTATTACAGAGAGAAAGAAAATATAGTAAAATGGAATATGTATTATATAAACATATAAAATATATATAAAATATAAAAACTAAAGTATAATATGAAACAACATCAGTATACCCCTTTCTGACTCATAGATATCTAAAAAATTAACAGAAAATAATTTCAGTACTTTAATAGAGTTTGAAGAAAGTTGGATATAATGGGTCTCTAATAATTATTGAATGGAAACATAAAAGATTATGCATATTACTCAGTTACACACACTACCCTTATAAAATTTGACTATGCGAGTCACCTTAATATGCTCGGTATATCAAATTTTGGCCCTCACAGCACAGAAAACTCAGAAACAAATAAAGAAAAAAAAGAAATATTAAACACTTATTTTACAAACCACAGTGCAATAAACATTTAATAAAAGGCCATTAAATAAATGATAACAATTTAATGGAAGAGTTAATCATAAAACATCAGTGAGTCAGAGAATAAATCATATAAATGATAGATAATTTTGATATTGATAAGGACAACAATGAGAAAACATACAAACATTTTTGAAATGTAGCAAAATCAGTTCTTAGGGGAAATTATATATGCATAAATACTTTTGGACAGGGAGAGAGAGGGGAAAATGAAGAAAAAGACAAATGGAAGGAGGAAGAGAGAGAGAGAGAGAGAGAGAGAGAGAGAGAGAGAGAGAGAGAGAGAGGGAGAGAGAGAGAGAACTGGTAAATAGATGGGATGTAAAGTTAAAACCACCCCCAGTAAATAACAATTTTATAAAATTTATTTAAGCACCAAAATAAAACTTTTGATTTTTTATAATTGAAAACAGAGCAAAAAAACTTCATTTAATTAATAAAACTAGCTCATTTTTGTTCAGAATAAAAAAGAAAAACCACTAGTTAAATTGACATTTTTAAAGAAAGGAAAATAAAATTGAGTATCAACAATGAAAAAGAACAATTCATAACATGAAAAATATAAATGAAATTATTAAAACCTGTTTTGCTCATTATATTCAAAAAACTTGATAAATTAAATTAATTGATAGTTACAAAAGTATAAAGAAATCTTAGATAAACAGAACAAGAAACTGAAACATAAGTAATTCAGTCTCCAAAAAAGAAATCTAACAATCCATTAATGAAGTCCCAAAGGAAAAACCCCAAGGTTATAAGCAAATTCTAAAAAAAAAATAAATCCAGCCTACAATTTATTTCAGTATTACATAAATAATTTAAAAATTAGAAGTTGAGACCAAAAAATTCCTCCTTTTATAAGAAAAAAAAATTTTTTTTCAGGGCAATGAGGGTTAAGTGACTTGCCTAGGTCAAACAGCTAGTGTGTGTGTCAAGTGTCTGAGACTGGATTTGAACTCAGCCAGGGTCAGTGCTTTATCCACTGTGCCATCTAGCTACCCCCTCAAAAATCATCTTGATAATTAAATGTGAAAAAAAGCAGAGAAAGAATACTATAGATCAATATCACTAATGAACATTGATGTAAAAATTTTAAATAAGACACAATAAAACTACAGCAACATGTCATGAAGATTACATGATGATCAGATTAAATTTATCCAATGAATGCAGGGAATCAAAAGAATATTAGGAAAACTATTAATATATTAGATGATATTGTTAACAAATATGTATGTATACTTATATATCTCACCAAATATGAAAAAGACTTTTGACAAGATACAGAACTCATTCCTTTTTTAAAATTTCACAATACACAGGAATAAGTGGATTTTTTAATGTGATAAATAGTATCTGTATAAAATCAAGAGTTAGCATTTTATATAATGGAGATAAATTTGAATATTTTTCTATTAAGTCTGGGAGTAAAATAAGGATGTCCATAATCACCACTGTTATTTGATATTATTTTTTAAAGTGCTAGTTTTAACAATAAGATCAGAAAAAAAAATCTAGGGAATAAGCAGAGACAAGTGGGAAAAAAATTATTGTTTTTTGCAGATGATGTGACTTACTTTAGAGAAGCAAGGAAAAATATATCTATAGATAACAAATCAACAATTCTGAGTACATAGATTTAAAAATCTTGTGCATAGGGGGAAGTTAGGTGGAGCAGTGGCCCTGGATTCAGGAGGACCTGAGTTCTAATCCAGTCTCAGGCACTTGACATGTACTAGCTGTGTGACCCTGGTCAAGTCACTTAACCCTCATTGCCCCACCAAAAAAAAAAGGGGTATCTTTGGGGGCAGCTAGGTGGCACAGTGGATAAAACACCGGCCCTGGATTCAGGAGGACCTGAATTCAAATCCGGCCTCAGACATTTGACACTCACTAGCTGTGTGACCTCAGGCAAGTCACTTAACCCCCATTGCCACACACACACACACACACACACACACACACACACACACAAGCTTTTGCACAAACAAAACTAAGGGACTAGCTAGGGGAAATGCTTTGCTGCAATGTACTTTGATAAGAATCTTATTTCCAAGATATTGAGGATTCAGTTATAATAATAAGAGAGATTCCCAATCAAAAACCAAAAGATATGAAAAAGCAGTTTTATGGAGAAAATTTTTTTTAAATTATAAAGTTTGAAGAGGCTGAGGGAAAACATGAATATTAATACAATGTTGGTGGAGTTGTGAAAAGCAATTTAGAACTATGTCCCTAAAATCAGGAAATTGTATGTATATTTGATGCAATGATATCACTCACTAGTAGTTCTATGTCAGAAAGAGGTCAAAGTAGAAAAGGACTCATAGGTACAAAAATACTTGGAGCAGATTTTTTTTTTGTGGTACTGAAGAACTAGAAACTGTAGGGATATTCATCATTTGGGAAATGGCTAAACAAATTGTGGTATATGGACATAATGGAATGCTACTCTGGAAACACTTGTATAAACTGATATAAGATGAAGTTATCCAAACCTGTCAAACAGTTTGTACAACAGCAAAACTTTAAAGACAAACAACTTAAAAACACAAGAATTTTGATCTATTCATAAGCAACCAGGATTCTAAAGGACATGATAGGTAAAACCTTCTGTCCACCTCTAAACAAAAAGATGATGTACTCGGTTTGCATATTGAGAGGTACATATTTAGACATGGTCAGTATGAGGATTTGTTTTGCTTGACTGTATACATTTGTTACAGGAAGTTATTTTTCTTTCTTTTTTTTTCAAGTTGGGTGGGAGAGAAAATGGATTTTTTATAGCTACCCCCCCCCCAGATTAAAAAAAAAAATCTACTCTCACTAGTTTTTAGTTTTGCCCTTTTCCTTTAGAAAATCCCTTTGAGGTATATTTCTGCTAGTATTGTTGATGCTTTAAAGTTTAATGACTTTTTTTTCCTGCTTGAGCAAAAAGCATAAATAATTGCTTTCCAGAATGGTTGGACTAATTTATAGCTCCAGTAGTGCATCTATGTGTTTGTTTACTGTAGTCCCTTTAATTGTCATTTTCTTTATCAATCATTTTTGCCAACTAATTGGTGGGAGGTAGATTTGCAGAATTTTTTTTCAAACTTTCATTTTTCTCATTATTAGAGAGTTGGACCATTTTTTCATAAATCTGTTGAAATTTCTTTGACAACTCTGTTCTGTTCATAACCTTTGATCATTATCTGTTAAAGAATGTTATACGTATATATTTTAATCAGTTCATTTTATATGCTGGGTATTAGATTTGACACATTTAACCTTCCCTACTATTCTGAAATGTTTTGATTTTATTTACACAAAAAGATCAATTCCATATAATCAGAATGGTCCATTTTCCCCCCATGATCCTTTTGATCTGTTGTATGTATTGAGTTCTTCTCTTGTCCATAGTTGAGAACGGTATTTCATTTTTTGCTCTTCTAATTTTTATATGAATTTTTATGTCTAGGTCATTTATACATTTGGAGTCTGTATTGGCATGTAGTATGAAATATTGGTCTAATCTTAATTTTGGCTAGATGTTTTCCATCTTCTCCAGAAGTTTAAATTATTTTTGCCATAGTGGTTAGAGTCTTTGTGTTTAAGAAATAATATATTACTATTTTTGTTTGCTTCTGTGTATTGTGTTCCTAAACTATTCCACTGATACACTTTTAAAAAATCCAGTACCAAATAGTTTTGATGATTACTTCTTTGTAGTATAGTGTAAGATCTGGTATTATTTTGTTCCTTTCCTGCTCCCCCTCTTTTAAAAATTTCCTTTTACCTTTTATTCCTGCAGATGATTTTTAAAGCTCTTTAAAACAATTCCTTGGTAGTTTGATTAGCCCTCAATAGGTAAATTAATTTAGATAATACTGTCATTTTTGTGGTAAGGCCTAACCATGAGCACTTAACAGTTCTCCGATTATTTTGGTTTGTATTTCTATGAGATGTTTTGTACTTATATTCATATAATTCTTATGTGTGTTTTGATAGGTAGATGCTTAAATATTTTATGCATTCTGCTACTACATGTAGTTATTTTAAATTATATTTCTCTTTTATTTCTTCCTGTTGGGTTTTGTTGGTAATATATAGAAATGTTTACAGTTTATATAAATTTATTTTTATATCTTGCTACTCTGTTGAAGTTATTAATTGTTCCAATTAAGGGTTTTTTTTGTTGTTTGTTTTTTGGGTTTTTTTTGGGGGGGTTGGGTTTTTTTGTGGGGCTATGGAGGTTAAGTGACTTGCCCAGAGTTACACAGCTAGTAAGTGTCAAATGTCTGAGGCCAGATTTGAACTCAGTTACTCCTAAATCCAGGGCTGGTGCTTTATCCACCATGCCACCTAGCTGCCCCCTCCAATTAAGTTTTAATTTACTCTATAGAGCTTAAATCACAGTAAAGCACAATAGTTTTGTTTCCTGTGCATATTCTCTGCATTTCTTTTTCCTTCTCTTATTGCTGTAGCCAGCATTTCTGTAACTATATAATGGTGGCAATCATGGACATCCTTGTTTTACCACATCCTTGCTCATTCTATTAAAGACCTATAGCCTTTCTCCATTACCTTGATGAGTTCTTGGTTAACCACCTAATTTGCTATGGAAAGTCCATTCATTCTTTTTTTTTTTTTTTTAGTGAGGCAATTGGGGTTAAGTGAAACTTGCCCAGGGTCACACAGCTAGTAAATATTAAGTGTCTGAGGCCAGATTTGAACTCAGGTACTCCTGAGTCCAGGGCCGGTGCTCTATCCACTGCGCCACCTAGCCGCCCCAAGTCCATTCATTCTTATGTTTTTATTGTTTTTGATAGAAGCATGTTTTATTTAGTTATGTTTTTCTGTATCTATTGATATACAGGTATGCCTTGTTTTATTGTGCTTTGCAGATATTGTGTTTTTTTAAAAATTGAAGTTTTGTGGCAACCCTGTGTTAAACAAATCTATTGGTGCCATTTTTCAACAGCATGTGCTTATATTGTGTCTCTGTGCCACATGGTAGTAATTCTTGCAATAATTATGTTTTCATTATTATTATATCTGTTATGATAATCTATGATCAATAATCTTTGATGCTGCCATTGTAATTGTTTTGGGGCACTATAAACTGTACCCATATAAGATGGTGAACTTAATCGATAAATGTTGCATGTGTTCTGACTGATCCATGGGCCAGCTATTCCCCATTTCTCTCCCTCTCCTTGGCCTTCTCTATTCACTGATACACAACAATATTGAAATTAGGCCAATTAATAACCCAACAATGGCCTCTAAATGTTCAAATGAAAGGAAGAGTGGATTTATGTTGCAAACTTCATTGTTGGATTATTTTAAACTTCCTGAAGTTTCAGGTGATAGTCAGCAATTTTTAGTGATAAAATGGTAATTTTAAAAATTAGGGTACATACATATTCTAGACTTAACTTTATTACACACTTAATAGACTACAGTATAGTGTAAACATAACTTTTATATGCACTAGGAAACAATAAAAAGTCATATGACTTGTTTTATTGAGATATTAGTTTTATTGTGGTAGTCTGTAATCAAATCCACAATATCTCCAAGGTACGCCTATAATTGCACTTTTTATTTTTAGTTTTATTAATATCATCTGTTATGTTGACACATTTCCTCATATTGAGTAAACTATGTAACCCTCTTATAAATCCAACCTGGCCATAGTATATTTTAATATATTGCTATAAATTATTTGATAACATTTTAATTAATATTTTGTGTCAGTGTACTTTGTGGATATTGTTCTATAGTTTTCTTTTTCTGTTTTGTTACTCCCTGGTTAGATAATAAGGCTTTGTTTATATCAGAATAATTGGTTGGATTATTTTTTCATCCTATTTTTACAACCAGTTTGTGTAACATAGGAATTATTTTTTTTCTTTGGATGATTGATAGAATTCACTTATAAATCAATCTGCCCTGTTTATTTTTTCCTCTTTAGGAATTCTTTTATGGCTTTTTCAATTAATTTTTTTGAAATTAGCTTATTTAATCTGTTTCTTGTTCTGTTAATCAGGATATTTTATATTTTTATAAATATTGACTCATTTCATCTACATTCTCATGTTTTTTGACAAATCAGGCAAAATATTTTAGGAGTTTTCTTTAGCTCCTTTTTCCTAGTTCTATGCCTAATTAACTAATCTTTTATTTCTTTCTCTTATTGATAGAAAGTGTTTAGAGACATAAACTTTCCTTAAAGGACTTTTATCACCTTAATCTCAGAAGTTTTGATATGTTGCATCATTTATTTTTCTTGTTGAAAATTTCTCGTTTTGATGATTTTATTCTTTGACTCTCCATAAATATTATAATCCTAAATAATGAGGGGATTTATTCTGCTCTAATAATTAATACATATGTAAATTCAACATATAAAGCACATATAAATTCTACACATATATAAAAGTTTGATATAATAAATCATTTGCCATAGCAATGATACCAAAAGAGCCTCAGACATCTCCTAATCAGCAAACACTTGTCTTACTTGTCAAGCAGAGAGATGACATCCAAGGATAATACTAGTAAAGAATATAAACTCATTTGTAAAACCTTAGATAAAAGGATGATAGAATGTTATAAGCAGTATCATCTTATAAAACAATGAGAAGCAGAAGCCAGGAAAATAAGTTTTAAGTTTAAGGAAGCTTTGTCAACAGAGCCAACTATAGCAATTATTCCAAGGCCATTTAGGCCTTTCAAAGGCCATGAAACTGGAAGGAAGACAGCAGACTCAAATGGGAAAGATCTGCAGTTTTTTCTCTGGCAAATTTAGTTTTTGTTTCTTTGTTGTTTGTTTTTTGGGGTAATGAGGGTTAAGTGACTTTCCCAGGGTCACACAGCTAGTAAGTATCAAGTGTCTGAGGCCGGATTTGAACTCAGTTCCTCTTTAAGTTTTTGTTTGTTTGTTTGTTTGTTGACAGATTTAGTTTTTACCATAAAGGACAGTTGGATGGTGTGTTACATTTGGACTCAGTCCCAGATTGCTGCATGAAGATATAGAAAGGGCACAGTGAGACATAAAGTTGGTTGAGCTAAACTAAATCAAGTATAGACAAGTATAGGTTTGTGCTATGGGCACAGTTTAGAATGTTGAGGATATATGAAAGGGGAAGATACTGAACAATTGAGGGGAAAAGCAATGATGGTATTAATGCTGAAAAAAATACAGTTAAGATGGCATCAGTGGCTACCAATGCCATATGACTACTTTCTCATCTATAGACATTTTAAGAGAATAGTGTACATACAAATTACATACATTCCTAATAAGGTTATGAGAAGGGAATAGGCAGGCATTCACAAATGAAATTCTGTAATACTAAATAGCCGTACTATCAGTCAATTTCCTGAAAGATTGTACATAGCTATGTTATCTAGTATTCTTTTTTTAAAAGCATTAGATCTGGTAGAACAAAGTACTATCTTAAGTGTTCTCCAACTCAGTGAATTCCATACATATTCCAACATCATATGAGATAATATGAAAACTCTTAACAACTTCTATAACCCTCTGATTATTATATCAAGTATAACATAAAATATGGATATATGTAGTCACTAAAATCACTCAAAGGCATAAAACTGGGAAATGAATGCTTTATAAAAGGGTTTGCAAGATATAAGAATAATGTCCTTTGTAAAGTATGGTGAAGTCCTCAGGATGTATTTGTGGATAAGATTGTGTTTATTGTATAAATTTGAATGATTAGATTAATTTTTGTAGGAAAATACAAGTTTATTTATCTTTTTATGGCCTTCCTGTATGCTTCTTTCCCCCTAAATCACAGCTTACATTTTTAGCAATAGTATTATAAAATCTGCTGATCTACTGCTTATAGTTTAAATTCTTACTCCTCACATTTCTCCACACAATGCAGTAAGCAGCTTTGAATAAACTCCCATTTCATTCATTACAAAATTGCTCTGAAGTTGTGTTTGACTTGGGAAAAAATGATTTCCTGCTAAGCTTTTGTGAAAAGTGATTACCAGGGAGCAAAGCAATAAGCTGACCTCATATGCCCATTGTTTTCTTTTGCTCTTTTCACAATTTTGAGCTACTATATTCCTTTTCATTTTTAGCCTAATTGGGCCTCATTTCTTTTAGCTCCTCCGGACCACATGGCTATATGGAAGCCCATTATATTCATAAGGTCAATAGCAGCAAAAAATGTAAAGAAACCATTTTTTCAAATGACCTTTGAAGATTTTCATCAGCAAATGCTTGACTGGTACTTGCCTTTAACATAAATTTTTCAGAGTTCATTATGTTGATCTGTTTGTTCTATGGTTTGAAGATATGGTTACAATATGAAAGGGTTGCCATCATTTATAATTTTATTTCCTCACCACAGGAGTTGCACAACAAATTTAACTACCTTCCACTGAATATTTAATAAACTGTCATAAGAACAGAAGCAATACCACACTAGCTCAGGCAGTAACTCATGCAGTCCTATATTACATCTCTGACAATGGCATTTTGTGTGATAGCAAGGCAATGACTCTGGCATCAGCCTCAAAAAATGAGAGGTAACCTAGAGCATCCATGCACATACATACACATACACATACACATTCACATTCATAAATAAACAATAAAATTATTCCTACATAAAATAATTATGACATCAAAATGAAGAAGACAGAAAGAACTAATAACAAGACAATTTTTAAGAGAAAAACTGAAAAACCAGGTCATCAGCTCCTTGATCTAATGGCTACTTCTTCCTATGCCATCTACTTCCATACCTAGTGATTGTGATGTCCTGAGAAGTCCCACAGCACTCAGTGTCCCTGCATTTTTATGCAATGGTTTTTGGAGTTAAACCCTTGACAGTATTGTGGTGGTTAATGGGTGGGATCCCACTCCTGGCATGGATTGAGGCCAGTAATCAAACCAGCTTGGAGGTTCGAGAGGAAGAAAGTGATTGAATTGCAAAGAAAAGGAGCACCAAACCTAGAAGAGAATATTGTAAAGAAGGGAGGGAGGGAGCCAGAAATATGTTCCTAATTGTAGCTATTTAAGACTGAATTTTGTCTTGCTTTGACTAAAAATATAATTTCATGAGAAATTCCCTTTACCAATACAGAAAAGATCTTGCTCTGCACCTTACAATCTTAGAGGTGCCTGGGGCACTGAGAAGTTGAGTGATTTATCCAGGGTCACTGAGATGTTGGACTGGGACATATGCCTTCTAGACTATGAAGTCAATTCTATATCCATAATACCAACCTGCCTTTCATTTAATACTATATAGGAAAAAATAGGCAGCCAAAAGAAAGAGTAAGAGAAAGGTATGAGGAAACCATTTGCAAACTTTTCTCAGTTCCATCAGTCATGTTCTGACCAATCCTCTACCAATCTAGTCCGTCATGACCAGCACCATCCTTCTTTTCCTTTGTATACTTCCCTTCCCCTACCTCTCATCACTGTAGGGGACTGAAGTAAGTCCCCAGACAAAAAAAGAAAGGTAGAGCCCAGAAGAGTGGACTGGGAAAAGTGGTGAATAGGTATGGCTACAGCAGTTTTTCCAACTCTTCTTGCTGTATGTTCCAAATGGTCACCCTTACCTCTTGTTCAAACTAGTGGTTTGATAGCACTCCTAGGAAAGTAGTGATGATAAGGAGCATGTTTATATCAAAGACATTATAGAAAAAAAGTACAGTGACTGATAAAGATGAAAATTTACCAAGGAGGCAAATCAACACACATTCAAAGAAAAGAAAGATCTTAATGAACAAGAATGTTATAACAAAGAAATTTGAGTCAAAATTTCCTAAGGTGAAAATATTACAAAAGATTCTACATCTCCCTGATGTAACAATAGACAGATCTGAGAAGCAGCAAAATTGTTCAGAAAAGCAATTTTTAAAAATCAAGTCAAATTATTAAAAAAGGAAGGAGAGAAATTTAGACCCTTAAGGAAATCATCCAGTTTAACAAGAGAGTAGAGAATCTACCACAAGGAGAAAGACTCCATAACAGTGGATTCTCTGAAAAAAAAAAAAAGAAAGAATTAAAATACAATTATGCAGAGGCAGAAGGACAATTAAAATAAAATAAATTTAAAACACCAAAATTGGAAGGACACTCGGGCTCTACAAAACAAGACAACACAATTTGAAGAGAGAATGTGAAGAGATAATCTAAGAGATATTATAGGTGTTGAAGGGGAAAAAAAAATTCATGAAAAAGTGTAAGAGGTTAATTAGTCGCTTCTAATCGATAGAGTACCCTTAGCTCACTTCACAAGATTGAAGAATGTAAGGAGGAGGTTACAGAGAAAATAAGGTATTAAGGTGTTACCTTACTTTCAGAAGTGACCTGGTCTTGCATTATTTCCTGGAAAAAAGTATACCACTTTCATATTTTGAGTCACTTTTTACCTTGTAAAGGTTATGAAACCTAGAGTAGTTTATACCAAGTGGCCTTATAAAGAGTACAAAACTGTGAATGAGGCCATTCACAGATTTCAATAAGTGTAAAATTGTGCTGACACTTTATTTCTCTCACAGAAAGTGTGACAAAGTATCTCCTTCAACTTGTTGAAATTATAGGATGGCTATCTATTGCCTGGAAAAGAATTAGGCACAATTCTGTTGGCTTTTAAAAGACCAGCTAGCCAGCACTACAGTCTCTAAGGAAGTCATCTTAGTCGATGGAGAAAGTAATCTCTGGCAGTTGAGAAGAAAGCCAGATATGAAGGAAGAACAAAGTTTTGGTGTTTTTTTTTTTTTTTTTTTTTTTAAGGAATTACTCTTCAACTTTTTCCTTGCACCTTTTTCAGAGTGTAGCAAGCGTGCCAAGGGGATTTCTCTCTCCTCCTTCCCCCAATAGAAATGGAATCTTTTAACAGAGTAACTTGCCCATTAGAAGATGCTTTGCCCAAAAGAGAACAAGTCCAGTGAATCCAACTGTAGGGTCAAGTTGAGAGGAGCAGGCCTAGGGACTCCAGGGAGATGACCTACCTTGGAAAAATGTTTTGCCCAGGGGCAGCAGTCAGTGTGAAGACACCACAAGAAGAGACATTGGGGGTCTGCTGAGGCAGAGATGTATGTTGTCTTTACTATGTGTTCCCCAGTAGGTGCCTTTCTCTTTGTGAGCTCTATGTGAACTCTTTTTTCTTACCAATGATCTTATATGTCCCACCCCTTTGTTGTATGAGAAAGATGTATTTGCTATACCATTTCATTAAATGTGCTTTATTTTTATCTGTCTTCTCTCTGGAAAATAAATGTACTGGATCACATGACCAACAAGATGGAGTACTAGATGTTTTCTCTTATTCTCATGACCTCTCAGACCTCTCCAAAACAGAAATAATGTGCCAAATGTGTGCAACTTCAACTTTCTCCTTGGTCTAGGATACCAGGAACTCAAAAGAAGTAAAAAACTCCATGAGCCTAACTCAAGCTCACTAACTTACCTCTCCCTTCCCTACTGCTAACCATGCTACCAGCAATCTGACCCATAGGTTTGCAACAGAACTCAACCCACATCTCTGTCTTCTCTCCCTCTTTCTGGTACAATGGAAATCCAAGTTCTAAACTGCAGAAATTTGTTGAGGCCTTGATAACCAGCCTCACAGCAGATAGACTCAGAGCAAAGGAGCACAGTTTTCCATGCTGATTTATCTGCTAATGCTAAAGGTCTTTTTAGTTTTCTTCCTTTGTAGCACATTTTTTTTTTGTTCTATAAAAGTTCTCAGGAAAGCAGAGGAACAGAGGGAAGAGGGCAAGTCACATGTTTGAGCTTGAAATAGAGCTCAACCCCATGACCCTAACCACCCCTTCCTTGGAAATCCAAACTTCATATGACAGAAATTACCCCCAAGCTGCAATAGTACCAACATGGCAGCACTTTGTACTACTAAGCCAGAGAACTGAGAAACAAAGGAATTCATGGGACTCCTAAGGCCATCACAATCACCAGCTATGGAAATAGATGGCAAAGAAAGAAGTAGCCATTAGACCAAGAAGCTGATGATGTGGTTTTCAGTTTTTCCTTTAAAATTTATCTTATGATTAGTTCTTTCTGTCTTTGTAATTTTGATGTTACTATTGTTTGATGTAGGGATAATTTTCTTGTTTATTTATGAGTGTGTGTGTGTGTGTATGTGTGTGTGTATGTTTAAATGTGCATGGATATTGTGGGATAGGTTACCTCCCATCTTTTGAGGCTGATGCCAAAGTCATTGCCTTGCTATCACACAAAATGCCACTGTCAGAAATGTAATATAGGACTGAATGAGTTAGTGCCTGAGCTAATGTGGTATTTCTTCTGTTCTTATGACAGCTTATTAAATATTCAGTGGAAGGTAGTTAAATTTGTTGTGCAACTCATATTGTGAAGAAAGAAAACTATAAATGAGGGCAAGCTTTTCATATTGTAGCCATATCTTCACACCATAGAACAAACAGACCAATATAATGAACTTTGAAAGGGATAGGATACTATGTGTATGGTGTGTGGCACTCCATGAAACCTGGTGAAAGATGTCAGTAGCCAGCTGGGGACACTTATTTCCACCATCATCCTCCAATTCACTTGGGTTAGAGAATTAGACTGGTTAACCATGAATGGTCCATTATGGGAGGAAGCTAAGATACTTTGAGATCCAGCCTCAAAGGAAATCACTATTAGAGGTATGAGAAAGTCTGAAAGTGAGTGATATGAGGAAATATGAGGGAGAAAAGATTGAAATCAACAAAGATCTCAGGAGGAAGAAAACTAAAAAGACCTTGAGCATTAGCAGATAAAGCAACATGGAAAACATTAATAAAAGGAAATATAGTCTCCAGATCTAGTAAATAAGTTCAGGCAGCTATAAATAAATACTGCAAAATAAAGGAAAATCATTCAACACTTGATAGTAGAGAGGATATTGATGATTTTTAAGGGGAACAAGGAACCATACCATACTGTTTCTGAATCATTTAAAATAGAAATGAGAATTGTGAGAGAAGAATGTATGGGGTATACATCAGAAATAATTGGCAGAATAGAGAAACTTGAATCTATGAAAATGTCTTACCAAGGAAGCAAAAAAGAGAACAATCCATTAAGAATGAAAATACACAGAAGTGAAGAACAATCTAGAAGAGAAGCAACAGCAACAGTACTGAATGAAAACATGCTGTCTTTTGAAGCAAAATATATTGATCTTGAAGATAGGATGCATAGAAACAACCCAAGAATTTTAAGTCTTCCAGAAGAACATAACAAGTCAAAAAACTTGAACACTATAGGGCAAAAAATAATACAAAACATTTCCCAAAACTTTAGAACACAGAAAATGCAATTCTAATCGAAAGAATTTATAGAACTCCTCCCTCAAGAAAAAGCCACAAGAAACAAAACAAAAACCCTGGGCACCCAACTCCAAGACAAACAGTGGTTAAATTTTTACAATTTGATTCACAAACAAAAAGTTCTATAAACAACCAGGTAAAAGATTTACAAATACAAAAGAAAGGAAATTTGAATAACATAAGACTATTCTGCACCCACCAGAAAACTCAGGAGGGAATGGAATAATATATTTTAAAATGCAGCAGAGCTCATGATACAGCTGAGATTGACATGCTGAAAATCTGATAACCAGGAATGAAAAAAATATCAATGTTCCATAATAAAGAGGTATTCAAAACATTCTTAGGAAGGAAACCAGACCTGAAGAAATTATTTGCTTCTCAAATACCCCAGACAACAGAAATGTAGGAGGAGTGAACAAATGCAACAGCTAAGGACAGCAACTGAATGACAGCAGAGAGAGATAAGAAGCTTCCTTTTTAATGTACATAAGGAAATAGGGGTGAAAGAGGAAGTCAGATGGAGGTAATGGTGAAGAAGTGGACCTGGGACACTATGGACAGGACATCAAAAATCCTGCCTACAAGCAAATGAATGTTTTTTTGTTTGTTTGTTTGTGGGGGAACTAAATTATAAAATGGGAGGGTGCATGAAAGTGGGGAGGGGAGGAGGATAGACTGAAATGTGTGGTGTGCCCTGGTTAAGTTAAGAGCTTTCAGTGAGGGGACAGTCACCTGGGAGAACTAAGAATCAAAGAAAGTAGAGAGGAAGGGTACTAGTAGCACTAGTAGTTGTGGGAATTGGGAAAGGCTCTATGGAAAAGGTAGTGGTTGTGGGCAATTACTAATTCTATATACCAGACATGAGGAGGGAGTGCATTTCTGGTATGGTGAATGGTCAGTACAAAGGCATAGAGAGGTATGAGGAATAGAAGGTTGAATTGGGTAGACTACAGAGTGTAAGAAGAGGAATAATATATAATGTGACTAAAAAGGTAGGTAAGGGCCAAACTGGGGCTTTAAAAGCCAAACAGAAGAGTTTGTATTTTATCCAGAGGAAATAAGTAGCTACTAAAATTTACTGGGCAATTGACATGGTCAGATGTATGATTAAAGAAAATCACCTTGACAATTGTGAGGAATTGTGGATTGGAGTGGGAAGAGACTTGAAGCAGGAAGAAAGACCTATTTGAAGTCCTTTCCAAATGTCTAGGCAAGTAGTGATGAGGGTCTGAATTAAGGATGTGGTTCTGTGAATGGAGAGAGAGTTGGATGTGTTAGGAACTATCATGCATTCATTTGTGCATGTACATTTGAGTCCGAGGATTTTACTATTCATTCAGTTACTAGTTTTATTATTGTAATTTTTCTCCTATAAACTTCTCAATGTTACTGTCTTTTCCCTCTATTTTACTCTTTTTTATTTTTTTGCAGGTCAATGAGGGTTAAGTGACTTGCCCAGGGTCACACAGCTAGTAAGTGTCAAGTGTCTGAGGATGGATTTGAACTCAGGTCCACCTGAATCCAGTGCCAATGCTTTATCCACTGAACCACGTAGCTGCCCCATCTATTTTACTCTTTATGGTATACAGGTTATTGGATATCTGTAGGCAAATTCTCCTCTCTCCCTTTCTTTTCATTTTGTAGGATTATGGCAAATACAGCATTTTTATCTCTTACTAGCTGCTTTCCTTAGATTAGCCAGGAGGTTGCCATATCTTTATTTGAACCCATGTTATAGAAATCCAAATCCTAATTTCAAGCAGAATCTTCTTAACTATCTACTCATTTCTGAAATCCACCATTCCCTTTTGAATTCCCTTTCTTTAATATGTAGATAGAGAATATTGGTACAGGTTTAAATGAACAAATGAAGTTTGCCTTGGAAATTTTCTGTGAATTTCACTCATTTGGGCCCTCATTAGTATTTATAAACCAAGAATTACTGATGCTAAATCTGTCTTGCATTGTTTCTAAAATTTATCACTTATCAAATTTTTCCAGGATAACTAGTTTCCTAATTCTTTTCCTATAACAATAAAAGTCCAGTCATCATCTTTTAATTATTCCACTGTTCACTATCCCCACAGAATCTTTTGAAAACAGCCATGGATTTTCTCAAGCTAGAGAAGCTTGAATTCAGTGGAATTCGAGGGAATGCTTTGAGTCAACAGGTCCAGAACATGTATGAAGAATTCCAGAATGTGTACAAAACCTTTTCAGAATGTTCCTATGACTATCTGGACCCTATGAACACAGTAAGTAAGGGGATACATAGGTTCATATTCAATGTCTTGGATGTGCACATAGCTGAGCTATTTGCTTGCAGTACTTCCTCCCATGGATCTTTCTCTCTTTCTGCTATTTGAGAGAAGTGTAAGCTGTTGCTTCTTCTTTCCACCTTATTAGTTAGGAGAAGCAGATAAGCCAAGACTTTCACAGTGGTAGAAGGAAGGATGAATAAAAACCTAAAGAAAGTGCAGAATAGTATAAGCAAGTTTGAAGGAAAATGAGCCCCAACTCTCAAACTAAAAAGAGAATTCTGAAATCTCCCCGGAGATCATAAAATAACACCAGAAATCTCCAGGTTAATTCAAATGGGAAATAAATCTCTTAAAAGAAGATATTAGAAATGAAATTAGGTCAGAAATCAGAGCTCACACTGCAGAATGAAAAAACTCACAGAACAGAGAACTTTGAAGATAAGATAGACATTCTTTCCAAAGAAGTAGATGTTCTAAAAGATAAAGTAATAGATTTGTTAACCAAAAATATAACTTTGAAAGATAATTTGGCAGAAAAAACACAAAAGGAACCAATGTTTTAAAGAAAAAAATATTAATTCTATAAGATGACAAAGTGGCTGACCTTGAAGATAATGTGCCCCAACAATGTAATCATTGGCATTTATATTGCACTTTGAGGTTTGTAAAGCATTTTACAAATATTATTTTATTTGATGCTCACATTAACCCTGGGAGATAGACTGTATTATTATCCCTATTTTACACATGAGGAAATTAACAATTAAATGAAGATAATTAGTTTCCCAAAAGAAACTGACAAGTTTAAAAAACAAACAACAATAATCCTGCAAACTGCACTGCAGAAAAATAATAAAAATAACCTTTCCAGGACTTCAAATAAAGGCATTAAAATACCGATTATGGCCTTAGATCACTGCCAGAATGGGGGAAGCCACCACCCCCTTTCCAGCTTACTTTTGAGTGTTATTTTCCCCTATTAGAATGTAAGCTCTCTGAGGACAGGGGATTGTCTATATCTTTACTTCTATTTGTATCCCTAGAGCTTAACACAGAACCTGGCTCATAGAAAACATTTAACAAATACTAATTGCCTTTTTCTGCCTTTTGTTTAGTATTTAAATACAATAAAATATTAAATAATACAAACACAAGCAAAAGATATAAAACTAAATGAAGGGAGCAGCTAGGTGGTTCAATGGACAAAGCACTGGCCTTGGATTCAGGAGGACCTGACATTTACTATCTCTGTGACCTTGGGCAAGTCACTTAAGCCTCATTGCCCTGCAAAAAACAAAACATAAACAAAAAAACTAAATGGAGGCTTAATAACCATAGTGGGTCAAAGCAAAATCATAAAAACAATTAATTATATGAAAGATAATGATAAGCCTGAGATAGTATACCAACATTTCTAAGATACAACTAAAGCAGTATATACATTGAAAAATTATAAAAAGATTAATGAAGTGATGAAATAAAAAACTAGATGTTATTTTAAATAGGCACAAAGAAATATTTAAAATTTGAGAAAAGCTAAAATGGATACAAAAGTATTGTAGAAATGATAAGTTAAATTACTGAAATAAAAGCCAATTCTTTGGTAAGATTAAGAAAATTGATAAACCTTTGAAAAATTTGACATTTTTTAAAATGAAAGGAAAATCACATTACCAAAATAAAAGAAAAATGAAATTACAACAAAGAAGTAAAAAAAATTATCAAAACCTACTTTACACAACTATATGCTAATAAAATTAATCATTTAAAAGTTCACTGCAAAAACATAAAATACTCATAACAGTACAAAATATAGAAATCATAAAGAATCCAATTATAGAAAATGAAATTAAGCATACAGGAACAAACTGTGAAAAAAAGACTTTGGTTTAGATGAATTTACACATGAATTCTAACAAGCATTATAAAAGTAATTAATGCCTTTGTGACGCAAATTATTCTCAAAATTAGAGAGAGTAACCACTCTACCAAATTCCTTTTATAAAACAAGCATGGTATTGATATCTTAACCAGGGAAAGATGAAGCAAAGAAAGAGAACTGTTGACCAATATCACTAATGAATATATATGCAAATAAATAAATAAAATGTAGCACATTTTCTAGCTGTTACAACAATATGTCAAAAAAAATTCTTCATTATTACCAAGTTGGATTTATATCAAAGATGTAAGAATAAATCAACATTGGGAAAATAATTCACATAATCATATACTCACAGCTACAAAATTATATCAATTGATGGAGGAAAAATCCATTTGACAAAGAACAACATTCATTTATGGTAAAACTCAAAAAATGTAGTCCCAAGATCATTTTAATATAATAAATATCATATATTGAAAACAAAAAGCAATGGAAAAGTATGAGTATCTTTATCAATATACCAATTAATATAAAAGTAAAGCAAGGATGTTCCCTTCCCCAGTATTATTTGCCATAGTTCTAGAAATACTAGCTATTATAATTAGGGAAAGAAAAGCTAAACATTGGTCAAAAGGAAACAAAATTGTTCATATTTGAAGATGAAATATTTGCTTAGAAATGTTAAAAAACAGCAAATAAAATAATCACCACAATCATTTGCTTTAGTAAAGTAATAGGATATGACATAAATCCATGAAAACAATAAGCATTTTAATATAGTAATAACAAAATACAGTAGCCAAATCACAGTGCTAAGCACTGGGCATACTAAAAAAAAAGGCAAAAAATACTCCCTTCTTTCAAGAAACTCAAAGACTAATGGGAGAGACAACATGTAAACAAGTATACACAAGCAAGATATATACAGAATAAACTAAAGAAAATGTTAGAAGGAAAATGTTAGAAACTGGGAGAGAAGAGAAAAAACAAAAGCAAAATTCCATTCGAACAGCTGCAAAATGGAAAAAAATCTGGAACTCAGTCTACCAAGATAATACAGTATTAAAACTACAAAACTCTCTTTAAAGAAATAAAGAGTGACTTAAATAATCAAAAAATATATTTGCTGCTCATGATTGAGTTGTAGCAATAGAGTGAAGATGATAATTCTACATAAAGTAATTTACAGATGTGGTGCTGTGTCAAAGTACCAAGAGGTTTCTTTATAGAGCTAGACAAAATAATTGCAAAATTCATTCAAAAGAGCAAAAGGTCTGAAATCTCAAGGGAAATAATGAAAATAAGTGGAAATGAATAAAAGAGAATAGCACTTCCCGAACTCAAATTATATGACAAAGCATTAATCATCGTAAGTACTTCTTACTGGTTCAAACAACAGAAAAGTTGATCAGTGGAATGGACTAGAAAAGCAAGAATCAAAACCAATTGAATTGAATAATCCAGTGTTCAATAAACCCAAGAATATTAACTATTTGAGGAAGAATTTCTATTAGACAAACACTTCTGCAAAGTTGTTCAGCAGAAATCATCTTATTCCACATAGTAGAATAGGCTTAAAAAGATTTTGCAAGCTAATTATAAAGGGTCACACCATTTAAAAAATAGGAGAGAACATGATCAAGTGCTTTTCTTAGTTGTGGTTAGCAGAAGAATTTTTAAGCAAAATGATAGAAGAGATCACACAAGCTAAAAGAGATAATTTTGATAGCACAAAATTGAAAGGGTTTTTTTTTTTGGGGGGGGGGCGGGCAATGAGGGTTAAGTGATTTGCCCAGGATCACACAGCTAGTAAGTGTCAAGTGTCTGAGGCTGGATTTGAACTCAGGTCCTCCTGACTCCAGGGCCAGTGCTTTATCCACTGCACCACCTAGCTGCTTCCAAATTGAAAGGTTTTAGCACAAAATAAATTAAGGATATTTAGGATGAGGGAAATCCTGAACTGAGAAAAGGCTTTGTATCAGTTATTTAAGTTATAGAAGGAATGAACAAAAATATATAAGACCAAAAGGCATCCATAATGGTCAGATGGTAACAGAATAGGAACAAATAGTTCCCAAGTAAAGAATTGTGGGCTCATAGATCATAAACAAAGAGTTGGAAAGTTCCTCAAAGGTCACCTAATCCAATTATGTCAAGCTCAAATAGAAATAGATCTCTGCAGGTGGCAAATTGACTTAGAAAACCATAAATTAGCATTATCCTAATTGAATAGTATGTTTTATTTATTTTGTTAAATATTCCCCAGTTATATTTAATATGGTTCAGCCTTGCCCAGGGGCTGCAAGTTTGACACCTCTGATCTAGTGTAAGCCCTCCATATTAAAGATGAGTTACTAAGGCCCTGAGTGGTTAAGTGATTTGCCCAGAGCCAAGATTTCAGCAAAGCCTTTGACTAAAAATGCAGCCCTTTCTACTCTACCATATACCCAAAGAAGATCAAAGTAGGTCCATATGTACCATGAAATTCAAAATCGCTCTATTGGTGGTAGCAATGAACTGGAAATTTGGCAAGAGTTAAATATATTCTGAGAAAGGAAATAATAGAATATTATTGTGCCTTAAGAAATGATGAGTATTAAAAATTCTGGGAAACATGAACAAACTTACATGAACTTATATTGTATGAAGTAAGCAGCATTGGAAATCAATATATATGACTACAACAATCCCCATATACAAGTAGCTGCCATGTCTTACTAACTCTATTCCTACAATATTGCTCTCATCTGTCCCCTTATGCCTAGTTACAGTGCCACCACCCTAGGACAGGACTTCATCACCTCTCATTCAAACAATTACAGTAGCCTCCTGATTGGTCATCAATCCATCCTCGACACAACTGTCAAATTGATACTCAGGGCAGCTAGGTAGTACACTGGCCCTGAAGTTAAGAAAGTTCAGATCTGACTTCAGACACTTTACTAGCTGTGTGACCCTGGGCAAATCATTTAACCCCAATTGCCTTATAACATTAGGGATCATCTCTAGTCATCCTGATATATAGGTGATGGACCCAATATATATATTTTTTACTCACTTAAATGCAAGTCATTGCAAGTCATGACATCACCCTGATGTCATGGTCCTCTTCCAGAACAAAGGACAAACAACAACAAAAAAAAACCCAACAAAAATTGATACTCTCAAAGAACACATCTTACCATATAACCCTCTAATCAGTAAACAATAGTTCCCTTTTATCTCTAGGATCAAATACAAATTCCTTTGATGAACATTTAAAACCTTTTGCAACTTTTCTCCAGACCTATCTGTCTGGGCTGATTTCACCTTTCTCCTCATGCTTTCTATGTACCATTAAAATTGTCCCACTTACTATTTGTCCATTGCTACTAAAAGTATGATCTGGGGATCCTTGTGGATTCCCCTTTTAGAGGGGTCTGCAAGGTTAAAATAATACTAAGACATAATAAATATCAATAGATATTACCCACATAATCAAAAGCTCTATGGGAGATCCTCAATAATTTTTTAAGAATGTACAGGGGTCCTGACACTGAAGAGTTTGAAAACTGCTGTCCTATTCCATGTCCCATGTTCTTCTTCATCTCCATTTCTGAGACTCCCTAAATCCCTTTAAGATTCAATTTAAGTGCTACCTTCTACACAAAACCTTTCTTAATTTCCCCTACCTGTTATTGTTTTTCTCTCTTCATTGCCTCCCATCCATTGAAATATTTTATATTTACTTATCTTTGTATGTGTTCTTTTCTCTCAGTAGAATGTAAACTCCTTGACAGTAGGGAATTCTTTATTTTAGTCTTTGTAAAGCTAGCACCTAGCATTGTACCTAAGAAATAAAGGGAATTTAATAAATCCTTACTGAATTAAATTGTTAAATTTAATCTGGTAGCAATGGGAAAGATGAACTGGAGGGGAGAGAGAGTGTGTAGTACAGAAGGAAGACTGATTAGTAACCTATTGCTGTAGTTCAAGTGGGATGTAATGCAGGTTTCAACTAGAGTGGTAGCAATTGGAATCAAGAAAATGGGGCAGGGAGAGATCACTAATTGGGGTTAACAATTATCCTTTCTAATATGGTTTTATCCCAGATACAGTTAATGGAGATTATTGGCTGTTAACATCTTAATGGGAATTAATTTAATCACATTGATCTCCTCCTGAGACCTAGCTTAAGTAGCTTTTGGTGAAAGAATGGCAGTTTTGATTGATAGAAAAGAATGAAAAGTTAATTTTGGAAAATGAGGAACTGCTATTATATAGCAGATCTTGGATATCTTAGGGGTAGGATCTGGGGATGTGGGGATGTGGGTGGAGAATAAGGAGTACATAAGGACGTTGGTACCTATGTGGTAGAAGGGTCAGAAGAAGACAGAAATGGAGGTGGGAGGATATCAAAGATAAATTTCACCTACTTTCAAGTTTTCTCTAATGTTATAAGAATTATTTGCCATATATGTGAATAAAAACAAAATCATGCAATAGTACAGTAGTTTGGGGAAAATTAAGAAATTCTTCGTATAGTGCTTAAGCATAAGAGTATTCCAAATATAAAGCCAGATAATATAGTTAGGGAGACCTGAGTTCAAATTCTGATTCAGGTACTGGTCATTAACTCATTGTCCCTAGTCAAGTCACATAACATCTCTCAGCCTCAGTTTCCTCATTTATAATGAAGATATTATCAGGACCTACTTCGCAAGGCTGTTGAAAGGATCAAATGATATCATGTATAAAAATGACTACAAACTTTAAAGTACTATATAAATGTTAGCTATCATCATCATTGTCATTTATTTTTATACTTTTTTGTCTCTTCAGGAATTTGAAAATTTTGTGTCTGAATTTAACCATAAAGTAGAAGATTTGGACCGAAGATTAGGGATGGTCTTTATCCAAGCCTTTGATGATATATCTGGCTTGGAGCATGCTTTTAAGGTCTGTATCTGTTCCTAAGGAACCATCCCCATTTTTTGCAGTCAGTACAATATCCTAATACTGTCCTAAGTGACCCTGTTAGTGAGGATCTGTGTGGAACATAATAAATCTGTGTGAAGGAACATAATAAATGTTCCTGCAGTGTTAGAGTTTCTTTATCCACTGAGACTCCTGGGGAAGGGCAGAATTGGGGCACCTCTGGGCTTGAAGTATAGTCATTTTTGGTCTTTTTTTTTTTTGATGCATGAAAATATTCTGAAAATTCTGAGTGTGACTGAAAAAGTTTTCTCTGAAACTCTATTAAATGGGTTCAATGCCCATACTCAGGTGGGGTGTTCCCCATCAATTTTTTTTAAATGAGACCGTGGTTACCAACCAGATGCGGTGACTCTTAATGTGATGATAAAAGGCAGCATGGCAAAGTGGAAAGAGTATTCCATTTAGTCCACTTACCACTTCTGTAACCTTAGCCAAGTCACTTAATGACTCAGCCTTAGTTTCCTCATTTATAAAATAAAGAACTTGGCCTATGTGACTAATAAGGTTGTTCTAAATCTGTGATCCTACTATACCTTATTGGATAGCAGATGGACATGAACAGTTCTGATGTGCCATGGTCAAAGCTACAAGGAATCCCCCAACCCATAGTTCTGTACCTGGGGAAGACTTTGGGGATCTTTTATGACCAGCCCAACCGGTGGGCTTAAATGAGAACAGCCTCAGGATATTGGCTTTACTTAGCATCTACTTATCACAGTTCCATCCCAGGTGAGGCCAGAAACATCAAAGACCCCTTGGAGGAAATGGTAATTTCTAAGTATCTCTTGTGGATTTTTAGCAGCTTCAGGAAAGCTTTAGAATGCCTGAAAATTCTTCCTGAGTCTTAGAGCTATGCCACACCTTGGCAGAGTTTCTTTATCCTCCTTCTCCAAATCCTCATCTACATTCTTAAAATTTCTGGAACTAATTTTTTATTAATTCTTTGGATTTCCTTCCTTTATTTCACCCTTTTCTGCAGCTGCTTGAAATATTTGGGAGTCTGCTTGAAAGACCAGTAGTAGCCATGGATGCATTTGATAAATACCCAGTCCTGATCACCATGTTCAACAGAGACTTGGATGCTGTTAAAACAATCTATTGTCTGCGTGTCCAGGAGGAGTCAGAATTTGGTATGATGACAGTTTTTAAGGAATTATGAGGAATGTTCAGTTACCTCTTTTAGACCTTTGGAACGTCCACCATGATCATTTTGACTTGCTTCAGGGGAAAGCAAGAATCGTTTCCATTCATTTGAATTCCTGAGCACCTAGAACCTGTGAACTACCCATATCTATGTCTAAGATGAGCACATTGATCAATGAGCAGTGGATTATCAGTTGTTTCTGGTCAGTAGAGGCATTGATAGTATAAGACAGCAAAAATTGGGAAAAGAGTGGGAGAGAGTAGCCACAAATCCTGTATGAATATGCTATTCAAGGTAAAAAAGCAGCCATTTTGCCTATTCCTCAATTGCTCACAGTTGTTTTGACTCAGTACCTGGAAATCCAATGTTGTTGGGACTGGGAGCAAGATTATCTGTGCTGTCAAGGAGAAATTTACAGCCAGCACCATTTCACCTCATCCTCTCCTTCCACCCCCAAGTTCATTGTTCTTTAATCATAGAAGTAATTAAGAAATTACTTAACAGGGCCAGAGAGCCACTTTGGATATATATTGTTATCAAAGAAATATTGTGAAGTACTTATCTCCATTCTGATCCAAGCTCCTTGACATGCCCTGCAAATACTTCAGACCTTCTTAAAATATAAGGTTTTGGAGGTTTTTTTATTTTTTTATTTTTCAAATTGATCTGTAATTTGGGTGGCTACCATGAAAAATGGAATTAAGTAATACAGAGTAGTTAGCCTAGGAGGAATGTCAGATATTCAAGAATTAAAGTCTGCTTGCACAAAGGGGAAACAATTCCAGTTAGAAAGAAAGATGAGATTTACCTGATGAGACAGATATAGATGCGCAGGAAACTCCCCAAGTTTTAAAAAGAAATATATCAAATATGAAAGAAAGGCCAGGTCACAGAAAATGAATTTGAATGTGGCATGGGCCCTTAAAAACAAGACCACTAAAGCTAAGAATGAGTAGAGGCTAATAAGGGAAGTTAAATACAACAAAAAGGGATTTTTAAAGCTATATTAGAAGAAAAAAAGAGGATCAAAGCAGGCATACCTTTGATTGGGATAGATGGGATTCAGATAACAAGAGAAAAAGGGGCAACTGGTTGGTTAAGTGGATAAAGCACTGGCCCTAGATTCAGAAGGACCTGAGTTCAAATCTAGCCTCCGACACTTGACACTTACTAGCTCTGTGACCCTAAGCAAGTCACTTAACCCTCATTGGCCCACAAATTTAAAAAAAGACCCTCCATAAACTGGCCCTTTCCTACTTTTTAAGCATCTTACTCCCCTTCACATACACACTAGAATCCAGTGATACTTCCTGTACCTTGAACACAATTCATCTCCCAAATGAGCATTTTCAGTGGCTATCCCCCATGCCCAAAATTCTCTTCCTCCTCATCTCCATCTCCTGGCTAAAGGCCCTTCTTCTACAAGAAGCCTTTCACTGTCCTCCTAAGTTTAGTTTAGTTCCTTCACTTTGAGACCACCCCCAATTTATATAGATCTCGTTTGCACATAGCTGTTTGCATGCTATCTCCCTCAATTAACTGTGAACTCTTTTAAAGCCGACTCTTTTTTTGAATGTTTCTTTGTTTCTAAGTGCTTAACACAGTACCTGACACTCAATAAATTTATTAAGATAAATATGTTGACTGATGAACTTGCTGCTTAATTCTCATTTTGCTACTGTTTTCTCTGCCAAGGAGAATGATTTTTACATTGGAAATGACAATAAAAATTGCTAAAAGGAGTTGATACTTAAGTTAAGTATGGAGACTTCCCTTTAATGAATGAAAGTCACCTGTACTTGACAGATATGATTGCTGAGCCATTTTTCAGTCATCTAAGAAAGATGGAAAATAGGAGAAGCTGGAGATTGAAGAAAGGCAAATGTCTTAATTTTTTTAAAAAAGGGAAGAGAATAGAGTCTAAAATTATAGGCTAGTAATCTTGACTTCAATTCTTGGGAAAAAAATCCAAAATGGATAATAAAAGTTGGCAAACATTTAGATAAACAATGATTACAAAGAGCAAATATGGCTTCATCATACTAGAGTCATGCTAGAGCACTCTCATTTCCTTTTTTGACAGGATTACTAACCAAGTAGAATATAAGTATTCCATTATTGTTTAGCCCTTTCCAATGCTCAAAGGTATTTAAATTTCCATCTGCCTCTTAATTTCTCTGTTTGCATTTCAGAGTTTCTACTTAGCTCTGATCTTTTAATGAGGAAAACTTGAAAAACTTGAAAAACCCCTATAGATTCCATTTTCCCCTCTGAAGAACTGTAATCAGTTTTGTAGTATAGTATAAGTTATTCATGGTTGTAAGCCTTTACTTTTTGCTTTTTGGAATGTTTTGTTCTACAATATTCTGTCATTTATTATAATGTCTGACAAGTCTTTTGTGATTCTGACTGAAGTTCTTTGGTACTTGAATTCTTTCTTGCTGCCTGTAGTATTTTTTCTTTGATCTGCAGAAACTGGATTTTGGCTCTTTAACATTACTGGGAATTTTCATCTTGGGGATTCTTTCAGGATATGCTAAATGGGCCCTCTTCTTTTTATATAAGTTCTCATGGAATCAATTATCATCTTTATGCAAATGACTCCTAGATCCCTATATCCAGTCACCAACTGCCTCTTGGACATGTCAAACTGGATTTCCTATGGACAAACTCGGCATGTCCAAGACTGAACTCATTTTCTTTGCCACAAAGCATTCCCTATTCTGAATTACCCTAATACTGTTGGGAGTACCACAGTTCTCTCAGTCACCTCATAACCTCAGTGTCATCTTGAACTCATTCCTCACACTCACCCTAACTAATATTTTGCCAAATCTTGTCATCTCAACATTTACAACATCTCTTATATGTGCTCCCTTCTTCCAACTCATACAACTGCCCCCCTGGTGCTACTCTTCATCACCTTACATCTGAAATATTACATTTGCCTTCTGGTTGATCTCCCTGCTTTCCTCAAAACTCTCTCCACCCAATACATCTTCCCCTCAGTTGCCCAAGTGATTTTTCTAAATTGCAGATCTGACCATGTCACTTCCCTCTCCCCCACCTCAGTAAACTCCTGTCATTCCCTATTACCTCCAGAATCCTAGATTTGACTTTGAAAGTCTTTCACAACCTGGCCCCTTCCCACCTTTCCATTCTTATTAAACTTTACTCCTCTCCCTGTACTCTAGAATCCCAGAGCACTCCATCCCCTGACTCTGTGCCTTTTCACTAGCTATACCACATGATTTGAAGTTTCTCTCTTTTCACCTGTATCTGCTGGTTTCCCTGACTTCTTTCAAGACTAAGCTTAAATTCTACCTTCTGCTTGTGACAGTTAAAAAGTTTGAGAGACATAGTTTCTAGATAATTAATCATTTTATTGTTAGTGATAGTATATTAACAATAAAATGGGTCAGTGGTTCCCCCAAATACCAAAAAATGAATCATGGTGTTGGGCTCACAGTTTATATGCCCTTGGAAAAGGCAATGTTCCTGAGAGTTGCAATCCTGAGAGTAGTTAACAATTAGAGCAAATAAATATTATATTGATAGGTAGACCTATTCTAATGAGCGGCCAGAGAATATAACTTTGATCATGTTATTTACTTCCAAATAACCTCCAGGATCTATAGCTCCCACCCAAGCCTGAGCAGAACTTAATGAACTGGGAGTTTCACCTTAAATTAAATTCCTTGTAAGATTGGGTGGTGTTGCAATACTAGACTGAGGAGAATGTTAATCCTATCTACTATTATCAGTCTTGGTCCTTCAGAGGCTGAGCTCTGAAATGAGGATTTTAGAAAAAGGGGAAGGGGGCAACTAGATGGTGCAATGAATAAAGTACTGGCCCTGGATTCAGGAGGACCTGAATTCAAATCTGACCTCAAACACTTGACATATACTAGCTGTGTGACCCTGAGCAAGCCACTTAACCCTCACTGTCCCACAAAAAAAGAGGGGGTAGCTCTGGATCTCCCCAAATTATTGGTTATTAAAAATAATTTCTCTCATACTGGAGGGTTTCCCAATCCACCTAACTCCTCTTATTGTTATGCCTTTCCTTTGAGTTTAACTTTCATTAACACTTCATATATTCATGATATATAGTTTTTTACATGTTTCTTCCACCATTACAGTGAATTCCATTAGGGTAGAGACCATGTTTTTATCTTTATATTCTTGAAGTATTCATGTAGCACCTACTTTGTGTCAAGCACTGTGCTGAGGGACTTTTTGTAAATATTATTTCATTTGGTTCACAAAAACCCTGTAAAGTAGGTGCTATCATGATCCCAATTTTGAAGTTGAGGAAACTGAAGTAAACAAAGGTCACACAGCTAGTGTTTGAAACTGAATTTTAATTCAAGTCTTCCTGACTCTAGGCCTCTACTGCTTCACTGGCTCACTCTAAACAGCCTTATTAACAATTGTTTGTAAAAAAAGGGGTTAAGGGACTCAGCAACACATCTTTAGAAATTGTTTTCTTTCCTGCATACAAAGCAGATCAAATTGGACATTTTGAACAAAATTTATAATAGATTTTTTTAAACCTATAAAATTGAATAAACTTCTTGACTGTCTCATGTTTTTCTTTGTATCAGTGCTTGGCACATAATAGACCCTGATTAAATACTTATTTATGAATGAACAGATTTTTAAACTGTTTTAATTATTGCAGTAATTATTTGTAAACTGACACTTTTTAACTCTCATCTATTTTCAAGTCTCACTTCAGAATTCTTAAGGGAGATCCCTACTAGTCTATCCTCACCCTTATATATCCTAAAGTCACCTTTTGTCATAAAGTAAAGCAAGGCCAATCCAGTCTTGGTAAAAATGATAGGAGTCATTCTCTTTCCTCTTTTGATATATTAATTAAAACAAAACATCTTTAAAAAGCAAATCCTCCCTTAATTCCATCACTTCTAATTTCCTTATCTCTCTCCTCCTTTACTTTTTTTCTTCTTCTTTAGCATGACTTTAATCTATCCTGCTTCTGGCTTCTTTCAGGAGCAACAATGTAAGAAGTGGCATAAAAGACCTCCTTCTGGCTCCTTAGACCTGATTAGCTTTCTGTAAACAGAAACAGAGATGCTTCCCACTTCCAAATGAGATAATATATTTATGTAATTTGAAAATTATAACGTGATTTGCCAATGCAAAGTGCTGTTTCTTAGAAGTTTGGTAATTTTACATTCATTGATTTTGAGCAGGAAGGATACTTTTCATTTCACAGATAAAGAAACTGAGGACTAGAGAGGTTGAATAAGTTGCCCAAGGTCACGTATGGCAGAGTTACATTTGGACCAAGTTCCTCTGACCCCAAATCCAACATTCTATCCACTACTCCACACTGCTTCCTATTATTTAAAGCTTGTGCTTATATCTATAAGGGACCCAAGTTCAAAGTGCTATGGGCCTGTATCCACTGATCCTCCACTGATGTGTCTACTTGTAATGGGTATTTGGGGTGCACAGTTCAAAACAAAGCCATTTAATAAAATGTCCTAGTAGGGAAAGTAGGAATTAAACATTTCTCTCATAAAATTGGGGAACACCCTCTCCCACAAATGCACACACTATCAGGGGTCTGAGGGAACACACAGGGAAGAAATAGAGCCACACATGCTATGGGGTAATGTGGTTAGAGCCCATAGGTGGGAGAACAGCTCACACCTCTGATGCTTTAGCGCCACTGATGTCTTTTAGTGTTTTCAGTAGCCTGTTCCTCTTGGGCCCACTGCCTGCTGGGATCTGCTAAACCCTCCTCAGTTGTTAAATTAAATGTACACATAGTCTCTACTTCATCCAGCTCCACTAGCTGATTTTCTACTGGATATGCAATCTGCTGTGCACTGCCACTGGGCAGATGTCTATGGAGTCTCTCTTAGTTTCCAGCTTCTGGCTTCACCTGAAGTCTTTGCTATTTCTTCCTCATGAAAACTGTAAGCTCTGAAATTTTATTTAAATTTAAAAGCCTGAGGCTTTTGTAGTTTATTGAAGAAAGCAGCCATCCTCAGACATAGAACTAACAGCTGCCTCAGGTGAGAGGAAGGGAGGAGGACTTTTCATGACTTTTCCCCTTATTGAGTAACCTGGTTTGTTCCTTACAGAATCTTCCCATTAATTAAAGCTTCTCATCTCAAGCAAAAGATTCTCATTCCTAGGCACCAAGTCCTTTAGAAAGGCAGAATAACACATTCTCAGGTTTTTTTAATGAAACTTCTTGGTCCAGGTGCTTGGATCTTTCTGTTAGAGGTCTCACTAGTTTATAATGGATATTTCCTACGCCTCCTGATTTTGATTTCTGAAGTCTAGAAATCCTTCCCCACCCCCATCCTCATTATTTAAAGTTAAGCCTTGGGATCAAAACCATTGTCTTCTCTACCTCTGTAGCCATTCCTATGAAATAAAGTTAACAAAACCTAAAGAAGATTTGAGCTCACACTTATGTAGTAGAATGCTAGTTTTAAAGTCATATAAATAATGATGATGATGATAGCTAGCATTTATATAGCACCTGCTATGTGCCAGGCACTATGCTAAGCACTTCATAAATATCTCATGTGATCAAAACAACTATCCTAGTAAAGTAGATGCTATTATTATTCCTATTTTATAGATGAGAAAACTGAGGCAAACAGAGATTAAATGACTTGCCTAGCTAATAAGTGTCTAAGGTCAGTTTTGAACTCAGGTTTTCCTGCCTGCAGGCCTAAGTACTTTATTTATACTACCTCACTGCCTTCAGGGATAACCTGGGCCTGAGACCTAACTCTAACACTTGTGGTGTGACCTATAGTAAATCGATTTTTTGAGTCTCAGTTTTCTCTTATGCATAATTAGCATAGTAATATTCATGCTAGTTCATAGGGTAGTTCTTTGAAAAGTGCCCTTGCAGGGGGCAGCTTGGTGGTGCAGTATAGAAAGCACCAGCACTGGATTCAGGAGGATCTGAATTCAAATCCGGCCTCAGACACTTGACACTTACTAGCTATGTGACCCTGGGCAAGTCACTTAACTAAGAAGAAAAGAAAGAAAAGTGCTCTTGCAACTATAAAGCAATATGTGAAAAATGAATAATCAAATGAAAAAAAAACATTTAGTAAGCACTTCCTGTGCGCCAAGCACTGCAGATGCAAAAAGAAAAGTGAGTCAGGCCCTTTATTAAGGAACACTTTATTTAGGGGAGACAAACATATTCTCGTTGTGATTCTTTAGCTAAAGAATAGGTAGAAAGGCCTGAAAGTTCCAAAAATTCAGTGTCAGCATATATGGCAAAGCCCAGGGGTCCTTAGGGCTAGTGAAGGATATTATTTGTAGCCAATAGAGGTCTCTGGGTAGGTGAAGATGAGAGGCTATTCAGGTTTGTGTCTTGAGCTGAGTCTTTGTATCACTAGGATTACAAGCTCCATCTTGATCATAAAGGGGAGGAGCTCCCTTCCACTGAGGCATGAACAATAGATCTAAGTGTCCTATTCTATTCTTGGCCCTGGTCTGTGGTTCATGGATCTAAGGGACAGCTTGGGAGAGGAATCCCCTGCCACTGAGGGTAGTAGTGGTTGTATCTAGAAGAGATGGCTGCTAAAGGTCTTAGTCCTAGCTTTGGTCAGTGTCTTAAGGATTTTAGGAAGAGGAGGGCATTCACTATTGTTGAGGTACAGGGTTTAGACCCTCAGCTCTTATTTTCTTGGGTGAAGGCAGGAGATTCTTCCTGAAAAGTATGGCTGCCAAGGATCCTGGTCCTGGCTCTGATCAGTGACTTATGGGTATATGGAGAAATAGGCTTCCCTACTGCTAAAGCAAGAGATTCAACAACTCGGCCCTTCTTCTCTCTGAAGAAGACAGAAGATAGCATCAAGGCTGCCTGCCCTACCTGGTCTACAGGGGTGTGACTGCCTGGAAACCTGGACTCAGCTCTGGTCCATGTCTTATGAGATTAAGGGAGGGATCAATGATAGAGGCTTCAAAAATTACCCATGTAGGTGGTTTGGTTGGATTCTGAGAGGAAGAAATGGCTTGAGGAGTTATTACAGGAACAGCTAGGTGGCACAGTGGATAGAGCACCAGCCTTGGATTTCAGGAGGACCTGAGTTCAAATTCAGCCTCAGACACTTGACATGTACTAGCTGTGTGACCCTGGGCAAGTCACTTAACCCCAATTGCCTCATGCCTCCCCCCTCAAAAAAAAGAGTTATTACAGTCAGTTGGTCAATAAACAGTAAGCACCTACTACTGTGCTAAGCACTGGGGATACCAAAAGAGGCAAAAGAAGGTCCCTACTCTCAAGGTTTTCATAGTCTAATGGAAGAGACAAATGTGTACAAATAAATGATATTCAGGAAAAATAGGAAATAATAAAAAGAGTAAAGTCACTAGAATGAAGAGGGTTTGGGAAAGGCTTTGGGAAAGATGAGGTTTTAGTTGAGATATGAAGCCCAGGAAGTCAGAAGGCAAAGATGAAAAGGGAGAGCTTTCCAGGTATGAGAGGAAAGGTGCAGTCTGAGGGATGGAATGTCTTCTTTGTGGGATAGCCAGGATACCAGAGTCCAATGATTGAAGGGTACCTGTCAGCAAGGTATAAGAAAACTGGAAAAGTAGGAGGGGGCTAAGTTATAAAGGGCTTTGAACACCAAGCAAAGTATCATCTTCATCATTATTATTATACCTCAGTTTAACTTGATGTCTCACAGGCCATTATTTATGAAGAAGCTGATGGCTCATAGTCCCATGTTTTGAATAGGGTGGATACAGTACAGTGAATAGAGTGCCAAGCCAGAAGTCAGGAAGACTCAACTTCCTGAGTTCAAATCTGTCCTCAGACACTGGCTGTGTGACCCTGAGCAAGTCATTTAACCCTTTTTGCCTCAGTTTCCTCATCTGTAAAATGAGCTGGAGAATGAAATGGCAAACCACTCTAGTGTCTTTGAGAGGAAAACCCAAATAGGGGGTCAGCTGAAATGATTGAACAACAAAAAGCCCCATGCCTTGCCTCTCTTAAGCTGAATTATCTTTCAGCAGAATGTCCCAAGCTTTCTCCACTGTAGTTTGTCTCCAGGGTAATTTTGGATCATGGAAAGTACATGAACTAAAAAGTTAAATGGTTTGAGACATTGCTGGTGACAGAGCAATGTTTGTGGCTCCTGGACCTTTAGTTTATGCTATCTCTGTCTTTGTTTCTCTAGGCTTTTCTCAGTCACATAAGAACATGCCAGCAGTAGCTGATGGTCTTCGCTGGGCTCAAGAAGTCAGGGAACGAATTGAAGTTTCATTCAATAACTTAAAACAAATCAGTCACCCGTGAGTACTTTAATGCAAGGCTTATTTTTAGATATTATGTTATCTTATTGGGAACTTTGAGTTTTCTGGGAGTGTGACTTACCTGCTATATGACAATCATCTTTCTTTTTTTCATTTTCCACAATATTCATCTTGGACAAAATATTAATGATGTTGACAAATTTAAAGATTAATTTGAGACCAGTGTGTAATTTAAGATTCTAAATGTGGATTCTAATCTGTTCCCCCAGTTTGGGGGGAAACTGACTAAAATCACTGATAAAACGAGTTTAGGTTTTTAAGGGTTTATTGAAAAATAGAAAGAAAAAGATTGAGAACAGAATTCCAACAGCCTGGCATTCCTATCTTTCCTCAAATTTCCTGTGAAGTCCTCTGCCACCACCACCACCATCAAGTCAGGAACCCAAAAGAGACAGGAGCTCTCTGCGTATGCCCTCTTTCCTCCTTCCTATCTCCTCCCAGAAAATAGGAGGCTCCTCAAGTTGATTGGCTGGTAGCCTTGATAGACAGCACCCATGAGCAAACATCACTTCCTGACACTAAGGAAAAGCCAAATGGCCTTGTCCTCTGAGGCATTTTCCTCATGGCGGAGCTTTCCCACAGCAAGTCTCCAGTAAGTGGCATCATTCCAATCATTACACCAGGTGACATAGACATTCCAGAAAAAATATAAGTTAAATTTTATCCACACCCTGAGAATTTTCTTATCTTCCTTCGTTTTGTCTCCCATAAACATTTCTGTCTGCCCCCTTGATGTTTTAGCCTGGTAATCAAGGAGGAAGATGAAGGTGGCTTAAGGACTCAGTCTAGTGACAGTGAGATCCTGAATTTGAATGTAACCCCTTCTGTGAACTACCTTCCCAAATCAGTATTCACAGGTTTGTAAGTTGGTCCCCCATAAGGGGTGATTATTCCCATGTTTAATGTACTCTCAGTCTATACTACTAAAGCTACAGTTTACAAGCTTCAGTCAGTGCATTTACCTTTAATGGTCAAACAGTAGACACAATTAGCAAAGCAAAAGCACTTATTTAGAGTAGAAGAACATTCTCCCCCCCCCTCAAACCTGAAACACCCTCTCCCACAAATACACACAGCATCAATGGGAAGAAAAGCCTAAATTTAAAATATACTAGTAATGAGTCATAGATACAGGGAACACATATGCACAAGGCAACTCACATCTCTGATATTATAGAGGCCCAGTGATCTTTCTATTCTAATGGTATCCTCACATTCTTTCTTTTTGGTGTAGCATCTCTATTGGGCTGGTCACTCAGGCTTCCTGGACCTGTACCTCTCCACATCTCTGCTCCCAACTGCCAGGTCTAATTATCCTTTAAATCTATGCTTGGTTCTCTTCTCTGCTACCAGAATTATCAGATTCTTTGAAACTTCTCCCCTCAACTAACTAACTCTCTCTCTCTCTCTCTCTCTCTCTCTCTCTCTCTCTCTCTCTCTCTCTCTCTCTCTCTCTTTCTCTGTAACCAGACCCAGATGAATTCCATTTTTGACTGCTGAAAAAAAGGTAGATGTTATTACTAAGCTACCACTGTCTAGGGTCTTTCATAGATTTGGAGAACTGAAGTGGTGCCATGGGAATACAGAAGAGCAAATAACTCAATTATCTAAAAAGAGAAGAGAATGAAATCTGTGAACTCATAAGCCAATAAATTTGACTTTGATTATTGTCAAAAATTGAACTAAAAAGGATGAGGAAGGGAGATTATCTATATAAATCTCCTAAGTTGGATATCATAGTAGAAGCTACCAAGAAGGAGGAGAAATAGCTGTTGAGATGCTAGAAAAGAATCCAAGTAAGGAAATAATAGTAGTAAATAGTAGTAAAATCCATATCCTCAAATATCTATTCACAAATGCACACAGTTTAGGCAAATGAGCAATAAGAATTAGAGGTCCAAAAACAAGAAGATAAATTTGTACTCATAGGCATCACTGACACATGGTGTAATGAAAGTCATGACTGGAGCATGGCTATGAATGTGTTTTTTAGAAGAAACAGGACAGGTTATAAGAGCAGGAAGGAGCAGCACTGTATTTTAAATAAGATATGCCCATGTGAGGAAATCCAGAAACCAGAAGAGAAGAGAGAATTTGTATGAAGGTTATTAAAGGGAAAAACAGAAGTGAATTTGTCTTTGAAGTATACTATATACTGTCTATGCAGAATTTGGAAATGGATGAGGAAAAAATCACAAACTTGGGACACAAACATAATCTACTAGTGATGGGGGCAGAGGGGAGGTCTCTTTTCCTGACATCTGCTGTCATTCTTTTTATGTTGAAATTAGAGCAGCTAAAAATTTCATGATTGGCCATAGTGATGATGTCATACTTCAAAAGGTAGAGCAATAAACAAAGTAAAATTCTATACTAAATCTGATTATTCTTAAGATGGAGGGTTACTGGTTATTAAGGTGGTTATTTACTTTGATTCCTTTTTTCCTCTTAATATAGTTTAAAAACCCACAAAATCCTTTATTATTTTTAGGATTCATGTGAATATTTTACATGACCATGCAAAACTCTTAACATTCATCCTCTCTTACCTGGTAATGTGTTCATTTTCTAAAAGTTTCTTTTTAAAATCTGTTTTTGGTGAATTTCCTTTGTATCTACATAAACCCTGGGAGGAATAGGGACCACTATCTTTTTTTTATTTTTATTTATTGTTTTTAATTAATAAAGTATTTTATGTTTTTTCCCATTACATGTAAAGATAGTTCTCAACTTTTGTTTATACAAGCTTTCCAATTTCAAATTTTTCTCCCTCCCTCCCCTCCCTCTCCCTTCCCCTAGACAGCAGGTAATCTGATATAGCTTATATGTATATACATACATACATACATACATACACATATTAACATTAAACATACTTCTGCATTAGTCATGTTGTAAGAGAAAAATCAGAGCAATGACGAAAAACATCAGCACCAAAAACAAAAGAAATAGTATGGTTCATTCAGCATCTATACTCCACAGTTCTTTTTTTTTTCCTGGATTTGGAGATCCTCTTCTATCATGAGTTCCCTGGAACTCTTCTGTACCATTGCATTGGTGAGAAGAATATAGTCCATCACAGTAGATCAACACTCAATGTTGATGATACTGTGTACAATGTTCTTCTGGTTCTGCTCATCTCACTCATCATCAGCCCACACAAGACCCTCCAGTTTTCTCTGAACTCCTCCTGCTCATCATTTCTTACAGCACAATAGTATTCCATTGTATTCATATACCACAACTTGTCCAGCCATTCCCCAATTGATGGGCATCCTCTCAACTTCCAATTCCTTGCCACAACAAAAAAAGAGCAGCTATAAATATTTTGTACATGTGGGTCTCTTTCCCCTTTCCATGATTTCTTTGGGGAAAAGACCCAAAAGTGGGGTCTTTAAGATTTGTGACAAAGATTTGTGAAAATCTGGCTATAGTTTGATGTGCATCATAGGTTTTAGAAAGTAGATTTCAAAGGGCTCAGAGAAAAGATAGGTAACATCCCATGCATTAAAATGCTCCAAGAGAAGTCAGTCTAGAAGAAGGGAGAAATGCTCCCAAATGGAATTCTGAAGACAAAGGACACCAATACTAATGAAGAAGGAAAATAGGAGTTATCTGCAGGGTTTATGTAGATACAAAGGAAATTCACCAAAAACAGATTTTAAAAAGAAACGTTTAGAAAATGAACACTTTACCAGGTAACAGAGGATGAATGTTAAGAGTTTTGCATGGTCATGTAAAATATTCTGATGAATCCTAAAAATAATAAAGAATTTTGTGGGTTTTTCAACTATATTAAGAGGAAAAAAGAAACAAAGAAATTTTAGGGCCTTGCTTGGGTTGCATGTGACTGTGATAATTGACAAGAGAGAAGTCAGAGATACTCAAATCTTATTTTCTTCCCATTTTCTCTGCCAAGAAAAAAGACCTTTGCACTGAATAGTACAGAACAAAATTAACAAACAGGGGTTTGACATCCCAAATAAATAAGGAGATAGTGATAAAGCATCTAGATATCCTTTATGAATTAAAGTCATTGGTGCCAAACTACATTCTCACAAGTTGTGAAGTAACCAGATCTGATTGCTTAGACCTAAAAATATTTGAAAACTCATGAAGAACAGGAGAGATACCAGAAGAGTGGAAAAGAGATTTGTCTTGATTTTCTTAAAGAGAGACAGAGACAGAAAAACAGACAGAGAGACAGAGAGAAAAGAAAACAGTTGTAGGCCCTTGAAGCTTAACTTTAGTTTTTTGGATGGTTCCAAAATGGCTCATTAAAGATATGATTGGTAAATATCTAGAAAAGGAAGAACTAACATAGCTTCATCAGGGACAGGTTGTGAAAGTAATCACATTTCCTTTTTTAATAGAATTATTAAATGAGTAAATGAGGACTATGTTGTATGTATAGTTTACCAAGATTAGCAAGACATTTGATACTCTAATTATTCCTGTGGAGAAGGTAGAAAGATATGGATTTTATGAGACCACAATTGGCTTTAGAAACTGTTAGATAGCTAAACTCAAAGAGTTAATGGTTTAATTTCATAATAAAGTACACTGTAATTTTAAGGCCCTGTTATTATGGAAGAAGTAATGATGAAAAGAGCAGAAAAATGTGTTTTTGTATAAAGGAAGAATATTGTTTGCTAAATTCTATAGGATATTGTCACTGTTCTGATCATTTTGATGCCTAATATTAATAGAAAAAACCTTTGTTTTAAAATATGTTTAAATGTGTGTGAAGAGACTGCTTTCAGTTGGGATTTGGGGAAGTTTGGGAGAGAAAATGATCTGTAACATAGATTTAAGGATTTGGAATTCATTGTCAACAAGGTTGAGTAAAGTCTCACTTGTATGGGGAACAGTTTAAAGTCATAAAGAGGCAATGAAAGATCTGTTAATTATTAAAACTGGAGAAATTTTTTAAAAAACGAGAAATATGAGTGTAAAGAAACACAGTTTTGGGGCAGCTAGGTGGCATAGTGGATAGAGCTCCAGCCCTGGAGTCAGGAGTCCCTGAGTTCAAATCGAGCCTCAGACACTTAACACTTATTAGCTGTGTGACCCTGGGCAAGTTACTTAACCCCAACTGCCTCACTAAAAAAAAAAAGAAAGAAACACAGAACCAGAAAGATAAAATTATGCTGTAGCATGGTAGAGAAAAGTCTGGAGAGTCAGGATTGGAGCCTGGAGAGGAATAATCCAATGTCATGTATTACAAATGTAGCATTCACAGATCATAACAATAAAAATAGTGATTAATACAGGCGATAGTGTAATTGATGCAGACCTAAATGGTTATTAATTAATAACAAGCTAAATAATGATTGGTCAAAATATTATTTAAATGAACACATTCAAGAAACATTAAATAATTATGCCAAAGATAATAATAACAATGACATAACATGCCAAATCTTAAATGTTGCAACTAAAGCAATAGAGCATGCTCTATTTCTGAAAACATATTTTTCAAAAATAGGAAAAAAGATGATCATGAATTCAATTAAAAGAGTGGAAAAATAAATTTATAACCTTATAAAATACAAAGGAAGTAATATTGAAAATTAGAGGAAAATAGAGAAATTTAAAAACTAAAATATTATAAAAACTGAGAAGCTACGCTACTTTTAAAAGCCAAAAAAAAAAAAAACTAACCTGATCAAGAAAAAGGGAGAATATCAAATTGCCCTAGTAAAAACAGAACAAAACTGAATTCACAACAGAGAGAAATGTTTTATATATTTGTTTGCATGTTGTCTCTCCCATTTGATAGTCAGCTCCTTGAGTGAAGGCCCTGTTTTTTGCCTTTTTGTATCCTGGCATGTAGTAGGTACTTAATAAATATTTATTGATTGATTATTAGAAACTACCACGTAAAATTATATACCAGCAAGGCCAGTAATTCAAAGGAAATTGATCCATTTCTACGAAGAATATAAAATACCCAAAGGAAGAAGAGACATTCCAGTCAAAATAACTATAATATGTGTAAACAATAACTACAATATGCATAGATTTCAGTCTATCAAAACACATCACCTCTTGTCAGGAGAAGGCAGTGGCATTCTAAGAAGTCTCCCCACTTCATGTCTTTCAACACTTCACTCCAACTTTGACTCAGCTGCCAAGGTTAATTTTCTGAAGTGTAAAATCTAGCCACATCACCCCCTTGCTTAGTGATCTGCAGGGGTCCACTCTAACCTTCAAGATGGAGCATAAAGTTTTTTTGTTTACAGGGGTGTGCTGGAGCCAGATCTAACTGACTTGCACAAACCAATTGTTAAATTTTCAGTGTCAGTAGTCAGTAAACATTTATTAAACACCTTCTATGTTCTAGGCATTATGCAAATAAGAAAAAGAAAGACAGGCTCTGCCTTCAAGGAGTTTACAATCTAATGGGAGAAGACATGAGTTGAAATTAAGCAGAGAAGCTGATGTGCAATGATGTTAGCTAGGAAATTCTGAGCTCTCCATAAAAGAAAAGTTTGGGGAGGATTTTTGCTCCACCCTCCAGCCTTTCAAAGAGAAAGGAGAGATAATTGTGCCCCATAGGTGTTAGGTATCAAAGCTGAGTCAGTCTTCTGAGGCTATCCTGGAGGAAGCTTGACGTTGGTGTAGAGAAACCAAGAAGTTCAGCTTAGCATTATCTTTTTTTGGGGGGGGGGGGAATGACTTGCCCAGGGTCACACAGCTAGTAAGTGTCAAGTATCTGAGGCCAGATTTGAACTTAGGTCCTCCTGAATTTGGGGCCAGTGCTGTATTCACCTTAGTCATTGTCTTTTAAACCTCAGAAATTAGCAATTGCTATAAATCACGGATTTATTGTTTTGTTGATCTTCTAGACCTAAGAAAGTATGAATAATACAGACAAAACTTAAGCATATGCATAAATTTTTCTCCTAAAAAGACAGTTGTTAAACATTAATCAGCACACTCATGTATTATTCTATGAGCTTTACTTGAGTTCAGCAGTAATGCAGTAGAAGGTTCAAGGAATGAAGTAATCACCAGAATGAAAGACTGGTGACTCTAGGTAATATTTCATACATATCTAAAATATATATATGTAACTTTACATACATATATTTGCAAAATATAATATATGTATATCTCATATATGCATAATATTTATGTATACATAATAATATATATTTGTGAAAGCATATTAAGTAAACAGGGCTTATGAGTCTTGAGATAATGAATGTAAAGTACTTTTCAGACCTTAAATATGTATGCATACATTGGAATTCATGTTGTATATTATTATGTTGTTAAATGTGTATGCATATATATTTAAACCTGTATTTATACATATATACACACATATACAAATATACATACATACATATATGTATAGTTAATATGAATTATACATTCACCTAGATTTCATGGAGCTGCCTGGATTAATGGGAACAAAATGCCTTTTGCTCAGAGACTTCAAACTAAAACCAGACAGTCAAAAATTTACTTTCCCCAAGAGAATAAACAAATTTAAATGCCCCTTTGAAATTCTTATTCACTATCTTCTTTCCCAAGAAAGTGAATAGATCTTATTGTTCTCCTGATCAGCCAGCTAGACCTCTTTGTCTTTGATAATACCCTTCCTTGTCTCCACTTAATCTAACCCTAGCATCTGCTTTAAATAGAACTGTTAAACGGATTTGTATTGTTTAACTGGTTTACATTTGTAGTATTTGCTTTGGGTTGATTTGTATCATGCTAATGAAGTTATTCTGTAACCAGTGAGCAAAGAAACAAACCTTAAAAACCCTTAGAAAGAGGGGGTCTCTGAGCTCCTTTTTGAAGGGGTCTCCACATGATCATGGTTCTTTCTTCTTGGGACAAAATAAATTGGTATTATGTTTTTCCTGTCTATCTCTGATCTGGTTTATTCTGTAGGAGACATTATGTTCTCTGATCTGTTATTATTTTTGTAGGAGACAGGCAGATTAAAATATATTTAATTTTCTTATACACACACATATATATCTGTGTGTGTATATATGTATATATATAACTTTAAGGATTGTAAAGTTTCATTTGAGTCTTACAACTCCTCCATTTGTTTGGTATAATAACTTTTACAACCTTGCCTGGGGAGGGGATAGACAATAGACATTTTTTACAACATAAAATTAAAAACTTGTACAAATGAAATCAGTAAAGACAGAATTAGAACAGAGACTGTAGAAGGGTAAAATATTTCATGAGATATCACCTTAATGAAATTCACAGTATGTAGAATGTTCCAAAAAAGTCTTTGTGTAAAAGCTTCAAAGTACACAAAGACTTTTGGAACATTCTTTATATTGAATTAAGATGAATTATAATTTTAAGAGCCATTCTTTGACAAGTGGTCAAAGGATAGTGAACAGTTCTCAAAAGAATTGTTCTAACTACATGAAAATTTATTCCAAGTCACTAACAGAAAAATGCAAATAAAAACAACTCTGTGGGCTCATCTTATGTTATACAGATTATCAAAGATGACAAAAATGAGAATAGTGTTGGGTAAGACACAATAATGCACCATTAGTTGAGCTGTGAAGTAGTGATCCCACTGCTAGGCATATGCTTCAAGGAAGTTAAAAATAGAAACAGATATCCATTTTATAACAGAACATTCACAGCAACATTTAGCAAAGAACTAGACATAAAGTAGGTGCCCATTGATTTCTGAATGATTCAAAAATCTATGGTATATGAATGTGATGGAACATTATTGTGCAATAAGAAATGAAGAAAATTGGCAATTCAGTGAAATAAGGCAAGATTTATATGTATTGATGCATAGTAAAACAGGCAGAACCAAGAAAACGGTAGTGTGACTAAAGATATGTAAATGAATAAAGCACATTTAGTGAAATTGAATTCTAAAACAACAGCCAAAAAACAGTGAAATCCTACAGCAGAGATAATGAAAGATATATCCCCACTTCATGGCAGAGAGATAGAGGACTATTTCCTATGCTGTTCTTCCTATAATGGAATTACTGTCCCAGTACTTCCTATGTTGTCAGATTCATTTGCTCTATTGAATATTTTTCCTTAATTGTTTTCTTTGTTTTTTAAATTGGTCATGCCACTTTTGCCTCTTTTTTTTTTTTATGGGACTACTGGACTAGTAGATCAGGAGAATACTATAAAGTTTACCTAGACTATGGGAAAACATTTGATAGAATAAATCATTATTATTCTTGTGGACAGGATAGGGAGATGTTAGAAGATGAACTCTCTATCACTTATGTAACTAGACTAAAAAAAAAAACTAGGCATAATTGGTTTCACGCAAAGGAGATAGAGAGCCCTAGGACTCTGTGCTTGGTCCTGTGTTGTTTGACATTTTTATTAATTACTTGAATAAAGAGATTAAAGATACAGATGGCATATTTGCCCAATTTCCAAAGCAGGAAAGGTTAGCTAATATTTGGGACTATAGAATAGGAGTCTAGATTTTTCAACTCTGCCTTGGTCACACCTTGTCTAAGTTACTATGTTCAGTTCTTGGTGCCACATTTTAGGAATGGCATTGAGTACTTGGAAAACATTCAAAGGAAGGTGATCAGAATGTTAAAATGCTTTGAAATTATGCTAAATAAGGACCTACTGAAAGAATTGGTGGTATTCAGAGAAGAGAATATTTAGGAGGGAAATGATAGTTATCTTTAAGTGTTTAAAGCGTTGTTAGAAGAATTAGACTTTTCTATTTTTGTCTAGACTGTACCCTCCATCCTAAATCCCACTATTCCTTCCATGTGGCTATATGATATAGATCCTGGCATGCCATCTTTCACCATCAAGTTCAATGTCATGGGTACCTAAGAATTCTGGTTAGAGTCTGTTCATATGAAAACAGATCTGCCTGCATTTCATGTTCTCATAAAATATTACCAGAAAGTAGTAAGGAGGATGCTAACCAAAAAGAAGAAGAAGGAAGAGGAAGAGGAGGAGGGCAGAGGAGGAAAGAGAAGGAGGAGGTTGTATATGAAACCATAAACTTCTATTACATATAGTTTAAGGCTTAGTACATATTAAATTTAACAAAGTGGTGATAAATGTGAACTCTTTTGTTTTCTTCTATGTGCTTTTATAATATTTTATTTATGTTCTTGTATTTTCTCTCTCTTGGGGAGGGGGATGCATTGCTATCACTATGCACTAATTCTCCCCCTCCCCACTAGAATCCCTTATTCTGTACCTCTAGTTCATCAATTGCATTTCTGCTAAGGCATGAGAGGCATGCTTCATCATATCACTAGATTTGTCAGGGTTGTACAGTCCTTCAGAATAATTTTCCTTTTCATTATGCTAGTTATCATATAAATTGTTCTATTGGTTTACTCTACCACTCTATCACTATCACATTATTCAAAAGTTTTACAATATTTTTCTGAATTTATATGTCATTTTGATAGGTACAGTAGTGTCATGGGGTGCAGAGTGCCCCAGAAATTCTCTGGGGCACATCAAGGAACCTTCTCCTTGAGAAACTAAACCAGAGGACAGATAATGCCTAGAGAGATAAGCTGAACCAAATCAGACTGAGCTAGCTTTGGATTCGTACCCTTCATTTTGGTCTCCCTTACCCTGGGGAGATAAATTTGGGTGTGGCTGCGGCCTTTGTGTTCTGAAGAGGGATCCATAGCCACCCCTCACCCAATTCCAGTGGGGGATGGTCCTCCACTCCTCACCCAATTCCCCCAGCTACCACCAGTGGGGGATAGTCCTCTCTCACTAGAGGAACTTTTCATGGGCAGATGGTCCACCCCCATCAGGCCTCTATAAAAGTACCTTCCATTCTCCTGTTCGAGGAGATTTGGTACCTCTGAGCCATGTGCTTTATGCCAATCTCCCCATGAAAGTCCAAGGATTTCTTTCATGGTTTCCCTCCCCTCACCCTTCCCTTCCCTTGCTCCTAAATAAACTACCACCTTTTTCTAACTAAGTTTTGTGTGCAAGAGGGTGTAATTCTTTAAAGAGGAATTCCCAAGAACCCCAACTCCTACCTTAACCCATACCCCATTTCCCACCATATCAGTAGTATTCTGTTCCATTCTTATACCACAATTTGCTCAGTCATTTCCAAATTGATTTCTAGTTTCTTTCTAATTCTTTACGACAACAAAAGATGCTACTATAAATATTTTTGTACACATAGGTCCTTTTTCCCTCTGTTTGATCTCTTTGAGATATATACCTAGTATGCTCACTTTAGCAACTCTGTGGGTATAATTCCAAATTATTTTCCAGAATTTAGGACCAATTTACAGTTCCACCAGTCCATCTCTGTGCTTGTCCTCCCACACTTACTCCAATAATTGCCATTTTCCTCTTTTTGTCATTATTGCCAAATTGATGTATGTCAGGTAGAAACTCATAACTGCTCTAATTTTCATTTCTTTTATTATTAGTGACTTTGAATATCTTACATGATCGTTGATATATTGTATCACTTCATTCAAATTTACCTATTCTTATATCCCTTAATAACTTATGGAGGAATATATTATATCTTTACACATTTGTTTTAATTCCCTATATAGCTTAGATATCAGCATTTTATCAGAGAAATTTACTACCAATATATTTCCCATTTAACTATTTTCCTTCAATTTCTAACAGCATGTGGGTTTTTTTTTTTACAAAAGTATCTCAATTTTATGTAATAAAAATTGTCCATTTTTTAGTTAAGAACTCTCCCCCAGCCATAGTTGCAAAAGCTATCTTCTTAATTTCTCTGATTTTAAACAAAACTATATTTTACATTTAATTTCTATATCCATTTGGAGCACATTATTATATAATAAAAGGTATTGATCTAAACTGAATTTCCTAGTTTTCCCAGCATCTTTTGCTAAATGGAGCATAATCTTGAAATTTACTGAACTTACTGTGTTCAATTGCTTCACTGTCTTCTTTACCTAATCTGATAATACTAATAAACTCATAACACTTTCCTATTTTTAAACTAGTACCAAATAATTGCTGCCTGTTTTGTTGTATTCATCCAGTATCAGCACCAACTAACCATTAAAGAAGATCTTTTATATGAATGTTTAGCAACACATACTAGTGGTGCTGAAATACTCAAAGTATTGAATATCATTCTTGAATCTGATGGTTTATCATGGAATAATTTTGTCAATGTTTTCACTGATTGATAACTTGGTGGTGCAGTAGGTAGAGTGCTGCCCCTGAAGTCAGGAAGACTCATCTTCCTGAGTTCAAATCTTCTCTTAGACAACTACTAGCTATGTGTTCCTGGGCAAGTCACTTAACCCTGTTTGCCTTAGTTCCTCATTTATAAAATGAACTGAAGAAGGAAATTTCAAACCATTCCAGTGTCTTTGCCAACAAAACCCCAAACAGGGTCATGAAGAGTCAAACAAGGCTGAAAACAACTGAACAACAATAATTGCACTAGTGGTTTAAAAGCAATGATGGGTAAAACTGCCAGTAACATAACATGAATCAAAGCAGTGGCACTAAACTGGACTAGTAATCATTGTCCTCCCCAATATC